>NC_050178.1:2811205-3508705 GCF_008315115.2 Sander lucioperca
TTTTTAAGATTATTTTTTGGGCATTTTTAGGCCTTTATTGACAGGACAGCTGAAGAAATGAAAGGGGAGAGAGAGGGGGGAATGACGTGCAGCAAAGGGCCACAGGTCGGAATCTAACCCGGGCCCGCTGCGTCGAGGTGTAAACCTCTATAAATATGGACGCCCGCTCTACCAACTGAGCTATCCGGGCGCCCGGAATATTATTATACATATATCTTTTAACAGCTTCTTTTGTTTGATCAACAGTCCAAATCGTTTGCCATCTTTGTTTAAAAAAAAAAAAAAAAGATAGTTGACTATCAATTAACGTTCTAATTGTGTCAACTGGAAATGTCCCGCAAATCAATAACAGACACACACTACAATGCAATGAAAAAATACATTTATCACAGTTTAAACTAGTTCTGCTTTTATTTGAGTCTACTTCCTTCTTCAGGCTAAAGCTTCTATCACCATTAAAATGAATACATACTGGCCATTTCGTTGTGTTTCCACTCACCGTTCCCGTAGGCCCAGTCGTCGTTGAGCCGATGTCGGACCTTTTGGTAGATGGCAGACATGGTCTTCATGTTGCTCTTCCTCCACTGACGTCCCAGGTATTTGGTCTGCACTTTAAGCAGCTTGAGGACGTACAGCTGCATCATGGCCTGTTTGACCTTCAGCGCCCTCTTCAGGATGGGAGCGGACTTAAACACCACTAGCATCTGGGAGGGAAATAAAGGGAAAAGAGCGTTGAGAGCTTAAACATTATATTTTTCATGCGTGGAAACATGACACGATCCGTCATGATAGATGCTACTTGATGAGTATTGCACTCACCATTGTTCTGGAGTGCTTCCACTTGGTTAGTTTGTTGAGGATCCTCAGAAGGTTAATACAAGAGAACAGATTCCTCCAGCAAAACTGATTGTTGTCTCCTGCTTCCTGTAAACGACAAAAATTTCCAGATAAAAAAAAAATACTTTTGCATCAGCAGTCAAAAGCAGCACTCTGCTTGATCAGATTGCGACAACTATAAAACAACTGAAAACTCACCAAACTCTCTGCAGTTAACTCCGGGAGCTCATGCACCACACAATGAGGAAAGTCAAGTACTGAAATGCTATTGGGGAAAGAAAATTGAGAGCAGTGAAATAAAGGCAATTTAGGTACACTTCACTATCGTTTATTGCAAATGAGAGTCGTGATTTTAGTTATTTAAAGAGGTCTCTGAAAGTACCTGTTTTTAGCGGTGATGTAAGACATGATGTTCTGGTTAAAGAACTTCAGAATGAGGGGGATGCAGTTGGCAAACACCAGGTGTTGAGCCATGTACTCAAACTATGAGATAAGCACACAAAGACATATTCAGTGAAGAAGGACATTTTTGAATGAGATCAATACTTGTTTTTACCTGTGCGTGTGTGTGTGTGTGTGTGTGTGTGTGTGTGTGTGTGTGTGTGTGTGTGTGTGTGTGTGTGTGTGTGTGTGTGTGTGTGTCGTCCGTACCTGGTAGATGTGGTTAAGTTTGAAGTGTTTTAGAAGCAGCAGCAGGATGGCAGAGATAGCCTTCACGATGATCTCTTTGTGTCGATTGACATCAACACCAAGTTTCATGCTTTGCAACACTGTGGTCCTGCAGATTCAGAAATGACACATCAATCACCTATTTAAGTATCCCTGTGATCCTCAGAGAGACATCTACAAAGTCTTTCACTTTGATGTGTGTGGTTTATTCAGGTCAGACAACCTTTCGATTCTTTTATGTTGAGATTGAATTCAAAATATTTCCACGCATGCTAACCAGACCCTTGGCTATACAATGCTGAGTTATTCCTTGATGTTGTTACATGCCCTTACTGTGAAAATGTTCTGACAGAGTCACTCCTGCTGCTGTTTCTTCAAAAGCAGACAGCAGTAATTTCCACTTCAGACATAAATATAATTGTAAAAGTGTTAGGAAAGAAAAGTTAGGATAATGTCCTTGTTTAGAACATAATGTGTGTGCACTGGAGAAGGAACTGGCAACGCTGTTAAAACCCTTTTAGAGGCACTGCATCACTTACGGCATCTCCTCCGGCAGTACGTCTGCCAGGATGTTGATGGAGTCTGTCTTGGCTTTGGAAGTTGGAGCTGCTGCGAGCAGGATCTTCAGCAGAGCGATCTGACATTCAGAGAGAGACACCATGGAGTCAGTTACAGTCTGACATGGAAGCTCATGGCTGCTTCTGTTGATATTTGTGCGATAAAAAACAGTGACTATTAACACATATAAAGTGATGATATTGTAGGGGATATAAATATAATGCTCAAATTGTCTTATTGCCTTAAAGCTACAACATTCTGTATTAGAGTTCTAACATTTGCTGCTTCTATGGAAATTTAACTTCCTATCGCACAAAAAGTACTTTCAGTGTGTAATATGAACATACTATTGCCTTATTTCAGAGGGGATTGTTCCGTCTATTTTCTGTGTCTTAATTTGCCTAAATACAAGGAACTGAAACACACTGAAATATGCTATAACCCAGTCTTTTCTGTGCAGGATTATTACAGTATATGCCACAATGCAAAACTATTAGGAAACATTAATCCATGTAAACCATCTGAAAGTGTAAATAATAAATGCTGTGTCAAGCGAATTGTATTTTAAGTCATATGAGATTATCCACAGTACCACAATGTATACCTGACACCAAACAGCACTAACCATGTATTGAGGCAAACTGGGAAGAATTCCCTGATAGAGCAGCTCAATGGAGGACATCTCCACCTCCTCTTCACCCTGATGAGGAGGAGGGAGAAAACAAGAGACATAAAACACACAAAATGTCGTCACCATGACACCTCAAGACAGTTCTTCAGGTCAGGTCTTAAAACTTCTGCTATTCTTAACCAGAAGAAAGAGTAAAGACTTCACCTCATCCTCTAATATGTGAATTCAGTGCATTGTATGGCTTATTCAGAAACATATAGGAAAGGATGCTAAAAACTGCATAGTGCCAAGATGTTGGAAATCATCGTAACTTACCCCAGACAGAGGGGTTTTCTGAAACTCCTCCTCCTTTGCAATCTGTATCTCAGCAATGGAGACGTACTTGTGCTGAAAAAAGATGAAAACTTGATATTTAAAACTCTGGCAGCACTATTGCTATTTGGAATTCTTAGTATTCACTCAATACTAAGTGTCAATGAAATATAGCGAGTGGCAACGCAATACCTGCTTTAAGGTCTTTATGCTCTCATGAATTGGCCTAGGCAAGCCAACAACTGTATTTGTATCACTGCAAGACATGCAAAACAATAACCTCAGCACACACAATACAGTTAAGAGTATACAATATTAGTCTTGCATTACTTTTCATTTCAATTAAGCGAGGAGAAAACTTACTTTCCAAGTGTGTAACCAATGAATTTACTTCTACTTGATTCCAGGAAATTTTCAATGTCCTTTTCCCTGTTGGAGCAAAAACAATAATGTCAACACAAAACATCTGGTCATGTGTTTCTTTCTAGATTGTGTACATGAGGAAGGAATCAATAAATACCTGACTTTAGGAGCCCACGGCAGTCCTTTGGGTAAGGACACCCTATCTGATGGAGGGTGAGGAATAGGCGGAGGCATCACCTCGTCCCTCTCTAGAGGGAACGTTTCTGCCTCTATAGAGTTGTCATTGTCATCGTTGTCGTCCTCATCCTCACGAGAGTCGTCAGCCTTGTAAGGATCCTTTTCGTTGAATGCGTCAAGGTTGTCCTGTTTGATCAACGCCTGTGTGAGAAACAAGTAGACAGTGAAGACATGGACATATTGTGAGTGGGGCAACAGGCAGAAAATATAATACCACACTGTAAAAGTGAGAAGCTCAATATGTGCACAAACATAGGCACTTAATGGCTTGGACTGGCAGCATGAAGGCATAACCACTAACATCAGGTAAGATCTGCATGGTAGAGGTGTGAATCTTCACTGATCTCCCGATTCGATTATGATTATCATGTCAGCGATTCGATATCTCGATGCATCACAATGCGTCAAATACATTTTTCTATTAAAGCCATATAGGATATTTAATTCATAGCTTTTCAAGCTTCAAAAACAAAACATTCTGCAGTGCTCTAATACTAAATATATTGGATACATAAAACTACAGCACTGAGCACATGGCACTTCCTGAATGTGCAAAACATAACAGAATATGTAAACAGAAAGGTTGTTAGGCATACATTAAATTGTAAACAGAAATAACCGATTATGGCCCGGCCGATTATCGATGCAGCATCGTCCATGTCCACAATTCGATGCATCGATTATTTGATTAATTTCAACACCTCTAGTGCATGGTGTACAGGTTATTATATTAATACAAAATACTGACTGAAGAAGCCATCTTTGTGTCGTGTTGCTACCTACAATATGTTTGGTTTGAGAGCAGGGAGCAGCAGTAATGCCTACCTTGTGTTCGCGGCGCGCCCGTTTCTGCTGCTGCTCTATGAGGTCGGATGCAGACGCAGGAGGAGAAGCGGCCCTCATACTGCGAATGACTCGAATGCTGTCCTCTGGGAGAGGGGCGAGACCCAGCTCCACACGCTTATGAACCTTTATGCTTTGGAGCTGCTCAAACCCTCCGAGTGTGAACTGAAACAGAAGAGAGGATTTTAACATGTCTCTTAACTTCAGATGATACTTTTTTGGCGTGTGGGAGCATTTAATGTGACTCACCAGTATGCTCTTCCACAACAGCAACAACACCTTCTTCATTGGGAAGTGAGGGGCATGACCACTGCAGAACTTGGTAACCATACCGAAGAGCATGACGGACATCGGCTCGTTGTTGAACAGAGGAGACCCTGATTTGGAGAGGTGGAGTGGAAATAGTTCACCTGGAAAGTTTTGCTTGTATCTTTGACATGACTGCAGCTTTTGATACTGATGAAACTTACCCAGTTCTGCTCTGAAGGTTTCTCTGATGATTTTCCATTCAGGCTTGTCGGCTGGGTCATCCTGTTGTATCGTTTCCACCATCAGGTACATTATGTTGAGCAGCACTCTGAGATCTGTGCTGTCAGCAAGGGAGATGGCTGGTTTCCTGACAGCACTACTACAGGCAGCACTGTTGCTGAAAGGGAGAATGTAAATGTCTTATACTCTTCTCCAGACTGATAATTTCACAACAAAAATGTATTAATTTGTAGTTCTTGCAAAGCCAACCCACAATTTTTTCGTTTTGCTCACTGTGGTCTGGTAATGCTAAAGCTGGTTTTTCTCATCAACAAGCTTTATCATTTTTGAATGTTTTCCAGACTAACATCTTTTAGAAAAAAATACAGGAATAAGCCATTTGGGATGGCTTCTGCATGGCTAGAAAACTGATGGAGAACATACTCAATTTCCATGTTGAGCAGCTCCACCAGAGCAGAGAAGGTCCCCACATCCAGCAGCAGAAAGATGTTGTATCTCATCCAGTACTGCACCTCAGCCTCAGAGCTGCACTCTGAAAAGGTTCCTAGAGAGAAAGAAAATGACCCACTGTGAAATATACGGCGAGAAAACCAAAACTATTCTCCTTGATCAATTGCCATCATGGGAAGATTTCCTTTTCTACATAATTAATTCATGCTAAACCAGTTTTAAGTGATGTGGACTGACCCTGAGACATGTAAAGAATGGCTCTGGCAGCCTTCAGCCTCTTGTCCCGGGCTATCACCTCCAGACCATCCAAGAGGCGCATGGCATGAGCTCTGTGCTGAGCTGCATCAAGCTCCGTCCACTTCCTATCACAAACTAAGACACAAACGAGGTGGAGATAATAAACTCAATATATATACCCACTTCATCTTAGAAGTAATTAATTGTTTACGATGAATTAATTAGGATTTGACTGAGGGTATGTACGTTTAACTACATACCATGTGTTCTGAATTCGACCTCAAAGCACTTCCTATTGAGAGCAAACTCTGGTCCTTCAGTATAACTGTAGAGCTCTGAAAGATACATAAACAAATATATATAAATCATCTGAAAACACTATATGTTGCAAGAATGAAGATCAGGGGAGCAAAAAGGAGTCAGGAAATATCAATGTCCATGAGGATCACACACAAACCTGACAGCTCTGCAGCCCACTTGTCTGTATCAGCATATTCAAACTCGAGGTCTGGAGACTCCGACAGCCCCTATGCACAACACATGACACATTTTATGCCCTTATGATTAAAGAAATTATTACTTTAGAGTAACAGTCCAACTAACTACAACTTGCATTGATTTGACTATCCAACAGAATATAAAGTAGTTTAAATCAAATCCACCAGGACCAGCTGCACCATAAAGTATCACTAATAATAATAATCCATACTATTATATGGATAATAAAACACAACGAAAGTGGCCAGTCGAAGGCATTATGACTACTTTTACTATTGATGTTACTTTTGCTGATAAAAAAAATATGTACTTCTACTAGGGCTGGGCGATATGGAGAAAATCAAATATCACAATATTTTTGACCAAATACCTCGATATCGATACTGCAATGATATTGTAGTGTTGACTTTTGGTGCTTTCACAAAATATTTACACAATGAGATTTTTGATAAATAATCATCAGTAATGTGGATATAATGACTAAGTGGGTAAAGGCAAATAATAGAACAGTTACAACAGTCTGGTAAGTTGAGAAAATGACAGAACTTCACTGTAATGCAGCCTTTAAAACCAGGAAAAGACAACACTTATGCCATATTACGATATCCAAGATCTAAGACGATATCTAGTCTCATATCACGATATTGATATAATATCGATATATTGCCCAGCTCTAACTTCTACCTAAGTATCATGCAAAACTTTTCCTTGTAATGGGGTGTATTCTACATTGTAGTATTTCTACTTTAACTTAGTAAAAGAGCTACTTCTTCCAAGCTTTCAACATTGTAAGAAAGTCTGTCATTTACAAGAACAGACTATTGATCAAGCATCAGTTTATGGCAAATAGAGAAATTCCTCCAAATCATATTTACAGTGGTTTCAGCTGTAATCCTTCTAAATCCTGTTATTGTCAGATTATTCAAAAGATGACAAGAGAGCAAAGCATGAAAACATGAATTCTGAAAGTGATCTTCTTGCATATGAATTTCGCAGAAACCTCCCACTGTCATGCTAGAGAGCTCTGGTTCACTTTGCTTTCGTTATAAGTGTATAGGGGCTCCCTGGTGTACATATAACTATATAATAAAAATTGCATGAACACACCAGACCAATACATTTCAAAGGAGAAGGCCTGTGAGATTCCGTTTCAACAGGTCGCCAGACAGTTCAGCCTGGCCTGTGACTAGCTAATATCAGCTAGCTAGCCCCTGCTAAGCTACACTGCTTTTCAACAAGTAATTACATTACATCAGCACAGCTATATAAAAGAAAGAAATATAGGTTAATCACTTTAACCCTTTCAAGAACCTCAGCTGCTGCTGTTAGTTAACGTCGCCGAGTAATGTCAGAAATAATAGTTAAGCTAACCTGACAGAGCTAGCTAACGTTATGTGTTAACGTACAGCAGCAGCAGAAAATACCTCGTCTGTTTATGACTGGTCGGCTGAAAAGTAATAACAAACTTCTGTTTACGTACCTCTGAATCTTTTCTTGGGTTTCGGGTAAATTCGACCCTGCTTTTGTTAGGCAACATAGCTCTCGGTTTATTGTTTACAGGAAGCCCACTGTTCCCACCGACGTCCATTTTTTGGGCAAAGTGTCCTCTCGCGAGACCAGTTGATATGCGAGAGTTGGACTGTATTCTGTCATATTTCATCACAATGTAACTACTGCTTTAAAAGGATGGAAAAGTGATATATGCCCTCTATTTTATTTGGTATTCAATTCAACTGAAGGTGAATTGAGGTATTTGGGGGCCCCTGGGGGTCTGAGGCCCTGGGGCAGTTGCCCTCATTGCCCGGTTGGTGGTATCTATCTATACCTGTGACATGTGTAATGTGTCTGTGAAATTATGTATCAGAGCCATTTTCAAATTTAAACACCAGTTTATTAAGGGAACTGTGCACAGAAATGTAACGGTGGTATACTGCTGAAATTATGTTCTTCAAACTAAACTACAGATAGTGTTGAAAATAGGCTTACTTTATAGCTAATCATTTACAGAACTTTGTCTACACATCAAAAACATAAAACCAGCAACAGTGTACAACTGTCAAATCACAGTGGTATGCTTATTTATTTCAATTTGACATATGTAAAACTGTTTGCTCCAGTAATAACACATTCATTTGTCTCTATATTAGAGTTAAAATAAGGGTAAAATGACACATCTCTTAAAACAAAAGGAATTCAAAAGTGCTATTATAAAAAGGACCACTGTAAGTCATTTAAATGTCTGATTGTTACAAGAAATTAAACTGGGATGAAACATATACATTAAAATTGATGCAAAAAGTACAACAGAATGTAAAATGTTGCCCACTAAGTAGTTAGTTATTCATCATGTTAGTCATCTTACAGTAATGCATATTTTTTGAGTAATGTAAAAAGCACAGATTTTACAACTGTCCACCATTGCAGAAGTAAAATACAGTAGAAAACTGAGTGTGTTTCGCTGCATAGCTATCACTGAATATTGCAGAATAACAACCATGTTTCACACAATACCATAATGGGAGAAACAGTTGTACATGTGAACAGAAATTACTAAGTGAGTCACAAGGCACTGTCAATTGACCAGTAACCATGGTTACAGCACTCTTTTTGCTGACATTGATGTCCTCACTGAATGTTCTTGGCTCTGATGCCTTTAAATCTGTGGGTGCAAATATGAAAGCACTTCATAGTAGCATCCTGTAGACTACTATACAAATAAACAGCAGGAGTAAGTGACACAAATCTAAAAAAATAAAATTGAAATTACTGCAAAAATGAAATACAGGAATTACCTGTGGCTCTGCAGATTAAGTTTGAAGTTTTGTGAAGGGTGATGCAGCAAGATACTGAGTAAATACATGTGGTGCAACACTTTAACAAGGTAAAAAGGTGCCAAATCCTCTGCAGGGACAGTAACACTGTCAAATGTTTGGAGTAAGATCAGCCCACAGACCACCAGCATGATATACAGCGTGTTAAAATGTGTTGAAAAGCCTTAAATTCAGCAAGATACAACTACTACCTGCACACTATATAGTTTGTATTACAAAAGAATATAGAGAAGGTGGCATAATAAGTTGTGCATTTATCAAGCCTCACAAAACTGTGCCAAAGCCTTTTGAGCAATGAAAAGCGAAACAAAACACAACATTGTGTTATTAGAATAGCTATAATAATGGCAATAACAAAGAAGGTAAAGCTAACACGTGTCGAGGCAAATGTGTTGACAACAAAGCTTGTCCGTGTCTGAGCCCAGAGCATTTGTGGATTTAAGTTCACTTTTCCGTTGAAAAAGACATGCTCTAGTTAACACAAGATCAGAGTCCTGTGACAAATCAAACAGTAAACTCAATTTTGCACATTAGCAAATACCATAATGAGATTGGCTGATCAGAGGCTGTTGCATATACAGCATAAACATACTTTATGTAACACTGTTCAACATGTAGTCTGTGACTTACGTTAGCTCTACACAGAACATACTGTACATAGCTGCAATAGTAAATGAACTCTGAACATTGAGTATCAAAATCTCTAAACTTATTTTACAGTTCTACTGTAAGTAATAATTTCATGAGGACAGTGAGACAGTGCTGATCTGGTAAAAATACATTTACAAATAATTTCAGATATTCGAATGCCCTGAGGTGCAGATACTATTCTTATCAGACACCAAAAACTCAAATTGGCTTGTTTTATTTTCAAGATAATAAATGCCCAGCTCTCATCCTATGTTTGCTATAGTCAAAAAGTGCTGAAGTTCCTTTTTTGCCCAGATGTGCTGATGGTTAGCAATAATGTGGATGACACTACAGAGAACAGGCCATTTCTTTTGTATGTTGTGGATGGAATGTATGAAGTAAGCAAGCGCTGCCACATCGAAAAAGAGAGAAAACTTTAAAGCTGCATTAAGTGTTTTTTACCACTGGGGGGCAAAAACAAATTAAAAAAAAAACAAGAAAAAAAAAAAAAAAAACTCTTGACGCGTTCCAGTTGTACTGGGAAGTCGGAATTTCCCAGTTCCCAGTCGAAAATTTCAACTAGAAGGCTCCCTGAAGTTAGATTTCGGACTCGGAAAGTTGAGAGAACCTCAAAAACCCCGACATCACAATTCAGCATGGCTGCTCTGTGCATCATCAGTAGTGAAAGCTGTATGAATATTCTGTTTGTAAGCACTTCTGCATTATTTGCGTCTCATTAAATCAGTCGTTCACACAGTACTGTCCATCTTCTATCTGTGGACATATTGCTACCATGTTTGTACACGCCAAATACCACATAGGTTATATGTGTCAGTTATCAACTGGTAGTGCTAACAATGGTTAACCTGGTTCGAGTCACCCCACCCCATTAAACATAATGGTTATCCGACTTGTTACTGGAACGCGGTCAACTCGGGTGAAACGTCAGTCCCAGCTCTGACTTCCGAGGTAAATGGAATGCAGTAACAGCCCTGATTTACATATACTGATATCACGTTGCATGGCTCATTTGTCAGAAATAATTGCCTACTTAAACATCCAGCAGACACACAGTTACACCTAAATGGGAATCACATTTCTGGCCACCTGGCAAATTTAAGCTGATTTGGTTCACATACTCCAGAGAGAACTATTTGGAACTTGACTTTTTTCACCAGCCAGGAGTTTACATCAGCTCTCTGACGTTTTATGTAAGGCTAGGCTTGTCTAAGCTTTTTTTTCTGGAAATGGCTGCTAACAGTTTAATACGGGAGGTTGATGAGAGAGCCAAAACAAGGAGCTAACAGCAGCTAAAAAGTTCAGTGAGCTTTAGTTTTATGGGTTTGGAATTTCAAGCATTAACTGAAGGAATTTAATACGTTTATAGAAAATGTATCACTTAGTGCAGGTTTAACTGATTTCACAACTAACCATTAACATTTCACAACAACTGTAACCCTATCCCATCACAGACATTTGGCACAATATATTGAAATATTATTACATTTTTCTATCAGAACCTGAAATAACCTATGAGCCAGCAGGTATGGAAACAGATGAACCAGAAAATAATCTCACAGAACAGCAGATATAGGTGCTATGGTCACGCTGACGTTTCATAGCCAGCTGGGTGCCATGTGCAGTTCTGTAGAAAGCAGCAAGTGAAGCAAAACTCGATGTGGTCAGTGAAATACAACTAAATATAAGCTGTGTATCCTCTGAAGAGTATAAAATACAATATAGCCATAATATATACAGTACATCAATCTTTCTTTTGTCTTAGGAATAGGTGATGTTTGGTAGCGTTCACATTTAGGTGTGCTGAGGTGTGGTTCCCCTGCAGACTAATACCTGTGATTACAAAGAACAGGTTTAGTTAGGAAATGCCTAATAGCAAAATGTCAACAGCAATTGCTATACTTATTTTATAGATTTTAGTTTCATAGTTGCAACATATTACAGAATTGTACCTGTAGTAGTTGGGTTTAAAAGGGCCATTCTTATTCAGGCCCAGGTATTTTGCCTGCTCATCAGAAAGCTCTGTCAGGTGGGCATCAAAAGTGGTCAGATGCAGACTCGCAACATATTCATCTGAAATACACAAAAATGGTTTAGTAAGAAAGAGATACACATGGATAAGATTCACATGCACTCTCACAACTGAAATTTAAAGCAGACTGAGAAATAGATTAATTCACTCCAGTGCTACAGCCCAGCCATGAGTAATGTTACTTGTAAGCTTTAAACACTTCGAAACTGCAGGTCAGGGTTATGTATCTACAGTATATATTCTCACCCATCTTCTTGGGAAGCAAGTAAACATCCTGCTTGTATCGTCCCTCAGGAGCGTTGTACAACTCTATAAGGGCCAGTGCCTGAACACAAACATGGATTAATAATACTGTTACTGAAAATGGATGCACATTGTGAACTGAATGAAGAGCAATAAATGTAACCATTAACTTTTGAGTGGACGGCAGCAATAACTACTGTGTGTCTTTAGCTGATGTATAGCTTATTGCAGGCTGTCTGATAGTATCAACATGTTACCTGAGTGGTGGCTGTGATGGACAAGACAAAGGTAGGGACAGTAGAGCAGCTGAGGTTAAGGAGACGTCCCTGTGGAAGAAAACACCATGTTATCAAGAACATAGGTTTTACAAAACAATTAGGTTTAAGAATATTGCTGCGCCAACATTATGAAACCTTCCATATCAACTAGGGTTGTCACCATTCTCCAAATCCACGATTCGTTTTTGACTTTCGATTTAAGGAAAGGTACTTTCCAACAATAGCTTGAGTTTCTCAGTTTACAAGGTGCAATTGAATGCACCATTAGTTTAACAAGGTGAACATGAATGCACCATGGAGTCCGCTCGGAGCCAACATGCTTTACCATTGTTGTTTGTTACATACCTCGCTCATAGGGAAGGCAAAATATTGCCACACTGATGACTCCGGCAGTGGCCATGGTGTCTGGAAAGGTCAAGCTGCATGCTACCAGTAAACTAGTCTGGATCAATGGAATTACATTTCCTGGATAATTGCCTGACATCTGATGTCCCTCCCCTTCCGCTCTCTGTGTTGCGTTTTTCAAATTCTGTTCGCTTCAGGAAACAACAAAACTTCGAGCTAGAAGGCTACACGCTGAAAATGGCAAGATTGCTAGGGATCGCTGTGGACGAGGTACACACGGCAATACACTGGTAAAAGCAAATGAGGTTTAACCATGTATCCAGCTAATTTAAATAGCCCACGTTACTGTATTGTGTGAACAGTTAATTTAGTATTGTATGTGGCATTTCTTTTGCGGGGTGCAAATGTTCCACCAAAACAAGTTCCTTTTCCAGAGACCATTTTGCAGAGCCATCGTTGCTGCGTCCAGATCCAAGACGATTATGATTGGTTTAAAGAAATGCTAACAACCCAGAGCGTTTTTTTCCTCCTATCCCAGAATGTATGCGTTATGTAGCCAGACCTTACTCCACAGTGCTGGGGAGATAGGTAGCAATGCAAGACTACCGGTAAGCTAACATTACACCTGTCTTTTGTTGCTACCAGCCGGTAAGCTACACTGTGTCTGTTGTATTTTTCTTTGAACGAGCGTAAGTAGGCAGGGGTGAAGAGAGAAAAAAAATACTGGGGGAAATCGCCAATCCTACCTTTGATTTCAATAGTTGAAAACCAAAGCTAAGCACTGATTTTCAATTCAAAATCAACATGTTGCTGTGTTCTTGACAAGCCAGAAATTGAGAATGATCAGTCACTGCAAGAGACTTCATCGGTCTATAGTGGGTAATATGGATGGGTCCTTTGAACTTTTTCTACAAATTGGGGGTCACTGTATGTTGTACAAATAGTGTTTATGTCTATATCATAATACATTATATATTATGGTGCTATATTCATTGTTGTTTTTGTGTTTCAGTTGCTTAGAATTGCTATCACATCAAGCAAAATAATATATGTTCTCCACAAATGAGACTAACAGATTAATAAGGAAGTTTAAAACATGAACTCTCATTCATCACGTCATGTCATGATGTGTATCTGTATTTATCACATATGGTTGCAAGACGTCCAGATATAGCCAATTACCTCAGCCAAAAGAATGACTCTCTTGCCATCAGGCCAAATGACGTGATCCACCTGAGAACGCACTCTCTCCCAGGTCAGCTCAGGGGTCCGAAGACTTGCCTGCAAGGGATGAGAATATCAGTCACCCTTAAGTTCTTTATGATAGTTCAACACAATGTGACTGACCCACCTCTTAGGACACATAGGTTTATGCAAATATACATTATCCCAGACTGTAGGATAGATTTGGACTTTGAATTCTTTTATCATAAGCACTAGTTTACCACATCAATCTCAGTATTGGAGTGGCCCATGTTGCAGACAATAGAGCCATTTTTCATTCGGTCCAGCTGGTCTCTGGTCACCACATTCTTGTTCCCTACAGAAAGACACAATAAGTGCGTTTACATTCAAAGCAGTAATTGGGGTATTACCCGGTTATTATAGAATAACTGGGTAATGACAGTTTTCCCCGTATACATGAGCGGGGAAGAATGGGAAGAATGACGGGAGTAACTACTTCCGTTACAGTAGGTGGCACTCTGCCAAAGTACAACTGGTCAGAATAAGGCTTTTTCTTCGCCACTTTTTCTTCCGCTGGCCCACTGCTGATTCGGCCAACGCTGTTTTGTTGTTTCTTAAGGGTTAGGTGTTTACATGGCGTTTGAGAAACCGGGGTATTGCCTTTACCCGAATATAATTGTTTTTTTAAACTGCATGTAAATGCACATATTCACCTTTAATCAGCGTACATCGTCTGCCCCACTGGACAAAATTAGCACACGAACAGTGCAAAAGAACCATGAAACAAAAGGCATTTATTATGTCATCAGACAGGTATAGACTGAAAGGCTATAAAAATGAAGGAGTTACCGGTGCATGTGATGATGACATCAACCTGGCGAATGACCTCATTCAGCTTAACCACCCTGAATCCATCCATGCTGATAAAGAAAGAAGAGCTTCAGCATTCATCCTCAGTGAGGAAACTATTATTTACTGACAACCAACTCAATTCAGCTGAAGGGCTGCAGTCCCTGTTAGGTCAAAGTAGTGTTTAATTTAAGCTAAACAGTCATCTCACAATGTGTTTGTTAAATAATTAACAAAACATCATTCCGTCCCCTATTGGGGTGGTAGACAGGGGATGTTTACGGGCTGATAGCAGGTCAACTGTAGATTCCACATAGAAGTGGTATACAGCATTTAAAAGCTGTGAACCAGCAAATAAAAATTACTTGATTAATGAATTAAATGTTTAAAATAAATTGTGAAAGTGTATAGGGCTTTAGTACATTACGACATGAGTTTATGATGACCATTCTCATGCTTACTTACAGTATGTCTCATAAGTGGTTGCAGCAGTTTTTGGTTTGATACTATTTGTAAAACAGATTTGTTGCACAATTTACCCATTTTCGACCACTCAAGAATTGATAAAAATTGTCAAAGATCCCTCCAAAATAGCATATTAAGACCCTTAAGCCTAACTTTGGAGCATTATTTAGCCACCTTCCTGACATAGCTAGCATTATTTGGTACCACTGGATTCTTTAGAGATCGTCTCGTTTCATATGATACCAATATCTTCACACTATCTCCAAATCTGAGCCTGCTACAGCCTCTGGAAGACAAAAAGTCGGCTAGGACCTTCTGGCAGGCTGTCGGAATGGCGAGGGGTTGGCTCGCTATGCTATGTTATCTATACCGCTGTCTGTTCTATTCATATATTTTTGACATTCAACACATCCAGTTTGCATAATCATTCCACTTGTTTTCCTCACCAGGCCTGCAGGGCACAGATGGGATCAATCTCTGTAATAGAGACGACGGCTCCCAGAGCTTTCAGAGCAGCACAACAACCTTTTCCAACCTGAAAAGACAAGATGTTATACTGTGTGACCAGCAGAGTTACATATGTCAATTATTACCATGACCTTAATAAAGAAATTACACTTGCATGTATCAGTATTTAAACGCAAGCCATCTTAGTACAAAACCAGGCTGTAGATATTTAACATGACAAGCCTACTAATCTCCTAGTCCTGCAGACTTTGATTCTCTAACATCATCTAGACTCAACAATCAGACACGTAAACACTATCCAATGAAATGTGATGAGCTGTCGTGTGATGAGTCCATGGCCTGAGCTGTCTGAGGTTTTAGCATTGCAATGTATCAGCATGAACGTTTTCACCGCTACATGATAAAGATAGATTAGTATGTGACATGTTAACGTTAACGGAAGTATCTCACCTCACCGTACCCACATACAACCATCTGTTTGCCTCCAAACATGACATCTGTGGTCCTCTTCAAGCTAGAGAGGTTTGAGGCATAACATTAGCACTTTTATGTGGAATTGAGAAACTGCCAATCTGTATTTGCACGACTCCAAAATCTTTATACTGATATACAGTAAAAATTGTGTGACAGTTTAACTTTCTACAGTTCTGGATAATATGAAGTTTGTTTGAATAAAAGCTGTTTACAAAACAGAGCATTAGTTTCCATCCCAGTGCAATAAATCTAAAGGTCTGATGATGCCGATATTTAGTGGCACAACTCGTAATGAAACACCTGCTCCAAGACATCAGTGTACCTTGCAGATTATTAATCAGAAGGAACCAGAAAAGCGGTGACCCGACACAGAGACATTGTTGAAGAGTGCTAGACTATTTATATACTTCCGTGGTGATAATTAACAGGAGGGTAATAAAGGCATTAGTTTTGTTCTCAGGCTGTTTTGCCAAGTGTTGAGCAGAGTCATCAGAAAAGCATTACAAGGGCAACAGCTTTTTAAAAAGCTATTGAGGTGATATGCAAATGTCTTCTCTATGGACCGGGTGATGGCAGCAATGTTTCCTGACCTTTACGTCACTCCAGTGTTACAGTAATGAAAGGTCTGATGTGGCAGCTGACAACACACTCAGGAGTGAAGGAAAAGTAATGTGCCGTTTTCTTTGAACAGCTGAACTAGACTGTGGATTGCGAAACCTATTTTTTTTTTGCATGCTGAAAGAATTTACTGTAATGACATAAAGTAATTGATGCGAACTGATGAGCTTTTCTCATTTATCACTCGGGGAAAAAACACTACTACGACTTGAATGTGCTGGTGAGTTCACAGCTGAGCCGATGCTTTCCAGTCGGAGGGCCTTCGTTGTGAGGTTGTATTTCTTTCCAACCCAAAATCAAGCTATCCAATGAACAAACCGTACTAGTGTTTCAACATCAGTTCGACTTATTGTTCAGTCTTGCTAACAACCAAATACCTCAAAGTCAAGCCTACTCACCCATCCAGGATTGACTCTCTGCAGCAGTACAGGTTGTCGAACTTCTGCTTCGTCACAGAGTCATTTACATTCATAGCCGGTACACACAGCTTCCCAGCTTTAGACAGCTGATACAACCTAGAGAGAGGCAAGAGTAAGGTAGTTGTGTGTTTCTGTGGGTGTGTCACAAAATATTTTAAAAGGAAACCTATCTATTAAGCACTAAATCACCTGTGAACACCAGTGACGCTCTCCTCTACAATGCCCCTGATCTTCTTGAATACATTGGGGTATTTCTTGTACATCCAGTGTGTCAAGTCTCCTCCATCATCAAGGATCTAACGGATAAGAAAAAGCTGAATAAATGAATTGCGAGGCAAATATTTACGCATAAATAGCTATTAATTGAAATAATGTGACAATAATGGCTGCTCCTGTGGCGGTTTTAATGGCTATTTGAGGCATTTGTTTGTCTAGATCATTCACATAACAGTCTATTGCTACATAAACTGTCCCCTTCACAAAAGGTAGAAAACAAGCTTTCCCTTGTACCATGTTAGGCTGCCAACCCTCATTGTTGACACAGCGGTCAATGCACCACCAGAAGTCATCCTCAGACTCCCCTTTCCAGGCAAACACAGCCACACCTGAAACATAGCAGATGGGGCACATCTTGAAGAATCTTACATCAACAATCCTGTGTGTGGCTATAAGCTGCCATCAAAGAAACATTTTCAGTGAATGAGGGCAAAGTTACAGTATTGACTCTGTGAGGTGAATTATTTAGAAAAACAGAACACTTTGGTTCAGAATTATCAGCACCTAATAATTCAACATTACATATTGGTGAACATGTCATTTCTTATAGCTCCCAAGAGACGATGTGAATATCATTATTGGGTGTAAGAGCAAGCTGGAGAACTGTTCAACAGAGGCAGACATTTACGCTTTCTAATTGCCCTATAGCTGAATGAAAATGTAGGTTTTTTCCACATGAAACAGCTCAGCATGCAGTAGACTATGTACAGCAATAACTTACTGAACACATACTCAACCCCCATGATCTCCACTGAGTGCCTCCTAAATCTGTTGTAACCCCCCCCCCCACACACACACACACACACACTTAAACTACTTAAACCATCACATAGCAACTGCAGATAAAGGGCTTTACCAAATGGCAAATCTTAAGTGTTCCCATTATCTCGACAGGGCTGATATTTCAAGAGTTAATTAAACATTTCCAAACAGTATCCTTGGTTATAAAAGCTGGCAAAGCACACCTGTGCTCATAAGAAAACACCTTATTGTTTGTAATCAAGTGCAATTTAAACATGTATGACTTTCACACCTCTGTGTTGGCAACTTTATCGCCAACACTGATTACAGGTAAAAGTGAGTCGGGGTGTTTGAGCTCCAAAACTAAATGTTCTTCACCTTCTCTACTGCTTACCAGTCTCTGACAGAGCAGCAGCCACTTCATTCTGTGTAGAGTAAATGTTGCATGCAGTCCAGCGGCACTCAGCGCCAAGAGCCACCAGAGTCTCGATCAGGACCTGAAAACAGGAGAAAATGGTCAAATGAGAAAAACTATTTACTGGTCGCAAACACAAACACAACAGATGGCAATTCAATCATTTTATTAGTTTATTTTGAGTATTACTCCAGGTTACAATCAACCAGGGGGCTATTGCACAAAACCAGGATAACGGATTAAGCTGGGATGTTCCAGTTATCCTGGAAGAATTTAGGCTTGACTTGGTTGAACAAAAGAAGAGGCACCTAAGTTACCATGGAGATTTATTCTGTGCAGCTAGCCTGCTTCTGGCCAGGCTAAAAGCCAGGATTTATTAATCCTGGGGACTTCTCTGTTCACTCAGCAGTGGTTTTACCTTATTATTATTATTATTATTATTAGCCTGCATTAAAATACAACAGGTGCATAATGCTGTTCAGTTAAGCACTGTTATTTTAACATTGTGACCATTATTTTAAAAAATATTCATGTGACATTGTTACTGTTACATTGCGTTTATGCTGTTCATATTGTTGTTAGAAGTTTGATGAATATTTTATGGCAGTTGTTGAGATGATTAGAAAAGGCTGATACAGTTGCATATGTGTTTTAAATGAAGTCAGTGATGAAGGATAATATATAAAGTGCTGTACACTTGTTAGTGGTTCTAACAATGGCAGACTGGTCAGAGACCAATACACCTTTAATTATTTTAGTTGATTTATTTCTTTTTGTATTCTTTAACAATAAAGGATCATGTATGTTCCTCTTCCATGTGCATTTTATCTGCCATAGCACACACTTTGTGTTCTTTCCAGTAAACTGGGACTATAATTTGGGAGGATTGTACAATTATAAAAACCTATCCTAATTGTACAATCCTCCTTAATTATAGTCTGAGTTCACTTGACCAGTATCTATATAGTGTAGGCTACTGTACATTCATTAAACAACAGGGAGAGGACACCACAATGGTTTCTGACCTTATATTTAGCTGGGGGGGAAATAACTGTTGAATACAGTCACAGTCATGTTTACAGTGTGCATTGAGTTTATTACTTAATTATCTTCATAGTTTCTAGATTTCAGAGTCCAATTTGAGAGAGAGAGAGAGAGAGAGAGCGAGAGAGAGAGAGAGAGAGAGAGAGAGAGAGATTTACACATTATAGGCCTATTCTAGCATTGTATATTAGTGGTTGTAATTAAACTTCATGGTCAATTTCCTGAGTAACATTAGGCTGTCTTCTGCTCACTTTTAAAGTGCCCATATTATGAAAAAAACACTTTTTCTGGGATTTGGGGTGTTATGTAGTGTCTCTGGTGCTTCCACACACATACAAACTTTGAAAAAAAAATACAATTATGAACCTGAAAATGAGCATAATATGGCTGCTTTAAGGCAATGAGTACAACTGTTCATTTTCAAAACGCGTATTCTCCACTTTAGCATCAGTAAATCTGTGATCGACCTTGCGGTCTGTTTAAGAAAGCCGTGAACGCGCATCTATCCGAATTACTTTATCCTGGCTCGACCTCAACCTCCTCCCCAGCCTGGCTTGGTCTACGTGAAACGCACCAAGCCAGGATGCACAGATTAGACTAGGTCAAGCCTCGCTTTATCAGTTATCCTGGATTTATAAATTCTGCTTTTGTGCAATAGCCCTCTGGTCCTTATTGTGTCTGCCACCTCGTTGCATACTTTATTTGGCTCAGTGGAATCAGCTGGTTGTTGATAGCTGCTGAGTTGTCCATGGAACACAGCCAATTGTGTACTTTATTAAAATACAGAAAACTCCACAGCACTTTATTCATTCAACACTCAGGTAATACAAGAGTTGGCAGGTGTTTTCTAGACCGTTAAGTAGTGCAGAAACTGAATAAAATTGACAAAGAACCCTATCCGGATTAAGAGGCATCACACTGCACACACAGCCTTTGCCTGGGCATTGAAGCTCAAAGTCAGAGAGAAATCTTACTGCAGTCTGGGCAGTGATGTGAGTGCAGCCCACAATTTTGGCACCTGCCAACGGTTTCTCACTCTGTGCTCTTTTCCTGAGTGAGATCAGCGCAGACATATCTGAAAACGAGAGAACATAAAAGAGGGATAAGTGGGAACAGCAGATGATCTCCCAAAACTCAAATTCCCACTCTCTATCCATAGAAAATATAGCTGGATAAAACAGTCTTTATAGAAAAATGAGTTTATTATAACGTAATCCCAAATTGTTCATTTTTCTAAATGTGAGGTGATATGGTGTAATTGGTAGTCAGGTTTTATTTCTTTAAATAGATCAAATTAAATCAGTCAGATCAGAAGATCTTAAGGGACACTAGCTACTAATCAATAGACAACATATATTATACATTATACAGATATTTTCTAAAATCTGAATAATGACTTGTTCAACATACCATATCATGACAGATGTCTTTTAGATGAATTAGACAACATTCAAGAATAAAAATGGTGAAGTGACTTTGTCCCTGTGACTTACCTTGTTCTGCGATCTCAATCTCACGTCGGCCAAATTCAGCCTGTTTGATGTTCTTCACACAGAAGTCACTGCTGCCTTTGGAGTTGACCTGAGTTTTGTCCCGTGGTGAGGACTCATCGTCAGAGCTATCCGTATAGGACGCAGCTGTAGAGGAAACAAGGCTTTTAAAGAACTTGCTAAATTAAAGCCACAGAAGGAGTAATATTCCCCATCTCCCTTTACTAGGGTTGCACGATATTGACAAAATGTGATATTGCGATATTGATTATAAATACTGCAATATCGATATTAATTTCGATATTTTTAAACATATGTAAAATTACAAAAGTTTCGGGAAAACACATCAAAATAGATTCATAACAAATTAAACAAGTTTTCTTACAACACAAGGTTTATTTCAACTGACTGTCATATTGGACTGGTACAACATGAATAAATAAATAAGGACCATGTCTACAGAACAGGACATGTTTTACTGGTTGTACAGTATAAAATAAATAAATAAAGAGAACAACTTTTCTTTCTCTTCTCTGATTCATTCCATTTTGTTGTCTCTATCTATTTCTTCACTTACACTGTCAATCTGTTGAAATATGCACACACGTCACGTGGTATGCTCCATAGGGTTTGTCATGTAGTGGACCCGTGCACTAACATGTGCAAGTGGCACGGTAACTGGCCAATGAAAAATGGTCATTATAGCGTTTCAAGCAAGCTCTAAATCAAACACAACTAAGCCACACAGCCAACGGACGGGACGCAGCACTCCACAAAATAAACAAATATATTGCATACTTATTGCGACACTTTCGATACATTGCGATAACGATATTGAGACGATATATCTTGCACCCCTACCCTTTACCACACTAAAGTTCAGTTAAAGGTGCTCTAAGCGATGCCACGCGTGTTTTAGGCTACAAAATTTTTTTGTCACATTCAGCAAACATTTCCTCACTATCCACTAGCTGCCTGTCCCCTGAACACACTGTAAAAAAAAACGTGGTCTCTGTAGACAGCCCAGGCTCCACAAACGGCAACAAAAACAAACTGCGCCAACCTGCACCACGAAACATAAACAGTGTTCCAGCCAATAACCGACAAGAAGGATTTGGGGGTGGGGGTTGGTGCACGGAAGGGAGGGGGAGGGGACGGGATGAGGAGGGAGGGGCGAGCTAGCCTCCGTTTTGTTTGACAATACTTTGAACGTCAACAAGAAGTGCCGTCACCCAACATCGCTTAGAACACCTTTAAAATATATAATAACACAGTTTTGTTTTAATCAAAGACATTCATAAACTCATAATTTATGATAATTTTGAACATTGGTGCACACATGTATCTCTCTCTTACCTGAGCTGTAGCTGTCTGTGGATGACTGAGAGATGGAGCGGGACAGGGAGCGACGGCCTGCCTTGGTGGGGAACCTGCTGAACTCCTGCTTGTCCTCCACAAACTGGATTTGCTGATATATAATAAAAAATAAATAAAAGTCATGTTACACACTGTATGCTTTCATAGATGTTTAAACTGAAGCTTTTTCAAATGGATACAAATCTAGTCATAAAACAAATAAAAATGAGAGTTGAACTGTTTTTGTTTGTTGTCTTGCTTGAGGTCTTGTTTATAGCCTTGGCCAGATGTGTATTGAGTGGAATTAAGGAAAATGAAGTTCTTTGCTTAAAAAAAAAGAAATCGTGGCAATATGATAATCCTACTCAAACTCACTAGTGAGCTTATTTTGTTGTACTGCCAAAAATAGATGTCTGGCTGCAGACCAACAGTCATTGCACCAACAAGACGATGGCCACATCTGACTCATGCTTGTGTAATCATTGTGAATGTTGTGGTTTGAAAGTGATTGGCGTACGCATCTGAATTGTAACTACTGATTAATTACAACCATTATTAGACTGGCCTACTACCCTATTTAGATTCAGCTTGTTGCAGTCTCATCTGCTGGTTATTCTTTATTTTTCTGCATCCATACAAGTAGTTAATCCATGCTCAGGCAAAGCTGTGTGTGTGAGTGTGAGTGTGTGTGGAAGTGGAAGAAATTGATGTTTTTGTTGTGTGTTCCTAGCTTTATGTCTGGTCAGCTAACTTTTTTTCCACAGCTCTAAGCAGAATTTTTTGTTGACAGGGATTTTGCATGCATTGAAGCAACATTAGATAGTGAGAAAAACATCCTCTAGGTCAGGGGTTTTCAAACTTTGTGGGTGGACCACTACTTGTAATCAAAAATTTTCACAGACCACCTCATAATACACATAATAAAATATGTCTACACACAGTCCTACCTGAATTAATCCGCACCTCTTAATAGGCCTACTAGCACTAAAACTATAACTGTCATCGCATCAGTACAACAGGCTCGTTAAAAGAAAGTTTACTGCACACAACAGCTGCCACAAATTTATTTATTTATTTACTCAAGCGCCCAAGGGCATACAGTGTTTCCTTTAGGATTTTTTTTCAGCAGTGGGGGTAAGTCCGAACACTGCCCCCCCCACCCCCACCCACCCCATGAAACGGAACTTACACTTCGCTGCAACACAAGCAACACACACAATGAGGCATATTTTCAGTTGTGATTGAACTGGTTTTTTTGAGTTACTATATAGGCCAACTTTGATCTAGACATATAGGCTAAGCATTCTGTAGCAAATAACAATAAACCCACTATTAATTACATTATCTTAATGCAGTCTAACTACTTCAGCATGTAAATAATGCACCTAAAATACAAACGTGAGCAAGGGCGTTCAGCAATCGCTATTATATCGAATCAACAGCCACGTGCAATTTAGCTAGCAGGTGAAGAACACAAACAATGAAAATCACCAGTTAACTTAATTTAAATTGGCAAGACCAGGCTTAAACGACAACATAAGTTATACGACTTACAGTTCTCAAGGACGCACACACACAATCTCAACTAGCTTATCATCCGGACGGTGTCTCTTTTTCCTTTCTCCCTTTTTCTGCAGAGTGACGCGCTATTCTCCGACATGCACTCTAACAATGCAGCCCTATTTCTGATACCGTGGGGGGCAGAAATGTTGCCGTGGGGGGCCGCCACAGTCAAATCAACATAGAGGAAACACTGGCATAATCAGGTTAATTTGAACAACAGGCTTATTTCCATAGCAATGGAGTATTAAATCTATACAGTCATAAGAACATTTGGATATAGTCAAAATTGCAAAACCTTTGGCAATTTTAGGGGATTATTAATCTTCAGAGTTTTACAAGTCCTCAAAAAGTAGGCTATGTGAGTTTGTCCACTTAACAGCACATCCGCAAAACATTTCAGAAACGCAAGATCAAGAAACTAACTGGAAATTAAAATAATAATAGGCCTTATTCATTCCATTTATAATTTAAAATTTCATATAAACTGCCTATAAAGGCTATACGTGTGATGCGATTATGACAACATTCTTTGTCTCTGGCCCTATACACATTTAATGAAAACACAGTAGGCCTACTCCTGGTTTAAAAAAAAAAAAAAGTTGTTTATGGGAATTTCCTGGTAAAATGAAGGTTAAAAAACTATTATTTTATATTTTATTTTGCTTTTCCATGGACCACCTGCAGTAGCCCAGTTTGGGAATGACTGCTCTAGGTAACGTTATCGAGTCCAGGTATGGAGAAGTGGACAAATGGGTTTTTTTTCTTGGTTTTTTTTCACCATGCCAGGTGAGATTGTTAACTCTTTTTTTTTTTTATTTGGAAAATAACGTTAATAGAGACTACAGTGTGTCCCAGCCTCATTCTTATCATTGAGTGAGAATCAGGTTCTTCACCCTGATACGGTCGGTCTCTAGTTTCTAGGTTTAGGCCTGGTACTGAAAAGCCTCCACATACCAGTGAAAATAACATGGCAACAAGGCGACAAGACACTAAATATTTCCCCCTGGACAGGATGGTGTTGGTTACAGGGTCCCAAAGCCTGACTGATACTGACTGATGGATTGTGGCTCCCTCAGATCTAATTATTTAAGAGCCACATAAAAGATTGTCTGTATTCATTGCATTACAACGTGCTTTTTCTAGAATCCAGGACTAATGCCAAGGGATGGTGGTAATGTTGTTATAACTACTGATGATTGGGTTGAATTGGCTGGATGTACTACAAGTGTAATGTTATGCTGTCACTTGATGTACATTCTTTTATGTGACCTGGTTTAAGCATTTGTTTTACATATTTTTGCACTATGTTTTATGTATTTACATTATGCTTAATGTATCCTATGTTTAACCCTTGTGTTGTCTTCCATTCGACCATGTACTTGTCGTCCTGAAAATCAACACTTTTTCTGACGTTTTCGTCTCTTTTATCAACACTTTTGTCTCTTTTTTCAATGTTTTGGCTCTTTTTTTTTACATTTAACGCTTCTTTTCCATGTATAAACAACCCCTAACACCAACTTATTACCAGTTTTACATTTACTACATTTTTTGGAATTCATGGTCAATAATCCTCATTTATTAGGAAATAATGCCTAATTCTTGAGTTAAAGAAGCAGAAATTATGAATTATTTAGACTCATATTAAAGGAAGGATAATTACAGAAGGGTATATGTCAACGTTCAGTCTGGTTTTGAAACTTTTTTTTTTTTTTCTTCAAATGCAAATTGTTTTTATAAAACACCCAAAAGTCAATGAAAGTAGAGATCCTATCTTTTGTTGTACTTGCGAAGCGCGGTGTGTGGAATCATCCATGTTATTTTTGGATAATTAAAATTAGGTAGTTAAAAGGAAACCCATATTTCTAATAAAGAAATTTTTGAAAAACGGTTCAAATTTGACCCAAAGACAACACAAGGGTTAAGTTGATGTGTGCTTTATGTTTATGTATGTTTTACGTCACCTGGCTGAAAGAGTTGAAGTTGACTCATCTTTCATCTTATTTTCTTGCATAATCATCTGTAAGCCTGCAACTTAACTTAACCATCAATACCTA
This sequence comes from Sander lucioperca, assembly GCF_008315115.2. NCBI lineage: Eukaryota > Metazoa > Chordata > Actinopteri > Perciformes > Percidae > Sander > Sander lucioperca. The sequence continues at coordinate 2,837,124 of NC_050178.1, forward strand.
AATATTAACTACAGAACATTAACATAAGAGGGTTAATACAAAATAACAGTGAATTACATTAACTGTATTACCATGACTTGATTTGTTTTATTATTCAACACTGGATCATACTTGTTGTTACTTGACCTTGTGTTAATGTCTCCATACCCTATCTACCAAGTGAGCACAACTGATTACATTCCAACAGTATAACTAATCTCAACTGTTCTATTTGAGATCCAAAATGTGCAAACCAATTGCTGAAACATTAGGTTCCTCCCAGAAAGAGAATGAGGATGTGAAACTATTCTATAATGAGGCTGCCAGGCTGACTATTCAATCTTCAGTGTTTTTTTATGTGTTATATGTTTGCTCAGTGTAAAAAAACACATTATAGTTTGCATTTTGTCCGAAACTGGTATTCATTTGTCCACTCCAATTTAAATAAGGTGTGCTACTAAAGGTGAAATACTTTCCACACTAAAGTAGCCAGGAATTCACGGTGCACCTCTTCTTTGGTCCATGAAAGTGTCAGTTAACATCCTTCTTTTGTGAGTGTTACAATGAGCAAATCATACAGTTGTTTCCTTGAGTTGACTGTGGTAAGGAAGTCAAGTAATTTACGTGAAACATAAGAAAACTGCAAAGACCAAGAAGATGAATTGATCTGGTCCTTTTGTTTAAGAAGCACAACTGTGAAGATTAAAACAAACTTATAGTATACATGTCGACAGTGGTAATATGACAGAGGTGACTTTTCAGTGGTGACCTCCTATTACTTTGTAATCCTTTTAAGCACAAACAATTTGCCAAAACTGTCTCTTCTTACTACTTCACAATCTGGGGTAAAGGAAAACAAACTTTTAACATCCCATAATGTCTAATAATGTACCATATGTATAAATCACATACACTATTAATCTTTCTGCAGTGCACCACTTTCTTGTGTAGGTGTAGGATTTTTTTTTTTTTTTTTTGCTTTAATGTAACATTTCTTGTGTTAAACATGGATGTAAAATGCATTAACCTTGCAAGTGGAGGGTAAAGGTATGGGCTATTCCTTTTATTTACCAAACTACATTTATTTGGCAGGCAGGCAGTATGACCTGTTGTGTGTGAACCCAATTTCTTAAGGTACACCTGACCCCGCGCACCCAAATGATTACCAGAGAAATTAGGTAGCTACACTAGCTACAATATTTTTACAAAAACCGTATACATTTTTGCCAAACTGTATAAAGGGGGTTGGCTGAACGGTCTTACCTTTTTAACTGGTTTGTGAGTGGGCACAGCGCTGAAGGCGGACGACAGCTCTCCCATGTTCATTTCGCTATTCTTGCTTACGGTCATGGCTGAGTATTTTTCCGCTACGTTTTCGCTCTCTTTCACCTCTTTGCTCGCCTGTTTCACTTCCAGCTTCACCTCCCCAGCCGGATCCGACATGTTGACAATGTCTGTCTAAAACGTGACCGGTCACAAATACAACCGTAGAGTCCTCTCTGGTAGTAGCGTCAGAGAAGCTAACGTTAATGCGTGCTTGCTAGCTAACTACTGTGATACAACGAGCGTAAGAGAGGCTTTCAAATTACGTACATGTAAAAACAGAACATGAAAGCAACAGTGGGGTAACAGTCTGTGTGTCCTTCGCAAGATGTGGTGCTGACAGATGTCCTAATGTTGTCTGTTATGTTGCGAAGAGTGCAGCCGTAGGGAGATACACTTGAGTCCCCGCTGGCTCAGCTGTCACCTGGCTGAGTAACTTTCATATGATGAGGGCGGTAACCGTTCTCATGTAACCAACAGACTGAGGGGGGCGTTATATTTATACAGCTGCGTTCAGGGGAGAGTGGGACAAGAAAGATATTTTATGTAATTTATTGAATATAATTGTTCTGTTTCGGCTAAATTTAACATGCACATTTCACTATAGCATCGTATCTCGATTAATGTGAACTGTTCTAAAAGCAGCCATACATATGAAACTTTCTTTTAATTGCTTTATCCACTTGCAATCTAATCAGGAAATTTCTACACACAATCTCATTTGCATAATATGCTGTTTTGGCAGTAATCTACCTACTAGACTGAATACAAATATGTACTGTCATATATCTTTGGTCATTGATCAGTAGGCCTAGTACGTTCCATTTGCAGTCAATGGTTCTAAGCATAGACTGTTAATATTAAGGTTCTAAGTCGGAAACTCGCCCCCCGACGTCAGATTTCCGACTTTTGTCACCAACTATTGCTAACAATGGCTAACCTGGGACACGTTCAATCTCAAAACGGTGTGCACCGTTTTGCTACGGGTTCCTGGTTGAACGACATGTTTCCTCTGAACAGTGTGAAATGGTGTGCAACTGCTTTGAGATAGGCTTTTCTCTCGTTTGGTGGGTGTCTCTCTCGTTTAATGGCTGTGTCACAGGCAGGGGCGTCGGGCTGGGGGGGGGTGAAAGGGGACTGAGTACCCAGGGCCCTCATGTGAGGAGGGCCTAAAAAGATGCTAGAATGAATAGCTGTGGATGCAGGGGCCCATAGAAAATGCCTTTCTACAGGGCCCAGAATTTTGTGTTACGCCCCTGGTCACAGGTGATACCCAATCAGCAGAGACGTGTCTGAAAACTCGTGGTAATACCATTTTTCTCTTGAGACATATTTCTTGAAACCCTCACCCATTTTCTCAAAACTGTAAACACAAAACCAAATTCTCAAACTATATTCACAAAAATATGGCAAAATCAAACAATGCTTTCAGATCAGACACAGAGCCAGTCAATAACTAAACACTAGGCCTACAGAGCATTCATTAGACATTACCTCAAAAATTCGAGAACACAGTGTCCAGGGCATGTTACAGTAAAAATGTTTATTTATACAGTAAACACATTTTGCAATGAAAAAAAAAAGTATATCACTTGTACAGTGAATATCTTGTACTGCAAGTAGAAGAGTAATACAATATTAAATGTCTGTTTACAGTATTAGGCACTTGTAGAACAATACAGTAGTCCAACTGCAAAAGGCCAAAGAATAAAGAAAACGAAATGAAAAGCATATGACAGGACACTAAAGAATATTGTGAAACCACAAAATCAGACATCAACATTCAATGCTCCTGTGCCACCTGTGCACTCTGAACTGGCTTATATGCTCAGTAGAAACATACATGTGTGTACAATTTTGAGTGTGTAAATGATGACAACTGTGTTGTAGTTGTGTTAAACTTTTGCTGCCTGTGTTAACCATTTTGCAACACAAGTGCATCACAGTGTGAAATGTGTTTTAGCAGGTGAGAATTAAGTTTTGCAAGAAGAGTGATTGATTCGACAAATGGGTTTAGGCCACTGACCATTTGGTTCAGAGAATGGAGTTTAGTGTTTTAGCAATTCAGAAAAACTGTAAAAAGACAGAGGCTTGCATACAACAGGGTGTTCAACGCACCCCCATTTCAGTTTCAGTTTGTCGGGGCTGAACATGGCACTGGATAGAGCAAACCCCACAGTGAAATCCGACTTGTTTTAATGGAACGCGGTCAATTCGGATGTGAGGTCATTCCCACTAAAAGTACTAACAGGAAATTATGAAATAGGCTATGTGCGTCAACGGATCAAACTGTGATTTTAGGAAAAATACTGACAAGTTTTAAAATTTGAAATCATATCAAAGAGAAAGCATTTTTCCAAAGACACCACTATTTTGAATTATTTTACTTTATTTCCCATGACATCCTTATTTGTCCATTAACAGCTTACTCAATCCATATCTATTCTGCATATTCACAACTTGGAGTAAAATTAATTTTGTCAAGTGTAAACCATAGATTGTATGTAATGAATGGACGTAGCATCGGTGACGTCACCAATTGGTTTGTGGACTGCTGTTTTGAAGCCAGGAGTTTGCATTTTGGCTGTCGCCTGTCGCCATCTTGGTATTTTGGAGCCAGATGTGACCATATTTGGATAAAAGGGTGAAGCTGGGGAGAATGGCGCGTTTAAGCCAGTGTTGTGAATGGTGTCAATGGCGCTGCACTAAGCCAAACGCTAAAAGTAAAAACTTTATTTAATATCTTTTCTTTCATTGTCCATATTATTCATGTGGATTTGTTATTTTATCATCCTGTTTATGATGTATGTGTATGCTGTGTGTGATGTCTTTAAGCTACTGGAACCTTGAATTTCCCTTCGGGATCAATAAAGTATCTATCTATCTATCTATCTATCTATCTATCTATCTATCTATCTATCTATCTATCTATCTATCTATCTAAAAGAGGGAAAGTTGCCAATTTTTAACGAGTTATTATGGAACCCACGGCAGTTCTAGGCAAGACTCGCCCTTCAATAGCATATGCGCGCTACAACTGACAGGCGTCCCTGCTCATACGAGGTAAAATAACCCGATTTGTTCAGATCCTATCCCCTGACCAATCAGCTATCTTAACCTTAACCACTCAAGGTCAATCAATGCCTAATCTCAACCAATCGGGTGGAGTTTGTAACTAGAACTGAAGTGGGATCTATAAAAAACATAGACTGTATATAAACTGGACCAACAGATCCCGTTGCTCTGGACGGAGACCAGTGAAGGATATTAAAAGCACTTTTCCGGTGAGCGCTGAGCATTACTGCGCAGCCTCCAACTGAGAGAGACGACGTAAATGTGACATAAGCAACCTGTCTGAAAGTTGTAAGTGTGGTAGTCCCCACCAAGACTGCTAGAAACCTGGGTGTAACACTTGACGACCAACTCTCCTTCACTGCTAACATCGCTGCAACCACCCGATCGTGTAGATACATGCTGCATAACATCAGAAGGATACGTCCCCTTCTAACGCAGAAGGCGGCTCAGGTTCTGGTTCAGGCTCTAGTCATCTCACGTCTAGACTACTGCAACTCCCTCCTGATTGGCCTGCCTGCATGTGCCATCCGACCCCTGCAGCTCATTCAGAACGCAGCAGCTCGGCTTGTCTTCAACCTCCCCAAGTTCTCTCTACACCGCTCCTCCGCTCTCTTCACTGGTTACCAATTGCGGCCCGCATCCGCTTCAAGACACTAGTACTTACATACAGGGCCACGAACGGATCAGCCCCAGCTTACATCCAGGACATGGTCAAACCATATACCCCAACCCGCCCACTTCGTTCTGCATCAGCCAAACTGCTTGCTGCCCCCTCACAGCGAGGGAGAACTAATCACTCAACGAAATCCCGACTGTTCACTGTCCTGGCTCCCAAATGGTGGAACGAGCTCCCCATCGATATCAGGATGGCCGAAAGCCTACACATCTTCCGCCGAAGGCTAAAAACACATCTCTTCCGACTACACCTCGGATAAAAAAAAAAAAAAACTTTCATATGTCTCTTTGTAGCTTTGCCTATTTAAAGCTAATGTATTTGCACTTACTACTTGTTGTCTGGAGTTTGAACCTTCACAGTTGAAAGCACTTAATTAATTGTAGGTCGCTTTGGATAAAAGCGTCAGCTAAATAACATGTAATGTAATGTAATGTAAGTCTTCTGGTAGCTGTACCAAGAGAAATCTCAATCATTCCCAATCTTGCAGAGACGGAGAGCGTAGGTATATGTAAGGAGATAACATAGGCACAGGCTAATTATTAATCACTAAAATGCTAGTTAACATTAGTAATTAAACAGCTAATGTAAGTCTAAACTGCCTGCGAGCTTCTCCTGTACTATACGGTAATTCCTCTACTATGCGACAGTAAGTCGCGTGGTTATGACACAATCGTTAGCCTATTTTTACAAAAACGTCTGCTACGGAGCCATAACGTGAGGTACAAGATAATGGAGCCTTTTATACATTGTCGTGTTTCTTTAGAAATAAACAATGGACAAATAAAGTCTTTAAACGCTTCAGATGTAAAGTTATTCGCTGTCAAAGTGACGCCAAAATGAATGGCAGTCAATGGAATGCTAACGGGGGGTGATCGCTTTGTAGGATCAAAATGGCGCCATAGGAGATTCGAGCTCTGAAGCGAAGCTTACCCCCTTGGTGAAAACACACAGTGAGAGAGGGTCAAAGTTTAAGATGAAAACATGGACAACACCTAAAAACAACTTCACGGCTATTCTAATGTACACAGGGCCATAGTTAAGCATAGAACTCAACAGTCCCGCCCACAGCAGGTTCCGGAAGTAAAAATACAATGCAATTTCTCCATTGACAATTGAAGTATAAGCCATAAAATCGTAACCGTCGATGGTAGACTTAAAACCAGCTACGACATGACTAAGCGATTGTATATGCTCACATAGACGCCAAAAGTTCATGGGGCACCAACCTTGTTTTGAGATAAATGTCTTTTATTCACGATGTCTTGGATAAGTCTTCATTACCCACAATCTTAAACAATCCCACAATCCCACAGTGATGCCTCTGATTGGTGGAACTCATGCTGATGAGGAGGGGGAGCTGCCGAGCTGCCTGCACGATCCGTCATGGGCATGTGCAAGATGATAATCTTGTTTTACGAGGATTTACGACACTGCACGATTCACAATCTGTTCCACGCTTCTGCCGTTAGCCTCCACCGGGAAGATAACAGCTAATTCGGCTAACCGCTAGCTGATAGAAAAGAAAATAACGTTAACTCGAACTAAGCACTGGGAAAAACAGGTTACAGCTGACGAAACAGCTGTTATATATTTTAACGGTTAGCTAAACTAACGTTAGCTTCCTTTATTCAGTGGTGCGCGGTGGTTTATGGGATGAGTAGTTCCTTCGCTCGATAATGAAAATATGTACACAGTCTTGTACCTTTGACTTTTTTTGGATTTTCTGTTCGTTTTTTCAGTCGAAATGATACGTTGTATGCTTATGAGTCATGTCGTAGCTGGTTAGCCTAAGGCATGGTCTAAAACTCTTTATGTACGGATTTTTCCAGCCGTCAATGGGAGAAATTAATGGGAAATTTACTTCCGGAACCCAAGGTCTCTCGGAGGAGGAGCGGGACTGTTGAGCTCTATTGCTAAGCCTCTATCATTATTGACAGGTCAGCGTTTAGCCACGCCCTAAAGCATCCCCTGCTTTATCGTCTATTTTAAAATAAATTGGACCATAATTTACAAAATGAACATCGTGCTGTACTGTAGAAGACTTACAGTGATTGAGGGCATATACTTGTTAGGAAAATGTTTATTGATTTAATCAAGGCAGAAGTACGGTCATTTCCCCATAGACTTCTACAGAATTGGACTTTTTTTTGCAACCAGTGGAGTTGCCCCCTGCTGGAAATTAGATATAATGCAGCCTTAAGGCACCTTACTTTTCAAACACAGGAGTTGCCATTTGGTGTAAACGCTCATAAACACTGCAGAGTAGTGTGTATTGGGCTGCAGACTGATCTCATGAAGTGGTGTATGTATGACACGCCAATTCTTATGCCATTGTTGACATGTTATCAAGACGCATACTCGCTTTTTAGCGTGTTTATCAACGCCGTTTGGCCTCCTTTGACTTACATTTCCTTGCGATTGCGTGTGAATTGACGTCGTAGCGAGTAGTATGAAAGGGTGAAAATCCACATAGTAAGGTTGGTTAGGGTGGAGGATGGCTAAAACACAGGCCTTTCACCCAGGAGAGCAGGGATCGCGTCCCGCGTGTGATGTTTCCTTCGTGTCCCGCATGTGATGTTTCTTTTCCACGTTTGTTCTTTTCCTAAACCCAACCCGCGTGGCATGTCACGTTTCTGAAACCCAACCCCGTTCGTCTTTTCCTAATCCCAACCGGTTCTTCTTTTCCTAAACCCAACCCGCGTTTGACGTTTCCTAAACCCAAACGTAGCCTCACGATAACACGTAGCCTCACGATAACACGCCCTGTGGCGTGTATGTTTACGCTGTGACGTTGCAGACTGCCGTCCGCTGTATACAGCATAGACATATACGCAGATAGCTCAAAATGGGTACAGATTACACGCCACTTGGCTTTAGGAAAGTGGCGTGTATGTTTACGCGAAGTCATGATATCACGTTGTGGGCTGGGACCATGGCTGGGACACGGGAACAGAGAGTTCTCAGTTGTTCGAAATGCAGCATTAAACTTGTCATTTACTACCATAGTTCACTATGTGTGCTCACTTGAGATTGGAAAATAAAAACTATTATCTCTGTAACTGTGGAAGTAGATACATTTTTTCATACACTTGTTTTTAGTGACATTCGTTAACACATGGTTTCCGCCCAGTAGGAGTCTTACTCAGCCTTACTGAGCCTCAAAAGCTCTGCAGACCTTGGAAGGAACAAAGAGCATGGTGCGCCATTGTATAATACCTGACTGAAAGGAGCATAATGCATGCCAAGGAAAACTCCAGATCCGCATGGATGAATTGAAGTAAATACCTCAAACCAAACTGAAAACAATGCAGACATGTTTAGTGAGCAACATCAGTTGTTTCTGAGGTGCATGAAGTAAAAATGTGTTGCACAAATGTTGCATGGTGCAGCAACCTGTAGCAAGCTCAAAAGTGAAAGAGAGTTGGAGTTAGTTAGGCTGACCAAGATAAGCTTGCAAATGAAATTCAGGCTATGATAGGATGAGTAAAAATTACACAGATCATCCTTTATCCTACTCAATTGGCAAAACCACTCAACTCTGGGATGCGTTATTATGGAACCCACGGAACTTCTAGGCAAGAACTGCCCTTCAATAGCATTCACACACTACTATTGGCCAGGCGTCCATCCTTACGCAATCTAACCCGATTTGTTCAGGTTCTATCCCCTGACCAATCGGCTATCCTAACCTTAACCACTCGAGGTCAATGCCTAACCCCAACCAATCAAGCTGTTTCGTAGGGTGGGACTTGCCTAGAAGTTACGTGGGTTCCATAATAACGCCTCTGGGATGCACTCAACTTACACAAAACAAGATGCCATTACTCATGGAGTGAGGTGAGGACAGGTACATTTGCATTAACAAACACTGAATTGGTGTGCCTGTTTTGTTTACATCCAAAGCAGATACAGCGGAGGCATACACAGCCAGGATTTAGCTGTGACATTACATAACTTTATTCTACATATGCATAGGCAGATTTCAGGGATATACTTACAGGAAGAGCAAAGAATACACCTAACAGAATCGGCTTTAATGGCAAAGTAAGAGTGTGCACATCCCTATGGTACACATAAAAGGAATTTGACTCATAAATAGACATCAGCTAAAAACAAGGACAACAAAGATGATCAAGGTAAATATAAACATTTGACTACTATAAAGCTTTGTAGAAATTCACCAGCTGCTCAGTGGTAATCAAAATTAGCCCCACCTTTACCAGCTGCAAAATTAAGGTGATGTACAAATAAATAATCAACAATTACAATCTGCACAATTAGTAAGGTAGCCTACTTTTACTTTTGATACTTCAGTAGGCTATTTCTACACTGTGGTACTGCTAGAGTATACTACTTCTTCCACTACTGATCTGTGGTGTTGGACTGGGGGTGGAAAGGGGACTGTACTCAAAAAGATGCTAGAATGAATAGCTGTGGATGTGGGCAGGGCCCCTATAGAGAATGCCTACATACAGGGCCCAGAATGTTGTGCTAAGCCCCTGCCACTCATGGCAACTGTTTGGGTTTGTGAGTAACAGGAAAGTGAATTTTACAGTTTAGTTTTTGTTTCTTTTTAGTTGTGTTATTTTATCATGTATTCATTTTAGCCTAATTCATTCTAGGCAGCACCCTTGAGAACCTAGAACCAACTCTCTCCCAAGGGTGCTGGTTCTAGGTAACGTTACATTGCAAACATTTTATCACAACCTATATTCTTCTACGTATTTTATTCTTATTTTTCCATACCCCTTTTTTCAAACTTCAACTCCTTCCACATTTTTCAACATATAAACTTCATTCAAACATCAAAACCTTCAGCTTGATTCAGAATGGCCCGCTTCTATACAGAATATTTATAACTTTCATAATTACAAATTTGCCCCATTCAAGTGGATGGACGGAATGTTCAAATTTCACACAAATTCATACATTTTCATACATGTTCAACTGCTATTTACTCATTCATACATTCACTGAGAAACTCCCTTCAAACTTTAAAATGTTCCACATCTTTCAAACATTCAGGGTAGTATTCAACTTTCAAATCACATCAGTACTTTTTAAAATATGAAACCTTGTTTGAAGCTTAGAAAAAATGCCTTTCTGACATTTTTACATTAGTATGTATTGGATGCAATGTTCAGACTCAGAGTGCAGGACCCAACTGACAGAGTGAGGAGCAGCCGATGCAAAATGCTCTTTACTTTGCTATACCATCCACAATTTGAACTCTTCATACATTAATGTTACATCACAATGTAGGGAATATTGTGCCCTTTCTAACAATATATGTAATGTAGGGAAGCAAAGAGACTTTCACATGAGACACAGTGAGCTTTCAAGTAAAGAAGTGTCAAGCAACAGTCGCCCTGCCTCCTGTATTAAATTAGTCTCGCTTTGCCAGACATTCCTCCAAAGCGCGCTGAAGGAGGGTCTGGCTACTCCACATAGCATTCGGGGATGGGAGGAAAACGTGCTCTGGTTTAATGGCATTTCTTTAAAATCAGAATCGACATGGGCGGTGCTAAACTCCGCACAGAGCCGCTGCAAAATTGTCATGCGAGAAAAAACTCAGATTGGACAGATAGTCTAGCTAGCTGTCTCAATTTACTATTACTACTAGAGATATGAGGAGCAGTCAACAATTAGTCCTCATAAATCCACCAAATTTAAAATACCAACACAAAGAAAGTGGAAGAAAACCGAAAATACATGCATCTGGCGGAAGTTCCTGCAGCACCGGAGCAATCCCGGAAATGGAACGCGAAGGATATTGACTAGTATTAAATCATACCAGAAATACCAGGAGGAGATCAGAAAGAGGCTCTTTTCGGACAGCTATGTCCTCACATTTTTTACCCTACACACCATTCTTGCACAGGATGTTCAGCAGGGTGTCATATCTCTCACAGTATTAAACATTAAGCGATAGGAGTTAGGGTTTTTGAGCTAGAAGCAGGACTATCAAAGGTGCACCAGACCCTTGTCTCATTGAGAAGAACTCTCTGAGATAGGTGTCATCATGGTAACCTTTAACTGCAGTTGGTGATGTGAGCCGGGTACCATTTAATCTGATCCCTGACATGATGAGGCCTGAAATCAGTTAGGAGTCAGACAGTCAGTTGGTCAGTTAGTCCATCATGAAATCATGTTAACTGACAAATAACTCCTCTCCTCTTCTCCTCCTCCTCCCTTCTCGTCCTCCTTTCTTCTCTTACTCTACTTATGGTCAATCATTCATTATGATTATGGTTAATCTTTCATTAACTGAGAGTTTTATACAGCTTTTAAATTCCATTCATACTTTTTGAAAATATTCAACACAGCTGATTGAGATTCCCTAATCTGACACATTTCTCATCCCAAATATCATATCATTATATCCCACATCTTTCACCACTGTAATTGTTGGGGCTTTGAAAATTACAGAGTGTGGTCTAGACCTACTCTATCTGTAAAGTGTCTCGAGATAACTCTTGTTACGATTTGATACTATAAATAAAATTGAATTGAATTGAATTGAATTTCAAACATTATGGGTGTTAATTCAATGTTACAATACAATGCCATTCATACTAATTAAACCATAGACAGTGAGAATTAAACCCATTCCCACTTTTTCAACTAGCCTATCCCATGGATGTATGAACTACTTCTAGCCTAGAAATCTAGACGCACCCTAGCGGCAGCAAATGTAATTTGCAGCCAGGGTGGGTTTGGCTTGTCAGGCCACACTACTTCACCTTCTTCTTAAACAATTCAAACCAACAATCGAGTGTAGCGTCGTCAGCCTTTTAATATACAGCATTCACACCGCAATTTCTTCAGAAATTACATTCTCTAGCTAACTAGTTAAATAAAGGGTTTCTTTGCGGGGGGGCTATGGACTCCTATAAGCTATGGTCTGTGCGTTTGTGCGAAAAGAAGGTCCATGCCTAAAACATTTTAGAAATTCATCGTAAATCAAATAATATGAAGTATTTGCGTTAAGAGACTGTTAGCTACGTGAGTGAGAAGGGAGGCGTACATGAGAAGGGGCTTTCCATACATATCACACTTACCCCGCCCTCCCTGGAGCAGGTCACCCTACTGACAAACGTACGCCATTTTCCATCGACCACCGAGAGGAACAAACCAGCGGAGAAGCGCGGAGAGTCGGAGCTGTGAACTGCAACGAAAACGGTAGCTAGCTAGCTAAGGTTTGAACGAAATGCTTAATTGTGCCGTACTGAAACTGTTTAAGAATACCATGTTTGGGGTGATTAATCGAACTGCCGCATCATTTGTTTCTAATGTTATTGTTTGCACTATGTGGTTGTTAGCCGATAGCTGCTCCTTAGCACTAACGCTAGGGCTAGGCCTCGGAAAGGCGACAGCCATTTTAGCTATCTTCATATAGCCGTCATGTAGCATTAGCCAACTTTAGAGCGTCGAACATCATCTAGCTAATGTCAAATGTGAAACACAGAGTTTTAAAGGCGGAACGTAGGTGATAGTATAAGGTTTGCCCAGTTGTCCAGTTAATCAAATTAGCTACTTCAACTTATTAAGAGGTTAGTATTAGCCAGCTAAACCAGCGTAACTAACGTTAAGCTAAAGTTATCACAACGTTGGACCCTAGGCCAGGCTTCTTTTCTTTTGCTAAAATGTTATAAGACTATATTATAGGTGTGGTTCTTGAATAAATAGTGTTTTTCATGTCACGTTAAATCAGTAACGTTAACAGAAAACGTTAAACACATTTTTCTACATACAATAGAAGGCGTTATTCTCAAGATTTATTGCACAAAGCAAATCAGCGTAGCGCATGAAAACTACGGAAATTGGAGCATTAACTTTAATTTCACATCAGACCTTCGGTTAAATTTGATCCGGTTTAATCCTACTGGGCTAAGCTTTTCCAATAAAATAACAACACGGTGGTGTGAGATATTGTTTAGCTATATCTGCTGCAGAAACACCAGGTCCTTATTATGTGTCCTGTGTGATGCAGGAGGATAATGTTAGCTGTCTTTGTCTCACCCCAGATTGTGAACTAATGTTATAAAGATGTAACGAGACAGTAACGTTACTTTCAGCATGGTTCCTTTGAAAGGAGAAGCAATGTGTCTGCTGCATTTATAACCAATTTTCTATCTTTGATTATTTTTCAGATCCAGTCATGCATCGTGACTGTCCTCTTGACTGCAAGGTCTATGTTGGAAATTTGGGCAACAATGGAAACAAGACAGAGTTAGAGAGGTCATTTGGCTACTATGGTCCTCTCCGCAGTGTGTGGGTGGCCAGGAACCCTCCAGGCTTCGCCTTTGTAGAATTTGAAGATCCCAGAGATGCAACTGATGCAGTGCGTGAGCTTGACGGAAGGTAGGCAGCGAACTAAACTCATTTTGAGATGCAATGGCCAACATTGGAGAAACAGGACTCATCTTGAAACAGCTCAGTGGTTAATGATGGCTGGTTGTTTTATAGAACATTGTGTGGTTGCCGGGTGCGAGTAGAGCTGTCCAATGGCGAGAAGCGCAGCCGCACCCGTGGCGCTCCCCCTCCATGGAGCAGGCGTCCTCGAGACCGAGACGACTACAGGCGCCGTAGCCCGCCACCCAGGCGAAGGTAACATATATGTTGTTATTTGACAGTGGCAGGCAGACAGACACTGTATATGGTCTATCTTATACTTAAATCCGGCTCTGTGAATTACTGAGTCCACTCTCTTACCCACAGTATAAATCCTGGTAATTGCTTACGTTTTTCCAGTCTGGGCATTTCTAGTGTTTGTAAGCATTTCTGCTGATTATACATTTGTGATAGTTTCATCTTCATTGATATTGTTGGTCATTTTATGTAGGGAGCCGAACAGATAGACATTCATAACCATATAATGAAATATGGCATGGGAATTTGATATTATACAAGGTTATGTATTAAAGTCTTTCTATTGCAAAATGCATCTTAAAATCCGGCCTGCAAAACTCCTAGTTCTGCTTTAGGTACTAATGCTTCTTTTGAAGTGTACAATATTTTGTGCACTCTCAAAAAGTTATTGCATTTTTACAGCTTTAAAATGGAAAAATAGGTCTGTGAAATAGGATTAGGCAATTCCTATGTCTAAAAGTATATGTTTAAAATTTGGGGGGGGGGGATAAAAGTGCCAAATGTGATGCATTTTTTTTTCCTTTTGTTTGAGGATGCTTTTTATTTTTCATTTATATTAATAAGAATGAAACCCGTTGCAGAGACGTCACCATGCCTCCTCTCACCATCCTCTGAGTCAATCAACTAGTCCTCTTTCAGCATCATGTGACTGCTGACCATCGTGCACCAATCAGCTTGGCTGGTGCTGTCATATGACCCAGGCATGGCCGGTCGTCAAGTTGCACCAACCCATTGGTTCCTCAGCATGCCGTTCTCAACCTCCTCCTCCTTCAACCTTAATCCAAACGGCAGCGGCCCACCTCACATTCCCGACCAATCAGCGTATTACGTTCCCAAATGTCTACAACCTACCAACAGCAGCCTTCGGCTAACCAATTAAAGCAGGAAAAAAGCCACAGCCAGCCCCCATCTGCCTGCCACCTAATCACCTTGCAGCATCTGGCCAGTCCTATTCAGCCAATTCTACCTACCCAGCCGGCAGTCTGCCTCCCTTTCGTCATATCTAGCTTGTTGAAAACCAAAAATACTAGTAAGTTTTCCTGCTTCATTCAGTACACTGCTGATTACAGTTTTTAAAAGACAAGGTTGAAAAGGTTGTTCTTTTTTTAATTATTTGAATCATAAGTCTGGAACTTCATATTTCCAGAGATTTCGATTATAGACAGACATCTGGTGTGTCTTGGGGCTCTGAGCAGAATTATGAAGTGACACAAATCAAAAGTCTCCTCAACCCCCCAGTCAATATAAAAAGGGTTTTTTTTGTGCTGTATGGTTGGTTTTAGCAGATCTTAGCCTGGTTTCTTCTCCAGACTTATTCCCAGTGACCAGTTTGTTTTTGTTACAGCTTGTTGTAGCTTTCAATTCCTAATGTTCTCCTTTAAGTACAGTGGACCAGGAAGGAGCACAACCTTCTCCAAATTAAACGGGAATATAATTCACACAGGTGACTTAATTTAAAGAAGCACAATGCACTGTGGGATAGAAGAGATCATTTTTTAAGCACCTGCCATCTTTATGCATGTGGTCCATTGTCAGTGAGTTAAACTTTTTTGATTGAGAGCATTGTGTTCCTGGAAAAACACCCAAGTCTTTTATTTCCATTTTAAGTTACTGAGATAGGCAAAGGGCTGTGATGAAGGAGGCCCATGTAAGAAAAGGATTGGAATAGTGTGGACCTCAACGGGATCGATGCGTCTGTGTTTGTTAACGCTTGTATTTTCCCTGTGCAGATCCCCACGTAGGAGGAGCTTCAGCCGCAGTCGAAGCAGGTACGGCAGCTTTATATTCAGAGTTCAATCCAAAAGCTTGAATCTTTTAAGAATTGTTAAAACTTGAACGTAATTAGGTTTGAGAGAGTTCCTGTTTCATAACTATAAAGATGAACTCAACACATTGATTTGATATGCATCTGGATATTTTTCCAACTGGAAACCGGATCCAGAATGGAACCCAACCATACTAGTCATGCACTCAACATAACAGGCAAACAAGATTAGTATGTAGAAAATGTGAGTAATGTTGACATAATGGGATGGTTTGGCTTTTGCAGGTCTTTCTCCAGAGACAGGAGGAGGGAGAGGTCCCTATCCCGGGACAGGAACCACAAACCTTCCAGGTCCTTCTCACGATCAAGGAGGTACTGACATCTTTTGAGCTCTCTTGAGATAATTTCTGTCTTGCGTCATAGCAGTTATTTGACAGTTGTTGATGTAAGTGTAGTAATATGACAGGTTTTTATTTTTTTTTTTATTTTCTCAAACTACTGTAGATGGGTTTTTCTCTTGAGACACTGCACCACTGAGAATAACACTCAGAAGCCTCTTTCACACATGCACTGCAAAACTGAAATTACCTATACATTACCCAGTGGAGCTGTATGTGAGAATGCAAATGTGTGCGGAAGTTTGTTTATGTAGCTGTGATGTGCGCTTGTTGCCCTGTGTGCGCTGATGCGCTCATCTATTGACACTTCCGAATGCCTTCCTACAGTTGCTTAATAAAAGCGGGCTTTCCAAACAAACGTACACGTGTCATTAGTATGAGGGGGAAAAATGAGATTTTAACTGTTGGACGCGGGCCGGGCTCGGACAGAAAAATGCGGCCCGATCCGCACTCTAGTTTGAGTGCGGTCGTAATTATTGCTAGCATTAACTGTTTTTTTTCTTCTTTTTTTTCCTTCTTTTTCTCCACAGCCGCTCCAGGTCGAACGACAGAAAGTAGAAGCACGTCTGTCAAGTGTAAAGGGAGCTGAAGATAAACGGTTGTACAGGCTTGTCGGTTTCAAATGGAAATCAATGTGGCCGTGTGGCCATACTTGAGTTTTTTTAAACAATCAAGCATTTTAGTGTCCCTCCCCTTGTTATGGTAATTTTCACATACATTGAGTGGGTGAGTACAGGTGTGATGCCTCAACTAAGTCCACCTGGTCGGCCTGAAACAGTCGTGCCACCCAGCATTCCAGTTCACCAGTTAGTTTTGTTTTTTGTCAATGAATGTAATGTGTAGTTTGACATAGTGAGTAGTTTTTCTTTTTCAACGCCAGCATTTTTTTTGTAAGGATTGGGATGATTATAAGAGAGTCCCTCCTTTTGATTGTCTGTAAAGCCAACCTATTTACAGCGTGCTACTTTCTTACTTCACACTGAAGGTTTCCATCTGTTAATGGTTGTTTGTAGTGAACGCTCCCCCACATTTTTCAAAATGCAAAACTATGGCATTGATTTAAGAAAAAAATGTGTAATGAAAAAAACAGATTTTTGGATTTGAAGTTTTCCATTATTTTTTGTTTTTGTTTGATACAATGTGAAATGGTCTCTGAATTAAAGATACCAGTTGATTACAAAAGACCTGGATTTATATTTATTTCCTTCTTGCCTTTCCTCAATATATTGTATTCTTTTCCATCCACAAGAGGGCACTCCTACAGCATCACACACATCACTTTAACAAGTCGATTAATAAGTGGGGTTAGTTGATTCTTGTTGCCCATTGGTGTAGGCTGCAATGCATTTGGTTTGAGCTGCACTGCGTTCCTATTTATATGCCAACTTCAGTGTAGTTCTTTCTTGTCAATGATCCGTGTCGACATCGCTCGGTGCAGTTGAGATTTTGCCTTCACCATTGATAAGGTGACATATTGTCATAATCCAATACAAATGAAATAGTGAATTTTCAGTCAACTCCAACTTTTAATATCTGTAATTGCAATTTCTATAAAGTATCTTAAGCATAAATATGCTTAAAGAAAATAAAATAAGATATACTAGATCAATCTCAATACAAAGGTTGAAACATATAGCCTACTCACATTTCAGATAGTTAAAACTGAATTGAAGACATTTTATGAATTTAGTTTTTTACCTAAATGAAATGTGGACTTTTTCAATTTTTTTTATTTCACCTTTATTTTTACAGGCAAGTCATAAAGAACAGGTTCTTTTTTTTTTTACAATGGTGGCCTGACAAGTGGCATAGCCACTTAGGGAAAGGGAAGGAGGGCTAGATGATAAATACATTAGAAATACATACTGATGTTGAAAGTCTTTCCACAGTAAAGTAGCAGATGGAGATGTTAATGGGACATTTCAGATAGATTGTATTGTATCAAATTGGAGGCTCCATACCATACAACTCAACAATTGACATCAAAAGTAACTTAAAGCCAAAATTTTATATAGTTTTGACTCCTTTGAGATACATTAAAAATACAGGGTGCAAGTCAGTGGACTGATGAGCTTGTAAGTTGTCCCGTTTAATAAGTACTGTGCTGCTGAAAAAGTCACTGTAAATCATATGTGGTGTATGTGTGATGTAGCCTTAAGTCCCTGCATGTGTGTGCTGTATAGCCTTACAGTTACTGAAGAGTGAGATTGAGAGAGACATTTTCCAACTATAATACACCATAAAGAGTTTTACATTGTAATGTGGGCTGTCTGGTGGTGAGACTTTATACGTTTTCATTGTTCATTGTGGTCAAAAAGGTGTTGGTTATATCAGAATTTACAACTGTGGGGCCTTTTCTGATTCCCACAAACATTGCAGCTTCTTTCCCACTGCCCACTACTTTTTTTTCGGTCACACCAAGGCTCCCTGTTCAGGAAGGCAACAAGTTCCTCTTCTACGCGCGCTTTTCCACGTGGTTAAACTTAAGCCCTGATGACATCATCGATGACTCACGGTATCCACGGAGACGGGCCTCACAGTGAATAAACCATAGGAATGAACCGAACCCGCGGGAATACACCTTCCATCTTCTCTAAATACATCCATGCATGGAATACACTCAGAAACATATGGTGTTAACTTTCCACCCAATGCAATGCTGCAGGTAAAACTAATAATGTAATACTGATAGCAAATCTGTTGCCTATATCGTTGCACAGTACTGGTTTGAAAAACACAAAGGTGTACCTTGTTGGAGCTAACTTTTACATTTGGTCACACAACTTCATTTGATCTATCTGTTTCAAATCATGGTGAAGTGAATATCTTTGAACATTTAATCACACCTCAAATTACTTTTACACCATTTTCTAATATTTTTGTAAACTAAACATGTAAAGAAATAGTTTGACATTGTGGGAAATGTTTACTACTCTCATATCTATTATTATGTTAAAGCAACATTGGATTTTTTGGGGATTTGGCGCTCCTACAGTTTCAGAGTGCAATCACTTATACGCCGCTATCGTAAATATGGACAGCTGTACATGGACATTCCCCATTCACTACCGTACGTATTTTTTTCCAAATTAAGGTCCCATTGTTGTCCACCGGAAGGGGAGGGACTTCGCCTCTCTATTTGTTATAATTACATTACTTATGAAAAACTAGCGAGTCCACAACTTTGCTAACACAGACAAACATCAAGCAGGTACAACAATACAAGATAAAGCAAGTCAGCTACAGCTAGTCTCGCATTGCCAGACCTTCCACAGCGCTGCGAAGGAGGGTCTGGCTAGTCCACATTGACGGTGCCTCTGCAAAATAGCCTTTGGAAGAAACTTGTTGTTTATGTCGTGCAAGAGAAAACTCAGATTGGACAGATAGTCTAGCTAGCTGTCTGGATTTACCCTGCAGAGATCTGAGGAGCAGTTAACCATAGTCCTCCAACACATGCCAACACAAAGGAAGCGGAAGGTGACGGACATCCGGCCTAAAAAGAGGGACATCCAGCGGAATTTCCGGCGGCACCTGAACAATCCCAAAAGTGGAACGTTGTTGATATAGGCTTTATATATATATATATATATATATATATATATATATATATATATATATATATATATTCCTTTACGGCAAGCTCTGAGTTGCTTCCTTTTTTCTCTCGAGGCATAGACAACACAGCTGACAGGTTAGGCTCTCCCTGTTAATACACGTGCTAGAAAGAGGTTTGCTAATGTTTTAAAGACCACGCCGAAATATTCACTCTGACATTCTGGTTCTGCTTTGGATGCCGTCAAGCGGGATCTCTGGTCGTAATCAGTCCTTCACTGACCAATCAGCATTCATTAGCAGAATGCTAGCGTGTTATGGACAACAACGACTCAACCTGTAAGAAATCGAAAGGACATATGTACTCGTTCATTCAACTTTCGACAAATTTAGCCATCTAGCTCCATAGAGTCCCATTTATTTTGCACTCACCTGCGATCACCCCCAGTGGAACTGTGGTAGAACTGCAACCAAATTCGGTACAATGGGGCTAAATAGGGAGTGGACAGGCTTTCCGTAGATGGGCTTTGGCGGCCATGCATAGTATGTGCTTCATTTGGCGCCATTTATTGCATCAAACTTTTCACAGTGCAGAACAAAGGCCTGAATAAAACAAAGCCGATAATGAGTAAAGATAATTTGATGGGCTCGCAGACCCTCTGCACCGTGCAGCTGCCTTTGAGCTGAGAGATAATAAAGTGTCTACTCAGCTGTACAAATGTAGTCACAAAGCTGCTGCTCAGCAACAAACAGTATGCACTCATTGTATCTTTCCATTTAGTTAGTCTAGTAAACTTTATTAATTTCAGTCCACATCAATTCAATTTAATACAACTTTATTAATCCCAAAGGCAATTTGGGTAAGTAAAAACATACAGGAAATGGCCATACACAGACAGACATTTACCATAAAAGGAGCTGTTCAAGGCTGATGGTGCAATTGCTTTTAAAATACTAAAAGTCATAATAAATAAAAAAAAAAATAAAAACCTCAATCACCCCTGAATATAGCTGGACTCTTTGTGATTGGCTTCCAAGTCTGAGTTTGTTTGTTTTGTGTCTTGTCAGTCTCCTACTTAACAAAGAATTCACTGTGGTGTCAGATCAGTTGGGCCTTTATACTCTGCATCCTACAGTTAGAGCTCTTGTTGTTGACATGCTGGGAACTAGGCTGATGCTGTTGGGAAGCGTGAGGAGTCTCTTGACTGACCTGATGCGAGATAAACAAGTCTGGCCTCAACAACAAGAGGACAGAGTACAATATGTAACCAATGTGAAAGCTACAGAGACTTGCAACAGGCATGTACTGTAATATGCTGATTAACCTATAATAATAAATAATGTATTAGTTGATATATATATAGGGCTGGGCAATATATCGATATTATATATATTATATTTGCCTTTTCCCCACTTAGACATTATGTCCACATTACTGATGATTATTTATCTAAAATCTAAGTGTGAAGATATTTTGTTAAACCACCAATTGTCAACCCTAGAATATCGATGCAATATCGATACCAAGGTATTTGGTCAAGAATATCGTGATATCTGATTTTCTCCCTATCGCCCAGCCCTATATATATATATATATATATATATATATATATATATATATATATATATATACTTATTTTTTTTTGTTTTCTTAATCTGCAAAGTATAAAGCTAACAAATGTAGTGGAGTAAAAAGTACAAAGTTTGCCATGTAACTTTAGTGAAGTAGAAAGTATCATAAAAAGTCCCTCAGCTTGTACTTATGTAACGTTAACATTACAGTAGGCCTAGGCCCTATTTGTTAATTGTGGTATTTCTACTTTAAATCAAGTAACAGATGCGAATACCTCTCCAATAACTGCTGTCCTGGTTTATGTTTTTCCACCACTTAATTTGTGTGATCTGAAACTGAAAATTGCCTGTGCTGATGCGCACTGAGGGACAGAGAAAGGGGCCGTGCTGGGTTACCCTGTGCTGGAATTTCACATAGATAGTATATAAGAGAATTTCCTCCCGACAGCGTGCATACATTTGGAGCCAAACTCTCACGTGTGCCCATGTGTTTCACCGGGAAAAATTCCACGTGTGTGCCAGCAGCCCCCGCCCCTGCATGGGAGAGGAAGTCCTCCTTATAGTAGACCCATGGTCCCCACCCACCAGAGTTCATAAAAGTTTAGCCCAGATCCAGTGTCTGTGAGAATACTTGGAGAAATTATCAAGGAGTAACGTTAGGCTAACGTAACTATTGGGTCGCTTAAGTTGTATATCATTTATCTGAGAGGGCGGTTTTTTTACACCAGATCTGCTGTTTGTAAAAAAAAAAAAGAGGCAAATAAACAGACTAGATTTATTCAACAGGGTTGAATAAGAAGGATTTTTAAAGCTGGACTGGACTGCCGTCTGATAATGTAAGTAAAATTACTGTAAACTTAAATGTTTGGTTGTTGTTTTTTTAGCATTGCTGGTGTTTTGTTCGTTTGCAAGCAACTCTAGAAACGTCTTGGTTATATGTCTGTAATATATAGCCTAGCTATATAGTCTATTTACAGTATGTTGTCCTTTTTCATATTTTCAGTCTTACAAATTATAGTTTGCAACAGTTTATCCCACTACTCATAGAACTCAACTTATATGGTTTTATATTGACATACGTTTTCAGGGGTCAGTTTATCACTCAAAACGTGACCAACAATCTTCTAAACTCATACAGGCATCTTGTCAAAGTTATTTTAATATGTAGGCTATGGTGAGAGAGATAGGTCGGTGACTCGGGCTGCAGTGACAGCCCAGTTTGACTGGTCTGCACGAGCTCCAGCCTCACGTGGAGCAGTGTAGTAAGTGGGCTGGGTCTCTGTCTGTCATAATGGACGTAGCAGCAGTGACGTCACCCATTGGTTTGTGGACTACTGTTTTGGAGCCTCGACTTCGTGGGTGTCGGCTGTAATAAGAACTGGATAGAGGGTTCGAGGCGGAGCCCCGTTCATTCCTAGGAGAGTTACTCAGTGGCGCGAAAACCGCGTATAAAATTACCCGGATGATCGGCACTGCTTCCACTGTGCTGTATAATAATGTGCCCAGGGAAACTAGAAACTTTATTTTTTCCTCGACTGTGCCCAAGGAAGGTATAATTCTATTTTCCTTGAAGAAAGGAATAGTCATACATACGTCATTAGAATTTTGACTAACATTTTAACTAAACCTTTGCAAGAAAACAGTCCTTTCATTTATTCATTCATTTAATAAATATAAATAATAAAATAGTAACAACCCCATAAGAATAATTTAATGTGCCATTTACGGTGCGTCTGTGTCGTCGTTATTTTTTTACAGTCTATGGTCATGACATGTAATCATAAACAGATAAAAGATGTGATCTTAAATGAAAAGCTTTTTTTTAATCAAACTAACTTCTGAAATTTGAAAAATATGAATTTCAATCAATGCCACAACTCCTTAACAATTTAATGGTAAACTTTGGGAAATGTATGTAAGGTTGTTTCAGTTTATCGGGAATTTGGGATTTGTGTTAAACTGAACATGAATAAACTCAAGTTCCTGGGAAAAATGCCACATTCCATACATCGGAGTAGTCTGCTGTGCTGCTGTGCTGTGTAGCTACAGCCAAGTCAGATGACAGGACAGGACATGTTCTACCAGACTTCTACTCATATTTATATATTTTATTAAACAATTTGGCAGGGATCATTTTTTCAAGTCAAACTAAAGTTAGTGTGTCTGACTGTTAATGTGGTTGGTTAACAGTGTCTGTGTGGTTCTAGTAGTTCATACATCTCAACCCATCGTCCGTATAAAACCGGTGCAGTTTCTGTACTATTAGTTATTAGTTATTACTATTGTAATCCATTTAATGAGTGTCTCCCAAATTAATATTATTCTAATTACAATGACTCCTCCCCACAGTGCTTTAGCTGGATAATTAGGGTGGGCCAGCCCTTCCCAGATGACCATAATGACTTATTATTCTCCTCAGACACATCTGATTCCTTCCTGGAGCTTTTGCAGGAAAGTGACTATTTAACTCACATTCTTGGAATATTTTGTATATGAGTGTTGTGTAAATATACAGATGTGGAAATCAGTGAATTAATAATACAATTCCTTAATCTAACCTCTTCTATTATCCTCATCAATGCTTAGCTGCTCATTGAGGTTTGCAACTTGTTGAGATGACTGTCTGTAGAAGGTCTGACGTTGCCTCCTAGTGGTGACTCTGTGTGTCTGCGGTGATTACAGCCTAGAGCTGCTGAGGACTTGCCTTTACATGTCTGTCTGAGATTATGTCCAGGCATGTACCAGTGATTCACAGAGGAGGGCTCAATGAGTCACCGGCTGCTCATGTTCCTATAAAGAGCTGCCCAGTAACACAGCAGTCTGAGATGCGCTGTAGTTCACATTGAGGATACTTTAACTGATTAGAGCCATGGTAAGGCTGATTTCTACTTTTTAAAATTGAAGCAGTAACCCAGGGTGGATTTCTAGCATGGATTGGAATGATTTTTTTTCCAAATTTTAGAATTAGATTGGTTTCTAAATTACCATCAAGTGTATGTCTGAATTGATTAATCAATAAATTGGTATGGCATATTAGCAGATTAATTGATAATGAAGAGAAAAGTTAGAGTGATAATCATACAGCTCATCACCACTGTCTAAGGCGTTCATTGGTGATGTCCAGCAGCGGCTTTTCCAACTAACCAGTGGTCTTTTCTCTGTTTCCTGCAGTGTGGAACAATGGATAGGCCTACTCACAAGCGGATCGGGCATCGGATCGGGAAAGCCCCTGCTCGACGAAACCTGTTCGGCCCTGTCGACAGAGAGCAGCTGCAGGTGGAGTACAAGGCTGCCCTGCAGAAAGACCTGGAGGAGGCTTGCCAGCGATGGGGCTTCGACTTCATCTCAGACAAGCCTCTGGAGAGCAGCGATTTCCAGTGGCATGCCATCCCAGCCACCAAGGTGCCGCTGATCTACAGATCCTGTATGCTTGGTCCGGGACGTACGGGACATACAGAAGGTCAGAGGGCAGCAGAGGCAGCAGTTAAGCCCAAGGGACAAGGAATGGTAGAGCCACCACAGAGTGACAAGGAGAACATCCCATGTTCGCCAGAGAGATGTGCGCTCAACCTGGAGAAAACACTAGAGAGAAGAGAGAACACAGGGCTGAAGAGGAAGCAGACAAACATTACAGGTACATATTTAGATATTTTAAATGTGAATGAGTAGAGTTGTGATTTCATGTTGGCTTTGCATGAGCTGAGTTTCCTGTTCTTTATCCCAACAGATTTCTATCAGGCTAAAAGAAGAGTAGTTTGGATGCCACTCAAATCCAGCGAGTGATTTCCAGTGCAGTATCCTGCAAAAGTTTCCAATATCCCAAGAGAACCACACAAACAGTGCTACACTCAGGAAATCTACAGTCTGCCCAGTCACTCACCAGGAGGTAACTGGACCCAGTGAATTATCTTACAACAGAAGAGACCTCAGCTATACATCATCATAATATATTACTGGAAGGTTAATTAGGGTACTGTATTCCCTCTAAGGGGGGGTTGGTGTTTACCCAGTGGTAAGAAGGGGACATTTGAACAGAGAAGATTAACGGTAATCTCTCGAATCAGTGGATTTGTACTGATTTGGATCATGGGGATGCCAAAGAGTTGAGTGACATTTCCTACTGTACATTCCACAGGTCTGTCACAGTCACCTCTGTACTTTTAGCATTATGGAGATATGATGATGAACACAGTACTGTAGAGACTTGAAACAGATGTCATGTTGGTTATAATCATTGCGACACATTGCAGAATAATCTTAAACCCTTTGGTTTCTCTGTTCAGATCCACTCGTTTATGTTTCAAATTGTGTTTTTTTACAAAGTTT
Source organism: Sander lucioperca (assembly GCF_008315115.2). Classification (NCBI taxonomy): domain Eukaryota; kingdom Metazoa; phylum Chordata; class Actinopteri; order Perciformes; family Percidae; genus Sander; species Sander lucioperca. The sequence continues at coordinate 2,862,442 of NC_050178.1, forward strand.
TTTCTTTAAGTGAATCATGAGGGCTAGCAGTTATTTTGTGTGTTGAAAAATGCTTGAAAGATGTTTGATATCCTGTACATGCAGTTGCTTTGCTTTAGATTTTTAATGTGCCATCATGTCCTCTTCCATTCTTTCCATCTGCTGTGAGTCGATTGATTTATCAAAGCAGATCTCCACAAGTGCCCTGTCTGGACTCTGACATTGTAGGTTAGGAGCGCAGCACTATGTCTTAGGAACACTAAAAAAAACAAAAAAAAAAACAACAAAAAAAAAAAAAAAATATATATATATATATATATATATATATATATATATATATATATATAGTTATCAGATATTGATCTATAGAGTTTAATACAGCATGGTTATGTAGCACAATCATAAAAAAACATTGCAGTGTTGCACATATATGGTGTGTCCAAAGCACCCAGGATCAAGTGCCTTTACGGTATTTGTTTCGGTATTTGAAACTTCGTAAAGGACATTCAGAAGAACGTGTTCTCAGAAGCAAATTAATTTACTAAGCTAAAGCTAAGCTATGCTTTATTCTTTTCTATTTGGAAGCAAAGTGCAATTTTGACTGACAATGTGTTATGATATGCCTCAAAACAAATGTTTGTTCTTGACACTTATTTCTGTCCATGTCGGCAAATCTTGATGCTATGGTTAATCAGAATGGTCAAAACAAGGTCATTGTAATGCTAATCCTTACCAACTGACAGCTTAAAAATGTTCGCCGCCGCAAATACGAAGCTAAGCAAAGAACAGCATTACCCCACACAATGAATGCACTTCTGTTTGTAGATATTTGTGCACAGGTCCTACATATTGTATTATATTAAAAGCTACAATTGAAAATATCTATCTTTATTTATTGTGAGATATTATGCCTTGTGTTGATTTAGTTTTTGTTTATGAGAATTACAATAAAATTGTTCAGATGAAACTTGTTTTGCTTTTATGTCCCTCGTCATGCGCACACACACACATACGTTTCACATCCAACACATTCAAACATGTCATATTACTGTATTTATGATTATTGTGATCACAGTCCTTGTCTGGGTGGTTGCATAGCTCATGTGTGAAGTACTTGAACTTAACTTAAGTGGTTGCACGTTTTACTTCACTACATTTCTTTGACAGCTGATGAACATACAAAATGTATGATCATTTTATAAAATATGACACAGTATTATAGATTAAACATAATGCACTCAAAATTAACTCCAGCTCAACCAGCAACATCAGTAAAATGCAACATAGCCTACATTCACATTTATGCATCCGTATTAATAGGGCCCAAGCACTTTTACTTTTCATACTTTACATTTTGATGATTATATACTTGTGTACATTTTCTTATATTTGAATGCAGAACTTTTACTATGTTTACACTGTGGTATTGCCACATGTAAAACATCTGAACTAATACTGCACTTGAGTGTGTCTGGATTTTATGCCACACCTTGTCTATGGATGACGTTTTTTTTCTCTTTAAAATGTAGGCCTATTTCAGTTTTGTTTCTAAGATGGTGATGACATCTTGTTTACCTTTAATTGTATAGTGGGTATCCCTCCACAGACACACAGGCGATCACAGAGTGAGGCTTGAAGTTGGGTTAATAGAACTTGAAGCACCCTTGAGTAGCAGTACGGGCTTCTGTTGCTGTAACACACTTTTTCCTCCATTGTGAAGGAAGTAAATTAAGAGAGTGAGTCACTGCTCAGGCAGACAATGTGTACTTTGGCACTGCATCACTGCAGCCCCACATCAGCGCACACAAGTGTTTGTATTAAGGGTTTAGGCGATGAAGGGCCCGGAGCAGGCTCTGTTGTGCTCCCTCGTCCCTTCTCCTCCCCTCCCGCCTCTCTCCTCTGGCCTCAGCGCAGCGGCACAGAGGCACCTGCACGCCTGCGCTAAGCTCTCCCATCCCCCCGCCCATTCCCCTCCATCATCTGTCCCTTACTTACAACATCCATTATAGGGCAGGACAGCTAGCATTTGCATTTAGACTAAAAGAGAGAGACGGCGAGAGGTAAGAGAGCCAGAGGGAGGCGGAGGGAGCTTATGACACAAAGGAGAGAGAGAGAGAGAGAGAGAGAGAGAGAGAGAGAGAGAGAGAGAGAGAGAGAGAGAGAGAGGACCAGATCAGAGCATTAGAGAGAGGGGGAGGTAGTGGGAGGCTGCAGATATCGATGGCATTAACAATGCGTTAGGATCCAATGAGGTGTTATAGTCAGCCATACAGCGGCTGGGGGTAAAGATATTTTGAGGAGGGGGGCTCCTCCTCGGTGAGCACAGGGGGAGGAGGAGGTGGGAGGAGGATGGGCCTCGAACACAGACTTGCAGTGGCACTGCAAAAATTGGATTAAAGCAGTATGGTAACGTTTCTAATTTAATTTATTGCTGTGCTACTTGTGTCTCATCCTCATGTGTCCGCATCCACGCTCGTTGACATCCATCAGCCGTGTCTCATGTCACAGTGTGTCCTCCTGCCGAGTGAAGAAGGCATGGGCATGCCCCATACTCTAGTTCTTTTTATTGTGCCATAGACATCTGCCAGCTCCATCCTCATCGCAGCCTTCTCTTCCGACTCACCAGGAGCCTTTTTGACCCATCACCGGATTCATCCCCGTTAGATTTAGGCATCTGCTCGGGTCTGTCCGTGTTGTTTTTTCTTGTCTTGTTTTCACCCATATGTGACGCCGGACACTGCACCTCCTCGTCTGAGCCATTGCTTAGTTGCCGCATAAGCATCTCACTTTCTGTGATAAGATCAGGAAATGATTAACCACCAGGGATTGCAGTCATCTGTTTTTCTCTCTCCATTAGCCTACAATGTGATTGTAACCTACTTGTCTATAAAAAAAAAATTAAATTAAATAAAAAAAACCTGCCTCGCTTCGCTCCGATTTATAATAGCACGAGCATGTGATCATATCCCAGTGTCACGCAAATAGAATACAAACCCGTCTGGAGAAATGAGTTTAGCGATATGAGATGTTTCTACTGAGCTCATGTTTGCAGGGTCTGATTATGCTACACTGTTTTGACGTCAGGAAGAGATTCATCAACAATCCTGCTATCTGCTAAGATGTGGCTACACAACTAGATACAGGCCATAACAGGGCATTCCCTCCTAGATCATTGAGATCAATCAGAATGATCCAGGACATATTTGGATTTACATACATATTGACCTATAGAACATTTAAATATAGACCATCCCATAGCCTACATTTCATCATCATTATCTGTCTGTCGACATCATGGTTTTAAATACACCATGCAGCATGCTTTTACCTTCCTATTGCCTCATATAGCCCTGATGCATTTGTAAACGAAAGGTGTTTTACTGTAACTTGTTTGAGTTTCTGAGGCTGTGCAGAGCAGGAAACAGACTAATTATGTTTCATCTAATTAATGCATGATGGCCTTTCTGTGTACTCGCTGATGCCTCCACTAAATCAATTATGGGCATAACTGACTGACTCTCATTTCAGAAGCCAAAGTCATTAGGAGATATTTACTTTAAGAGTTTTAAGAGTAACCCTAATTATTTCCAAGACATTCCTCCAACAAGCTCTGTAATTTGGTGATAATAATAAAGAAAATAGGGACAAAGTTAGCTGAATTTTATTTGTCAGTTTTCTTAAATATATTATTTCATTTCATTTTTTTTTTTTTACTTTTTTCACTAAACAAGAAAGACAATGACAGTTTGTCAGTTGAGTTTATATGCATTTGGTAATTTTCCAAATGCATCTAATTGGAAGAAAAAAAAGCTCTTATTGAGCCCAAGTGAATATTTGTTAATTTACTGAAACATTTACCCTCATATATCTTAAAATGTATGTTTATCTGTAGTTAAATGTTCAGTGCTTGACTAAAAGACTCAGGATTATTAAAATTGTACCAATTGAATACTTTTTCTACAGTATTATGATTAGTTCAAGAACACTTCAAGGATATTATTGAGAAATTACGGAGCCGTAAATGAAAGCCTGACTATTTTTGGAAAGCCAAAACCTAACAGGGAACGCACAGTATGTCTGTTATAGTACCATCAGATGGATACTATTCCATTTAAGTTTAATGTTTACTTTTTTTTTTCCCATGCAGGAAAACTTTTTCAAAAAGAAAAGACAAATAATTACAATCAGGATGCAACAATGGATACAATCTTCCTTTGTACTTTGACTGGAGTAGATTTCAATACATGTTATGTTCCCTGGACTTGAGGAAAGTCATGTCAATTGTACTTCTTCTGTAGTAGTGGTAGTACTCTCTCCACCCCTGATTATCTCCTCCTGCCCTCTCGTCCCCTCAGCTGGACAAGAGCGAAGTGACAACTCTAGGCCTACCCTCCACCACAAGCCATGGAGGCTCTGACAGTAACATCAGTGCGGACGGAGCAGCAGCAGCAGCATCGGGGGTCATGGCCTGCGGGGGTGCAGAAGGTTTTGGGGTCGTCGAGCCACAGCGGACACGTGCTGCCTTGGAGCATCTGCAGCAGAAGATCCTGAAGGTCACCGAGCAGATTCGTGTGGAGCAGGAGGCCCGAGACGACAACGTTGCAGAGTACCTGAAGTTGGCCCACAACGCAGACAAACAGCAGGCATCCAGGATCAAGCAGGTGTTTGAGAAGAAGAACCAGAAGTCAGCACAGACCATCGCACATTTGCACAAGAAACTAGAGCACTATCACAAGAAGCTTAAGGAGATAGAACAGGTGGGTGAGGAAGTGTGTGTGCAGTTAGTGCATGAACATGGGTGATGTTTATGTGCTGCTGTTTTTGTACTGTGGCTGTTTTGTATAATTACTGTATCTCGTGGCTGACTCAAACAAGTGTTGAACTATCTTTGTGAGGACAGTTATGTCCAAATATAGACTGATGATTCTCATCTCCTAAACCAATGCATCATCCTGTGTCTCACCTAATTCTCTACAGGACCTGCTTTCCTCATCTATCTTCCTGCAGTTCTCTCCCTTAACCTAATCTCTCCTACCTTTGAGATCCTCCACTTCTCTGCTTCCTCATTTCTCTTCCCTCTCTACAGAATGGACCGGCCCGGCAGCCCAAAGATGTCCTGCGGGACATGCAGCAGGGATTAAAGGATGTTGGAGCCAATGTTCGTGCTGGGATAAGTGGTTTTGGAGGTGGAGTAGTTGAAGGGGTCAAAGGTGGAGTATCTGCCTTCACTCACACAGCCGTGGTCTCCAAGCCGAGAGAGTTTGCCAGTCTTATCAGGAACAAGTTTGGCAGCGCCGATAACATTGCTCACCTGAAGGACTCACTCGAGGACGGAGTCGGGGACCACTCTGAGGACACCCCGACACCTCGTGCACTGAGTGGAAGTGCCACTCTGGTTTCCAGCCCAAAATACGGCAGTGACGACGAGTGCTCCAGCGCCACGTCGGGCTCCGGAGTGGGCAGTAATTCTGGTGGGGCAGGGGGAGGAGGAGGAGGACTGTTAGGACCAACCATGGGGAGCCCCAGACTGGACGGGCACCACCACCACCACCATCACATGCACAGCTCTTGGGACTCTCTACTTGAGGGCCTGCAGGAGATCAAAGCCAGCCAGGCGCACATGGAGGATGCTATCGAGGACATGAAGGGCCAGCTGCAGAGTGACTACTCCTACATGACTCAGTGCCTGCAAGAAGAAAGATATAGGTACAAGTCACACAAAAAGACAGTCACACTAATGAACTCTGGTGTTTTCACTACAGTCTTTACAATGTAGATCACTGGAAGGATAAGGCTGGCAATATTCTGTATTGTTGTTATTGTCAACGAGTCCCATGAAAAGACCCAAACCAACAGCACATCTCTCAGTACTTCCGTACCCTGTCTAAGCCCATTTGTTTCTACTAAAGATACAAATCTTTAAAAAGAGTCACAAATATATTCTTTCATTTAAAATAAAAAGACCAAATCATTTCCTGTCACATGTGGACAGTCATTTTTAGCAAACGTTACTCAAACAGGAGTAAATAGTGAATTTGTTGGGGACTATTTTCATTTGTGGATTAATACACATTTGATGCGCTAGCTGGTATTTACTACAGCAGGACAAATGTCGAATCAACTTCAATAAACTACAGTGCCTGTGTTATGTTTTTGGACAACAATGATCTCAATGGCACAGAGGAATAAGCTATATCAGGCTTTGGATACAGAGACAATATTTGAACTTTGAGACTGTATAAAGGTTTTCATTTTTCACAATCTTTTGCATTATTTTGAAGATTCTTGTGTGTGTTTTTTACTGTACATTCAGGTATGAGCGACTTGAAGAACAGCTGAATGACTTAACAGAGCTGCATCAGAATGAGATGACTAACCTTAAACAGGAGCTTGCCAGTATGGAGGAAAAAGTCGCCTACCAGTCCTACGAGAGAGCACGAGACATTCAGGTCTTCACCTCTTGAAACTTGGCCTCAAAGTTTTTTTCTATCATATAAAATATTCTCAGTTGTTCTTAATTAAGAGTAAAACACTGAAAATCTCAGTGACTAAATAATCCACCAACTGTCACTAGATTTTGATTCAAATTTCGCTAAATCCTGATTGGTGCAATGTCACTGTACATGTCATCACACTGTTTCAACTGAGCCCCCAAGAGCACAAATAAAGAACTCTTATGTATGTATTTCTGATTGAGAGATAAGTTTCCAGGGCCTTTCATACCAAAAAAAACCACTGTGGTTACTCTGTGTGTACATACAGGAGGCGGTGGAGTCGTGCCTGACCCGCATCACCAAGCTGGAGCTGCAGCAGCAACAGCAGCAGGTGGTCCAGTTGGAGGGAGTGGAGAACGCCAATGCTCGAGCTCTGCTGGGCAAACTCATCAACATCATCCTGGCGCTCATGGCCGTGCTGCTGGTCTTTGTCTCCACCATGGCCAACTTCATCACCCCGCTGATGAAGACCCGAGCCCGGGTGGCCGCCACCGTCCTGCTGACCTTGCTGCTGTTCGTCCTGTGGAAGCAGTGGGACTTTGTGGAGCCGTGGCTGCTTCCCAGCTGAGTTCCCTGAGAGAGAGACTCCAGTGGGGGCCAGAGCAGAGAGTCACAAACTCAGTCACCACCACTGAAGGGTTCAGAGGCTGAAATAAAATGAGGGCCACTTTGAGTGTGAAGGTGGAGCATCTGAGGACAAAACATGGCACTTTTAGACGAGGAGTGTGACCAGATCTGGCCTGCAGAGAGTGTTGGTGGGTGTTTACAGTGAAAAAGAACAGAAAGTCTCTGCCTGCCAAGCGAGAAAAGACATCATCTCATCAAATCTGTTGGTGTTGATGACCAATCATCGATTGCATTGCTGTCACCAAAAACTGAGTTTCTTCCAAGAAATCTTTGGATCGTCTTTTTCTAATGATTTATGATACATGAATTTCAAAGACTAGAGAAACTTAATAATGACTTTAAAATGTTCGCCGTAACCTTCATGTTGAAGCTATAGTAAATTTGAGAGGAAAAAGGTTTTTTTCATGAATGTTATGTGCCCATGCATGTGTTTATATGTGCACTAGCTGGCATGAGTTAACATTTCATTAATGACCAAATTAATCTTCTATAACTGCCGTTTTGTTGTCAGAAATACATTGTAGATATGTTGTATCTCAACTCAGTGTCACTCCTGGTTTGTTTCACATCCTGTTCTGGTGGGGCTTTTAGACGCATTTCTCTCTTTTTGTCTTTTTCTTGAACTCGAATGAACTGGGTTTTTTAACACTGGTATCTGCAACAAATTCACCTTAATATTTCAACTATGTAAAATCTGTTCTGTTCTTAAATGCTATTTCATAACCACTATTATAGGACTGCTACTAATCCACGGTGTCAAATTAACTGGCATGTCAACTTGTATTAAAGTTTATATCCAGTTTGCAAAAAATAATTATTGCTGTTTTAATAACCAATGTAAGAAATAAATGATTTCATATATTAGGCTGACCTTGACTATATCCTTATCATCCTTTTGCATAGACAGAACTTTTTGACTGAAATGTTCTTAGAAATCTTCCATCACTTGTATATATATATATATATATATATATATATATATATATATATATATATATATATATATATAAATAATGGTACCACCTTCTAATTAGGCATCTTTTGTAACTAAGGGTTCTAGTATTATTAATAATAATAATAATAATAATAATGTATAGTTGGGGGTCAGTGCCTTGCTCAAGAACTCCTTGGCAGTGCCCAGGAGGTGAACTGGCACCTCTTCAGCTACCAGTCCATCACCATACTACACATTTTGAGCCTTTAATAAAAGTTTGTGAAAAATCCCTTTGACGTATGGCAACTTACTTTTTGAAAAAGGGATGACCAAAAAACATTTAATAAACTTATTAAGCATTTATTAAAGGATTAGCAACATCTATAACTGTATTATTACCTAATAGAAAGGATAAACACCAGCCAAAGGGATTTTTCACAACATGGCAACCCAAAATTGTTTTTTATTAATGTCTCAACTTATAAACCCCTTAATAAAGGATCTATTATTAGATAGTAGGACTGAAATAGATTCTGTAATAAATTCTTAGCGTATTCACTTAAAATAAATAACTGATAATGAATACAATAACTACTATGTTATGTAAGTAATTACATCAGCATGAAACTGCATGACACAGCTGACTTTAGTGTGATCAGCAGTTCAGAAGTGCTCTTTGAAATAGAAACAAGTAATTATTTATGTAGGTAAGCTAAATGCTAAACTTCTAATTAGCATTTAGCTAAAATGCTTAGCTATCGGAACAGTAGCAGAGAAGTCATTAAGTCAGTAGACGCTAAGGATATTTACCTTTGCTAAAATGATCTAACATTAGCCACCATAACCTGCTGATCATACCAGACCAAGTGAGGCTGTTAGCAGCGAATCCCGTGTGGATTCAAATGAGCAAGGGTGCATTTTATAGCTAATGAAGGCAAGGTTACATTTGTAAGAGGAACAAAGTGTTAGGTCTTCTCTCAAAAGGGATAGTCCAGCTTTAAAGACAAAAGCAGTCTCATAGTTCACCAACAGAATAAATAAAATATTACAAACAAAACATTGTGTTTTATGTTACATTTTTGTTAGTGAAAACTTGAATTGAGTGAAAAAATTTTGATGGGTTAAAAAAAAAAAAAAAAAAAAAAACTTAGTGAAATAAGTAGGATAGGGGACCTGTTCGTCAGATGCACATCAGATGCATTTACATTTATTCTAGGTTACAAATCTTTAAGAAAGCATTAGAGAAACAATGTATAGGATATTTCAGATCTGATGTGTATCTAATATATCTAATGTGTATCAGATCCTTCTGTGGATTATTTCAGTTCTACTTTACTGTATCGCTTTGTTAAGTACCCCCCTATAATGCTGTTAACATACTGTAGATGTTGCAGGTACTATGACGATCCAAGAAACGTTTCACATTTGTTTTGTCTTTTTAATAATTACCATCAGGCAAAACCCATGTGACCATTACATTTATGACAGGTATTCTTACAGTACAAGACAGAACTCAAGGGGATCAGAGCCGGTGGCATGGCCACACCTGACCACTAAAAAGTAAGACATTCATCGTCATTAGATTGTTCCGACTTTTACATAGAGTTCGTTTGACTCGTATCAAACACGTTTTTTTCTTGATTACCTAACAAATTCTAAAGACCTTGATAGAAACAGCAGAGTAGAAAAAAAAACATTGTATAACAAGCAGAAGAATTCCTGATTTTATCTTAATGTCCTGTCAAGATGCAAGATGTACAATATATTGCTTTCAGGTGCTCAACTCAAAATGGGTACCCCAACACATTCTTCTGTATCGCAGTCTGCCCTTTAACTCGTTTTCCATCTCCTGCCGACCCGCGCTCAGACTAGTCTAACTGTTACGCAACAGGGGGAGCTGCCATTTAAACAAGATACAGGAGCAAAAAAAGATGAACAATCACAAAGATAGGACCAACAATATTAGCCCCTCCTCAAAAGTGCAGCTTTCCATCACTCATCATCAATCAAGTGTCTGAAACTCAAACTTGTTGCTTCTTTTTATGAAAGTGAAACATAGAATGACTACAAAATAAACTAAAACAAACTATTCCTGTTCACTGAGAGCAAAAGGGTAAAGGCCTCAAGCCTGAGACACAGTATCCAGTCACAGCAGTACAATTGAGGAGAGGACATGAAGTACAAACGACACAGGGATGAGTATTAAAAGTTTTCATAACTGACATTTCACGATAATTAAAAAAGCTGAACAGACGGCGACACAGACTCTGGACTTTATTCACCAGATTAATTTAATTCAAGTGGAACAACACAATAATGTTGAAAGTAGTGCCTCTTATAACATTTAGTGCATTGGCTATTAAATGTATGGTTATATATAAAAGGCACATTAACAACATTATTGTGATTAAAATGCTCTAAAATCCAGAATCCATGTTGCCTTTGAATGTGAAATGCTGTTACAGGAGAGCACCTGGTTGGTTCCAGACTCAGACACGAGCCTGATTGTTTTTAAAAAAAACACGGACACACAACTTGGTGTTCAGCAGGACAGAGTCGGACCTGCTCCCACAGTCTTCGGGCCATTAACCGGTATGCTGGTCCCACAGGCCGAGAAACCTGTGGCCTCATTTATGAAAAGGTTTTTGATTTATTTCTGTTTTTTATTTAAAATCCAACACAATCCAAAGCCACCTATTAAAACATTTAAATTCCAATTCTTTTTCTTCAAATTTACCTTGCCAAAACTACAGTATGTATACAATTATCATAAGCTTTCTCATCAGGATTATGCTCCTAAAATTTTCAATTTGACTTATGATTGTGGCTGTCCTACTGCCCCCTTGCTATCTTTTTTTAGTAAATCATTTCAAAATGATTGTTTAATGACATCTGGGAAAAATATCAGAACATTTTCATAAATGCAGCCTTTAGTTGCCACGTACAGATCAACATCACAGCGAGAGGTACCTAGGCAGACCTCTGGGTATAGAAGAGAATATAGGCCTGAGTGTTGCACACTTCCTCCACACTGCAAACCTTCATCTCAGAGTCATTACAGTGGACCCAGAAACCTGAAGATTCAAAGACAAAACAGGTTAACAGCAGAGCAACAGGACTTCGTAGGTTGATCTGAATCAAGTCCGGTCTCTTCCTCACCTCCTTCTGTATTGTAGCAGTATGCGGTGTAGTGCCCTGAGCCGAAGCCTTTACCATGATGCATAACAACAGCAGACAGATCGTAGGTGTAGCCTCCTCTGTGGACAGAGTGACCTGAGCCTGTGCAGCAGTATGGTTTGATGTTCAGAACCTGGTCAAAGGCCACATGGACGCCGATTTTCTCCCTATGGTTCCGCCCTGACCATCTGCCATACAACAGGGACCAGTTAGCTCACAAGGACTCACAAGCAGCGTGATGAACATACATTGCTCCTGTACTTAAGCGCTTTCATTTTAGCTACAAAAAACAAACAATAAAACAAAACTGGGTTTCTCAAACAGGTTTAAAGTGATTTAGCAGTAAACATTATGTGAAAAACAGCCTGTAGAGAAACTTGCCTGAAGCGTTTGAGGTGCAGCCGTAGAACCTGAGGTAAACGGTAGATCAGAAGCTGCTTACGTGCCTCTGAAAGAACTAAGGGTTTGTGGGATGATTTCCGTCTTCTTTCTGACAAAGCATGAAACAACGAGATGGTAAGTTATTCTGCAAATCAAGTCAAAATGCATATCATTGATATGCAGCTTTATTTTAGCACAGAGGTAACACACTTCCATGCAATATATCAGGCTTTGCGAACAGATAAACATTTGTGTAGCTTTCATAAAGGCTGGCGGCCTTGTTTTCAAGTCACAGCCTCCTCCAAGGCTGTCAACAGTGAGCTAACACTCCTCACTCCTCCAGCAAGTCAGTGTCCTCGCTCTCTGCTCGGTCACTCAGAGTGTGTGTTGGCCCACTGCTGGAGGCGCTGCATCTCAGTCAAAACTGAATTATTTTTAACTCTCAACTCAAAACTATTTTGTACATTTATTAATTCAAGTCAGTTTTAAAAGTTGTAACTTGTGTCATTAAAACTACATTTCTCTGGGCACTTAACGTCCTCTGCATTCAAAGTCAAATTTGCTTTTGTGATGCAATGTTATTTGCACAAGTATGTGGAACACAGCATTAACAAAGCCATTTGTTAGCCTTTTTTTTTTTTTTTTATTAAATCAGGTTTTAAAATCTATGCTACATGATGTAGATAAGTGTTTTTTTTTTGTTGTTTTTTTAAGACAAAAATATTTTCAAGCTATCCCTTTGTATTGAAACGGAGCAGAGACAAAGCAAAGGCAGAGTCGACTAGACCACACTGCGATGAGTTGAATCAGGCTCCTTAGATCGAATTTGGTCACCACTACTTATTTTCTTGTCTTTGTTTTAGTAGTTGTGGTGTAGATTCATCGTCTGCTTTATGCTTACCTGGCAGTCCTAAGAAATTTGTCCATGCTTTGCTAGCAGTGCAGCAGAGGCATGCAATATTTATTTAAATTCAGTGTCACCGGGCCCCCCCTGTTATAACTCTAGGCACCCCCTAAGGGGCACGTCCCCCAGTTTGGGAACCATTGCATTAGATTATGTTAAGTAGTAGGCAAGCAACCTGAATTAATTCAGTTGTGTCCAACTCCAGCGGTAGATGGAAAAAATCTTAACAGATAAGAAATTAACATTTTTGTTTTGAAGATGTTTTCAAAACCTTTGCTTTGCATTGTACTAACTGTTGCAGTGGTTGCAGGCATAGATGCTGCCTTCGAGAGCCTCCATTTCCGTAAACTTGGACAGCATCTCAGTGAGGGTGCAGCTGCGCTGGTAAGCTGTAGAGCCTGAGCCTTTGTCTATGCTGTGGTATCGCTCTGGAAACTCCAAAGACAAATCCCAGAACGGCTCAACTGTGTTAGACTTGTGCTTACAGGACAGACACGTCACCTAAAAAACACACAGCAAGAAGAGAACAAAAACAGGTGAAGACTCCAGTGGTAAGTAGTTGTGATTAAGTCTTAATTTAGAAATGAAGTGGATCTCTAAAAAAAAAAAAATGCAATGAGTTTTTAAAAAGCATCACAAAATATTAGAATCTAAGAATGTTTTAAAAATCTGTTTATTTATGTAGGGACAGAAAAATGTATCAATGTTATTAGCCAATATATGTCAGTTGAACACATTGTTTGGTATTCAAACTGCTGTAGTTTTATATCAAGGACCCTGAAAGTCTTTTTTGAGTGATATTCAAAATGAAAAAAAAAACAAATGACTTATTTTTTTAACAATCATATCTCATTTTTAAGGACGAGTTGTCGTGTATCCTTTTCAAATGACTCATACTGTAAAGTGGGCACATATCTGATGTCTCACCTGGCTGAGTAGCTGCCCATGAAAGATGGTGTTGAGAACCTTTAGCACTTGCTTGGATAGTTTCCTCTTTGTGATGGGGATAACTATCCTGCGTTTGGACCCCTCTGTGTCCAGCTCCTGCTGCACCTTGTCCAGTAGCTCACACAAGAACTCCTGGGCGTCCTGCTGGTCGTACCCACGGAAAGCTGGGATGAGGTTCCACACAGAGTGCAGCATGGCGAATGGAGACACTAAAGACCACCGGCCTGACCACATGACCCTGAAAAGTGTATGCAACTCATGGCACAGAGACATCTGCTGGCGGGAGGAGCAGCGAGACTCCTTGGGCTGGACCAACTCTGAAGCCTGTGGGGAAGGCGGGGCACTTTCTTTTTTGCCCACGGGCAAATTCCAACTGCCTGCCTTGCCTATGCGTTCAAGAGGGCCTCCTGACAGTGCTGTGGTACTACTGCTGACTACACTTCCTGTCACACCCTTCATCCCCTGGGAGTGATTGGTCTTGGCCAGCAGCTCCTCAGTCTCACAAAGGTCCAAAGTGAGAAAACACTCCCTGAATTTCTGCAGGTGGCTTAGCACTTGCAATATTGAGTTCATGTAGCATGTGTTCCCCAAATTGCGCAGACCAGTGACACCTGGAGCAAGTCTCCGGCGGGTTACCGTGTGTGTGGAGTAGTACCTCCTCAGTTTAGCAGCTCTGCCATTCTGAGGAGCCTTACGGGACAGGGTGAGAAGGGAAGGCTTCTTGGGAGGAGGAGGTAGGCGTTCTGGAGGGTCGCGAAATTTGCGAGGAATGAGTGTGATGGTTGAACGTGGCGCCTGAGTAAGAAGCCTAGCACTCTTTCTGGGAGGGACATTGCCAAGCTCTTCCATCAGTCTCCTTTTTACTTCTTTTTTTTGTCTTCTGGCTTCCTCAAGTTTCTCTTTACGCCGATTCTGCAGCTCTTGATGTTTACAAATCCACATTTGAAGCATCTTCCCTAGAAGTGCTTTCCTCCTGTGACGCGACGCCAGCTGCATGGGGGGCTGTGGGCCACAGTCCCCAACCCAGGGGGTGCACTCTCCCCCAGTCGAGGAGCGTAGTGAGCGTCTACCTGGGCTGCGAACAGTAGAGAGTGCCCCTCTGAGGAGTTTGAGGTCTCCCTCTGCGTTATCATTGAGTACATAGTCTCCACAGGCAAAACAGAACACATCCAGCTCACGCACCTCCATAGCCAGTGGGTGGTGTGACTCCTGAAAGTGTTTGAGTGAGTGCTCCTCTATGAAACGTCCACAGGCCACGTGGGAGCACTTGAGGCAGGCCCACACTGAATCGGTGGTGCTGCAGTCCACACAGTGCCATTTTTGTGGATTGAGGATGGAATGGTCGTGGCCCAGACGCAGGCGTCCCACGTGCTTACAACGATCCATCTCTCACGATGCACATGTGGCCTCAGTGATAGGACACACGTCCTGTAACCAAGCAGCACCTCATTCTGAGGTAAGATTTACAGAAAAAAATAAAGTGAGATTAAGGTCATCTGGACATACAATCCAGTAAAAGGACATATCCAGTCTGAATCATTCACATTAATGAGAAAATGAAAAGGTTTACTTACTGTAAAAGTAGTTTGCTTGATCAGGTTTGGGACAATACATCACAACATCTGCAGAGAACTCAACAGCAACGTTCAGCTTAATCACCCAGGTCCATCGACACCAACAGGAGCATTCTGAGAAACCGGGATGAACACAAATTAGTAGTGCATAGTTGCATCAGGACTAATGATTACACCAAAGACCCTTTTACTAACACATTTTTAATTAAATAATGAAAAGATGCACCAAAACTAGGAACATCAATAACTACAAAATAACAATTTACACAAAATACAAATAAGGCATTTCCTGAGAGGACTGGTCACCACTAAACAAAAAAACATCTTTCCATTTCAAGGATACCCAGCATTTAAGATGTATTCAAAAGCACACACTTTAAGGTATCCACTAGTGTGGGATAATATTAGATAACTTGCAGTAGTGTGTATATAGAATGGTTTACAATATCTATTAAAAGGTGGTTTTCAAATATGATCTTCTCCAACATGTTTTGAAAATCTACTATTTAATGTACAACCATTTAATAATCTGAACGACTTATTAAAAACGATACCAGATACTGAGAACTGAATATTACTGTAAAACTCCTACACAAATCCGATTTTGCGGTGACATGCAAAACAGGATAAACACTATGTGTAAAAACCACTTAATGAATGTGGGACTTGGAACAGACAGTTTTATAAAATACCTTTCTTCTCTTCACAGAGAGCTTGTGCGGAGTGGTACACCATTAATGTTGTGGGCCTGTAACGCCCATTGAGACATGATATGTAATATTGAGCTATACAAATAAACTTTAGTCAGATCATTGGCAACCTTTGGAGTTGAAATTAAAAAAAAGTATAGTTGTTTTGGTGAAAATACAGTATATGTATTGCTATTTGTTGTACGTGTGCTGGTAATGATTAACATTAAGTCTGATGTTTATTCAAAATATGCCCATCTCATTAAAACACAATATATGGGGCTCATTTACATAGACAATATTTAAAGCTCCTAAACAATCAAATTTACAGGCATAAATATTGACATGAAGGAGAATGGCTGTCTGTTTAAATTGTGTTAATCCATGTATTTCTGTAACGTTACCTCAGCGGTACCAGCGGTGTGCTACACCATTCTTCTTGCTTTTCATTTTGTGTAAATCATTCAGCTACTTTTATAACTACAATTTTAACCAAAAAAAACACGATCTACTTGCAAGTCGGTGCAACTGGTTTCTAGTTGGTTGACTACTCAAATCGTGCTATGTTGTGTTGTGCTATTGGAAGTGCCTATTAACGCATGTGACGCTGATATTCACAAATGTTACAATACCCCAACTGTAACGTCATCTGTCCGTGTTTTAAAGCCTAACGTCTGGGTGAGCCTGGCTGGCTCTTAACGCCATGCTAAGCTACCCCACCATCACCATGTTCAATCAGAACAAAGAGCAGTCAGAGAGCCACTCTCCAGGAACATCCAACAACTTTGTGGGTCTGAGGCAGCTCAGCAAGCCATAAGTTAGCAACACCGCTAACCGCTAGCTACTGCAGCTCCGCACAGGGTTAGCGTTGTCTAGCTCTTTGCTATCTAATTATGTACTTTGTTAAAAACAGAGGATTCGCTTGGCACCGAGTAGCTAACATTTATGTAATTAGCTTACCATAGTAGCTACCGTTAGCTGATCGGCTAGCGCGTTTGCGGAGGACAATCGAAGTTAACCTCACGGTTGTTGTTGGTCGCTAACGTTGACTAAGTATTAACACTGTGCTGCTTAGCTCGCTAACGAACCGCGCCGTTAACCGTTAAATAACTCCCCGGTGACTTTTATCACAGAAAGCCGGTTAATGGAGTGCACATTAACACTGGGCCTCATCTGTGTTCGTTACTACATTTTACATCTGATAATGGAAAAGCTGGGTAACATTACCATCACCAACATCCATCCATCCGGTACACTCAGAGGTGGTTGTTGTCCTGCTCCTCACAGATTG
The DNA here is from genome assembly GCF_008315115.2 of Sander lucioperca. Lineage (NCBI taxonomy): Eukaryota > Metazoa > Chordata > Actinopteri > Perciformes > Percidae > Sander > Sander lucioperca. The sequence continues at coordinate 2,879,440 of NC_050178.1, forward strand.
AACAACCCAACTCTCGATCTGATCCCAGACCCTGCTGCTCTCATTGGACTGGGACTGAGCGGAAGCCGGGCTATCATTGGCGGAATGGCTGAACAACAGGCAGCAGGATGGACCGTCCGTCCGTCCGTCCACCCACCGAGGCCACATGGAACAATAACCGAGGCTAGACCGCACACCAGGCAAAGAGGACAACTGCCACTGAGCCCAATGTACACGAAAGCCCGAATGCCCCGTGTTTGCTATGTGTCAGCTGGTTCTAATCTGATAAAAAATGCATTAGAGGATGTGTAGCTTTTAACGTTAGTATTAGCTGAATCTGGTGTTGAGGTTGTCATTAAGAAGGGACCTGATTAAAAATTTTGACTTGGGGCCTCTCATCCTGCAAATGATTGTGATACAAGTTAACACAGTATTAAACGGGTTGAAGTAGCAAGACATTGTAAACATACTTTATGTAAAAGTTAGTCTTATTATTAATGTATTAAAGTCAAAGCAGCATTTTAAATACCCGAATCAGCCCCACAGGTGCTTTTTATTTTGCCTAATTAGACAAATTCTCAGGACTATGTGGTTGTGCGCAGACTTGTGACATGATTGACATCTTATTCATTCTTTTTCACATGTGACATTTTGATATGTCATGGTAGGTTATTAGTAGCACCTATGTGTTGTGCATGCTGATCACTATTTACTAGTATTATTACTAGGCAATTTAAACTGAACAGTGACTTCATTCATGTTACCTGTATTTTATATCTCCAAGTCAAAATCTCTACCACAAAAAAGGCTATCGAATATACACCATTGAACTGAGATCTGCAGTTCTCTGAACAGATGCAGATGTCCTTGTTCATACTTCAATAAGGTTTTTCCTGTTTAAAACGTTAACTTACTAAACATAAGCCTTTAGCCATCACCCATTGCAAGAAATCTAATAAGATAACCCAATAGAAAAGCAATAGCCCCATTACAGGAAATCTAATAAGATAAACCAATAGAAAAACGATCAATTATGTGTCATTTTACACTCAGCAAAAAAAAGTTACAACCCCAGCAATAGGACATTAGAAGTAATTAGTCAGAAACACAGGTCCTAGTTACTCTAGCCTTTCAGTAAGTATCTTTAATACAAGATGCTTTCATCAAATAGGTGTAATGCAATGTTGAGGCTTCAGAAATGGAAATATAAAACCCCAGGCTCTGACAAATGCCTGGATAACATGCTGATCCATTGGACCAGAATTAAAGCAACATCAATACAAACAAAGAAAATGTCTCTCCATTGCCGCTGACAACTCAACGCACGTTACTTCCTGGTATTTGCATTTTACGAAGTTTGTTGAACAACTCCAAGTATTGAGTCATTGTGTCAACGCAGTCTGATGGTGCGAAGAGTCCTTCAGGCTTGGCAGCAAAGACAGACGGCAGTTCGGGGACGCTGGGGCCAAGAAAGGACTGCATGAATTCCTTTGTGAGATTCCAGCAGTCCCCTGGAACCACACAAGGGCAGTACTCCACCTGAGGAAACACACAAAGAGTTAATGCAGTCACATTGGGAAAATGTCATGTTTCCACTTAAAATAATATTTATTTAGCTACATACCTCTACTGATATCCCTCTGGCACTGGAGCTCATTGTCACAGTACCAACTTTTATTAAGAAGTCACAGTAGCGGTATCTAGAACCACGACACTCCACCTTGTGCGCCTTGGCATTTTGGAAGTGACTTTTTAGCTTCACCATGAGAACGTCAAAGTTTGTGTCAGCTATCAGGCACGGCCCGCCTTCAAACAGAGCAATGCAGCTCAGAGGAGTTTCAGAATTGTGCATCACATATAAGAGCTTGGAGGGCTGACCTGTAACAGACGGAAGAGACTGGCTGTCAGAGGTGTCAAGTAAAGAAGTTTATTCAGTTTGTAAAGAAGTTTATTCAGTTTGTAGTAGTATCAGATGTATTGGCACTATACTAAATATTTTCACTTTGTGAGATAGCTTTACTTTATCACAATGCAATTTGTACATGTTGTAATTTCTATTTTTATTTCTATGCCATTACATTTATCTGATTACCTTAGAGCAGTTACTTACAGGATAAGGCTTTCCATGCAAAAATACAACAAACTATTATATGATTAATTGTTACAGTTTAAAACACCTTCTTACAATAATACTATATACTAGTACTATAAGAAAGTGAAAAAACATTCTTTCACTATTTCTTACACATATATGCTGTAAATATTATTCTTGAATGCAGGGTCTCCGTATTTAAGGGATAATTATTTCATTTTGGTATAGATATTAGCACTCCATCTATTTTAACCATTTGTATAACATCCTTTGCTCTGGAGGGGGCTTTCTAAAGAGAAAATAACCAACCCACCTTGGGCTTGAGACGTACGGAAACCCTGTGTTACAAATTGATGGCATTAAAGAGAGGACTTTGAAAGATGTGAGACTTTATCAGGCAGGGAGAGTCAAAAGAATGTCGCTATTGAGTGGCATTGTGGGGAATATAGGATTCTGTGTTTTTTTTACAATTTTTTTTTGGGTTTGGAACTTTAACGGACAGGACAGGTGAGAAAGGGGGAAGACATGCAGGAAATCGTCACAGGTCGGAGTCGAACCCTGGACCTCTGCATCGAGGCATAAACCTATAAATATATGTGCGCCTGCTCTACCCACTGAACCAACCCGGCCACAGGATTCTGGATTTTTTTTTAGCAATATTATGGACTAAAAGTCAGGATCTCTTGGCTTCAGCTGCTTGGACTGCACAGAAGTGCAATACTAAATCGCAATAATATCCCTTATCGCTCCTAAGTACAATGAGGGTGAGAGTAATGCTACAGTCATATCAATATTTACTGTCTTCTAATGTTCTTACACAATCTAGCAGATCAATTAGGTTAAATCTGATACTCAAAGAAAAAGTATAGAATTAAATATTACCGCTGACATTTCCTGTTGGATGGTATGTCTCACAGTCTACCCAGAAGCTGCCCTGCTTCACAGCACCCAGCTGCTCCAGTTTCTTGTGCAAGGTATCCACTGTCTGCTGCACACTCTTCCCCTCTGCCACAGGCACCTGGCACACACTGCAGGGGAAAAAGAAGCACCACATCATGTTATAAAACACCAGCGTAATCTGTAAGGAAGGACTGAGTAGTCAAGTAACACCTGCTTTTTATGTTCATTAAGAACTAAACAAGAACTGCTCCCTGTTTTGCAGATCGGTGTGAATGAAAGTGAGCGATGAAGCGCTGCCAAGTGACAAAAGGTATGTGCGATGGTTGAGGCGGGAAACTGAATATGTAATATATATGTGAATTAAGGACATAGTATTTCAAACATCGTTAACATTTTTCATATAGCTAAAACCATAAAGTAGTCATCTCACCAAGTGACCCCCATTGATGTTTTGCCTCCAAATGTTTTCTTGGCTTTCGGTTGAATACTTCCGGGTGAAAAGTTATCCATCCGGTAAAGTTAAATAAGAGTATTTAAGATTTTACAGCCAATAAGCATTCCTGACAGTTCACTATGCTTGATATTCATATAACGTCGACAATAAACAGTGCCAACAAAAACAGCTAAGATGACTGCATTCTTGCTAGGTTAAAGACGTTTCGATGTTACGTGACGTACATTACGTCACTTCCCCCATGTAATGGACATCCGCACGTGTTGAACGAGTGACTGTTTACAGTACTTGTTAATTCTAGACTTTAGGTAGCACGCACCAACGACAAAAACGCCAATATTGTAGCAACTTCTGTCAAACTACAGCGATGCCGAAAGTGAAGCGATCCAAAGGCGGAGGAGGAGAGACGAGCGGAGGAGCGGTGGCGCTGGCTGACCAGATCATGCAGGCGGACACGGTGCGAGCCCGAGGCCGGATGAAGAGTAGAGACAGCCGGGCAGAAAACGAAGACAAGTACGTAGACGAGCGTCTGTCGCGGAAGATCTTACATCAGGCACGAATTCAGCAAGAGGAGCTTCAGACCGAATACGGACTGGCACCAGAAAAGAAGAAAACACCAGTCACTGTTCTCGGTAATGTTGGAGCTCTGTCCTCCTCAAGATGAACTGCATCCGCATTGTTGAAAATCTCTTTTAATGTTTTACATGAAATGCATTCAATTGACGAGTATTTGAATGGAGTCTGGTGTGACCGGACTAGACTAGTCTATAAGAATGTAGTTAATGGGGAAAGTTCACACTCTTGTGAGTTATATGTTGTTTAAATGTTCAGCATTAATTATATTTTAACGTTACATACTAAAAAAATACTATGTGAAGGAAAAATATATAAATCAGTAATTTTTGATCAAAGGAAAAAACACAAATCATTTGTAGTGTACATGTTGAATATTTTTGATAGTGTAAAGCTCCTTCAGATGATTGACTTAATCAAGGAACATCACTTAAATATGAAGTGCACATTCTAAACAGTACATTACGAGATCTTATTAACCATATTTGTCTTATAATCACATCTTAGGGCCTGACACTCAGGATGCAGACTCCGATGAGGAGTGGCCAGCGCTGGGACAAGCAGGTGCTGATGATGGCGATGTTGTGTGTGACACGGAAGTCGTTGTGGACCCGGATGACGAGAAGGCCATGGAAATGTTCATGAATAAAAACCCTCCGATGAGGTAAGATGCAACATAATGCTGGCTTTATCTTGAAACAAGCTGTAGAGATTTAATTCAAATGGCACACACCATGAGCTAAATTTCTACTTTAAATGCTTAGCTGTGTTTTCTCTTTGTGTTCTTTGTAGACGGACCTTAGCTGATATTATCATGGAGAAGATTACAGAGAAGCAGACTGAGGTAGGGACAGTGATGTCAGAGGTGTCAGGGCGTCCAATGCCCCAACTTGACCCGAGGGTAACAGAAGTGTACAAAGGTGTCAATAAGGTGAGTTACGTCAGTTGTATTAAAGTGAGGCAAGTGTCCTGATTGTAAATGTGAAGATCTCCTAGTAAGCAGTTAAATGATATAATGTCATTTCTGTTCTATTGCTTCAGGTTCTGTCAAAATATCGCAGCGGTAAATTGCCAAAGGCTTTTAAAATAGTCCCAGCACTTTCAAACTGGGAGCAGATTCTTTATTTGACTGAGCCTGAGACCTGGACAGCAGCTGCCATGTACCAAGCAACAAGGTGAGTCGCCAGAGTTATGTACTGTATGTACCGCAGATATTTTAACATGGTACAATGATTTTATTTTTCATGCTTTTGTTATAGAATCTTCTCGTCCAATCTGAAAGAGCGAATGGCCCAGAGGTTTTACAACTTGGTGCTGCTGCCCCGAGTACGGGATGATATTGCAGAGTACAAGCGACTTAACTTTCATCTCTACAGTGCTCTGAAGAAGGCCTTGTTCAAACCAGGAGCATGGTTTAAAGGTGAGACCATTTTATGGATATTTCTTTTTTCTTTTTTAAGAGTGAGAAGACAACGGGCGCCCTGGTAGCTCACCAGGTAAAGCACGTACCATTAAAGCTGAGTCCTTACTGCAGCGGCCCGGGTTTGAGTCCGGCCCAGGGCCCTTTGCTGCATCTCATCCCCTCTTTCTACCCTGCCTGTTGTGTCTTTCTCTCTCATTTAAAATTTCTCATTTAAAAAAACATTTTTCAGTTTCCTGATGTTTTATAGACCAAACCATAAATCAACGACTCAAGAAAGTAAGCAGCAGATTAATCGATAGTGACTAAAATCGTTAGTTGCAGCCCTAATTGATTTTATTTTCTCGTCTATTAAACGTTAAGTTAACCACACTTAACATCACTGCTGACTGAAAAGTATCTTAGTTTACAATAAGGTTTACAGGATATGCTAGTGTTATGCTAATGCATTTCTCTGACCCTGATTCTCTGTTACATAACCTATTTTTAGCATCTCCAAGTCGGGGTGCAAATTTTGATTATTATTACCAGATAGATTTTGTTTTTTGATCAACAGCGATGTGAAGGTGCCTGAAAGCTACAAAGTGTGTTGACAATTCACAATTTGCTCTGTTTAACATTTGTATTAAATTGTTAAGGACTGAATTCATTAGTGCCACTCTTCTATCTGTTATCAAAAGACTACATTTGGATGTTAAATACATGAATGATGTAGTAGAGGGCAAGCTGAGAGTAAAATCAAAATAGTGTTAAAGTAAATTAGTTCTGATATGTTTTGCGTAAATCGTAGCCATCATTACTAGTTACTGTCTCATGAAATGCCCAGTGATTGCTGCACTAAGCTCTGGTCATGTGTGACCCTTGAAAATAAAAAGAGGGTAAAGTGAGTGAAAGAGAGGATTTGACAGCTTGTTGCAAAGAAGAAAAGCTTTCTGGTACATGTCCCGTTTCTAATTTCAGCACTAAATTTAGAAATTTTATTTTGAGGACACGGTTGGAGGATTAGTTGGTGTCCACGGGGTGAATAACACCATTGGTTCTGGAAGCTTAGTAATTAACACACTCAAATATTAATTGGGTCAAATCATCCTTCATATGTCTAGAATTTGTTTGGTCAATGTTTGTTGATTTTTTTATTTTTTTTTTCTTTAATCCTGTCGGTCCTGTGTGTTCATAAACTGTCCCAGTTTAATGTGACTGTTTACCCCCAAACATCACGTGACCCATATTTACAAAACCACCAGTATGAGACACTACCACTAAATGGCAGTGTTGCTCACAAATACACTAAACTGTATACCACACAGTGTAAATGAGAGAACTAATGACCACTAGTGACACAGTCTTGACTGTGTGCTTTTGAATCAGGATAGCTTATTGTAAGCAAAACAGCATTGTATTAAATCCTTTGTATTAAAGGACCAGTCTGTCATAGTATATCTGTGAACGCTGCAATATATCTTACTTGGTGCATAGAATTACAGAAGTACCTGAAAATGAAACAAACATGGATGCCTTCACATTGGTCAAAGTCTGTCAATAAGGTGATTAAACCCATATTTAATGGATGAAGGCGTTTGGACTGACGTGTTGTTCACAATAACATAGGCCCTCTGCTGGCTGCCTGCACATACCAAGGCGTTTGCTATGGAACACAGCGCAGGCAACGTTAGCCTAAACTGGCAGCTAGCACAGACTATTCATTTTGCTCTACGCTAAAGAAAGGCACACAATAATACAAATAAAGTAACTGATCGTGACAGCGGTAGAACAGCAACTTTAGTTTTCTGCAAGGGACAATTACAGTTTTTGTCAAAGGAGTCTGGTGGCTTTGAAGAGAGCATAGCTAACCGCTTTAGTTCCCCATCGGAAAGGGCTGGCTGATGGCAAGGTAAAGCGTTGAACATATTCACTATTCTATATAGCGTGTACCTAAAGGTATACTTTGCCGATTTTTAACCAGCTCTGTGTTATGGCAGTTAGTGTGCAGATCAACGGCTTCCCTCCGTGGCACCAGCTATCTGTCAGTCTAACGTTTTTTATTTCCTCAGACGCTGAGTGATACTTGTTGTGCAAAGGAATTAGATGTCATTGCCATTGTATGTGGTTATTATATCACAGCTATGAACCAATCAGATTGCTTGGTTTGAGCTACCCGTTTCATAATCGGGTTTAAAAATGAATCCTTGTTGGTGCAACCCAGCCAAAGTGTTATATTGTTAATGCACAGTATTTTTAACTCTCACACGGCCACAATATGTTGAGTTATCCGATGACGTCACTGTTCCCAAGTTGTAAACATGGGAATCATCTCTCCCATACATCCCATATGATGTGAAGACGGCATAACTGAAGATGCTTTTGACTTGTATTATTGGAAGTGTGGGATCCATTGTAGCTTTAAAGTGCCCATATTATGAAAAAATCACTTTTTCTGGGATTTAGGGTGTTCTTTTGTGTCTCTGGTGCTTCCACACACATACAAACTTTGAAAAAAATCCATCCATGCTGTTTAGAGTGAGATACGGTTTCTGAATGTGTCCTGACTTCAGTCTCTGGGTGAGCTGTTCAAAATCGGCACGGCTTGTGACATCACAAGCCGAAACGAGCAGGCTAACCGCAACCATTAGCTCGTAGCGTTAGCGTTAGCATGCTAACGCTAATGCTAACGCTAGCATGCTACCTCGTTCTCAATAGCAAAGCACTGCTAGAACACACACAAGTTCACCATAATCTACAAAAGAACTACTTACATGTGCGCCCTCATTTAGAAGTCTCCCAGCTAATCCTGCCTTGTAACTGACTGAAGTTGTAGAAACAGCCTTTCTTTTACTGTCTATGGAGCTAGCTAGCTGACATGATCTACATCTGAGCTACTGGGCATGTGCAGTGCAATCAAAGATAGTACAGAAGAAGAAGAAAAGAGGTCTCACTCTGTAGCTAAAACAGAGACCAGCTGAAAAGAGGAGCTGCAGCAGTGAGAGAGAGCACTGCAGTACAACAAAAATATGGTGTTTTTTGAAAATTAAACCATGTAAACCTATTCTGGTACAACCTTAAAATACAATATGAACCTGAAAATGAGCATAATATGGCTGCTTTAAGTCAGGTTTATCACGGCCTCGTCTGCATCTGTCTCTTGCAGGTTTCCCTCCTTATGGAAGTGCTGGAGTAATCTTTCAATATTTTGTGCCTCTTTTGTCACACAGGTATACTGATTCCTCTGTGTGAATCTGGTACATGTACTCTGAGGGAAGCCATCATCATCGGAAGCATACTCACAAAGTGCTCAATCCCTGTGCTCCATTCTAGGTAATGTTTCCTTTCACTGACACACACCTGCAGACACATGTCAGCATCTTATCGTTAGATGTAGGATTCAGCAAGGTGTCCTTGAATACTTTTTATTGTGTGATGTTGGCAAGATAAGTGAGGTCAAGGTTGCATAACATGGAAGGTTGTATAACAATCAAAATTGTTCTTGTCTTTCAGCGCTGCAATGCTGAAGTTGGCAGAGATGGAGTACAACGGTGCCAACAGCATTTTTCTGCGCCTCTTGCTTGACAAGAAATACGCCCTGCCTTTCCGTGTCCTAGATGCCTTGGTGGCCCACTTCCTGTCCTTCCGCAATGAAAAACGTGTGCTTCCTGTGCTGTGGCATCAGAGTTTACTCACCATGGCTCAGCGCTACAAGGCTGACCTGGCCTCCGAACAGAAGACAGCACTGCTGGAGCTGCTCAAGATACAAACACACCCTCAGATCTCTGCAGAGATTCGCAGAGAACTGCAAAACTCAGAGTCCAGGGATCTTGAAATTGGGCTCCCTGTTACAGTTGAAATGGACTGAGGATTCAGTCTGGTCTGGCGCTTCCTCCTCGGATGCAAATGATTAATGGTTTCTTCAGCATGAAGAAAATTGTGTTAAATCTAACTTCATTAAGGACAGATTAAAAATGACTGTGTCTCATTACAGTGTCTTAAGAGCCACAATTCTGTCCCCTGCTTGGATGAGTTTGCACATTTAAAAATGCACATCAGTAGTGATGTAGATGTTGTTATTTCATATCAGGAATCTGATATTTACTTTACCTGCCTTAGTATCTTCAAACAGGAAATAAAATTGGATACTGTTGTGACATATTTAGCTGTCTAAATATTTTTTGGAACATATTTAGCCGTCTCTGACCTGTCAATTTTGTTTTTTTGTGTTCAGTTTCTGTGTTAAATTGTATCCGCAAACATACAGACTCATTCATCATTCATTCATTTAACACACAAACATTTTTAATACATTACATTAGTAATAAAATTACTACTATTAAACAATAATGGCAAAAATATTTAGCAAATAGTCGATTTCTAAAATAAAGTTAACTATTACATAATTGTAATGTTTAATGTGAAATTTACCCTTAAAAATTATGGTAATAAAAACCAATAAATTACTGTTGCGTTTAAATATAACTTTCCCAAAATCAAAATCATTATCCTAGTTAGTTGACAATCAGAAAATACATGTTTAGGCTTATGTTACATTGACCGGTTCAGGCTTCGATGACCTGAGGTCACATAGCCGCGGATCCTACATCATTAGGTTCACAGTTTTGACAAATTTGAGATTTTTCTAATAGACCAGGATGGAATTGATCAATTGTTCTGTAAAATGCAAATCTGACGCCCAGTTGAGCTGTTTATAAGGACGCCTTAAAACAAGGTGGCGGTTTGTGAACTTTACATGAGAGGTAGCTAGCACAGCTAGCCAACATTAGCTAACTAAAATCACGGTTAACCGCTAGCTAGCTTAACGGCATAACGTTATAAATACGGTATATATCTTAATGATCAGTCGAAGCCATACTGAATGCTACTCTCTATAACTTCGTCGAATGGATCTTTGTGAGGATGGACGGCTTTAGTGCATCCGGAGATATAAATGCCGGTGAAACGGGGCATGGTGTGGTTCTCCGGGCGGGCAGCGACCATCCCGTGACCAGTGACCTCAGAACACTGCACAACCTGACGGCCCTGGAGAAGACCTGCCGGGTGTCTCCTTACTTTGGTATAGTCCAGACAGACATCCAGCCACACATGCGGAGGATACTGGCAGTATGGATGTTTCAGGTATGCAAATCAGTCAAACGTATATACATATCGTTAGCTGACTTAAAATATAGCTAACGTATGACTCTTTTGCAGGTGTGTGAGGAGCAGAAATGTGAAGAGGAGGTGTTTCCACTGGCAGCGCATTACCTGGACTGCTACCTGAGCCATTTCGCCATTGAAAAGTTAAACCTGCAGCTTTTAGGTTGTGTTTGCATGTTCCTGGCCTCCAAAATGAGAGAGACTGTCCATCTGACTGCCAGCAAGCTTTGTATCTACACAGACAACTCAATTTCAGTCTCAGACATTCTGGTAACTTTATTTTTTTATAGAAACTACACATTGTATTTGGGATTATACGAAGTGCAGATATTCAGGAAGTGGAGTTTAAAGATAGCAACGTGCACTCGTTCTACTACTGTACATCTCCCCATTAACAATGTAGTAACAGTCACAACTAATTTAACCACCATTGAGCAATAATATGGGGCTTTAAATAAATGTTCAGACCTACCAGTCACCAGGTATCCCAAAAACATTGGGTCATACACAAATGTACAATTAATTTCACTGTCCAGGAAGGACAGTTCCCTCAGATGGCTAGATAGCTTCATTTTAAGGGTTCATAATTAAACTTTTTCATGCAGTGGCATTTTGATGGTGGACTGGTTAGATGAATGTGTGTGTTGCAGCAGTGGGAGGTGGCTGTGGTGTCCAGGTTAGACTGGTGTCTGGCATCTGTGGTACCCTCTGACTTCCTGGAGCCAGTCCTTCATGCTCTCCCCTTTGTTCGGCCCCACCACCTTCCTAACATGCGCAGGCATGTTCACTCTTACATTGCTGTGGCAGCCACTGGTAAGTTACATAACTGAATTAACAACACACAACATGTTTTTCCCCCCAAATAAAATACAGCAGAAAATAAGCATCAGCAGTTGATAAAAGTATGTAAAAAGACATGTTTTACCCTATTTTTTTTCCTTATGTTAAATCTTTTCTATGCTCAATTGTAAGGCAGTTGTATCACTCCAGTGCAATTAAAATCAGCTGCTTTATATCCCTTGTGATTTAATCTGTGGTAAATGTAACAGTGGAATTAATTGACTTTCCACGTGGTGAACAGTGGACACAAAGCAGCCATAACTTTGATTACGATGTGTCAGCAGTTCATTTTGGAAACAGAGAGCTGAGTTTGTGTAATCCTGTATTGTCTGCTGTGAAAGACCTGCGTCAGACTATTCAGCTGGCTGATTTCCCACGAATCTCTGTGGTGCTGCCTGAAGCAAAAGGGCATAGGGTTACAGTCAGTTAATGTTGTTTTAGACAGACTATGACATTACAGCCCATAAAATTAAGACAATTCCTGGCTTCCGACATTGTATCCCATTCAAAAAGGCGTCTGAGTGTGGATTGAATGTCTCTTTTTGTCTCAGCGTGTCTCTCCTGCCTGTAGCAATTAGGATATTGTATCAGATGATATGGTTTTGGGAAATGTCTGCTTTTGAGTACTTGCTTTTGTCTATCAGGGTGTGTCTATAATGGTGGCATCCGTTTAATTGTCTACATCTAACCTTTACTGACTTTCTCACTGTTGCAATAGTCTACAAGAACTTTAAGCGAACTACTTCTCCAAGTGTCCATCTTAATTAGGAAATTAATTTTTTAGTAAGTAAAAAGTAATCTTTCTTTCTTATTGTCAGACTGCAGGTTTTCAGTGTTCTTGCCCTCCACTGTTGCATGTGCCTGCGTGAGCATTGCCACGCAGAGGCTGAAGTTGGTGGACACTGCTGTCTCCTCTGATTCAGTGATGACGTTTTTGGCCAACCTTTTGGTCATTGATCTGGTAAGGGTAATGTTTAACTAACATTTTTAGATAATTTCTCTTTTGACTTTGCCCTATTGTCAACATTGACTGGCATGTTTGTGATCATTTTAGAAAGGACAATCATCTTGAGAAAAAGTACAAACACACTGTTAGATGTATGTTGAGAAGAGCAACCATGCACATGTAGCATTAGTCAAGATCCAATAGAAAAAGTCTGATGAACTTATGGTTGTTTGTCTTTTAATCTGACCCTGAACAGAGCACTGTCATTCTCTGCTATGACCAGCTAGGGAGTGTGTTGGAGCTCAGCCTGCCCTCTTGTTTCCAGGCTAGTGTTTGCAGATCAGGAGCTCACAGCTCAGAGATCAGCTACACCCCTGCTGACTTTCAGGATGTTGTATTGACACCAGTGGCATCACCCCAGGAAATCAAGCTAAAGCACTCCACCCTGACATGAATGGCTAGAATGAATTGTAAATTCACTGCCATGAAGCGCAACAAGAAGTCTAAATACCAGGCGAAATGTGTCTTAAGGCCATTTCTCCTTAATCTTAATTGTTCTTTGCAAGTTGATTGTTTTGGAGATCCCTCTGTGACGTGAAGAGCTGTCACTGTTTAAGATTTGTTTGTCCAACCTGTTGCTGCTCGTTTTAAAATACTTTTGCAATTGCTAAAGCAGCTTTTAAAGATGGAATATTTCGGATTCATGATACATTAACGTTTTTGTGATATTGACAGTTGAATTGCACTGAATCCTAATAGCAATGTTTGCACATTTTAAATGTAATATCCTCTATTCATATGTATTCGTATATATTAGCACTTACGGTAAGGTTTTTATCTGGACAGTTTCGATAAGTTTGAATAGATGTTTCTGCATGGTTTCAAAAGAGTAATGAATTCCTTTGTGGCTAGAAATCAATACTGTAATGACATAAAAGACAACACAAAACACTTGTATGTAGGTCACTGACGACATTAACCAGCACTTGAGTTCTGTTTTTTTAAATTTATTTTTTCATCCTGGTCATAACAGCATGGCAGATTACACAGTCTTATACATGATAAGCCCAGTAACTTTGGCAAACATTGTTTTTTGTTGCTGTTAAAGAAAAAAAATATATAAGCAGAGCCTGCAACATCTTGGACAAAGGGGCTGAGAAAAACATGACCATGATGTGATGAAATGCACTCTAATGTACAAAAAAAATGAAACACGCCATCTTAGGCCCGTCTTCCTCTGTCACACTGCAATAACAAGTGATCAGTTGCCTGTGACAGATTAGAAATGAATAACAAAAACTTCCAGTTGAAATTAGGCAATACCTAGTTGACTATTGCATAGGCGTTAAATTCCAGATGAGCCTTATAGTGTTGAGAAAGATTAACCATAAATAACTGACAAAACAGTTTTTACAATTCCAGTTTCTGAACAATAGCATGGTTTTGCAGCCTCTGGGTACTGCCTTGTGCAATTTCTATTACCAGAGCTCAATACTTCAACGATAGCTGATAAATAAATTGTATGGTCATCAGGTTGCGATGGTCTGATGAAGTGCCCTTCCAGGCGCTGGCTTGATGTTCTAATTTAATGCCAGCATGTCAATCTAATTAAGTAACTCCAGTGTGCAGCATGACATTTCATACAGAAACAAACGCAATGGTGGACATTCCTCCGATTACCAGGAGGTATTTAATAAAGCAGAAGTAGAAACCAGATATCCTGTCAAGCTTAATCAATGATCATCATCAGCATGCATAATTCATGATTTTACTTTTAAACCTGGTATTCAAGTTAGTTTTACCGTTTGAGTCACCAGGATAAAACTTTTACTTTTTTGACAGTTAAATGGCTGCACTTCTAATCCAGCTTTATGCAAATACTATACCACCCCAAATTCAGTACACCTGAGCTCCATGACTGATCTGGAATCTTCAGTTGAAAGGTTACACATTTTACACAGCATATAGTAGTTAGCTAGGGCTTAAGGTTTCACTTTTAAACACACGTTACCGTTTTCCTAAATCTGTGACCTTGAAAAAAAACAATGGTGTGACTGAATGAGCCACACCTTTGCTGTCAAACTGCCACCTTCACACACAGTGAATGGCCACCTGTGCACCAGGTTCTACTGGTTACGCATGATGTGCATCATATGTCATGATTATTTTTCAAGTCATTATCCAAAATAACGAGTCATTTCAAGAGCAAGACAACAATAAAAAATAAAAATAAAAAGCTCTTTCAGATCTGAAGTCCCTATTACAAACATACATCCTCTTGGCACTTTTTGCTGGTGCTTTAAATAAAGAAACAAAAAAGTCCAATGACATTAGCAAATTTGCTCTTTGGTATCCATGAAATGTCATTTTCCCCCATATCCTCAAGCACAGTAAAATCTGTAGTATACCCTAAACCCAAAACAATGAACCTGTGTGTTACTGCTGTTCTCTTAGATACACATACGGTTGAGAGATGATCATCTAAATCACACAGCTAGAATCCAACAGAGCTGTTAAGTCAAACACTTTCTCAAAATGTCCTGTCGACACTAAAAGGCACTGACTTTGTGGCTTAAATAATCATCGAGCAACAGTCCTATTGTGACTGTAAATGTCAGTTTCTTAGTTTATTATCACTGAGAAAAATGTTAAACAAACTTGACTTTGAAGACCAGTGTTTTGGTTGGACTTTTTGCATTAACTACACTTTGATAGTAAGCCCTCATGTTGAAAATTACAGCTTCCTATTGACCAACAGCAGCTCTCTTCTCCTGAGGATCTTTGAAATGACATTTAACTATTAACTGCAGCTTAATTTTTGTAAAATACTGTTTTACTCAAATTCAAAATCACAGGCTATTTATAAACACATTTACTAAACACCATCTAAAATACAATCTGATGTTTAACAAGAAGCCTCCTGCCTTTTTGGTACTGTGCAATTCCTGAAGTTGGCCAAAATGGTTGTCACTACAGTGTGCTGGTAATTTCACTTCATGCACTTTGGCTATCATGTATTCAGTAGTTTGCGGTCAGTTAAACATTCGGAATGATAAGTCTTTAGTCAGTGTTCTTTACCAATTACCAGGCTTCAGCTTGCTGCAGAGCCTCGTATAACCATGGCCTGTTTGTAAGCCTCTGTTACATTATCACAGTCGGTGATAGAAAAGGCACTGTCGGCCACTCCAGACTCGTAGCAGTTCCAGGGCCTCAGCGACCCATTCTGAAGGATCCCGTCTTCTTTAATGTCCAGCAGGTTGTCAGCAGACACACATCCTCTCATGATACCTTTGGCTGGTTTATTCATTTGTGTTGGAGAACCTACGCGGTCTGGCAGATCCAGTTGGTCAAAGGACTCCGAAGACAGAATGCTGTCGTCGCTGATGGCCCCATTCTGTCTCGACCTAGCGCCTCCGTGGGGTAAAGAAGCTGCCAGCTGGTCCAGAGAGCCAAACTCTTGCAGGCCACCGGAGGAAAACTTTCCATTGCGCTTCAAGATGCCTTTCCTATGGGTTGGTGCTGAAGGGCACTCTTTAGTTTGTGGTGCCCAGCCAGAGTCACTGTTGTCAGGAGAGGAATAGTACCCTGACTCTTGCTCTGTGGGCTTCTTTAGGATACCTTTGCGAGGCAGCGGTGCAGCTGAAGGAGCATTAGCTGGTGCGGACAAACCCAAAATGTTCTGGGGCTCCGCTGAACCTACAGCAGGGGTTTCAGTCATTGCCTTCTGTTTCACACTGTTGCGTTTCTTTAAAATACCCTTAGAGGGGCGACTGTCTGTGCTTACTTCATGAATGGTCTGGGAGACATTGTTTTCCTTTCGTGACCTTCGCAGTGAGCGCTGCCGGACTACATCCCCTCCGCTGCCCTGTGAGCGGAGCAGGCAGCGCATCTTGGAGCCGTTCTCCAGTAAAGGTCTGGATGTACGGCGCAGCCAACTAGCCACACTAGCCAGCCCAGCAGGGTGTGATGTTGATGGGGAGACTGGTGAAGTGGTCTGCTCTACTGGACTGCTCTTTGTCTCAGCCAGTAATGGCTGCTGGTAGCCCCAGTTGAGCCACCAGTGTCCTGCAATCTCCTCTATCGTGGCTCTGCGCTCAGGATTTACCATCAGCATCCAACGGATAAGCCCACATGCATCTGAGAGTAAGAAATAAAAGAAAAATATGTTTATTTTTGTGTTTAACTACAAAAATCCATGACGTTATAAACTACAGTGCAAAAAGTATATACACCAAAGTAATGTTTCAACAAAAAGTTAAGCTGAAAGTCTCACCAGAGGGGTTTTTGGGTTTACGATAGTTTCCAGTGCTTATCTGTTGGACCAATGCCTTGTGGTTGTTCCCATCAAATGGCATGGTGCCATGAATCATAGTGTACAACAGCACACCAAGAGACCAAGTGTCAACCTCTGGCCCACGGTATGGCCGTCCATTGACAATCTCTGGGGAAGCATACAGAGGGCTGCCGCAAAAGGTTTGAAGATACTCATCACCATGGTAGAGGTTTGACAGCCCAAAGTCTGCGATCTGCAAGAACGAAGTAACCATAAAGCTGAGCAACACTCCTATCCGTTATATCATCATCAGATTACTGTAGAAAAGAACTAACTTCTTCCATACGCATCACTATAAGTCATTGATTATTCATAACACATACTCCTGATTTTAAAGATTGCATAGTGAAATCTTCCTTCACAAGAACTTGTTCAAGAAGTGATGACATTTTTTTCATATTATTTATAATCCCAACCCTTACAAAAATCAAATACCCTAAAACTGCAGACTTTTATGCCCATGAGCCCTGTGTGAATGTGTGTGTGTGTTGGAACATGTCCCATATGCATACCTTAACATTGCCGTTGCTATCTAGTAAAATATTCTCCAGTTTCAGGTCCCGGTGTACTATTCCATTCTAAGAGAGAGAGAAAAAAAAAATAGAATCAGTTTTTTTTGCATAACATTTTTTACAACGATAATTTCTCCACCCAGGCACATCACTGGAGGTTGTCTATATTATATAAAAAGGATTAGTCTTTACTGGGTCAGAACACATTCTTTTCAGAGTGAAGATTTTTTTCTGGTACGTCAGCTATGCCTCATTGTCCTGCACTCTGTAGGGGGGCATGCCTTTGGCTCAAGCACAGTTCGAATGTGTTTTGCTTTCAAACATGCAGGTCAACTACTTCTTACGTATGAACACTGCTTGTACCAATGGATGCATTGTTTGTAGGTTGTGTTATGTAGCAATCAGTTATTGTTAAGATGCAGTCATGAAGAAACTATTGCGTGCAGTACTTTAGAATTCATCACTGTACTTTACATAACCAATTAAAAAAGTGTTTAGATGGCCTTTTCCTGACTGCTTCCAACATGGAAAATGAAATATTTAACCAGACATCAGCACTCAATAAAAGTGAAATAAGACAGATGGTTAACACAGAATATGACATTCACTCTGTAAATACTGCCCAGCAAACATGTATAAAAGCTCTGCAAAGTGCTGAACAGCTACACTAAAATATAGTGTGCTGTAAATGTTTGTGATTACATAGCAACAACTGATTGTGTGTATGTGCGTGTGTGTAGAGCCCTTCTGTTTCACCATCACACCCTCATTACCAGTGTGAGACCAGGCTTGTGTGTGTCTGTGTTGGGACGGCTGGCCTTTAGCCCTGATACTAGCATTCTACAGACCAACTGTTCATTTCCCCCTGCATCGTTCTCACAGCCTCCCTGTTCAGATCGGCAGGCTCAGTGAGTAATGCCCATTATGTAACTTTGGGGGTGCCGGTGCCCTGGGGAAAAAAAACAAGCGGAGCAGCTAGTCTGATTGGAGCTCTGCCATATACGGCATATGCTTGATGAGGGCTGCGATACTCTACCATAGCATATGCACACATATTGATAAGCTTCCCATGATTATAAAAAACTATTTGTTTATAAACAACTTTACATGTTCTGTATGAAAGCATTGGATTGAGACAGACTGCCTTACCTGATGGCAGTAGTGCACAGCTGATACAATTTGTCTGAAGAAGTGCCTGGCCTCCTGTTCAGAGATGTTCCTCTTGTCACAGATGTAGTCGTACAGGTCTCCTCGGCTGGCGTACTCCATCACAATCACAATTTTATCTTTGTTCTCAAATACTGAAAGATAAAAAACATACAAGAACTCCTTTTAGGCTATTAAAGGGGTTTCATATCCAACTAATCACCCAAATGGAACTGAAATTAGATTATCAGGACTGTGCCGAGCCTGAACATGTTTTAAATAAGGACGTGCCTGCATTTAAAACAGATTACAGATCTTCATGTACAACCCCTAGTTCACTGATTAGGATAAACAGGGCCCCATGATGACTGTATTGCAAACAAACACGCACTGAGGTGGACAAACACTGAACGATGGCCATCTCATCAGGCGTGAGGGACAATGGAAGACACAGGGCTCTGCACATGATGCTGCAGCGCTGACGGGGTGCGATGGGTTATCAGCAATTATGTAACATTGCATCGGTCTTCAGCACAAAAGACTTGCGTGACCAAACTCTAAATCTCAAACAGAGACTGATTGAGGGATGTCTTTTTTCCAGGTATCATGTTTCACGCTGCATTTGGGTTCTGAAAGGTGAATGAATCTAAACCCAAACACACGAAAAAGAGCACAACATTTTTGAATACTGTACCTTCATATATGGTGATGATGTGCGGTTGGCAGAGTGAGGACATGATCTCAATTTCCCTGCGAATATGAACCAGGTCTTGCTCATCCTTGATCTTTTCCTTTCTGATCGACTTTATGGCAACCTTAAAAAAAAGAAAAATAATATTTGACTTTGACTGAAATTTTACTTTGCATAATTATTAGAAAAGTAAGATCCGAGTCAGATTGATCCCAGAGACTAATCAATAAAATACAGTTTTACAGTTGTTAGGAGAGTCAAATAGTTACTTTAAAGTAGTGGTGTAACATTTAATGAACAGCAGACTGTGGCTACTTGAAAATGGTTCATATTATAACCGTGTAAAAAGGACCACATTAGCCAACATAGGCTACTAATCATACCAGACCAAGTAAGGCTGCAGCAACAAACCCCTTAAAAAAAAGGTATTGAAATGTACAAAAAGGTGGGTTTTATTGCTAATTAATCCAACTTTTAATTTTTTAAGAAGAATGTGTATTTTATGGTTTCAAGAGTTACATAATCTTGCTCAAAGAAAACATTAATTCAATGGTCAGCAGATGCACTGCTATGGCAATACAGGTCAGTAAATTAATGCAATGGATTAGGCCCATCTATTTAGCAGAACAAATTAAAAAACTAACCTTAACAAATAAGTTATTTATTAAGAATTGCCTTCCATCTGAAGCTTGTCCTTTTCTGAGAGGAACAATGGACAGTGAACCGAAAACTCTGCTATGTTATTTCTAACGAGGCAGAAGGAACGCTGGGTCAAGTATTGTCTGCTGTAAAGAAATCTATTGTCTGTGAGACTCAAAGAATAAGGAAATTTAAATCTGAATAGGATCTGTTGGGGACATATCACATGCAAGCTTTTGAAAAGTCTGTCTTTATGTTTGAAACTCAGATGCCTGAGATTCCTCTGTGCACTGAGTGCGTCATCAGTCTACCCCAATGTTGAAGGGTGTCATGAGGCACCAGAGGGGCACTGGTGGTGGGGTGTCCTTGTTTCCTCTCCTTTCTAACGATCAAGGTTACAGACTCAGGGGAAGTGAGTAAAGCAGCGACTTGTCATATCTTTCAAAACACAACTGTCTCCCATCATGAGTCACTGTCTGGCCTCACTGCTCCTGCGGGTCAGCAATGTATTCACAACACAAAGACCTTTTTCTTGACTCTGGGAAACTGTGGTTTCATGCATTTGTTTGCATAGCTTTCAGACGGGCTGAACTCGCACCCATGATGAGTTCACACCCGTGTGTGGTTATCTGTGTGTGCGCGGTTTTTGTTACTGTCAGTTTGTTCCACGCAATAGTCACTGAGGTTAAAATATTTGATATTTAACACTGAATTCCTGTACCAACAAAACCATACTTTCACACCTTAAAAACAGTTTCAGGTGTAGCTGTTGCGTAGCTAACTGAGCCAACTGACGAACCTAACGTTAGCTTATAATATTTGTGACCCGTTTGGAGCGAAGAGCAAAAATGGCATCTGACCTGACACATTACATGTTACATAAAAAAATAAATAAATAAAATAACAATGTCAATAACGTTAACCTAAATTACCTTAATTGGATGTTTCTCACTCATTCTAAACTTCATGAATACTACTAATGTATTTGTCCATGAATTGGCAGTTAAGTTTTATATACGTTTTGATACCCCTAAGAATGTTATTAATGGAAGTAAAAGTTTGTGATGATTTCTTATTTACATAGTTGATTGATTTTGATTGAACAGCACTACAGATTAGAGCTGAAACAATAAATCAGTTCATTGATTGAGAGAAAATGAATCAGCCACTACTCTGATAACCTAGGAATCATTTAAGTCATTTTTTTTCTAGTAAAAGTGCCAAACATTTCCTAGTTCCAGGTTCTCACTTGACATTTGATTTTCTGCTTTTCTTTGTCTTTACGACAGTAAATTTAATATCTTTCAACTTTTAATTTGTGTTTTTTTTGGACGTTTTATAGACCAAAACATTCGATAATGAAGATAATTGTTGGTTGCAACTACCAATGTTTCCTAGCAACCAACACCTTTACGAGCTGAGACATGTCTTAGGTTTTAATAGTGCAACCCCATTTAGTAAATCACAAGTTTAAAACTAGCTAGTTGCCACTAAGAACTTAAGAAGGACTTTCCCCACAAACTTAGTAATAATGGATTTAATAATGGATTTCTGAATAGCTGGTCCAACCCAATCAAGGTGTTTAATTGAGGATACAGATACATGTGATGCACCGAGTGTGAGGTCAACCCTACAATCGATGTGTGCTGAAACAACCCACCTAAATGGGTTATGTAATCAAACATATGCATGAGATAATGGGAAAAGCTGTAGTGCCACATCGCACGCAAGATGAAGCCATGCTTTGTGTTGGGTCACTCCCTGTGTCAAATTACATATCTTTGTCCATTGTGTTGTCAATACTAAGGTAGATAGACAAAAACAAAGCAAACTCATGTTTCTCCTGTTTCCATTATATGCTAACTGCTGAATTCACAAACATACATTTGGGCTAATCAGTATTTTGACATTTAAACATGGGTTAGAGGCATGATGACCAGGAAGCTGCCTGCAGGGGGAAATTTCCGACACCAACTCATATCCTATAAAAGCAAAGTGCAGCAAGTCATGTCAGACAGTGTAAGAGCAGAGATTGGTGTGTAATGACAAGGCTGGACTTGTATCACTACTTGTTTAGTGCAGGTACAGAAGGGGGATTCCTGACTCTTACTTCCTTGACTTCTAAGCGATTTCACTAATAACAACTATGACCTTTTAACAAAGAGCATTTCTGACTACCGTGACTTGGCAGCTGAGTCAGACTTACTGGAAGTAAGTTCACTTCTAGGTCAGGTATCTGTTTTTCTGTTTTTGTTTGATGTGTCACTATATCTGGAAGTATCACCTTGCAAAACAAATGCATTTGCATTCTAGGTGTGCTTTTTGTTTTTGATAATGTGCCTATAATTTGCATTGCCTGATTAAATGTAGGATACATTAGGTTATGGAAACAAAAATAAATGATCTAGCAGAACGCAAATTATAAAAGTGTACAACAGTTTGGAAAGTGTACACAAACATACACTCAGTTGCCAGTTTATTAGGTACACCTAGTTAGACCGAATGCAGTCTAATACAAGAGCCATGCAGTAAACCTCCATGAAGGTTACATAGTTTCGTTTTGTTGAAACTGCTTTAGAAAGGTGTTGATTCGACGTTATGGCCATTTTATAGGCCATGAAGTATTCTATAAAGTGTACCGATGTGTCATAAAGACAAGGCTACTATAATTCAAAGAGATATATCATCTATTTGTGTACGTTTAATAAAATAAAATTCTTATTGGGATGCACAATAGAGAAATAATATCTTTCAACAAAAGACATTTGTTTGCCAACTCCTATGTCTCTTTTAAAGGTTTCTCTCGGTCCAGTCTGTTGTAAATACCTCCTATTTCCCCTTAGGAAATTAGGTCACAGGGAACTGGAATCCACCTGGAAGGCTAGTTGCAGTCCCCCCCCTCTTTCTTTATCACAGAAAGAAAGTTACCTAACTTTCCTGTTTGAAATTCCCTGCAGAGAAAGTCACTCAGTCTTTCCAACGCAACGCCTTTCCTTTATTCTCTTAATGCCAATAGGAGGCGACTGTGTGAAACATCTTGTGTTGTGACAGATTTACAGGAATCAATTTTGGCTTTAGTCTTCGTTGGATGACCTCAAACAGAAGTACTGCTTTTGTTGTTAAATGAACTACTTTAATACACCACAAATAACTTAAGATATTATGTTTACATCGGACACAGCGCAGCTATGTGGTAACTGGTATCATGATGTGAAAATACTAATAATTATAGAGTGCCATATCCTTTTAATTTAGTTCACACAGAGGACTTAAACACTGTACTTTCCAACCCTGTTAGCAAACAGAGTGTCAGAATAAAATAATAAATAAAATAAAAAGTTTGTTATGTATGGTTTGCAATTCACAATACATTAAAAACAGCTTATGCAGAGATCTTTAAATGCACAGACTGGACGCAGTGTTCAGAAAACACAGAGAAAACTAAGAGCAACCCCCCAAAAACAAACACAATGAAGCCTGAGGCAAATATAAGCTGGTTTGTCAACTAACAAAGACCAGCAGCAGACATAATAACACATTTATTAGTTTACAATTCAGGCTTGCCAATTATGTACAGGGAGAAACGTAAAGCCAATGCTGAATAGTAAATGTAGATAAAATCCATGTTGACTACCTGTGTGCAGACAGTAACGTTACGTCTTCTAAAAATAGCTCTCTATCTCGAAACAACAAGTGGCCGATGGGACAGTAGAGCAAACACAGGCCTAATGCAGTCTGCAGATGTGGGCATCGTTGATAGAGGCATTACAACTGGCTCACATAGTAGTGATAAAAGAAGAAATATCAGTCCTTACCAGTCTACCGGATCTTTCCTTGGCTTTCTTTACTTTGCCATAGGTTCCTTTCCCGAGGGTCTCCAGAAACTCGTACCTGTGCTTCAGGTTGTGTTTGTGGTGGTGTCTCTTCACGGCTTGTCTTTTCACGGTCACCTGGGACAGAGCTTTCCCGACAGGAGCATTTTCACCGGGTGAAAATGACCCCACAGACGGCCTACGGTTTGACGAAAGACGGGCAAAATGTAAGCCCTCCATCCTGACACAACACTATTGTCTTTTTCGGCGTATTTTCGGACGCAGGTAAGTTATCGTTAACTTTCATTCCTCTGTACGGAGCTCTGTCGTGGTCGGAGCAATAGTTGCTCCAAAAGATGCTCAGGTACAATTAAGATAAAAGTGTAATGAACTTCTCCACCTCCGACGGTGCAGCAGATTACTACAACTAAATGTTGCAGACACAAAAAAGTGTCTCCTCTGTAGCGCTGAGACCTGCTAACAACAGCGTGCTGCTGCAACACGAGCGGATCTCAGCCAGCAGCCGGACACGTCAAATAGTCGAGGGGCGTTTCAGGTACACAGGGGAGCGTTTGATTTGTAACACCAGGCAGTGCCGGTAAAAAAATGAAATCCATTCCACTCCATTACAGACAGAATACCAACTGAGATCAGTTGCATTGTTTTTTTAATCAGGGCAGCAGTTTTCAGATTACATTATGTGCTTACATAATTGCAAACCATTCATCCAATGTTCCAAAGGCACACTGTGTTTACTAATCTGATATCATTTTAAAAGGCTAACTGAGAAAACATTGGAGAACCTTTTTGCAATTATGTGCACATAATGTAATCTGAAAACTGCTGCCCTGGTTAAAAAAAACAATGCAACGGATCTCAGCTGGTATTCTGTCAATAATGGAGTGGAATGGAAATTTTTAAGTGACTCCAAACTGTAATTTATAGTAGCCTACACACATGTAGCCTACTGTACTTAGGTTGAGATTTGAGGTACTTGTACTTCTATTTCATTAAACTTTCTACTTCTAGTACTCCACTACGATTCAGAAGGAGATATTGTATTTTTGAATCCACTACATTAATTTGACAGCTTTAGTAAGGCTGCTATACCTTACAGGTTAAGATTTTACGTACAAAGCGTATGATGAGTTTATAAAATATGATGCTATGAATTAAAATAAGTAAGTAAATAAATACATTAATAAACATTTAACTACCCAACAGTGGCCAATATGAAATAATTAAAATTGCTTCACCTTGACCAACTACAACAGTAATATGCTGTTTACACATTAATTCATTAGTAATATAATAGCATAACACCCACAGGGGCAATTAATGTGCATTGTGAGTAGGCCTACTTTTATTTTTTAACTTTAAATACATTTTGCTTAGGTACATTTACTTAAATTACATTTTCGATGCAGGACTTTTACTTGTAACAGAGTATTTTTACATTGCAGTAGTACTAATTATACAAGTAAACTGAATAAGAGACAAGACAACAATACTTCTGCGATCCATTATATTAACTTGTTTATCATTTAGGAACTTTTTTTATCCAACAAATACTGATTAATGAGCCAGTGCTTCCTTTTCCAACTTAAATATCTACTTGTAGATGATTAAGAGCACAGTTACAGTTACATGCAATGACTCTCCCAGTCCTTGAAAGAGATCATTGGTATCATCATGTGAAAATACTTTTAATTATATAACTATTATTTAGCCTAATTTTATGTAGTTTACACAGAGGACTAACACCCTGTTAACAAACAGAGCATTATCCACATGTTTTTTAATCCACTGATAAAGTTTGTGAAAAAAAAGATTAGATTATTACATAATTGTTGCAGAGAAAATGCATTTCAAATCCTAGCTGACTTCCTGGAGAAAGTCAGCTAGAAAATGTGTTTGGTTATTCAACCATTTGGTTAACTTCACCTAAATAGGCAGGTGAACTGAGAGAAATAAATTATAGAAAAGAGCAACAGGTTGGATTGGTAGTGTCATTACAGGTGTTGACCACTAGAGATCAGCATGCAGTCACCAGTTATAATAATGTGGGTTGACTGGTTTGAACCAGTTGGTTTAAGACTCAAATAACAAGTGGCTCTTTCCCAAGTTTACTACATACTAATAAAAAGCTAATACAAAATGTGCACATTCAATGTGTATACATAAAATGTGCAAAATCAACAATTGACTGTATAGTCTGTGGGAAAAGTTCTTCCACTGCACATGGTCAGTCTTCTCTGGGCCACAATTAGCCACAGCAGTTACATTTACATGCGCACCTGTATGTATATAACTGACAAGAAAGAAGTTTCTTGTTCCTTTTCTATACACGCTCATACACTGGGATTAGCAATATGTGCTAGCAAATTAGTCATTTCAGGGAACTAATTAGTAATTCAAGAGTACAGATGATACTAGATAGATAGATAGATAGATAGATAGATAGATACTTTATTGATCGCCAAGGGAAAAATCAAGGTCCCAGTAGCTTAAAGACATCACACACAGCATACACAAACATCATAAACAGGATGATAAAATAACAAATAACAACAACAACAAAAACAAATCCACATGAATAATATGGACCATAAAAGAAAAGATACTAAATAAAAAATCCACATGAATGTACTAAGGGATGTGTAAGCATGAGACGCTTGTAGTGACAGGGCAGGTGAGGTGATCTATGGTAAGGTGCTCTATGAGAGTGTGTGTCATGGTGGTAGTGCAAATAAATCCAATAGTGCAAGGATAACGTCTAGAGACCAGCATTAAATATGGACAATATAAGAGAATAATGTAGACTAGTAATATAAAAACTATTTAGCAGTGCAAGGATATTGCCATTGTTCAAGTATTAAGTTAGACCTCAGTCCAGGCTGGGGGAAGGAGGGAGGGAGGGGTTAAGAGCATGGGCTAATATAGCCAGTAAACAGTGTAAGCAGTACCCTAAGATTGGAGGCCAATTACTGAGATAGTAAATTAGAGTTAAGGGTTACTAAATCCAAATCTTAAAGGGGCATATACTCACTTTTAGTCCCTATATGGCAACTATACACAGAGTCTTTTGTTTGACCCTTCAGAGCTACAGAAGACATTATACTAGGGTTTTCACAACCTGAGTACTCTCAGACATGTAACATGTAACACGACATGTAAACTGATCTTCATCTGTAAAATCAGTGGAGTGCCTCTTTAACTTTCTAAATCAGAATTATGAGATATACTAAGTAAAAATCTGATGCTGCTGGCTCATTGCCTGCAATTTTTGTATTTGCATTCCCCGTTATCTATATTTAACTGATTGTATTTAACTCTAACAATGTTCAACTGTAGGCTATATATTGTCTCTTTTACACTGTACATATTACATAACTGCTTATTATTTATACTGTAACATAACCAGACCATTCTACACACACTACATATTAGGTTATGTTCATATAATGCATATCTGTTTTTTTATTTTTTATTTTATTTTACAAATACAAACAAAAATCAGACAGAGGAGCAATAGTTTGTAACTTCTACAGGCAACTTATCAGGTTATTCCAAAGAATGAATCAAACAAACTAGACAGCAATAATATAACTATTTATTTATGTATCTAACAATAAACCACAGTTGTCGGAAAATAAAAAAATGACATACTAAGTTACATTTTTTACTTAGTTATTATTATAGCATTTTGATTTATATTAATATATAAATACTGTCTCATAAATGTTATATATCTCTTAATGTTGCCCCTACCATGGTCATCCTAACATACATATGTGTTGCCTTTTCCTGGCGGAACTGGATTTCCATATTGGCTCCTTGTATAGTCTGGGCATTTATTTTGCCATTGCAACCCTTAGTACATTCATGATTGCAACCTGTGACATTGCTCTTAAAGCACATCACAGCATTAACTACAAAGTTATCCACTAGACTAGCTGTATACTAAAACCAATATTCCTACATTTCCCAGACTGCAGTGCGTCATCCCGAACTCCGCCCGCCCTTTCCTCTCCCAAACTTTGGTTGTGTCGACTTTCTGTTTTGCATTGATTTGATTGCTTGGGCTGAGCTATGCGAGTTGTTTCGGACGGCGACACACCTCACCCTGCACCACCACTGACTCTCCACTTCATCTTCGTCATCACCGAAAGAGAAAGCAGTTCATTTGGTTGTGTCGCCGTCGCTCTACAGGGTGGAAGATGTCCGCTGGTTTCTCCGGTCCAGAGCCAGTTTAGGAAGATCTTTTCCCACGGAGCCTCATCAGGAAAACGCCAACGTTTTTGCCGTGCTTAGGTTGTCATTAAGAGGCAACTCTTAAAGTTGGGGCCCCTCTTTTTAACACGGAGCTGTATGACTGTGAATCTGTGCCCTGGACTACTTAGGTGGAGTTAAAGGCTATGTCTGTTGTGCCAGGCCAAGACGAGGACGGGCATGAGATGCCTTCTGGCTAGCAGCGCTAACGTTATCTGGACCACAGCTAGGTCGCAAAACACGCATTATATAGCTAACACATTAGTCGGCAACACATCATTGTCGTGTTGGTATCCTTTGTTTTTAAGACTCCTCAGTATGCAGTCAGTCAGACAGTCGGTGTTCACTAGAAAGATGCCGAAATAGCGGTTACTTGGTTAACGTTAGCTAACAGTTAGAATCAGTCCTCGAATCAAAAACGTTAGTTATTTTGTACGCGAGGCACGACGTTAAGCTAGCTAGCAGTTAGTCAGCTTCAACATCATAATAAAAAAATCCAAATGCCTAGCCTTTATTCACTGACACAAAACACTGCAGGGACTGTTGTCTGTCCAGCACTAATACACTAATGTTATTGATATGTTAAAACGGACTACAAGTGCATCCATTAACGTTATTTAACAAAGCATAGCAAGTGGGTGGACAAACCATGACTACTAACTAACTAGCACGTAACGACAAAGGTGTGATAACAGGACTGATTGACATTTGAGCAGCTCAACTAAGACGTTCAATTTGGGGGTTTGACACCTGCTTAACCTTGTAAATCACAACAAGGAGAAGACGGCCGCTCAAACTGTTGACCATGGAGGGAAATGCACAACAACAACAACAACAGAAAACAACTCATTTAGCTCGGGAACTGATAAGGACATTTAACAGCTACAACAAACACACCATACAACTGAAGAAGAACCTGAAAGAGACTAATGCGTTCTTCCGGGAAATTAGGCAAAATTACAGCAATGCTTGTGCATCGACCATGAGCTCGGAATCAGCTTCTTTTGAGGCAGGTAGGTTGGAACACATGAAGCAGCACCGTCTGAACATCCCTGTGGTGCATCTACATGTCACAGTATTTAACCATGTTTAAAGCGTCCTATGTTATACGTCTGTATCCTGTATCACAAAGAAAGAACTAACAGGTTTCTGCTGCCAAGTAATTTCTCCACCAACAAGTAGACTGAAATGCATTAATTAGGTGTTAGGGAAAACTAAAGAGATTAAGCCCCCTCTAAAAAGCATGAATAGACTAAGTGCACCAAATATGCTGAGATTTCTTCACTCACTAGCTGGCTGAGAGCCTGGGACATCAGACACCCATTCTTCTATTTTGCATTACAGTGTTTTCCCTAGGTTTGTGGAAAAATTTGGTGCACATATAAACAGTTACGTTTTTCAATTTAAAAAAATGTGCAATTTCACATCACTTTGGCCCAATATTATTTCCAAATCTGTGTCTAAAACATTGGAAAAGCTAGTGCAGATAATAAATAAATAACAATCAAAAAGCTTAAAGACAAAACTTGCTATAGAAGTCCACTGGGACCAACTACAATCATTAGATCTGAGAAAAGTAATTTAGTTGGTATTGATGTAATGTAATTGATTTTACATTCATTCAGCTTAGGTGGTGCCTACAGCCTTATTATGGTAGGGACAACCCTGCATTTGTGTGTGTGTGTGTGAGTGTGAGTGAGAGAGAGAGAGAGAGACTGGTTAGGCTACGTTTAGGTCATGGACATATTTAGACCGTATTTGTCCAACTTAAAAATGATCATATACCATATGTAATGTGCCACATCTGCAGGAGTAGCTTACTCGATCAGAGCTGGTGTCTTTTACATGGAGGTCAAATCATTTTCCTCAATGTTGAATGAATGTTAAGCTGAAGATTAGTCATAATCAACAGAAAAAAATGGGACCATAATGCTGCCTTTCATGGTCATAGCTAAACACATGTCTTCACCTGCTAAACTAGATTAATCTTGCAAATGTCTTGGTTACGCTTATTCATCTGATCAAAAATGTGCTTTACATGATGCAGAAGGATCATTCAGTAGTCCTTGATCTGATATTTTGGTGGAGGTTAAGTGTAGGTCTGCACTGAATGCCCGTTTAGTCTTTCCACTGCAGGGACCATACGGCCAAGTGCTCAGCACAGGTCTGTCTGAAACAAAAGGTTTTAATGCATCACGTTAGGGATGAATACTAGAAGGGGAAGGCTAGATTAGAGTAACAGTTACAGTAAAACCACATGTATGTTAGAAAGTAAGATAAGATAATGCTTTATTGATCCCCAGAGGTTAAATTCAGGAATGCACTTGTATATGAATATAAAGTAGGCCATTGCTGCTCTATCCTCTCTTTGTTATACAACTGTGACTCAGCATTGCTAAGGATTATGTCTGATACCCTCAACCCGCTGAATTGGTTCTTCTGTGTGTGCTCTACATTTTAGGGTTGAATCAGGACATAGTAGCCTAAGGAACAATATCAGATTTAAAAGATTTTAAATCTCTATCATTGAACAGGGATCTTTTGTATTTTCCGGAAATAATGATCTCATACAATGGATAATGTGTCATTGAGTACTGTATCTCTGCTTACAATATTGAACAAGAGTTCCTAAAAAGCTCACTAATTCCAGGAGTCAACAGGGTTGCTTAAGGTTACTACTGATAAGGTCCACTTCTCAAAATCATATACCTCCTTTTGTTTTGTCTGTTCCCCCAGCCCAGCTCAGCTGCATCTCTTTCCCCAGTCATGAGGAAGAGTTCCTGCGCAGCACTGTGGGCGCTGCCCCGTACATCCTGGTACTGGGCCAGGACTGTGCTGCCCGCTACCAGCTACTCAACTGCCTTCTGGGGGAAAGGCTGCTGCCACTGGGCCCTGAGGCAGGAGAGGCTTGTGAAGGAGTCCAGGGCACTGTCTGCAAGAGGCGGAAGCTGTGTTTCACCCATGGAAGACAGACACGGCTCAGCCTGGCACTGCCTGGCCAGTATGAGCTGGTGCACCAGCTGGCAGCTAACTGTGGCCGCTGGGAAACGGTGCCTCGGGAAGACCTGGAGATCCATGAAGAATGTGAGGACCCGGCTCACAGGCTAGCAGAGCTGGAGATCACTCTGCATCACTTACTGCTACAGGTAAGCTTTAAATCACAGAAACCTACTGGATCTACTCTCTCAGTACAGTGTCCACTCATAGCCTAAATAAGGAGTTCGATAAGAAACCATTTACATGGTAGTCCTTACTTGCATTACTTAGTTCGCTTTTCATGAACTGACACAGAGTTTCCAGATACATACAGTAAGTCCAGTTGCCCTTGTATAACTCTGACCTGGATGACAGAACCGTCACAGACATGTATGCTTGGATAAAAATGAGTGTTGTTGTTTTTTTGGCAGAAAGCTCTCTGCGTGGTCCTCCATTTTCTTTGAACATGTCTGTGAACATCTCTAGACAAGAACAGAATAATTGACATTAAGCCATCCTTTAGAAAATTCATATTGTGATGATATAACGTAGACTGGGTAAACCCAGCCCGATCTGCCGGCGATTTGATTTCACCCTGCAGCTCAGGCTGGAAACCTGTAAATATTTCCATCCTGCTTCCGTTACAAATCTGCGGGGACCAATCACAAACTGGCTTATCCACCTGGCGCGCTATTGGCGGGTTTAACACGATGACGATAGAGAAGCGACGAAAAGCAGCTTTTTGTTTACATTCAACGTGACGACCACCGAAGCGCAGCAACCCGTTGATGCCGCTGTCGCTGCTCTGCAAAGTACGTCACCCGGATCGTTGGTCTGATTGGTTGAAGGACTATCCAGTTGCATACAGAGTCATTTGAACTATGCCTGTTGATCACGCCTCTTGTGCAGTAGAAAATACAGAGCAGCAGACTCCCCAGACTAATGTTCAATCTTAAAAGATTGAGCTTGGTCTGGTGATAGCCAGACTAGATATAACGTGCAATTCTAATATAGTATTCTTTCGTCGTACGACAGCTTTTTAAAATTAGTTTTGGAACAGTTTAATGGACTAATTGAGAAAAGTAATTTTACTCACAGTGCACTTACATCACTGCTAGGTTTATGTAATCTTTGCAGTTTTATGTGGGAAAAAAACATCTGATTTTGAATTTGTGGTGTAGTGGACATCAATATGAAAAAAAGGTCCTTTAGCTATGTCATTGATTTCAATCATATGGCCTAGTCATAACTGTTTGTGTTTTTTTGTGTGGTGGCATTTCCTCCTGTAGCCTTTTTTCAAAAAGAAAGATGGATTGGATGGATTTTTTTTTATCCTTGTTCTGGCTTGAACTAGCCTTTGTATTCACACATGGTTTAGCTCACATATTACTGAGCAGAGCGGATAATTTCCCGTGTTCTTCAGTATATTACTTTCCCTGATTTGGGCTACTGTTCAGAAATACATTCTTTTCTAGTTGCTCTTCTCCAGTTAAGGATTTGAGCACTTCTTAAAAACAGATTCACAGGTTACTGTGAGGTTACGTGGAAGAAGGAAAAATCGGAACAGTCAGCGTGACCTGAAAATCACAATATCTTGAGAGTGAATTGATTTAGCATAGTGTAAGGATTGTAGTTGTTCCTTATCATGTGTGACACGTGGAAATTGGTCTCTAATCCTTTAGACCAAGGCCCCTTAGGGAGCATCACACAGCCCCAGAAACTAGGCCTAGCTCTGGCTCAGGACAGCCCACCCGCCCAACCCCCTTACGTAATGCCACTGATCTGGTGCAATTCACATGACTAGGTTATGTTAAAAATCCCAAACCCTTTGCTGTGATGAAGTTGCCGTCATTACAACTGAATTATGGGAGACTGGTTGGTCACGTTGTTACAAAAAATGTTCTTGTTTTTTATTAGTAATAAAAGTAATTACTTAATTAGGGTTTTGTTTGAGCTGCGCTAATAGAAAAGATCTATTCACATCCAACATTTCTGCTAAGAAAATCAATTTGTACTAATATTGACACACACAAACATTGATTGCATCTTAAAAATATGTGTTTGAGATAAAATAAGTGTCTCATTAGTGTTGTGTAATAACTTAATTTGTGAGAACCTTAATCCCATGGTATGGACACTCTCCATTGTTTGTTTATAAGTAATATGTTGGAAAAATATGGCTATACACTTTCAAAACCTTTTTCATTGCTGCTTCAACATCCACCAGTCTTATCTTAAAAACAGAAAAGCCTAATAGATGAACGCCTGGAAATAAAATGGTGTGCTGGAAGTAAAACAATTTATTTCACCCCCCTGTTTTCACATGTGACTGAGAGGCTCAGGCGTGGGATCTGCAGTCCCTTATTTGGGTCAAAAAGTTTGTCACTCTTGAGAGGACCCCCAGAGTCTAATAATACAAACTTTATCACAGATGCGAGACAGAATGACATATTGCATTTCCATGCTCAAATTCAATTAAATAATCTACAATTTAAATGAATATTTGCAATATTATTTTGATAGTTGTGAACATACGTAGGTTTGTCACAAATTAAAGCAGTGTGCCTCTCCTCCTTTAGGTTTCTGCTGAATGAATAAGATATTAACGTGTTTTAAGTTGGAGTAAACACAGGCACAGAATCTCTCTGCTCACTGTGGTATTCACACACTCCTGCCATAATCACAGCAACCTGCTTTAGAGGCCAACTTGCTAATTATCCTTCTCTTCATCCCAGAGTTAACCCATCCTTTCCCACTTAACTTAAACACCCAGAGGACAAAAGGGTGCTATGCTATCGCCACGTTTCTAAAATTCTTTTATGTTCATTGTTCCATGAATTCACATAAGCAAGTCTGCTTGTTAAACAAGGCCTGTGATATTAGCATTCACCCTTTAAAATATTGTAAAAGAAGAACATTCTAATTTCTTACATGGCCATTTGTCTTGACCATGTTGCTTTGTAGAACTGGCTCATATGTAAGCATTAATGCTAACTCATACTGACCCTCTTAAGGACATATGAAAAACAAAAACAAAATAGTAACTTCAAAATAGCCCACAGAAATTTTCTTCAAGGGTTGTTGTTGAAAACGGACTCTATTAAATTAATTCAATCATTGTATTGATTTTGATTGGTTGTGAACAAATGTTTGCAGGCTATCTTTGTTCCAAAAAAACTGCTCAGAAGGGCTCTGCTCTTGTTTCTTGGAGACAGGACTGACTGTCTCTTTTGTGTAGCTGTTGGTTATTTTTGCCTCTTTTCTCTGGCTGTCTTTCCCTCTGCCATGGTCTCCCTCTCAAGCTCTCTATGAGTAGTTGTTATTCATCAAGGGTTAACAAAAACCTATTTGCTTGCGTCATTTTCCTGCCCTGTCACAGACATTTCCAAGACCACCACAAATATTTATGTGCCATTAGGTGTTCAGAAATAGAAGGAGCATGTGATGTGTGTGAAAGTTTAAACAACTTCTGGCCTAAATTGGTTTGAAAACTCCTCCAATTGCCTTGAACACTTTAAACAGGTTATATAGTTATATTTCTGCATTTTGTGTCAAAAAGTTAAAAGGTCAGTTCATCTAAATTACATAAAACATGTTAGACATATAGAAAAGTAAACCTGATTATGTTTTCTAATGTTGGTCCACAATGAGGTCTATGGATTCATTTTTTTCTGACCTGAACATGTTGTTCTTGTGTTTTTTAAACCTGGAATAACTGTTTGGACACTAAGATTTGAACACACCAGACATATTATCACCTTTTGAAGCGAAATGGCAAACTTGTTAGCATGGAGTCGCCTATTTCCATTTTTGGTTCCGTCGTAGATATTACAGCAAAAAGCTGGCAACTAAATCAGTGGTATCCTCCTAGTGGTGTCTCCATGGCTGGATTTCACTTAGAGTAAATGTGAAAAATATGTATTTGTTTATTTGGGTGAACTGGCCTTTTTCATAGAACCATATTTTGTAATAATTGCCTGTACACCATTTTGCTTGAAATGAAAGTCACATTTTTGTGTTTTTTCTTTTTGTGGTTTGTCATCAGGAAGCAAAGGTCATGGTGGTGCCTTGTCAGAGTGTCCAGCCCATAGAAGAGGCCCTCGAAGACTGCACGGTCCGCAGCATGATCCCCATCATACTCTATGCCATCAACCAGGACTCCCTAAGCACAGACCAGGTGGCTGAGATCTGGAAGGTCAAAGAGATGCTCTCCTTTCCCATCTGTTTTATTCGTATCCCTGACACCATGTCAGCAGCCTCCCCAGAACCTGGCCGCCGTGTGGAGAAGGAAAAGGAGAGGGAGAAGAGCGCACTCCATAAGCAGCTGCTTTCCCTCGGCCTTCTCAGTAGCCTGATAGGAAACTGCTCCTGTGGCGCCCCTACACAGATACCCGCCCCGGGTGCCAAGCCCCAGAGTGTGCTGTGTGAGGCTTTCGAAAGACTGCACCGGTTGCTGGTGCCTTTCGCTCGCCAAGTGCTTCAAAACCAGCAGGTGGAAGCTGCCAACCTGCTTAATGGGGTTCACTGTCGCTGTCTAGATCTTTTCATCAACCAGGTCAGAGGATGATGACACAGTTCATCTGTATGTCTGTGATTGTTGTACTGCTTCCTACTCATGACATCATGATATGTTGTTACTACCTTTGCATTACAGCTTGATCTCAGTCTGCATTGACCCAGTATGCCCAATGAAAAAT
The DNA here is from genome assembly GCF_008315115.2 of Sander lucioperca. Lineage (NCBI taxonomy): Eukaryota > Metazoa > Chordata > Actinopteri > Perciformes > Percidae > Sander > Sander lucioperca. Next base: position 2,914,864 of record NC_050178.1, read on the forward strand.
CACCATCAGGCCTTTTAACCTTTCTGCTTACCATCCCTGCAGGCCTTTGACATGCAGAGGGACCTGCAGATAACACCCCGCAGGCTGGAGTACACCCGTGACAAAGAGGGTGAACTCTTCACCTCCCTAATGGCCATCGCTAATCGCAAACAGGAAGAAATGAAGGAGATGATTGTGGAAACGCTCGGCAGCATGAAAGAGCAGCTGCTGGAGGATGCTGCCAACCTGGAGTTTACAGGTTAGTGAGTGAACGCTTTGGTTTTAAAGTCTTATCAAGTTTGTTTATATCAAAATAGTAGTTCAAGTCCAGATAGATATGATGCACATGTACACACACTGCCACCTACCACTTATGACTTCAGTCTGGAAACATTATGGACAATTATAAAGCAGCCACCTACAATGTGAGAAGAGCCTTTAAGGAGGCAAAAAGGGACTACGGGAAGAAAAAGTACCATTCCAGGAGAGCAACCCTAAAAGCATGTGGCAAGGTTAAAAGGCTCTGACACACCAACCCGACGGCCGACCGTCGGACTGATCAGTCGTCTCCCCGAGGTCAAAAAAGTTCCTCGGAACACACCGAAGTGACACCGACTTGAGCGTACGTTAATAATACGTCCCCATAACAGCAGGCGGCGCTAATCTGTATTGTCGCCCAAAAAAAGATGAACGCGTCACGTAGGTCTGGCTTCTTCCAAATTTCAAAGCCAACCATCATGGCGGCTCGTTCGGAATGCGATCTCGTATTTTACAAAAATAGTTCACCGAAACGTGTTTCTGATAACATTTTAAGTGAGAAATAGGCCATACAGTTGCTGAATCTGTCTGTTTTTTTCATCGACAAAGGTCAGTTTGAAAGATTTTCGGCAGATTTTGAGAGGCGTTCGTCACGCTCATCCTGCTCATCATTTCCGGTAAGTGTTTTAACATAAGTGCACTGATTCGCTAGTCAAGGGCTAGCACTCCACCAATCAGATTGGTCATTGAGTCTGACTGCCCACTGGCCGATTCAACATGTCAAATCGGCCCAAATTAAAGCCGACGGCTCCTCCGACTGACGACGGCACAGAACACACCAAACAGACTCGAGTCACCGACCTCGCCAGACTGTCCGACGGCCGATAATCGGGTTGGTGTGTCAGCGCCTTAAGAACTATGACAGATTACAAGCCCACCCCCTCCTCCTTGTCAAGTGGTGACGCGTCTATAGCAAGTGAGCTTAACGCATTTTATGCTCGCTTTGAGGCCATCGGCAGCCAGCAAGCAAAAACAGCTGAAGCAGAGGTTAATGGATGCGCACCTCTCTCTCTCTCTCTCTCTCTCTCTCTCTCTCTCTCTCTCTCTCTCTCTCTCTCTCTCTCTCTCTCTCTCACACTCACACACACACACACACACACACCTATCTTCCTTTCTGAGCATAATGTCAGGAGGGCTTTTGAGCATGTTAACATTGAGAAAGCAGCAGGACTTGACGGTATCAGTGGGCAGGTCCTCAAACTGTGTGCTTACCAACTTGCGCCGGTGTTCACAGTGATATTCAACCTCTCACTGGCTCAGTTTGTTATACCCTTGTGCTTCAAGAAGTCCAACATCATTCATCCTGCTGAATTCATTCCATCATTCCTGTGCCCAAGAAAACAAGACCAGCCTGCCTGAATGACTATCCAGTGACACTCACCTCTGTAGCCTCTGTACGCTGTATAGTGAATACAGCGTGTACAGTTTGCTTTACTTGCAATCGTTTCTCAAAAGCATCATATGTCTTACAATTACATACCAGTTCTTTCTCTAACAGAAAGTCTTTGGATTAGATTAAAATCTGTTTTACTACTGTTAGTCCGTTCCGCTTTACAGATATCACATATAACTAATGAACAATTCCAGAAACATTTTGCAATGTGCATCTCAGATCACATTTTCACTCACTAAGAGCTTTACTTTGTCATTACTAAACATTGTGCCCAAATATGAACAATAACATTGCCGTCAGTGGGCTTATTTGCTCGCTAACCACCACCGATTTAAGGAAAAATCCAGCACTTAGACGTCACCTTAGGATATCGTTACCTGAAACGGGTGATTTAATGTCACCGATTGTTTTACATACAGTTTAGCAACAAAACAAAATGCCGAAGGAACATTACTATGTTTTTTTCTTGTTGGTTTTGAGCGGTATGCATCGCCACTAACCTGGAAAACGTTTTAAACAGTAAATAAATAACGTTACAGCGTGTCGCGTGAATACGTCTCCTGCAGCGGGGAGTCAAAGGCAGAGGGACGGCAATGTTCACTAGCTTCTTGTCTCAACTGTGGTCTGATAAACAGTAAATTCATCAAATTCAGTGCCCATAACGCAATTTTCCAAGCTACTGTATTGCGTCACCTGCGTGTGCTGCACGGAAATAAACAAAACATGGACCCATACATTAAAAAACACTGCTTAACAGCAATACTTGTGGTCAAAAACTCCACAGATTACTTTAAGTTACTGATTCAAATGTACATTCAGTTGCCAGTTTATTCGGTACACCTAGCCAAAACTAATTCAGTCTAATACAACAGTCCTGCAATAAATCATTCCTTCAGGATGGTTATAATGTTCAGTTTTGAGAGGTATTGATTCAACTGTGTGGTCAGTTTGGAGTCTGCAGTTTGTGGTGCTGTTGAACTATATTACGTTACACAGAAAGGTTTTTGTCCACCCCTTTTATGCAAATGAGAGTTGGCTAAATGTCAGAAACACCTCTCTGTAAAATGCAAAACCACCCAGTGCTAAAAGTAGCCAACTGGGATAAATAAGTACACAGAATCTACCACAACCCTCCAGAGACACTTAGTGTGTTTGATGTTTTGCTCTTGGACAAACATTTGATAAATCTCTTTAACATTAAATTATTTTAATCTTAATCTTTTTGTGTTTCGTTATACAGTCATGACCAGAGTTGCAAAATTCCGGTAATATTCAAGGTGGAAACTTTCCATGGGTATTCACAAGAATTAACAGGAAATAATGGGAATAAAATGGAAATATAGGGGTTATTTGCTCAGGTTGTGTTTACCATGTCATCTGCAAATAGAAACAAACCTTTTACCATATCATAAGCAGACAGTATCCATTAACTTACCAAATAAAAAATAAGTTATAAACTGTGTACTTTACTTTAGGCTTTAAATATAAAATATATTCACTCCAGTAATATAATCAAAACCTACCCAAAAGCTTGTAGTCTTTTTGACTCAGACAGTGCAGCAGTGTGGGCTGCACATGTGATGGGAGAATGCACTGTGTATGGAGAGGGTTGTAATTAATTTATCCAGATTTCTCTGTGCTTGATATACACTCTGATATACACCATGTCCACATAACTTGACAAACTATTTTCTTTCAACTGCAGACGTTATTGTAACAACTAATGGAGATCCTGTTACATCGAAGGAGATCAAATCTTGCATCCACCAGATCCAGGAGCTGATAGTGGTTCGTTTGAATCAGGCCGTGGCAAATAAGCTCATCAGCTCTGTGGACTATCTGAGGGAGAGCTTTGTAGGAACTCTGGAGCGATGTCTCAACAGTCTGGAGAAGTCGCACATGGAGTCTTCTGTCCACAATATCACTTCCAATCACCTCAAGCAGGTGGGCAGTAGTTTGTGAAAGACAGGAACCTTATATAGTATGCTTGTCATGAAAGTTAAGTGTGAAGATACTTAAATGTGAGCAGTATGATCGTATTTATTCATCTCTCTCTCCCTCTCTCTCTCTCTCTCTGGAGAGATTTATGATAATAAACTGTATCTTGTCAAGAAAAGTTCTATACAAATACGAAGTGAATTGCAACAAAAAGAAAGCTGGAGACTTGACTAATGCCTCAGTAAGACCAATGTCAGCAATCCAATTCCAAATGTTTATAGGGAGAGAAAATTTGAGGGCTAGTATTTGGATTAGAAATAGATGAAATTGTTGAACATGTCAGACAAATCACCTGCTCTGTTCTCTCTCTACTGTTCATTTAGCCATTTAAACCTAAGTGTGAACTAACAGAAGAGTGGTAAAACAAAGCAAATCAAAACAAAAGGGTTCAACACGGGATTAGAGACACTTATTAGCTGAAGAAATAAAATGTGGTTTTTCAACAAAGACAAGGGACGTTTCATTAGCCTCTGTCGACATTTACTGATATCTCAGGATGTGGATTTTGCTTCATATTTACATCCTCTTCTCATCTGCCACAGTTATTAAATGCTGCCTATCATGTGGAAGTCACCTTTCATTCAGGATCCTCTGTCACAAGACTCTTCTGGGAGCAAATTAAACAGGTGATTTTCTAATGAATTCAGTGAGAAGAGTTTCACACCACATGATGAATGATGACTTCTGAGGAAGTGTTCTTACTTAGTGTCTTGCTCCTAGATAATCCACAGGATAACGTTTGTGAACCCTCCTGCCATCACTCCAGAGTGGAAGCGGAAAGTGGCCCAGGACGCCATAGAAAGTCTGAGTGCCGCCAAACTGGCCAGAAGCATCTGCTCCCAGTTCAGAACCCGCCTCAACAGCTCCCATGAGGCCTTCGCAGCATCTCTGCGCCAGGTGAACTTTATCTGTCTTCTGCCTTTTTCTTTCACTTCTCATCTCTCTCTCTCTCTCTCTCTCTCTCTCTCTCTCTCTCTCTCAGTGCATGTACCACTGTGCTCTGTTGCCTTCATACCTTTGTCTTAAATATATAACTAAAAACAGACAGAGAAATTTTCACTTACCATATACTTTAAGGCTAAAGTCTCTCGCAGTCTGATGTTTCTAAAAATAATTTTCACTGCCATCAACCAGCAGGCTAAAATGTGGCCAGAACCTGTGCTTGATATAACATGACGTCCAGGACACCCTTATTAAACACAGGGAAAATTCAAACCAGGTAACAGAGCATGATATGTCTTATTTGCATTAAGCATTGGCTGATTAGCATTTATATTAGCTGTTGTTTTGAGCTGAGCTGGTGTCGCTTAAACATTTCTCAGCCAAAGAGTGTGCAGGAGCTGTAAATGATTATGGCCGTTGAGGCATTTTCGAAAAACAAAATGGCTGCAGCTGATGTAGAACTTTCTGTCAAAGTATTATTTTAAAATTCTGATGGCAAAAACGGCAACACTTGTTCACAGACATATTGATGCTTCACTGTCACAACTCATCTCTGCATGCTGTACTTACATTTGTCCGTCGCTCAGTGCTACATCATATTTTTTGCTGCTGCGCCCAGAGGCATTTAGGTCTACGGCCGTTGATCGCACCCCTTTGGGAATCGAAAATTAATTGAAAGGTCATAGACTCGCTGCATTTGTGATTTGGTCTAGCGATGGCATACTAGTAAATGAGTGTGACGTTAATCACCGGACCAGAAAAAAAAGATAAGACAATTCTGAATGTACTTTCAAATGACATTTATTGATAAATTGTGTGACAATATAATTTTTCTTTTAGGATTCTGGCAGTTTCACTGTTTATCACAGTATTTTTCTTTTCTTTTGCATGACTAGTCCTGGCCTGTCAGGAGTACATAGAATATAAAAAAACATTTTAGTACTGAAAGCTTTGATTACTATATGGTTTGCTTGGCCCCACGAAATTGTACAATTTTTATTGTGCAAACTGCAACGTAGTCAAAAACCAGCCAAAAAAATTAACATTGCTTCATTTCCAAACAAAATGTTTTAAGATAGTTGTATTAACCCTATAAACTGACTTAAACCACAGTCTGTTGTAGAAAAGTGGGAGACTGTTACGTAGCTCTGCTTCCAGCTTGCTTTGGTGTTGTTGGTATAGGCTAATGTTGGGATAGCAGTTAGGCTAAAGTATTTTCGCCCCGGCAAGACATACCTGCAAGACATACCTAACCTTATTTGTCAGATGTTTTTTTTTTTTTAAAACACAGAACCATCTGAGTGGCCGTCATTGAAAACTTTTTGGAAAAGGGAAGGCACTTTAAAATAAATACGTAGCAGTCGCGGCCGTCAAACACGCAATGTGGTCACACACACACACACACACACACACACACACACACACACACACACACACACACACACACACCCCTAATCCATGACTGTAAGCTGCCAGTAGCTTCATACTGGATGCCGATTGGATCCGTTGCCTGCTGTTGGGAGACAAACGCATTACTTGAAGCCTGAGAAGTTGGATTTTTGTGTGATATCGCGCAAATCCAGCTGCTGTACAAGGTAAAGACAAACCTCAAATCCAGTGTTTTAATCATTGCTCTGAACCATGGTGTTCGAGGTGAAGCCCCATTCATTTCTACGAGAACTGCTCACTGGCACATAAAGCCAAAGAAAATTTAACTTCCATGTATAATGCGGAAGATCGGCTGGCTTTTGCACTCTGGGGCCAATAGAGCAGGCGCACTAGAGACCTCTGCCGGCCGAACCAGCTACTTCCGGTTTAGCGCCCCTTTAAGTTGCTCTTCTAGACTTCTAGACGAGTTCTTCTGATGCATCTCCAGTCTCTCTTTCTTCATCCTTCATCTGTCTTTTCTGTTCTTGAAAATGCAGTAGCAACGGAGCCTCTCCCAGCTGGTATATCGACTTTAAAGTGCTCATATTATGTTTTTTGGCTTTTTTTCCTTTCCTTTATTGTGTTATATATATTTTCATGCACATTATAGGTTTACAAAGTGAAAAAGCCCAAAGTCCACCCCAAAGGGACTTACCATCTTCCAGAGAAAACACTGTTCACAAACTGCTCCAAACAGCTCTATTGTAGTCCAGCCTTTACTTCCGTGACGAATGCTCGTCACTTTGTATCGCATGACAGACCGTGTGGGTCAGCTGAGCACAATTTAAACAGCAGTAATGAGAACTCAACCCAGTAATGTCACCCTGTGGTTAAAAATACAGATGAAATACATCATGGAGTAACTGCTGGCCAGGAACTCTGCATTAACCAGTCTGACAAATGACTACATTACCACAGAGGTCAAGGCCACTGGCCTGTAGTCACTGAGAACCTGCAGGGCGGTAGTCCTCAGCAACAGTTTCCATGGCGATGTCACTTTCTGACGTTCTAATGATGTGGTTAAAAAGAAAAGGACAAAATTAGATGTAACGGTGGACCAAAAAGATTCAATTCATACACAACTTTTAAAGGCAGTAAGGCATGTTAGAGGTTGCTTTAATAGTTTGTTTAAAGTGCTCATATTATGCTTTTTGGCTTTTTCCCTTTCCTTTATTGTGTTACGTATCTTTTCGTGCACGTTATAGGTTTACAAAGTGAAAAAGCCCAAAGTCCACCCCAAAGGGACTTACCATCTTACAGAGAAAACACTGTTCACAAACCGCTCCAAACAGCTCTATTGTAGTCCAGCCTTTACTTCTGTGACAAACGCTCGTCACTTTGTATCACATGACAGACCGTGTGGGTCAGCTGAGCACAATTTAAACAGCAGTAATGAGAACACGTTATAATGCTCGCCAAGCTGCTAGCGTGGCACGCCCTCATACTGTGCAACTGACAAGCTAGTAGTCCTTATATAGCTACTGCGCATGTGCGACTCCCAACAAAGATGGAACAGAAGTGTGATGCCTCACTCTGTAGCTAAAACGGAGAGCTCAACACACAGGGGGAAAGGGGAGTACATCAAAAAAAAAATAATTTTGAAAATTAAACCACATAAACCTATTCTGGTACAATCTCTAAATACAATTATGAACCTGAGCATAATATGAGCACATCATATGAAACCTTATTATACTTCTTTTCAGCATCATCTTTGTACTCTTAGGGTCTACTAGAATATGTTTACATGCTTTGATGTTTAGGTATGGAGCTAAAAGAGTCTCAATAAAGATAAATGCACACACTACATTCACATATGCACACACATGATTCATAAATACACACACAGGATACACAAATGCGCATGAAATTCACAAATACACACACAAAATTTAAAAAGCACAGAAGATTCACAAATGCATACAAAATTCAGAAATGCAAACAAAATTTACAAATGCACACAAGATTCAGAAATGCACAGGACAAGATTCAGAAATGTATTTCTGATGCACACACAAATATATCTTGATTTACAAACTGCTTGCGGTCTGTGAACTTCACTGCATTTGTGTGTGAATTTTGAGACTGCCCTGACTTGGCTCGACACACAAATGTCTTTTTTTTAAACAGGGAATGATCTGCAACCAATCAGATATCTCCCTTGTTTTAGCCAATCACAAGAACGTACCCCACGTGGTGGATTGTTGACTTATAAGCCAATCACATGAACGCGTTCACACAGCGCTGTATGAATGTGGTGCGGGCGCGGGCTAGCGCGGTGGAGTCATGAATGTATTAAGACAACAATTTGTTTGTGTTGTCGTAGCAACCGGTAGCAACATGCGCGTTCATGAGCTTCTCTCTCGTGTCTCTTACAAGTGGCGAACTCATGAACTCGCCGTTTTCATTGTCTAAAATATTCACTAACGTTAAACATTGTGTTTTCGTTGTTCCCTATCGTTTACATGCTTAGCTAAATAAACGATAGATGTATTTAGCTAGACAACCAAGGAGATTTAATAATTATGTTGTGCTACTAGCTAGCTAGCTAGCTAGCTACTAACTAGCGCTAGCTGTTAGCCTGCAGTTTTGTGAACAAATCTCATCCATGGCTTCAGCTCTCATCCACGTTACAAGCTTTACAGCATACAGCCCTCGGATGTATCATAAGAGAGAACCAAGGCGATGTAATCACTATGTCTGTAGTAACGCTATGTAGGCATATAACTAGCTATGTATAGATATTAATACAGCCATGCTAGCTACCCCTGATGTTAGCAACTAGCTAGCTAGCCGATAGCCCGCCAGTTTGGGAAACGCTAATGACGTTACATCAACGTAGCTAACAGGCTTTACAGCATAGCTAGCTACATACATCCCTCGGATATATCATAACTTCATAAGATAATACCAGGGACGTATTAATAGAACACATGGTGAATTACAACCATTAGCTATATCCATTATTACAGCTAGCTACATGAGCTCGGGAGAACAGTCATGTGAGCGGGCGGGCGCAGTCCCGCGGCTCTGCTCGCGTCCACTATGCGCGTTCATCATGCCAAATTTAATAATTCTGGATTCGCTTCTAGTGAATGTTAAAAATATTAAAAACGTAACGTTTTAAACAAGGACCCTCTCAGTGTTCGGGCTGGTGAGTTGATATACCCAGAAACAAATGATCCGCTGAAATATAGATGTTTCTTTCGCCATGCAAAGTCTATGTGAAAAGTCTTTCTGGGCCATGGGGTGCAGTACCACCGACTTCTCTTAATACATCCATGACTCCACCGCGCTAGCCCGCACCACATTCATATAGCGCTGTGTGAACGCGTTCATGTGATTGGCTTATAAGTAAACAATCCCCCACGTGGGGTGCGTTTTTGTGATTGGCTAAAACAAGGGAGATATCTGATTGGTTGCAGATCATTCCCTGTTTAAAAAAAGGCATTTGTGTGTCGAGCCAAGTCAGGGCAGTCTCAAAATTCACACACAAATGCAGTGAAGTTCACAGACCACAAGCAGTTTGTAAATCAAGATATATTTGTGTGTGCATCAGAAATACATTTCTGAATCTTGTGTGCATTTGTAAATTTTGTATGCATTTGTGAATCTTCTGTGCTTTTTAAATTTTGTGTGTGTATTTGTGAATTTTGTGCACATTTGTGTATCCTGTGTGTGTATTTATGAATCCTGTGTGTGCATATGCGAATGTAGTGTGTGCATTTATCTTTATTGAGACTCTTTTAGCTCCATATTTAGGCCACGTCCACACGTACCAAAACAATCTTTTTTTTTTTACCCGTCTTCCCATGATTCGTTTCAAGAATAGTTGTGTCCAAACGAAACCATTTGTAAAAGACTCAACACGCTACTTCATATTCCAGGCCTATAGGCGGCGCTGTTTCTGCTACAGAAATTCACCATAAAACGGAGAAGAAGCGCTGTTGGATTGCTTTTTATTTTGCAATTCTGTCTGCCATCGGACATGATTGCAGCACGCTAGCTAGCAGAACTAACAGCGCGCTAACGTTAATTCTGCTAGCTAACATCGGCAGTCAAACAAACATCAATGAACCAATGTCTTTTTGATAATCTACAAGTTTTCTTGCGGTAGCCTTTCTACAATAAGCCGTGGTAAAAGTTACTATAATCCGTTCAAGGAGTTGATAAGCAGACAGATTAGCTAGCTAGTTGATAAGTTGTCTACTTCCACTTTATAAACAGCTAATCATAGCAGCTAACGTTAACGTTACGTCGCTGCTGTAGCGGTCAGCTACTTTAGCGATGTTTAACGTTAGCTACATAACGTTAGCAATATATCTTGTGTAGAATCCAGGACCAGCAGAGCAGAGAGAAGTGTCAGGGAGCAGAGACAAACTATTTAGCTAGATGAAGTGAGCTGGTTTCACCATTGAGATGGGATATGCTCGCTTAGCTTCACCGCAGTGAGTGAAGTCGTGTGTGGCCGTGCACTAGAGGTCGAGGGGTGTGGCGATGACATCATCGATACGGACGTATTCGTATTCGCCATCCAAACGAGAGCCGTTTTCGAATTTTTTCACCCTGAGACCAGGTTTCAAAAAAGTGCGTTTTCAGGCAGTACGTTTACAGAATTCGGTTGGACGGTCGGCCCAAACGATGCAAAACGTGCGTTTGCATCAAAAAGCGTCTCCGTGTGGATGGCCCCTCAGTGTCTCCTGCGTTAAGTCTGTCTTCCTTTTGTATAGCTTAGTGTTAAAACAAAGCATTGACTTGAGTCACTGTTGGTGAGACCTTTTGTTTTAGGGCCGGAGCCAGACTCCAGCAGAGTTTACACCTTATTTAAATCAAGGACCATCCAAACCTTCTCCATTGTGTTCACACTTTATTTAAACAAAGGAATGCTTTTCAATAGTTTGAGCAGACAGTATTGGGTCTATGTAAATGTACTCAGATAGTTTTGTGAATGAATGCCTTTTGATATTATGTTGCTTTTTGTAACTTTGTATAAAACTCTGACCAGAATGAGTTCTGGTCAGAGAGAATCATACAGCTACTTGAGTTTCTTGTGAGCTTCTTTCTCCACTGCACAGTGAATAAAACTCATCTGAACCAGCCACTGAATTGGACTTTTCTTCCTATTCAGCTGGCCCACTCTGTTGTGATTGGTCAACCAAATTCAAACAAGCCGTTGGGCGGGCTGTGCTTGCTGAGGCAGCACCAGTGGCCAGCACAAATGAAAGAGTGGGCTGGCATACTCAATCAGTGACATCACTAATTAAGGAATTTCAAACAGGAATTTGGGCGAGGCATTTCAGGCCGTTGAGAAAAAGTGCTGTCTGTGCGAGAGAGATCTCCATTTGGAGTGAAATGTGCTTTTTTTTTGTACTTTATACATCTATTACATACGCAAAAAACTATATAACACTAAAAAACAGGAAAAACATAATAGGGGCTCTTTAAGGTATATTGATATATTTTCAAATTCACACTCCCGCAACCCCGGCCCACTCTCCCTCTGTGTCTGCCTGGCTCACTCGCTCACAACCGGGTCTACCATTGAGGATTGCCCGATGCCCTGGAGCCTGTAAAATGTTACATTGGGCCAGTAAATGCAATCAGCCAGTTGCCCAATCGGGCTAGTGCTCAAAAAATTGAGTGAGCGAGCGACGTAACTTTGTTTGCTCTATTCTCCAAGACTTGCGTCTGCACACAGACAGGCTTGTTCACTTCATAGATGAAATGGCGCTCAATCCTAAAACAACATACAAGTTGAAACACTAAAAAAATATTCATTGCGTTTTGGCAAAAAAACACGACCGGGTTGAGAATGATGACTCGTGTTATAAGAGCTCGTAGCTCCTGTGGGGAATAGCTCACTGTGTAGCCGGTGGATGCTCTTAAGGTGTGGACACACAGAGCCGACGGCAGAAAAGGCAGTTGGGCTGATCAGTCTCTCCAAATTGGTCAAAAAAGTGTCTCGGAACACACCAAAGCGACAAGACGTAATACGTCTCCATAACAGCAGGCGGTGCTAATCTGTATTGTCGCCAAAAATGAAAACCGGCAGCTGATTGGACGAACGCGCCACATGGGTCTGACTTCTCCGGAAATTCAAAGACAGACTGTCATGGCGGCTTGTTCAGAATACGATCTCATATTGTACTAAAATAGTTCACCGAAACGTGTTTCTGAAAACATTTTAACAGAGAAATAGGCCATACAGTTACTGAATCTGTCTTCATTTCAGATCGACAAAGGTCAGTTTAAAAGATTTTCGTCAGATTTTGAGAGACTCTAGTCACGCTCATTCCGCTCCCCGTTTCCGGGTTAGCACTCTACCAATCAGATGGGTCATTTGAGTCCGACTGCCGGCAGTGCCCGCCCCGCCGATTATACATGTCAAATCAGCCAAAATGAAGGATGACGGCCCCTCGGATGGACGACGGCACGGAACACACCGAACAGACTCGAGTCACTGACCTCGCTAGACTGTCCAACGGCCGATTATCGGCTCTGTGTGTCCACACCTTTAGAGCAGACAGCTGTTGGTGATCGAAGCAGAGGAGCTACTACCAGTAAATTTGGTGGTAGTAAATGTACAGTGTAGGTTTCACTGTTAAGCAGGAGAGGAAAGCCTGTAATTGTATATTATTTTAATCAGTCCGTTTATTGTTAGTGAAAACAACTAAAGGAGCATTCTCAGTGATGGGCCTATTTTTATTTAATATAGGCTATACTTACTTACCTAGCTATGCTTTTTGGTCCATATCACCCAGGCCCAATACAGCCCAGCACTATGACAGTAACAGCTACATTACAGTGACAGCTCCTTAATATCTTCAATTACATATCTATAGACAGCTTTTGGCTCTCAGGCTATGCACAGATCATGGTTCAGCCATTTATTCCTCTTCACTTGAATTACTTTGCCTTTTAAGCCCCTTCATGCGACTCCGTCCACAAAGTCCCTGACAAATCAGTTCCAGTCATATTGCTCTGATGATAATGATCACATGACAGACAGTGTGGGTCAGCTGAGCACAATTTAAACAGCAGTAAGGTCACCCTCTGGTTAAAAATACATATGAAATACATAATGTAGTAACTGCTGGCCAGGAACTCTGCATTAACCAGTCTGACAAATGACTACATTAACACAGAGGTCAAGGCCACTGGCCTGTAGTCACTGAGAACCTGCAGGGCGGTAGTCCTCAGCAACAGTTTCCATGGCGATGTGACTTTCTGACGTTCTAATGATGTGGTTAAAAAGAAAAGGACAAAATTGTGACGGTGGACCAAAAAGATTCAATTCAAACACAACTTTTAAAGGCAGTAAGGCATGTTAGAGGTTGCTTTAATAGTTTGTTTAAAGTGCTCATATTATGCTCATTTTCAGGTTTCAGGTTCATACTTGTATTTAGAGGTTGTACCAGAATAGGTTCATGTGGTTTAATTTTCAGAAAACACCATATTACCATATCATTGCTGCAGCTCCTCTTTTCACCCTGTGTGTTGAGCTCTCTGTTTTAGCTACAGAGTGAGACAACTCACTTCTGTTCCATCTTTGTTGGGAGTCACACATGCGCAGTAACTACTGCTAGCTTGTCAGTTGCAGAGCATGAGGGCGTGCCATGCTAGCAGCTAGGCGAGGTGTGTTACAAAGTGACGCACGTTCGTCACGGAAGTAAAGGCTGCACTACAATAGAGCAGTTTGGAGCAGTTTGTGAACAGTGTTTTCTCTGGAAGATGGTAAGTCCCTTTGGGGTGGACTTTGGGCTTTTTCATTTTGTAAACCTATTACACAAAAAAGATATATAACACAATAAAGGAAAGGGAAAAAGCATAATATGAGCACTTTTAATAACTGATAAATGAAACCAGTCACTTAGCAGCTGATCTTAATGCTAACCATGAGATGTTATGTCATGTGTTGCTGTAGCTGGAGGAAGGGCATACGGGGCGTCTGGAGCGCACTGAGGACCTGTGGCTGCGTGTGAGGAAGGATCACGCCCCTCGGCTGGCCCGGCTGTCTCTAGAGAGCCGCTCCCTCAGAGATGTGCTGCTGCATGGTGAGTCACCACCAAATCCTGTCTTTGTTCACACACGCAAAGTGAAACTCCCAGTCTGCTCACACATCGCTGCAAAAACATGCCTTTTTAAATTCTGTGAATTAGTATCTTTTGCACATATGGCCATTTGTGACCATCTTCATCTGACATGTAAAAAAAAAGATATACAGTATCAGGGTGTCCGCGGGGTTTTAAAACGTATTAAAAGGTAGTAAATCAAATTAGTAAAAATGAAGGCCATTAAAATGTATTAATCGCCATGTGTTGAACGTCAAAAAGTAACGTTACCTGAAAACAGCGTGTAGATTATTTTTAGCATCTCACATCACACTTTCAGTCACTATGACCACTACTACGGTCAGAAACATTGTGCCAAAATATGAACAATAACGTCGCTGTCAATGGGCTTATCTGCTAATGTTAGCTACTGACCGTTAGCTTGAAACCATCCTGCAAATAGACGGTACCGTAGGGTGCTGTTACCTGAACCCGGTGATTTAACGTCACCGCTCATTTTACACACAGTTTAACAACAAAGCTGCATTGTTCTATTGGCCAAGAGGGTGTAGTTTTATAAATCTCAAACTCTGTTTAATGGTTAGAGACGTGTTGCTGTATAAACCTGCAACTCAATGGCATGTTGGTTTTAAAAAATATTGAGATGGTATTAAAAGGTATTTAATTTACCTCCAGGATTTCTGTATATACCCTGAGTGTATATATTTTTGTACTTTGAGGTAAAAAAATAATAACTGCATTGTTTTTTTGACAGGCAAGCCTAAGCTCGGCAAAGAGTTGGGTCGGGGTCAGTACGGAGTTGTGTACCTGTGTGACAGTTGGGGCGGACGCTACCCATGTGCCTTAAAGTCTGTGGTACCGCCTGATGATAAACACTGGAACGATCTGGCTTTGGAGTTTCACTACACAAGGTGAGTTAGTGAGAGTGAGTGTAAAAAAAAAAAAAAACTTGTAAAGACAGCTGCTTTGGCATGATCTCAGCAGCAATCCTGTTTTACTCTTAATTATTTTAATTCTAAGGACCAAACCGCCACAATACTTATCACAGCTTGCAGCACATTTTACAGACAGTCAAGACGTGTGCATGGGAAATTTCAAATGGCCCGAGCAGTTTCTGAAGCACCTGCATTTATCATTGGACGAACTCCACCCAGTAAATGAAAAATTTGTTTTGAGTGTTGAAGCCTTGAGGCTACTCTGTGCAAATGTCAGTATGTTGAAAGTGTCTAATTAATGCTTGCCTGCTCCAACTGCCATGAACCTGAGGAATGCAGGATTTTGTGAAACTGCCTTAATGTGGACAAACAAGAGTTACATTAATATACTCCTTCAAGATAACAAAAAGTGATTACTTTATGATCGTACGAAACATTTTATTTTCCTCCCTTCTCCTTTGGATGTGTCTTGCTTCAGGTCTCTCCCCAAGCATGAGCGGCTCGTCGACCTGCATGGCTCTGTGATCGATCACACTTACGGAGGCGGCTCCAGCATCGCTGTGCTGCTCATCATGGAGCGGCTGCACAGAGACCTCTATACAGGCTTGAAGGTGACTTGATAATGCAGAGATTGGAAAAAGAGACATGTTATTGTTTCATAGGTAAAATCTCTTTCACTACTTCCAGTTAAGTCTACTTTTCCTTTCTCTCTCCATCTCTACCAGGCTGGTTTATCACTGAGGGAGAGACTTCAGATCGCTCTGGATGTGGTGGAGGGGATACGCTTCCTGCACGGTCAGGGCCTCCTGCACAGAGACATAAAGCTAAAGAATGTTCTGGTAAGTTCAGAAAAAACGAATAGTTCAGCAAACATATAGAGTCTGTGACTTCTGAGGGGTTTTGTGTGTGTGTTTGTTTTCATAAGCTGTATCACAACACTTCAGGGATACACTATATACAATATACTGACACATCAACACGCATACCATTGTTATTGGGCCAATATTACTTTTACTGGTGTGTTTTTTTTTTTTTTTAACCAGTTTTGGAATTTTAATCAGAAGTAAAATAATGAGATGATGTAAGTTTGCAATAGTCATTATCTGCCTCAAAAATGCAGGTTCCATCTAGGTGAGCTAGTTTAAGGGTCCTGATATTGTGCATGCTGGCTCACTGGCATGGCTTACTGGGACACTTGATAGAACTGAGCCATCGTTAACAAAGTTATCTGCCATGAGAAAAGTCTATTTTCACTGCAAAATCTTAGTCTGAAAACCCACCGCCATAAATCACTTCAACACAGAAGCCGGTCCAATTGAGGTGCAACCCACGACCTAATTTGACCTAACAAGCTTTTAATTGTTTCCATTCCTTTTCCAGTTGGACAAGCAAAATCGTGCAAAGATTACCGACCTGGGCTTCTGTAAACCAGAGGCCATGATGTCTGGCAGCATCGTTGGAACCCCCATCCACATGGCCCCAGAGCTGTTTACAGGTTTGATTACTCAACAGTCACACCGTTGATAATTTCATTCATAACTTCCTGGTTACAGTTTGATAGGTCAGAACTGTCTGAACAAGCAGCTACTAGTGTCTCACACAAGTTAATGTTTATTTCTTTTTTTACTTGAGAGGATAACTCTGTTATATGACAATGTGATCAGAGCATGAATTTGTCATTCCATCTTATGTCAAAACTTAGAATTGTGCAGGAATACTATACAGTGAGGAAAATAAGTATTTGAACACCCTGCTATTTTGCAAGTTCTCCCACTTAGAAATCATGGAGGGGTCTGAAATTGTCACCGTAGGTGCATGTCCACTGTGAGAGACATAATCTAAAAAAAAAAATCCAGAAATCACAATATATGATTTTTTAACTATTTATTTGTATGATACAGCTGCAAATAAGTATTTGAACACCTGTCTATCAGCTAGAATTCTGACCCTCAAAGACCTGTTAGTCTGCCTTTAAAATGTCCACCTCCACTCCATTTATTATCCTAAATTGGATGCACCTGTTTGAGGTCGTTAGCTGCATAAAGACACCTGTCCACCTCATACAATCAGTAAGAATCCAACTACTAACATGGCCAAGACCAAAGAGCTGTCCAAAGACACTAGAGACAAAATTGTACACCTCCACAAGGCTGGAAAGGGCTACGGGGAAATTGCCAAGCAGCTTGGTGAAAAAAGGTCCACTATTGGAGCAATCATTAGAAAATGGAAGAAGCTAAACATGACTGTCAATCTCCCTCGGACTGGGGCTCCATGCAAGATCTCACCTCGTGGGGGTCTCAATGATCCTAAGAAAGGTGAGAAATCAGCCCAGAACTACACGGGAGGAGCTGGTCAATGACCTGAAAAGAGCTGGGACCACCGTTTCCAAGGTTACTGTTGGTAATACACTAAGACGTCATGGTTTGAAATCATGCATGGCACGGAAGGTTCCCCTGCTTAAACCAGCACATGTCAAGGCCCGTCTTAAGTTTGCCAATGACCATTTGGATGATCCAGAGGAGTCATGGGAGAAAGTCATGTGGTCACATGAGACCAAAATAGAACTTTTTGGTCATAATTCCACTAACCGTGTTTGGAGGAAGAAGAATGATGAGTACCATCCCAAGAACACTATCCCTACTGTGAAGCATGGGGGTGGTAGCATCATGCTTTGGGGGTGTTTTTCTGCACATGGCACAGGACGACTGCACTGTATTAAGGAGAGGATGACCGGGGCCATGTATTGCGAGATTTTGGGGAACAACCTCCTTCCCTCAGTTAGAGCATTGAAGATGGGTCGAGGCTGGGTCTTCCAACATGACAATGACCCGAAGCACACAGCCAGGATAACCAAGGAGTGGCTCTGTAAGAAGCATATCAAGGTTCTGGCGTGGCCTAGCCAGTCTCCAGACCTAAACCCAATAGAGAATCTTTGGAGGGAGCTCAAACTCCGTGTTTCTCAGCGACAGCCCAGAAACCTGACTGATCTAGAGAAGATCTGTGTGGAGGAGTGGGCCAAAATCCCTCCTGCAGTGTGTGCAAACCCAAAACGTTTGACCTCTGTAATTGCAAACAAAGGCTACTGTACCAAATATTAACATTGATTTTCTCAGGTGTTCAAATACTTATTTGCAGCTGTATCATACAAATAAATAGTTAAAAAATCATACATTGTGATTTCTGGATTTTTTTTTTTAGATTATGTCTCTCACAGTGGACATGCACCTACGGTGACAATTTCAGACCCCTCCATGATTTCTAAGTGGGAGAACTTGCAAAATAGCAGGGTGTTCAAATACTTATTTTCCTTACTGTATATAGCAGTCTTTTATAAGGTTTCCTCTGCATTGTGACCTTTCTCCTAACAGGAAAGTATGATAACTCTGTGGATGTTTACGCCTTCGGTATCCTCTTCTGGTACCTCTGCACTGGTTCAGTAAAACTTCCAGAAGCCTTTGAGAAATGCTCCAGTAAGGACCAGCTCTGGAATAACGTAAAAAAAGGTAAACACTGCTTTCACACCTGCAGTTTGTCTGGATCAATGACAATAATAAACATTTAGTTGCCTTTAAGTTCTAGTCCGGTTTGTGTTCACACTGACTTTTTACAAACGAACCAAGAACAGTTAACATGACGTCATACAAACTGACAGGAACTCATTGATTGGACAGTTTTGGGGATGTCTTCCATCAGCACTATATAGATCCATGCCGGGAAAAAATATTCTGGCGACGCTTCTAATACGTTTATTTAAATCCTCAGGTGTCACAGATCCACAAGGAAATAACTGGTTATGAGCATTAGTTGAGACCTCATGTTATGAATAATGACAAACGGGTAGAAACAGAATGAAAAAGAGGTTCATCATACCATAACATAATGGGAGGATTACTGTGGTATCATTACGTTGCTTAATTTTTGAAGAGAAAATGTGCGGAAAGTGTATGGAGTAAGGCACACTGCAGTTTCAACTGCTTTTCACTCCGATTGTTGAGGAAAAATCACACCTCTTCTATCAAAGAATCTTGTGATTTGAACTGAATTCAATTTCAATTCAATTTTATTTATAGTATCAAATCATAACAAGAGTTATCTCAGGACACTTTACAGATAGAGTAGGTCTAGACCACGCTCTATAATTTACAAAGACCCAACAATTCCAGTAATTCCCCCAAGAGCAAGCATTTAGTGCGACAGTGGCGAGGAAAAACTCCTTTTAGGGAGAAACCTCGGACAAACCCAGGCTCTTGGTAGGCAGTGTCTGACGGTGCTGGTTGGGGGTGTGATGAACAGTGGCAATAATAGTCATAATAAAGATAATGGAACAATGACCAGAAATAGTAGTTGTAGTAGTTCATGGCATAGCAGGGCACTGCAGGGCGTTACAAGGACGTAGCAGGGCACAGCAGAGCATAGCACGACGCAGCAGGACGTAGCAGGGCGTAGCAGGGCGTAGCAGGACGCAGCAGGACGTAGCAGGGCACTGCAGAGTGTAGCAGGGTGTAACAGGGCATAGCGGGGCGCGGAGCAGGACCACCGGGACAGCTGCAACCATGATTTAGGTGCCACCCTAATCCAAAGAAACATGCTGGGCAAAAGAAACACATAAGCTCCCCAGAGCTAGGTTAGTAACAAGCATTTCTGGGACATGGATGCACACAGATGGAAAGAGAGAGGAGAGAGGAGCTCAGTGTGCCAAAGGAAGGAAGACCCCCGGCAGTCTAAAACTATAACCGCATAACTAGGAGAGACAGGTTTAAGGAGAGGAGCCTGGTCGGGCTAGAACTCTCCCCTGCCGAATCGGGCTGTACTGGCCTGCCTCCCTCTACTTTGATGATATCATTGGTTATATGGTAGATTAATCTGACGACTATGAAGAGAAGCAGAGAAGAGAAGGGGTGCCGTGTCTGCAGCGATACACCCTTCCCCGCTGGTCTAGGCGAACGCTCCAACTCCTCACTCCCTAACTATAAGCTTTATCAAAGACGAGAGTTTTAAGATTATGTGGTGACGGTGTCTGCCTCCCGAACACAGACCGGGAGCTGGTTCCGCAGGAGAGGAGCCTGATAGCTGAAGGCTCTGGCTCCCATTCTACTTTTAGAGACTCTAGGAACCACAAGTAACTCTGCATTCTGGGAGTGCAGTGCTCTAGTGGGACAATAAGGGACTATGAGCTCTTCAAGATATGATGGTGCTTGACCATTTAGTGCTTTGTAGGTCAGAAGAAGGATTTTAAATTCAATCCTGGATTTTACAGGAAGCCAATGCAGAGAAGCTAATACTGGAGAAATATGATCTCTTTTCTTAGTTCTTGTCAGAACACGTGCTGCAGCATTCTGGATCAGCTGGAGAGTCTGAGTATCCTGATAGTAAGGAATTACAGTAGTCCAGCCTGGAAGTAACGAATGCATGGACTAGTTTTTCAGCATCGTTTTGAGACAGGATGTGCCTAATTTTGACAATGTTACAAAGATGAAAAAAGGCTGTTCTTGAGATTTGTTTTAAGTGGGCGTTGAAGGATATATTCTGATTTTAAAAAAAAAAAAAACTGAACCAACCAGGTCAGCTGTTGAAGCACCATAACTGTTGTCTCTATGATGACTGCTAAATCACAACCTTAAACATAATCCATTTGAGGCCGATGTAAACAACACGTGTGTGTGGTTTGCGTTGGGTCTCTCTGTATGTGTGTGTGTGTGTGTGGTTTACATTGGGTCTCTGTGTGTGTGTGTGTGTGTGTGTGTGTGTGTGTGTGTGTGTGTGTGTGTGTGGTTTGCGTTGGGTCTCTCTGTGTGTGTGTGTGTGTGTGTGTGTGTGTGTGGTTTGCTTTGGGTCTCTGTATGTGTGTGTGTGTGTGTGTGTGTGGTTTGCGTTGGGTCTCTGTAAGTGGATGTGTGTGTGGTTTGCGTTGGGTCTCTGTCTGTGTGTGTGTGTGTGTGTGTGTGTGTCTCTGTGTGTGTGTGTGTGTGTGTGTGTGTGTGTGTGTGTGTGTGTGTGTGTGTGTGTGTGTGTGTGTATGTTTCGGCTCACTTGTGTCCATGTCGTCTCCAGGAGCCAGACCTGAGCGGTTGCCCACTTTCGATGAGGAATGCTGGCAGCTGATGGAGGCCTGCTGGAACGGGGACCCTTCCCAGAGGCCCCTGCTTGGTATTGTGGAGCCCAGCCTGCAAAGCATCATGGTCCGGCTCTGCAACTGTGGTTCGGAACAGAAAAGCAGCAGCCTCGAGGACTCAAACTGAAAACACTCCAGACAAACTAACAAATGTGTGACAGGGATTTTGATCAGGAAAGTATTTTTCTTTTGTATTTATGAATAACGGAGATGAACAGTACACCAATGAATAATGTTCGAGCTGACCTCCTTTGTTGGATTTACATTATTTATGAGGAGTTGATACAGACCAGAAGTTTGCAAATATGTGTGTTTTATTGTTTGTTCTTGTGTATTTGTATACAACATGCTTTTGTCGTAGCTGCCGTGCTAATTGCTACTTTGTCATAGAATTGTTACTAGATGCAAATTGTTTTAAAAGTTGTTCATTCCCAGTATTATGGAAAAAAAAATATAAATATATAAAAGATTAATTTTAGATTGTATTTAAACTGAACATGTCTACATCTATACAAATACATCTTTTTTAATAAAATGAGCTGTTAAAACACGATTGTGTCATAAGCTGTTGTTAGTTTATCACTAATGATTTTGTCTGAGGTAAGGTTTTTATTTTTATTTTTTAATTCTTTTTGGCTTGTGACTCCTCAAAACTAAGAAATGTCTACTTGCAACACATCGCCACTGGTTGCATGTGTCCAAATCACTGCTCTAAATTATACAGTTCTGGAAATGGCACATTTTAGGAAGTTAGAAGTAGTAACACAAGTAGAAACTGTTTGTTTTGAAAGAAATACTGCGTACTTTGTTTAACAAAACATGAATATGTACAGCGGTGTATCAAAGCTGGAGAATTTGAATCCTCTTCTACAATGTAAGTACAGCTTTTCTATTTAACATTTAGTGTTGTAATGCAATAATTGTTAATTAAATATTCATTCTTAATGGTTTATTATTTATCAAGTTCAATATAACTTTTAACAGTTAAGTGTTTCCATTTCAGAACCAGCTGGAGCTCAGGAGTAATCACTGCTTGTGAAAAGGCTCCTCAGCACAAGGTTGATGATGAAAAAGGAACACAGGTAAGCAGCTTTAGCACCACCTAGTGGGTGTTATGCCTCATCTCTGTTATTATGGATCCCACGTAACTTCTAGGCAAGTCCCACCCTACGAAGCAGGCCGATTGGTTGGGGTTAGGCATTGACCTTGAGTGGTTAAGGTTAGGATAGCCGTTTTTTCAAATCGGGTTACGTTACCTAGCGTAAGCATGGACGCCTGGCCAATAGTAGTGTGTGAATGCTATTGAAGGGCCTAGACTTTGCATGGGTTCCATGATAACGCCTCATCTCTCTCCTTGGTTCTAAATGTCTTGAAGAACTGTGAGCAGATTGTTGTTAGGACACAAGTAGTAAGAAATCAGTTTCTTATGACAAATTTATGATGATTAAAAAACGTTTGATCTGTGTCACTCTCTCAAAGATGAATACTGAAACTATAAAGTATCAGATATCAACAGGATGTGTACTCATACAGTAGATGTGAGGATAGTCCATTGGTCAGATATTCTGCTCATATCAAAGCGTCATGTTGCTGGTATGCAGTTGAGAAATTGACTTAAAATGACTCGGTTCATGTTTCATGTCTCAACTTGCTGTAGTTGCTTTTCATTTGCTTTGACTAAAGCCTCTGAGTTGGGACTCCCTTCAAGAATACTGGTGATCAAAATCTTATGGTCTTATTTAGCATTAGCCAGTTGAGCTTCAGATTCCTCAGTGCCAAGTCTTTGGTCCTTGGTTCCAGGTAAACTGAAGAGATCTTAAAGACAAGCTTAGGTGTAATGTGTTGTCTTTAGACAGACCCAGGCTAACGGTTTACCCGTTTCCAGTCTTCATGCTAAGCCAAGCAGACCGACTGCTGGCTTCATATTTAGGGTTACGATAACAGATGCGAGTGGTATTAATCTTCTCATGTAACTCTCCACCAGAAAGCAATTAAGTGTATTTCCAAAAATGTAAAACTGTTGCTTTAAATTAACCATGCGCTGCAAAACAACAAGGTAAAGTTAATTTAAGTGGACATAAAAATAATATAATATATAATATTAATATCTGATTATTCCACTTGTACAGTAGGATGTACCCTAAAGTGCTCAAATTATGCTCATTTTCAGGTTCATAATTGTATTTAGAGGTTATATCAGAATAGGTTTACTGTACATGGTTTAATTTTCAAAAAACACTATATTTTTGTTGTACTGCACATTACTGCAGCTCCTCTTTTCACCCTGTGTGTTGAGCTCTCTGTTTTAGCTACAGAGTGAGACATCACACTTCTATTCCATCTTTGTTGGGAGTCGCACATGCCCAGTACCTAGGTAAGCAGTACAAGCTAGTCAGAAGCAGAGCATGAGGGCGTGCCACGCTAGCAGCTAGGCGAGCATTATAACGTGTTACAAAGTGACGCACGTTTGTCACGGAAGTAAAGGCTGGACTACAATAGAGCTGTTTGGAGCAGTTTGTGAACAGTGTTTTCTGTTGGAGATGGTAAGTCCCTTTGGAGTGGACTTTGGGCTTTTTCACTTTGTAAACCGATTACATGCACAAAAAAGATATCTAACACAATAAAGGAAAGGGGGAAAAAGCCAAAAAGCATAATATGAGCACTTTAATATCAGAAAATAACTGTAATGTAAAATACATCACACAGGGAGAAATCCAGTTATTTGACTTGGCACTGATAAAAATTTGAGGTAAGATGGAAATGGTAGAAAACAGTTTAATCAGTAAAAACAGGAAGCGGCAGAGTAAAAGAGAAAATTCTCTGATGGGATACCAGAGTTGATATGATTGACCTGGTAGTGTTGTTTCTTATGGCATGAGATACTATACATTAAATTCATATGTCTATATTTGTAAAATGGCATCCACAAATATCACATCAATTTGACTAAAAGTAGTAAGTAAGATAAAAGATATTTCCCTCCGAGGATAAAGAGCAATTCCTTTAAATGGGTTCTGAGTGTTTGAAAGAGGTTTTACATATTTACTTACATTTAAAGATATGTCCTAGATTCATTTACATGCCACTCTGTACAGTAAAAATGGATTACAGCTCAAAAAGTATTACAGCACAATTTTGCATTATTTTACAAATGACAAAAGCTCTGAAGCTAATCTATAAAATACAGCTGTTAAGTCACTGAACTCGAATGAATGCGTTCATCCCTCCAGATAAAAAAAAATAAAAACGAGAGCGCTTTTAACGTCCATAAAAAATGTGCTCTGTGATTTACAAGAAAAAAAAAATATTATCAAAAGTCCTTTTGAGTCCTTTTTTGGGTCTGCACATGCAGGTTTGCCCCCTCGGAGGCTGAGAAAGCCATCAGTCTGTGCAGCTGTTGCCTCTGGAAAACATCTTTCATTAATGAGAAATAGCCTATACGGAGCATCATTAACAGGCAGCGATTCCTTCCTCGTTTTCAAGTTCAGAAATCCACGAAGAGCCTGCACTCGACCGTTGTGTGCCTCTTGGACATTTGAAGTAACTCAACCTG
Organism: Sander lucioperca; assembly: GCF_008315115.2. Classification (NCBI taxonomy): domain Eukaryota; kingdom Metazoa; phylum Chordata; class Actinopteri; order Perciformes; family Percidae; genus Sander; species Sander lucioperca. The sequence continues at coordinate 2,939,594 of NC_050178.1, forward strand.
AGTCTGAACCCCCCAAACAGGCTCACACTTCAGTAACATAAGTAGGCAAACCAGGAAGTCATCACAAAGTAGTTAATGCATTAAAAAGCAATTTCCCTGAATGTTTGCAAATCTACGACTAAATGACCCACCCAAAAAAAAACAAAAAAAAAAACATGTTCCACAGTCTTCAAAACAAAACATATATCCTGGAACAAAACAATAAAAAAATTAAACCGCCAACAAATCTGGGCAGTAAATTAAAAAAAAGTGCATTGTTTCAAGTATGTAAACAAAATGATTTCTTTAAAGGGAGAGTGAGACTCGTTCTGTCAGTGTGTGTGAGCCTGGGCCAGTGAAGTGACTCCTGAGGTTTGGCACACATGTAAGAACTCACACACACACACACACACACACACACACACACACACACACACACACACACACACACACACACACACACACACACACACACACACACACACACACACCCCCCTACTCCTTCAGAGGATCATGATGATGAGGAGGAATTCCTTCTTTTTCCAAATTTTTTTAAGGAGATGTCCGGTGCTCCCTGTTTGCAGTCAGTGTTGAAGAAGGAGGCTCTATGACCTGTAAAGACACACCCCTCCGTCAGCGTGGTCACATGGAAGTGTTGCAGTTGCTGCTGGGAAAACAGGGTGTGGAGCATGGAGGAGGATGTGGGTGGATTCAGCATGGATGAAGAGGAATGTGTTGGACACGAATGCAGCACAACACGAGCAAGAACACAAAGAAAAGAAAAAAACGTGAGCCAATGAACACACACACACACACGCACACACACACACACACACACACACACACACACACACACACACACACACACACACACACACACACACACACATACACACTGAGGGGTGACAGATGCTAAAATGATGTACCAATCTGAAGACAGTGATCCTGATTGTTTTGAATGAGGATCAAAGCTTCATGGGATAAAATTAAAGAATAAAAATCTATGATTTTTGGAAAGAGAAGGGGCAAAGAAGGTGGATTAGTAAATTTTATTTGTAAATAAGACCTGTATTTTAAGAATTGAGCATTAACGTATAAATATGCCTGTATGACTGTGTCTTCAGGAAGTCTGTCGCTACTTTATACTCACCACTCATCTGCAGTAGGTCATACAGCAGCTAAGCTTTAATTTCATAGTGAGCCATCATTTTCTTCATATTGGACAAGCATCTGCAGCTTAAAGTGGGGGAAACTCCACTATCTTCCTTCAGTGCTAATTATTTCTCCTTTATTTTACTCTGAACAAAGACATTAGATTTGCATCAAGCATTCAACAGCCTTGACACAATGATAAAAAGCTAGAGCTGGATGTCCACAATGAAGCAAAGGATGAAACGTATATGTGCTAAATGAGCAGTGAGTTTAAAATAGATCAGATTCAGATGGATGGACATACCAGCTGTTGTAGTAATCAATCCTACAATCCTTGTTCTTAAAATAGCCGTTCATGTTGCGTTATCACTCAGAACAACACTTAACATTCACACTGTGGGTAATGGCAGGATGGGTGCTATCTTTATTTGGTTTAACATTTAAGATTATTAGGTGGAAATGAAAACAACAATCACTGAGGACGACGACACAAATCGTAGTTTGACGCAGACAGTTGAACGAAACACTGCATGACTTACGCGACACTACACTGGACACAGTAACAGGTAGAAGACACTTTTTTCTTATTCTTAATACTAATATTGCTTTTTATCTTTCTCTGACTTTATAGGTCTTAGCTTGTGTTAATACTCACTCTGATCCTGATGAGTCACCATCCACTGTCCCTGCCTTAATGCTCATGGCGACGCCATTCAGCTGATCCGGCAGGCTGGTTTTAGCCAGTCCAGCTCGACCGTTACTAGAAATTGATCCCTGTGGAGACGCCGTGCCGGGAGCGTTTTCACAAAGTTCATTGTGGATGCGGTTGAGACCATTTCTCTCTACAATCGGAGAAAGCTGCTTTTTCTTTAGGATCCCTGCAGAGGAAAAACAAGATGTGATGACACAACGACGATAGATGTGGGGGGAAAAACAGTGATTCATTCATATTCGCTCTTAGAATATTTGTTTTAAAATTAAATAAAATAGTGGGATCATTTTTTTTTTTTTGTTTCACTTGTGTCATCTTGAAAAATTACAAAGAATTGATTTATGTAAATTTATCAAAAGTTGAATTACAATCTCAACAATATGTTTAACACATTAAGTTCATGATCTCCTTCAGGTGTTTGCATTAGGCTGGACTTTACCTTTGTGAGGGTGGGCGTAGATGTTTGGCAGACTGGGCAGTAGCACCGTCATGGCGTCCTGCTGCGTCCGGTCGTCTGATAACATGCGGGTGCCGCAGCCGAGACTTAGCTCCGGATTGGCCAGAGTGTCCGGCTTCAGTCTGTCTGTACCTGCGAGCTCGCCGTCACTCACTGCTCCTGTGTAATCTCCAGGCCAGTACATCTTACTCAAACTGTTGTCTGGAAAAATATATAATAATAATAAAAGAATAAATTAAATGTAGGAAAAATACATGTCACTATTACGTACTAAATCCTAATAGTTTTATATGGGATTAACCTAAAGATGTGGTTGAGATGGGTTAACTCTCCACTCGTGTGTTAATGAACATATGTGGCGATAAAATCTGTCATTGTTTCTGAATGTGAATGAATGAATCCAAGAGTTTGAGGATTTAAAAAAAAAAAAAAAAAAAAAAAAAACTTCTATATAATATATATAGTTGATAATCCATGAGAGGCACAAAGTGGGGCTGGGTTCAGATGAACTTCTGTACCGTGCGGTTGTGGTCTCTTGGCAACATTAGATGCCAGGTTTTCCCAGCATTCCTCTGGTGGGAGTGGACCCTCCTCGTCCTCGCTGTCAGAGGAGTGTGTGGAGGCGTAGGATCCGCTCTGGTCGTCCTCTAGAGACAAGTCGCTGTCCGAGTCGCTGTCACGATCTGCACACAGACGGAGAGGAGATCGTGATGTAGTCATACTTTTCATTGCAGTTAAGATAAATAAGAGATACTGAATGATAGTAATACCATCCAGGTGCTCTTTAGTTTCATGGAAGAGTGACGCATGGTCGTTCAGAGCGATGTGCGCCTGACTGTTACTCAACCCATCCTCCCTGAAAAGACAGAAGAAGTCAGTGTACAGCTGCTCCTGGCACTCTGTCATGTAATGCAGCGTATGAACCTTTATTTTAAAATGTTTTTGTACCTGAGGACAAACGGCACGTAGCTCTGCTGGCTCTTGCCGCTCTGCATGGTGCCATTTAGAGACACACTGGAGTCTCCAAAGGGAAGGTGGTACAACCTGCCGTCCATGTAGTTTGTGTTGCATTTGTAGCCCTGAAAATACAGAGATGAAAGGAAAGATGAGTGTTTTAAGAACAATAAAAAAAAACTGTATTGAATCAAAGGGAGAATGTTTTTTTTCTCTGTGATGTTGTGTGGTTGAGCTGCTGATAAAAACACTGAGTATTGCTTAAAGGATAGGATTATTCTATATTTTTATTTTTGTTGACAAATCCCATAAAAACACCAAATCCAACAAAGTCTAAGTCCCCCTCTCAAAAACTGACTTCCCAAGCATGTCTGTGGCTCTCAGCATACGGAATCAAAGAAAGGCCATAATAACTTGAAATGTTTTAAGCAAACAAACACATAATTGTGAAATTTAAAAACAGGTCACTAAAATATACTTTTATTTAAAAAAAAAGCTGCAGATTAATGCACTAGTGAATATTTCACCTATAGCAACAGAGACAACAATGAAGCTCTGTGGTACAGAGGAATACGATATTTCAGGCTTTGGCTACACAGGCAGAACTTGTTAGTGGGACCAATTCATTGTTGGTGTTGGTCTTTTTGGGATTTAAGGTGGAAATATCTCGACACATTTATATACAATTGACAACACTTGGTAGTTTCACCTTAATTTATGACAGTTGCCGTATCAATAATATCTGTAATCTTAACTGACCGATGTGACCGTTTTTGTGTTTGTAGGAAAGCTCCCAACATGTAACTAAGCTGAGTTTTGAATTCCCAGAGAGTATCTGACTGAATGGAGTGTTTTCTCAGCCTGTGCGATGAACTCACAGAGGATTTGGATTTGATCATATGATCCGGACGCTTGCGGCTGCAGCAGTATTTCATAGCATTCCTTGCTTCCTTATTGAAGACAATGCGGAAGAAGAAAACAAATGGACCCTGTGGTTGGATGACAGAAGAAGGAAGGTCAGGAAAAAAGACAAAAATCAACCATTCAAGCAGTTTCAGAAGGAAATAGAGGGCTCACCTGCACACAGTTGAAGCCAGCGAACAGGTAGTGGAAGATGATCATGTCGCTGTTGACGGAGAGGAGCGCCAGAAAACAAGTGACTGAAACCAGGAGGAGAACGCCACCTGCAGTCTTCAGGCCTGAGCTGCAGAATCACATGAGAAGTTAGTGAGCAGCTGACAGGACGATTTCTACGAATTCAATGATCTGAAGATGGAGCTTGATGATAAGCGACCAGAAGCCAACATCAGGAGTGTAGTAAAATGAGACATAGAGGAGTACAATGTGTTGTGAAGAGCTGTGATCACAAACATGAACTTTGAGCAACAAAGTCCTAACCTCTAAAATGCCATTTAGTATGTATGTGTACCTGTTTGATACAGTATATGGTATGTACCCATATCTCTAACATTAGAGCTAGCCTTAGCTAACTTTACATGTTTTTAGCCTAGCCATTCAGTCTGACTAATCCATAACAGAAATTAAGAGCCAACTAAATGATACTTATATTTGGCATGTTTAACTTATTAGTACAACACTATCACACATTACATCATACTCCATGTTTAGAACATTAACCAGGCATATACTGTACATATGACTGGCATATTATTTATTATTCACCATAAATACTTTGAATTAGTAACCGGTTGATACTGTTTTATCGTGGCCTAAGCAGTTTACTACCGACATAGACGTTGGGGTATTTCCTCACTATGATCTATCTTCAAATAGTTTGAACAATGTAAGGCCTATGTATTGATTACACCTGATAGCCTATAGTTTTACTGTAAATTCCATCAATGACGTGAATCTACAGAGGCAGGTTACTATATGATTTAATTAGATTTTTATTATTATTGTGTCATACATAAATAATATGTCCAGCCCAAACAGACTAACAAGAAACCATTATTTAGAAAAAGAGACCAGAAACCAGAGTAGCATCTTAAATGACAAAGTATAGGCTACTAAACATATAGGCTAAATCCTGACTGCATTCAAATTGAAATCTGACAATGTTCAACGACCAGAGGTCCAGAGATTACTGTTCTCAAATGTGCAACTAAAGACCTTTGAGTTGGCTCTAAATTTCTGTTATGGATTAGTCAGACTGGATGGCAACAACATGCAAAGTTAGCTCAGTCAAAGACGGTTCTAAAACCGTCTCTGGCTAAGGCTAGCTCTAATGTTAACGTTAGAGTTATGGGTTACATTACATTGGCATGTATTTACAGACATTTCAAAAGCATTGCACATATCTCAACAACAGAACGAACGAGAGACACTTATATAGTCCTTTATTTACGGTGCTATCTTGCGTTACATTGAGGTGGGCGGATCAATCCAAATATCGATAATATCGATACCAACGTTGGTATCAATATTGACACACACACACACACACAAAGCAGCACAGAGACGGAGCAGAAGAATGGCAGAGAGGAAGAGCAGCGCTGTGTGGCTATATTTTCAGGCCGAAAATGACGGTAAGCTGTATAAGTTGTAAAAAGGCTGTAAGATACAGTGGTAACACAACACATTTACACAAGCATATGAAAATTCTGTCCTGGGTTTTAATTTATTAATAATCCAAAGATAAAATCACAAGAACACTTAAAAAGGTCATGAAAATTCATTCAGATTTAGCTATTTGATGATGCATCCACCTCAATTATTAAAAAGTATCTGTATCAGTATCAGCAATACTGGCCCTGTATTTACTTGGTATCGGATCGTTTGCAGTATCGCACACCACTAGCGCTACATCGTTTAAGACAGAAACGCTTCTTCGGCCAGTACACCTCCGTGCTTCCTGTAACGATAGCTGTCAATCAAGGTAGGGGGGGGGTCTGTGGGTGAGATCGCGTTTAATCAATATAGGAGGGCCAGTGTCTCCTTGGTTTCTGCCCCCCAAAGTGTCAAAAGTCAGTTTCACACGCGTGCAGAAATCCACTTCGCGGGCAGAGTGACCTGTAGAGCGTGTGTTTCCCTCCAGCGCTGGCAAAGCAGACAATCTCTCGCATTGTGGTGGCTGCTTTGTGCGCTTGCTGAATGGTTTTATACACGCAGGTGCCATTCTTTGCCTCTCCCTATGTTTTGTTTCACGCTCGCAGCTGCCATCACTGGGTTGTTGAATTGGTAATGAAGACTGCGCATTTAAAATAATATAATTGGCTCGTGAGCACGCTCGGGAGATATGACATAAACCTGACGCCAAAAGGATGTTTACCATTTACTGTACAGGACTCTCACACCACCTCAAAAGAGACAGCCAAGTATGAACGCCGGTTACATGAACACCTGATGACTGCCTGGAGACTGCCTGAGTGTATGTGAACGCAGCCTATACATGACCCTTTGAAATGTAAAAGCATAAGACAGGCCACATGTTACTGTTTGCGGATGACTCCATCATCTGCTTTGTGGAACGATTATTCTCAGAATATCATCAATAATAAGCAGCAATCCTGCCTCAAGAAGCTGGAACTCGAGAATATGCAGCATTTAGTCCTTATTTTTGCTTGAAAAATGAAAATTTTTGGATTATCAAAATAGCTGCTAATTATTTTTTAGTTGACTGACTTTTGATTAATTGACTAATTCTTAATGTTAGCTTCTCTGTAATGTCTTCCAGTCAGTCCAACAGGGACAGATTATTGAGCAACCTTTAGAGCGGATCGAAGGAAAGGTTTGATCTGATCATCAGTATTAAATGCTGATGGAAATTCAATTATTGACATCCTTTAAATGGTTGTTAGGCGAGTATTACTAGTTTGATTTGAAAGTTGGCAATTTCAGGCTGGGAATTTCCTTCCACTAGACAATGCCTAAATACAAATACTTCAACAGAATAACTTTGAGCATGTAAACAGTGTTTATATTTGATTAAAACGTAACACTCACACACGAGGCTCTTTCTTCTCAATGCTGTGGTGTCTGAGTGAGCAGGAGGCTCTGGACGACAGGATGTATAGGAAGACGTTCATCTGTGGACACAATATCAAACTGTATCACTACAACAACATGGCAGGAGTGTGTGAGAGCAAACATCAAAGTAATCTTTCTGTCAGAATATTTTCTACTATTTTTTCTTTACAGACTCAACTGAACAGTGACGGGTGTGTATACTAACAAACAACATCTGTAGTGCTGATCTGATGAGATCAGCATGTTGGACTGTGAAGATACATCAATAGACTGTAAAACACACTTATATTTTTTCTGCATTTAAAGGTTGATTCAATGTTTTTGTTTCCATCTTGTTTTTTTGTATTGTATCAGTACCTGTGAGCCAGTATGAACTTAAGTGCCAAACAACATAGATGCAGACTGCTTTTGTCATGTGCATAAATAATGATACAACAGTTTCAATGGCAGGCTTCTGCAGGGACTCACCGACACCACCATGGCGATGGGTCCAGCAAAGCTCCAGATGAGAGTGTCGTACATAGACAGCCAACAGAAGTCTGGGTTGCCGTAGCCTTCAGGGTCCAGTCCTACTGCCAGACCTGCACACAAACCAAGAAAGCCTTTTTCTGTCAAGAGGAGGTTGTTCATCTGAAGTAGTCGGATGGCTTTAAACAGCATTGTTTTCAAAATAAAATAACATTGAGCCCCAATTTGGACTTTTTACTACAGTTAGGAGATAACATTTAACTGGAAGACGTCTCACATTTAAACTGTAATTTTCATCTTGCCATGAGAACAGTGGAAGGATCACAGATATCGGTATATAAGACTGCAAGCATGTTTGATAACGATCGATCTGTACGTCCAGGATGCAGCCAGTGAAGTCAGCTCGCTGATAAAAAAGCATTAACAAACTATGTGGTCATAAAATTAAGCCCACAAGACAAACCATACGCACACGCACACGTAGACATCATAAAAAGTACTGTGTGAATTTAGTTATTACTTAAAAATGGCACCAACTCATTAGAAATGCATTAATCTCATGAAACAAAATCAAACAGAGAAGTAAATGTCAATGTTTCTGAGTGCCGGTTTATTGTTTGTTTACTGTCTATTTTCTGCAGCTGCATTTGTATGAACCATTTTCATCTGTATTTAACTTTTTATGTCTTAAAATAGATTTTTAGAACTGGCACAACAGTGCTAAGAATCAAGTGGCCTGGACTGCTGCGTTTAGACATGTAAGATACTACAAGACATAAATTGGATGAAGTAACTCATCAGGATTCTCCTCTGTACAGCAGGTACATTTTTCGTGATATTATGAAGGTTCAGACCTGTGATGAAGGCCGGCACTCCCCAGCCAATCAGGTAGTAGAATCTCATGGGTCCATAGTTGATGTCTCGCACTTCGCTTATCATGCGGTAGACGTGCAGCCCCTCCAGGAAGAGCCAGGAGAAAGTGCAGAGGTAGAAGAAGTGCAGCAGGATGGCGATGACTGTGCACACAAACTGCAGAGAGATGAAGAGGAAGAAACAGAGAGGGGTGATTAAAACATGAAGAGACAAAATGAAAATCGTATTAATGAATTAATGAAATCAATAAAAAACAGAATGGATTACCGGGTTGTCTGCCTGGTTGATGCCCAGGATGAAGATGAGCTCGGAGAGGAAGAGCGCGACGCCTCCATTGTTGATAATACTGGTCTTGTTGCACTGCATGGCTCTCAGACAGAGGAGGAAGATCGTGGTGAGGAAGAGAAAGCCCATCGTCACTCCCACTGTACTCCACGTCAGGATTTTGATTGGCAGAATCTCTCCGTTCTGACGCAAACGCCACGATTGGAAGAGGAAAGTTTGAGTTAGAGAACAGAGTGATGATATCTGTGGTTTTATTGAAGTTAAAAGGTTTCATGTCACTCACCTCTCTCCTGGAGATGTCCATGAGCACAGCGAAGCTGGTCATGTGATAACACTGACAGCTGATGTGGGTGCCGTTTCTGAAAACCACCTCGCAGCCCTTCGCTGACCAGCCGCCGCTCCCGGCACTGACATAAAACACAAAGAGCAGAGGACGATGTGGGAATAACATAACTTCATCCAGTTTTCAGTTTCATCATCAACTCCACTGTATGTGTGTGTGTTGTTGAACTCACAGTATGGTGTGGTTCCAGAAGACACAGATAGGTTTGGAGCGCTCCTCAGTGGTGACCAGGCGGAACTGCACAGTGATGGGTTTGTCCAGCGTGTGTTGCAGCAGCTCGTCGTTGTCATGCACTGTGATACTGACCACCGGTGTGTTGATGACCGGACGCTTTGGCACCCTGATCAAAATTAAGAAAAAAAAATTGCATGATTAAAGGCATAAATTGGTTGCTACTGAAGATTTGAATCTTCAAAAAACTGTCACAAAACATACCTGTGAAGTTTCCTTTTTAACCACCTAGGCACTGTCGTTTAAGTGAGTTTTACTCAAACAAGAGTAAATAGTGTTGGGGACTATTTTCAGCAGTGGATTTATACATATTTGGTGCACTAGTGAGTATTTACAGCAGCAAGATGGTGCATGAGGGACTGAATTTTTTTTGTATTTATTTTTTTTTTTTTTTAAAGATTATTTTTTGGGCATTTTCGGCCTTTATTTTTGACAGGACAGCTGAAGAGATGAAAGGGGAGAGAGAGGGAGAATAACATGCAGCAAAGGGCCGCAGGTCAGAGTCGAAACCGGGACTGCTGCGTCGAGGAGTAAACCTCTATATATGGGCGCACGCTCTACCAACTGAGCTATCTGGGCACCCGTGGGACTGAAAATTAACTACAGTGCCCGTGTTCATGTTAAGAAAGGAACATGTCACCTACTGTGGTAACAGTGTGGCTCATTGATGTGTTTTTAATAGTTTTTGGATGACAATAGAAGTCTATGGCACAAAGGAATAACCTAGAGTATTTTCTCTATACACAAACAATACTTGCTCATTTTTTAAGGTTTTCCTTTGAATCTAAGATAATAGTTGAAAAAAACCTCTACAAGCCAAACTAGTTGGCTAAATGTTTTGGATTCAATGTAATCAAAGCGCACTATTTTTTTTAACTAATTCCTTCATTTAGACCTTGTGGACGATTCTATGGGAAATCCTGGTCATAATGTAAAAACCTTTATTTCCAGTCACAGTGCTTCATGTTATAGCTTTATTAATCATTCTTACCGCAGACTTCTCTTGTCAGGATCATAGCTCTCTGGTAACAGCGAGGCCAGGCTGTGGAAGATAATCACACTGGCAATGGCGTCCTGCTGGCCGTCCTCAGGGTGCCGTCTCTTCCTGTTGGCTGTGCGGTTTCTCAGCGAGGACTCTGGGAAGACATCCAAGTGTCTGTGGCCCTTGGTGTCCACAGGTGGTTGGAAAACTGAATCGGGTAGTGTGACAGCCGTCTCCAGGTCCACAGGACGAGGGCCCCTCAGGGACTGATACCGCGGGAGTTTGGCTCCGGCAAAATTCATCTTTTTCAGACGATCCACAGAGATGACTGCAGAGAAAAACAGGCACAGAGCTCTGCTGTTGAAAATGGACGTCTCCTTTAACCAGAGAATTGAAGCCCTAAAATTTTATATATTGAGTCCAAAAAAATATCAGATTGAGCCATAAAAAAATGGCCACATCATTACAGCGCTGATAAGAGGGACGCTATTACTTTTTCTCGATTAACACTATTAGAGCGAAAACGATTAGTCAATTAATCGATTAGTCAATGGACAGAGAATTTTAATAATCATTTAAGTAATTTTACAAGTAAAAATGTCAAACATTCCCGACTTCTTGCTTCTCACATGTAAAGATGTATTGCTTGTCTTTGTCTTTTATGACAATAAACTGAATATCTTTGGGTTTTAGACCGTGGGTCACACGATACAAGACCTTCGAAGACGCCACCTTGGGCTTTAGGAAATTATAACATGTTTAATCGATTAATTGAGAAATAATCAGCAGACTAATCGATAATGAAAATAATCATTAGTTTAAGCTCTAAACACTATGTGTCACAGAGCAACTGTAAATAACTGTGCTTTAAGGATTATGTTGGAAGAGTCAGACCAATGATTGGCTGAATGGTTAAAATGAATAACAGTCAGGGGATTTCTATCTTCTAAGTATGATCTATTTTTGTATGTAATAAAAGAAACAATATTATAATAGGACAATAATATTCCTACTATTTTTACTGTGAAAATGTGCTGCCCTATTTCTGTTGTATTCATGTTGGATTTTATTTGTACTTTAATTTGTTTCTTATTTTATTTGTTTCATGAGCCCAGATTTTCTGTTTGTTAATTACTTTAATTGTGTTGTCCTAATAAAAATCATTTTACAAAATTACAAAACAGCTAATTCACATAATGAACTATAAATCTCAAACTGCACTTTAAAACCGATTAATACAGATATGGATCCCCAGTAAAAAGCTCCATAGCTGTAGTGGTTGTCTGCATGTCACAGCTCCCTGGTAAAACGCTCACCTATGTGTGGTGTGACGATGGTGAAGGGGCTGAGGTAGGTCTTCCTCATGTTCTGTGCCAGTGTGTTTGCGTATTCCTCGTAGTGGCGCAGCAGTGCTGCCGTGCCGCCCTCCGAGTGCTGGATCAGCTCCCAGTGCGTCCGTGTGTCTGGAGACAGGATGGCGCTGCCCACACGGACCAGATTCTGTCAGAAAACAGCGAGAGTTCAGTGTGACAGGATGCCACAGTGGAGAGTGAAATGAAGTGTGATGTATTCGCTGCAGATACAGCATGAACGGCTGTGAAGTCTGGCTTCCTGTTTATACACCAATTTGTTTACTGCTGAAACCGCAACAATCTATTGTTTTTATTAAAGTGCTCATATTATGCTTTTTGGCTTTTTCCCTTTCCTTTATTGTGTTATATATCTTTTTGTGCATGTTATAGGTTTACAAAGTGAAAAAGCCCAAAGTCCACCCCAAAGGGACTTACCATCTCCAACAGAAAACACTGTTCACAAACTGCTCCAAACAGCTCTATTGTAGTCCAGCCTTTACTTCCGTGAGGAACGTGCGTCACTTTGTAACACACGTTATAATGCTCACCTAGCTGCTAGCGTGGCACTCCCTCATACTCTGCTTCTGACTAGCTTGTAGGGCTTACCTAGGTGCTGCGCATGTGCGACACCAAACAAAGATGGTACAGAAGTGAGATGTCTCACTCTGTAGCTAAAACAGAGAGCTCAACACACAGGGTGAAAAGAGGAGCTGCAGCAATGTGCAGTACAACAACAATGTGGTGTTTTTTGAAAATGAAACCATGTAAACATATTCTGATATAACCTCTAAATACAATTATGAACCTGAAAATGAGCATAATATGAGCACTTTAAGTTTCATGCTGTGTTGCAATGTTCCCAGGAGAGATGTACAGCATGTTGTTGTTCACCTCAGTGAAGTGGACGTCCTGTGTAGCTGTGAGGTTGAAGCCCTGCTGGTTGCTCTCGTGCTGCAGCAGACTCTGTGTGAGACGATAAGCTACTTTCACATCGCTGCCGTAGTACTTCTCTGTGTGCATGGTGGCATTGGCCAACATGGCTGCCGTCTGCTGAACATGTCCAGAGTCCAGGAGCGATGCGTTACGGGAGAACTTTTCAGACTGGGGGGAAGGGAAGGAAAACACAACCATTTAGTAACTTATTAATGTTTCATTAGTAAAACATATTTTTAACCAGACTGAAATACCTCAACAACAATCCCATAAAAAACTGCTGGATCTTAAACATGTCCTAAAATGTTAGAGCCCTTAAGCTATGTTCAGACCAAAAAAGCGATTTGCCGCAGGGTTGTGCGGCGGTGGGAGTGTCACTAACAAACGGTCCATTTGTGTGACGTCTTGTTGTGTTATTTAACCCTCCAATATAGCACAAGTAAACTTTATATTTCACAAATACTGTTTTCTATCAGATCGTATATAGATCTCGATGTTTCCACCTGCACTTGAAAGCAGCTTTATTTCACAGGAGAGAGAGAAAGAAAAGAGACGAGCGAGACATAGAGAGTGCTTCGTTGTTGCAGGAAACATTCAGCTGTTACACAAACTCCTGGGCAGTTCAGTGCTTGTGTTTGGTTTTTTTATCCCTTAATAGTGTTTTAAAACCTTCTCGTGGCAGCCATAGGTTAGTGATGTTTCCTGTTTACTGTACGGGATTCTCACACCGCCTCAAACCATAGCTCAAAACACATTGACAAGACTGATCGCCGGATACATGATTGGCCACCACAGCGTGACGTGGTGTTGCATTTCTCCAAAAGTTGAGCCTGTCTCAACGTTTCGCCGCAGGCCCGCTGCATTTTTTTGAGTGTCCCCTGTGCAGCAAACCCCGCCGCAGCCTAAACGCACTCCACCCATTCAAAACGAATGGACAGACCTGCATGTTTTGCCGGACCGTCTGACGGCCGACGCAGGCAGTGTGAATGAGGCCTTAGTCTGCTTAAATCCTTGTCTGCCTCCGCACCCTCACGAATGAGGATGTTATTCAGAATCAGAATCAGAATCAGAAAGGGTTTTATTGCCAAGTACGTTTTTTAACACATACAAGGAATTTGTTTTGGTGTTTTGGTTTTGTATTGTGGGAATTGCATGGTTAATTTTAAAACTGACAGAGAGAGAAGTTACGCACCAGAGCTTTCAGCTTGTTGAAGGTAACAGAGGTGCAGTTAAAGAGATTGGGAGGCAGCCAGCCCTTGTGCTCATCACAGTGGCGGATCGCTGTGCCTGAGAAGGAGGAGAGAAAGAGAGAGAGTTATCACATAAGAGGTGGGGAATAGACTGCAGCTCAGAGAGGGCTTGAGGCAAGTTTCATATAATGCCATTATTATATGGTAATTTGACGAGCTGCCTGAAAAACCATCATACCGAGCGTTCCCTTGGGACAGTGAACTGCTGCAGGGAGACCAAACTTAGTCCTGGGCCACCAGATCCCAGCCTCGATGGCCTGAGGGCAGCTGTCATAGATTACTGAGAGAGATGGAGCAGGAAGGAGAGGAGAGAGATGATGAGGATAAAAATGGAAAATGATTTAATATATTTCTAGCTATAATGAAGCCGGGATTATAAATTAAGCATAACAGCATTTTGAAAGTAATCTGCTGTATTCTGACCTTCACAGCCGTTAGGAGAAACCTCGGCGAAGGGGTTGTCACAGCGGTCACACTGGCGTCCGATGACGCCGGGTTTACACTGACACTGGCCGCTCTCTCGGTCACATGCTCTGGAGAAAGAGCCGACTGGGTAGCAGTCACACAGCAGGCAAGTATCACTTCCTTCAGGACGGTAGTGGTTGTCCTGGAAACGGGATTGGAGAGAGGAAGTTGCTGATTAACAATTTTCCTTTTGAATCAATTTTTCAACAGCAGCCTCTTTTCATACATCCCCACATTTCCACCTGAGAGCTACAACAAGCTGCAGCTGCTTGTTAAAAAACATCTGGATGAGTTTTTTAAAGATGTCATCCACCTACGTTTTCCTAATCAGACTTGAACTGACTCCCAATGCCAAACTACATACAGACTCTGAACAGGTGTAGTGTATAGTGACAACATTACGTTTATTCTAAAAAGTTAGTATTCCTTTTTAAAGTATATTTATATCCTTCAATGCTCTGTAAAAGAGTTCATACAACCATTTTGATAGGAAAGATTGCATGTACAACTGAAGTCAGCGTATGTGCCATCGCTTACAGACTGGCTTAGTTATGTTAATGAACCTTAAAGACATTTTCATAGCTAAGTCTGTCGTGATACCAAAGTTTTTATCTTATATCGGTGGATTCACTTTATTTAAATGGAACTAAAAAAAAAAACTCTGAATAATAACTGAACAATAAAATAAAGACAAAAAGACAGAAAAGGCTAAAGAAAGGATTGACCTGATGAACAATATTTACTTAAATGTGCAGTAGTTAAGACTTATAAAACTAACTTTCTGTCATATTTGCTGAAACTGACCCTATGTTCGAGTAGAACTACATGAAGTAGGTCATTTAAAAATAAATCCAGCTCCTCTGGCACCACCTACAGCCTGTAGTGTGATTTGCAAAAATCCACAGCTCCCTGTTCAGATGCACCAATCAGGGCCAGGGGGGGGGGGTGTCTAACTACGTGTCAATCAATGCTCATGCACACGCATTCATTCTCCCTCGTGGGGGGTGGGGCTTAGGAAAACGTTTTTTGGGACTGAGAAGTTGTTGATGTTCAAATTTTTGGCTAAGTCTTGGATCTTCACAATCCTACCTACAGCACCTTTAATGGAGAGAATTCACTTAGAACTTGGAAACCCAGGATAACTGATTATTTACATTTTATCCTCCAGCTCTTTTTAAAAGTCAAATTTTGATTTTGTGTATACAACAAACACATGCCCCTACAGTATGTTATTAGTATGTTGTATGAAATTGAGACACAGCTTTAGCGTCTGTTTGTTACAGAGCAATGAATCAAAGCTGCAAGTGGGCACACACTCACCTTGCACCGACACTCTCCGCTCGTCTTGTTGCAGTCAGAGTCGAAGCCCTTGTCTGTCTGACAGTTACAGGGCCCGCAGGTCTTGTGACCCCACCAGCCTCTGGGACACGGCAAGTCCGTCCTGTAGACAGAACACATGATCAATTTACCTGCAGAGTAATAAAACATGCAACACAACAGGAACCACGATCGACACGCACGCACGCACGCACGCACGCACACACACACACACACACACACACACACTTTAACATAAATGTGGAAAACTGTACTTTTTCTCGCAGTAATGGCCAAAGTAGTGGCTGGGACAGTCACAGGTGTAACCACGGGAGGAACTTGGCTTCCTGGTGCACGTTGACTCGTGCTCACAGGGGTTTAATGAGCATACATCAGTGCAGTTGGTGCCGTAGAAGCCTGTAAAACAAAACACAGGAAAATAAGTTGCTGTCCTCTCACAACTGTGGTAAGCACAGATAAGAAGAAATGATTATGTATAAAAAGGATAATTGTGGCACTTTCCTTAGTGTTGCTTTATCACATGTTTAATGGAATACTAATCATTTTAATTGAGCAATTATTCCTCTTTCACACCGATGGCTCAATCACGGCTATACCCAGGTCGACTGTGTGTTTGAATGGGGTAACCCTCCTCGATCTACTCAACTTTGCGACCCAGGTCACCAGATGTGTTTGATCAGGGTAGACTAGGGTCGATTTCAATGTGAATTGCGCATGACCTGGGTCGCTAACAGCCGGGGCGGGACAAATTATGTGATTGGTTGGAAATGAGAGTGGGGCAGTCGTCACAGGTCCCCACACAACAACATGGTGGACTGGAGTATGTGATGTTAGCTGTTCACTGAATATGATGTGTAAAGCCCCCCGCCCCCATTTCTAGCACTTAAGGTAATTGTAATGCATTGCTCCCGGGTTGACCCAGGTGATCTCTGAATTGTCATAACTAGGGATATACCCACGTTGACTGGCTTGGTTTGAATTTCCAAAAAAAGGTTTGAATCCTGATCAGACAACCCTAGCCCAACCCTGGTAGGTGGTGTGAAAGAGGTATTAGAGACATCAATATTTACATGATGATGATTGAAAATCTTTGAAAATTTTAAGTAACCTTCCAGCCCTGCAAAACGTTACGATCAAGGTTTTGGGTTTCTAAAGTTGTGAGCAGACTGACCTGCGAGGCAGGTGCAGGAGTAGCTGTCCCAGTCGTCGCTGCAGTAGCTGCTGACAGGACAGGGGCTGGAGCTGCAGGGGTCGGGCACGCTGCAGCCCGGCTCCACGTTCACCTTCCTCGCCTGAGACAGACTCAGAGCCCCGCCCACACGCAGACCCTGCAGGCAAACAAACAAACACATGTACGTATCCATGGCAACACAACACAGTTATGCGTGCAACACAGATGCTTTAAAAGAAGTGAAAAGGGGAAATTATCTCATATTGCAAATTGCTATTTGGTGAAACAGGCCCCTGGAATGTGCTGGAAACACAAAGGTTGCTGTTTTGGGTGTGTCAAGGTGCTAAAGTACTAGTAGATGTTTAACTGCACTCCATCATTAACTCAAGAAGTTAAAGCTTGTTTTGAACCACTGCTGAGTGAGCATGGCTTACGTTTCAAAGGGCAAGTAAAAAAGGGTTAAAAGTAGCTCAGATCTGGTTGAAAAGTGATTTAAATAAGTGGTTTGATATTTACAGGTTTCAACAAATTTTTAATGGTCATATTTAACATGTAGTTTACTTTACCTTGAAATATAGTCATTAAAACAACTACAGTTTACCAAATCTAGATGCCTTTTGATCAGCTAAACATGAAACCAATGCTTTCTAGATGAGTTGCTTACTAAAATACTTTGTGCTTTTAGACACAAATGCTTCTAGAGTGGGGCCTACAGAAGAGCCTGACCTGTATACAGCCCCGGAAGCCATGCAGAATTTTCCCATCGGGCCTTGCCAAACCACCAACGCTCACAGTCTTCAGCTTGGAGTCTTGCAGCTTTCCGTCCACCTCCATACTGGCCTGAAAAGGTGCATGACACAGACTTTATTACTGCAAAACTACAATAATTAAATTCATAGTGATTTACAGCAATAATGATGCAACAACCCACCTGGTAGAGTCCCTGATCTAAAGACAACACTGCTTTGCGGTGGCTCGCTGCTCCCCCCAAACTGCTAATATCCAGCTGCAAATGATGCCAGTCTCCATCGTTCACCAGCACCTCCTCCACACGGGAGAGAGTTGAGTCTTCCCCTCTGTGAAGCCCCATCAGCACACTGCCCCCGCGCAGCTACAAAGGCAGGGAGAGAGCCGGGAAAAGGGAGGATACAGCAGGAGGGAGATTAAACCAATGTTCAATAATAGAGGAGAAAAAAAGACCACCAAGAATCAGCACTACATCACAAGAGAAACAGAAACAGAGAGCTCTGACAGTGTTTTTTTTTTTTTGCACACTGCAGTCAAAATTCAAACCTTGAATTGCTGCACATCACAGGTGTGCAGGGCTGGAAATAGATTATGAGACAGTTATGTAACATCAAAGTAAAAACGTAGCCAAACACAGATGCTACAATGATTGTCTGATCATTTGGCTTTTTGTCTCAACTTCCTCCGATATTCAGTGACGTGCTGCGACTTAGATGGCCAACAGGTGGAGCCTCAATCCCAGAATGTTTTATCTTTTTGAAACTGTTGTCATGCTCTCACTGTGGCTGGGATCTCACTTTAAGTAACCATAAAGAAGAAATAACCTAGAAACCGTTTCTTTTCTTCTAATTAAAGTTTCTCTTTGAGGATAAACTGACATAGCTGTGCATTGCCACGTCTATAAAACTGTCTGTGGAGAGAAATAATTTGAAGGAGACCAGAATGTAGCCAGGAGTGTGTGTTTGTGTGTATCCATGTTCAGCGAGAAAAGGTGTAACTACATGTTGCTCTCACCTGCAGTGTGAAGTTGTGCTGCTGGCCGGCGGAGATGTGCAGCAGTGTTGCGCTGGCCTGACGTGTGCGGAACATGAGCTCTACATGCCATGGGACGGAGGCCGCCATCGCTGCCATGTTGTTCCATTGCAACAGACTGTTACCCAGGAAACGCTGCGGGCTGGTCATGACTACAGCAAAAAGATGATGATGAAGATAAATGAGGAGAGAGAGTTGTACAGTATGTGACATGAGACAGTGAGTCACTAGTGTCAACCAGCAAGTCCAGTATGCTCTCTGATCACATCCACGTTATCACAGCTAAAAAAAAACTCTGTTTATCAGACATAAAGACATTTTGCTTCAATCTGCCAGCTTTTTGTGGCTGTCTAAAATCAAATCAGGTGTTCCCAGAAAGCTATATAATTGGCTTTACAAGTCAACACCTGTACCGATATTTCAGTAATAAAATAAAATGTAACATATGATTAAAGTCCCCCTCTAGTCATAAATGTGTTTGTCTTGTTCGTTGAATGTGATGTTTCAGCTTCACTGTGCAGAATGATGTACTGTACGAGCAGAGTTTGATACTAGAAGAATGTTTTCACATTCATCTGCAGACAGGGGGAAAGTTTCTCTGTGCTCACCTTCAATCAATCAAAGAGTTCAAGGTACCGGCAGGATTTATGACATCACAACTACTCTGGAAGCCAATCGTGGTCCAGACACGCAAACCTCCAGTGCACATACACTGAGAATGAACTTACAGCAGCGAAACATTTGAAACAACTATTTGTGCTTTCATAGATTCTTGATTTTTCAACGAGGAAGAAGGAGTAGAGGTTATTTTAAGACTTTATAACGAGGGGGCTTTTTTGTGGCAAAAACACATCAGACATAAATTATTTATCAAAGCAGAGTATTTGTGTGAGTCTTAAAATGTGTCTGGAGGGGATCTTTAATAACCCCAATGACTACACTAAATCTTTTAGTGTATCAGTGAAATTCTAATTGAAAATCATTTCAAATGCAGTTTTATTTGTGTAGTTCATGAATCAGAAGGAAGTTATGGTGTTTGTGCACTCATGCACTGACTGTGAGAAGCTTTTTGGCTCTTTCACACGTAAAAAACAAAGTGACAGGAAAGGACACTCTGTCTGATGTGAAACGGTTACCCTCTGATTACGCTGTCTCTGTACAAAGTGAAGAAAAGCACCTGATCAAAATGATCGATTAGTGTTGGCAAATAAACCTGATGACCTGTGGCAGTCATTGTTGGCTGGTGAGATGAGTGAGCTACAACGACAGAAACTGCAGCGCAATTTCAATCAAAATGTTTCACATTTACACAAAAAGATAAAAACAAAAAGTTGGAACTGTATATATTAACCTTGCCTAAATAATTGTACTGTGTGAGTTAATGCTGGAGTTTAACCACACCTAGTTAACTCCTGTATACGTGTGGTCAGACGACGCCAACAGATCCATGTTTAGGGCTGCAACTAACGATTGTTTTCATTACTGATTTTGTCAGAAAATAATTAAAAATTCCCATCACAATTTCCCAAAGCAGAAAGTGACAGATTCAAATAGCTCGTTATGTAATGGTTGAAACCCCCAAAATACTGAGTTTCAAGTAAGACAAAAGAAATCAGGAAATCTTTACATTTGAGAAGCTGGATCCACTGATTTTTTGGCATTTCTGCTTTTGATTATTAAAATAGTCGTTAGTTAATTTTCTGTTTATCCACTAATCTACATGCTCTGCACCATTCCCACGCAGTACATACATAAACAACTGCATTTTAAAAAGGCACCTCTAATGATGCTGTTGTTGACTTGTTGATTATAATATATACAAGTTATCAAAGCTCATTAAATCTCCCTCCGAGATCATTAACATGTGATCACACTGCATTATGTCCCACTTCTACACACCCATCCCCACCTTTTCTCAGACTTATGCACTCTATGCAACACATTTGCCCTTTTCTTGAATATCCATCTCTACTTCCTTTTACATCTGCTCTACATACAAAAAATGCTTACTGAAATAAATCTCTTTTTTACTCATTCTACTTCAAGCTAAAAACAAGAGGTGTTTGTTTTGACATTTACAGGGCTCATTCCTTATCCTCTGTCTCTTCTCAAATTGCTGTAAACCATAAATCAGCACAGATAACAGCTGCAGTGGATCAAGTGGAACAAAAACAGACACTGGAGAACACTGGGACAGAAACATAAGCAACGTACTGTATGTTTTCAAAAGCCAAAAAGCAATTAGTCCTACACTGTTCAACATCATGTAAACCAGAGAAAATTCAGCCTCAAGCACCTTGATTCTCACAATTGATACTGATTCTGTCATAAATCCGACATTAAAACTACCGTAGTGTAATCAACAGGCTTTTTATGACTGTCCATGTCTGTATGAAATCAGGTGTTCCCTAAAGCTGTGATCACTGATTTGACAAACACCAATAACTGCACTGTACACAGTTGCACCTGTTATTTAAAAAAAACAAACACAGCATTTTCTGCATTATTGAGTCTCTGTTACTTTTTCCACCATGCTTTTTTTTCCGACCTGATGGATGGCCGCTTCATACTCAATGACAAGTTGAGTGTCGGGTCACAGAGACTGAGGACAGTCTTGGGTCAAAACTGCAAACAAACACGTGTCAGGTCTCACGGATTTTTCAACTTGACTCACCTCTTTCGCAGTTTTGTCCTCCAAATCCAAGCGGGCATTCACAACTGAAGGAGCCCCACAGGTTCACACAGGTTCCTCCATTCAGACACGGGGTGTTGTTGCAGAAGTGTCTTTTGGCAGAGCATCCTAGGAGGGCAAGAAAATAAGAGGGTAATTTACCCGTTTGATCTGTCCCGTTTGATCCGTCCCACATCATTATTTCATCAACATAGCAAAGAGTCAGAGGGAAATAAACTATTCATAGCAGGTACAATGATAATTTCCCACTGACTCTACTTCCCCGCTGTGCTCATTACAGTCATTGTTATTTTCTTTCCTCTTCTCCCTCACTTGGCTGGTCCAACAATAAAACATTGTTTGACTGTGAAACAGTCACAGGTTTAAGAGATGAAGTGAAGGATAATCTCTGGATGCCAAACAGCAGGACAAAACGTACCTGGCAGAGTGCCATTGTTAGCGATGAAGCTGGCCATGTCTATGTGCTGGTTGTCGATACGCAGGTTCTTCATGCAGCCCACGAACTGCCGGTTGCGAACAGGAAAGTCCTCTGGGAGTTTGGGGACCCCTCCGAGGAGCAGGGGGCCGGTCAGGTCCAGTGATCTAAAAACATAGAACCGTGAACATGTATGCACCCAGAGTGTTTTGCTCTGCCTTTACATCGTCAACACAAAACATTCATCACAGAGATAGTTTTGCAGTTATTTTCCCCCTAGAGATGAAAACAAAAACAAAAAAAGATAACGGAAAAAAAAGAAAAGCTTAACTAACACCCTAGAGATGTGGAACTTAATTTCAAAACAACTTTACTCTGTCTCTTAATGAGCTGACCGCAAAGAAAGTAATCACGTAAATTACTGAAGTCAATACAGAAGTAGACTTTTCTCCCACATTGTAATGTAATAACTAATAATTCTGCTGATGTAATTCCTGTGGACTCACTTTTTGGATCCTGATTGGCTGCCCTGAGCAGAGCAAGTGTAGTTTCCGATCATGTGACCGAACCGGAGGGCCACAGAGGCGTCACAGTTGTCCACGGTCACTACAACGACCTTCTGGTCCGAGGGTCCCTGCGGGAGGCCGGCCTGGTTTAGTATCGGCTGTGGAGCGAGAGACAAACTCATGAATATTAAGATAAGGTGCCTGCCTTATGTCTGTGTGGAGCCTTTGGTCAAAACAATGAGGATTAAGAATGCATAATGCCTTGTTGCCTTGCCTGTGCTGTGCACACTGAAGTCTTTGTGTACACTTGAGGATCTAGAGAACTTTCTAATGTTGGTCGTTGTTGTTTTTCGTCCAATTGAGGATTTAACTAAGCAAACTATGTTTTAAAGATAATTCAACTCAGAATAATATCACAGGTTTATTTTAGTTCGCATCAATATGCACAGCAGAAGCTCTAAATATGGCTTGATTTAGATGGACAGAAGAAAGGTTATTAGCATCCTATAGTATCATGTTCATTTGAGAATTCACAGGTTTGTCAGCTTAAAGATCCTGAAACACTGATAAAAGAAAAATTGCTGTGCTACTATTTTTCAGTATTTTTTTGTTACCCAGCATTTATAAATAGGACTCAGAAATAGGTTGTTATGAAAATCTCTCATTATTCTGTCTCATTTACTGTAATACAGGAATAATTCATAAAGCAGTGCAGAAACTTCTGGGGAATATCAGACAGTGCTAAGCTGTATGTAGCTTTATGAGCCAGATTAAAAACTGGAGCTTTGAAACTGGGAAACAACAACCAAATAAAGGTTTTTTTTGCATCACACTTGGTTCAATCCCCGTTCAGCTTTAGCTTGCTGTTGTTGAGTATTTTTAATAATTCATATCATAACAGCTAGAGCTAAAAAGCAAGCATGCACACTTGCACGCACGCACGCGCACGCGCACGCGCACGCGCACACACACACACACACACACACACACACACACACACAAGAGATGAGCTTGTTCTCTGCAGGACATCATCCCTGTCGACAAAGGATCTCCTTCATTGTCTGAGAAATCAATAGGGGGGAGCAACAAAAGGAGGAGGGGTCTGTGAGGGAGAGAATGATGATCCTGTCAATAAAAGGTCACAACCTCCTCTCAAAACGGCCGGTTTCTCTGAGGTCACGTAAAGCTCATGTTAACCCTAAGTGTAGGTTCAAGCTGGTGTCGCGAGCTGAGAGCTGAGCAGTGACTGCTCCCCTGCAGGCGAGGACGGGCCGCTGAGCGGTCATCTGGTCAGACAGGATTTAGCAGGAATTAGCTTATCTCATGTGCAGAGATGATATGAATAGTTGGATCATTGCTGACGGCTTGAGAACACACATTTTATTGTCTGGCTGTTTTAGTTTTACATGAAGTTAAACTAAAATAGAAATAGACACCACTGTCTGCAGGAGCCTGAGAAATTATGATTTCCCCGATAGTTCGTCTTTGTCGTCTGATCCCTTGATTTAAAAGCTCATTAAAAACAACACCCAGCTAGAGATATACTGTAAATGTCATTGGCTGGTGCAAAATCTTTAGCAGCTCTATCATAGGAGACATAATTTTAGCCTGAGGCACTGCTGCAATTCAATTACTCTCACATGGTTTTTCTCTTCACTGAATGAATTAGAGGAATTCTCTGTGAGCCTCTAATATTATGACTAAGAGGCTCCTGCACTCACTTTGTGTCTTGTGTTCACAGTGTGACGAGTGTTAGGGATGTGAATGAGATGAGACCAATAATAACCCTAAACCATCTGGCTGTATGTTATCATGACATCTCACCTGACTCACTTTATCATTCTTGGTGATTCTAGGTTATTGTGCTGTGGTTGTATCTTCTCTGAAATATGTGTGATTTGGAAAAGAAGGATACAATAAAACTTTATCGTCAACCAGAGCACAAAAGAAACATGTAATCTATAGAACAAACCCAGTAACAAAACACCATCGAAGTGTAAACAAAGCACACTAGTAAACAAGAGTCTACAGCCATGCTAGAGGCTCTGAGGATGTATGTAGGCGCAGTGGTGCTTTATGCTGATGTTTAGCGGGTATAATGTTTACCATGACCACCAACTTAGTTTAGTGGGTTAGCATGCTTACATTTGACAATTATCACTAAACACAAAGTACAGCTGGAGCTGGTGGTAATTAGTTTTTCCTCATAAACCAAAGCAGGAAACTTAAGAGGATAAATAAAGTTATGACAATTTGTCCTGGGGGGGACAGACATAAATGTGTGTACAAAAAAATGAGGCAATCCAACCAATAGTTGTCGAGACATTTATACAAAATTAAGACCTTATGGTGGCACTAAAATAAAGTCAGAGATCAGCAAAGTCAGAAGGATTCAACATTTGAGAATCATCAATGTGTGTGCCAATACATCAAATAGATCTTGAGATATTTCACAGGATAAGTGAAGACTTTGACCTGCTGGTGAGGAGAGATAAAAGGTGAGGGGATCATCAAAGTCAGCAGGATTCATCCTCTGGGGACCATGAATGTCTGGACAAAATGTTATGGCAATCCGTCAAAATATACAAATAAAATACTTAAATACTTAAACAATTAAAACATCAAATAAAATACAGTGGGCCGTGATTTGTGAATTAGTAAAAAATAGTTATGAAAATGCAAATTGCACTTGCAACAGAAGAACACCTCCCACAGTTCAGACTGAAAAAATACAAGATGAGAACTGTCAAGGTGGTTATGGTTTTATTACTAAAACTATAGAAATTAGAAATTAGAAAATAGAAATTATGCTTGCCACCTCACTCCTCAGTCTGCAGTTCAGGTGACTAAACCATGAAGTCAAGTGATAAAACACTAAATCAGAGTTTTGTAAACTCTTTTCAAGATTGACGGACTCACAAGCTGCTGAGTAACTTAAGAAGATTAGTACTTTCAGTACAACAGGCCCTGTTGTCAAGCAATGTTCCCACAGGAAGTCCCAACAATTATTTTCTTGACTGTGAAACTCGCTGTTCAACACTGAAATGTTAAGTAGACGGAAACAGACACTGAAGGTGGCTTTCACTTTTCAGTTGATGCTCCTTGAGGCCAATTTGTTACAAATTTGTTGATGATAAAAAAAAGCAAGTATGCAGTGTGAATTGCCAAAGGTGAAATCATCCGTCATGCTTTTTTCCACGGTTTCCCTTCGCTGTGAAAGCTCTGAAACAGGCAGCGCTCCAGATTGGACGCTCCTTTCCCTGACCTCTGCTGTCATCAGTCACGGCTGTTGACTCTCCAATAATGACTGTCTGTCAGGACGTCTTTCTGCTGCACAAAACCCCATCCTGTCAGCACTGATTGAAGCGCACATATTTGCTCAAGACCACATTAAACACTGGTCTGATCCGTCGCTACAGGGGATTATGGGAATATGAGTTCCCTGTCACAGAGGGTGACAGGGGTTGTGCTGGAGGAGCAAGGCAGCAAGCAACACAAATATAGGATTTAAGATTGACTAGAAAAACCATAGCAACAAGAGGGGTCGGCCTTGAAGCGCAGCATCCCCGTTCAAAGCCCGAGTCAATACTTCTCTCAGCTTTTCTTTACCCTCCTTTCGCTTCTCTCCTGCTCTGCTTTTCTATCCTCACTGGAGAACAGAGAGAGAGGGGCACCTTCCCCGGGGCCGCATCATTCACTGCCCGTGGTCCCAAAGGAAGCAGAGCCCAACACAAAGACAGCGGTCATTGCCATTCTCCACAGTCCCCCATCATCCTGAAAGCCACATTTCAATCTAAAATGCCCCCTCCCCGCCTCACCCTGCCCCACCCCCTGCGGACAGGGACGGGTTAGAGTGGGCCACTATGGGATACCTTCAGAGGGAGGAGCCATGTTTCTACCTCAGCGATTCACAGGATGTGGAACATGAGGACTGGGAGAATTAGTTCAGCCAGAGCTGGGGGTTGGACCCCTCCAGACACTTCTGGGATATTTAGTACTAAAAATATGCTATGTATTCAATATAATGAATACATATGTAATGAGTACAGTGGTTACACTTTATGATATGGGTGCAAATGTATATGATCTAATATATATATATATATATATATATATATATATATATAAATAATATTACACATAATATGTTTCATTTAATGCATCATTCATGATTTAATGCAGGATATTATGAATTCCTGTTGCATTTGTGTTATTAGTGGATCATCAATTAATGAAAGTTAACTTCCTACATTAATTTATATGCCACCAAAACCAGAACCTCTCTAATGGAAACATGAAGCTGTTTTTATCAAACTGGCAGTCCGATGCAAACATCACATTGCACTTGTACTGTACATGCAAAAGTCACATCAACAGAATCATGTCCTCTTCAAACATGCAGCGAGCTTTACAGTAAAACTACCAGGTCAGAAAAACAACAAAGGAATCAGAGATTTATTTGATTTGAGTGTTTTGTACCAAAGTGATTAATGAGACTTTAATGTCTTCTTGGCAGAGAAACAACTAGTTTTCATCCAAAAGTTGACAAGATTTTCCCCCCTTCATCACTTCTTTTGGCTAAAATCTGACACGGCCATGTTATCATAGACACTGAATAGAAAATGTGAGCAGCGGGGGTGTTGCCTGGCAACATCTTTATGATGCAAAGTGACTTCCTCAATAGACTAAAATGTGACATCCTGTGTGTCGGTCCTGGGTGGGAAAGTACTGAGAGAGCAGAGACAACAGCTCCATACATTCCTCCACAGATTAAGTTGTTGTGATGTTCTTACAGAGAAATGTATTAGTCAAAACATATTTAGTCCAATCTGAGCATGTCTGGAAAAGCATTGCCTTCCCACTCTCTGGCTTTCATTCATTCACCCCCCGCCCCTCTCTTGTCTCTCCTTCCATCAGTGTCTAGTTGGCATGTTGGCTGGTTTCCAGATCATCAGCCTGTCAGCAATTCTTTAGTCTGACACTAAAGAGGCAGTACAACAAACTTAGACAACTAACTTGCACCCAGTACCGTTCGTCCTCTATGATGTCCTAAAGACAAAGCCTTTTATTGAGAAAGCACGTCAGTTATCACTGCAGCCTTTAACCCAATACAACTAAACTGCGACCTGATTTCATTTTGATATTTTCGGCAACTATGTCTGGTATTCTACTGCCACACCTGATGCAGGGCGCAGCAGCAGACAGATTTAACCAAAGTTACGTCAGCTTTTGTGTAATGATAAAAAGAAGGAAATGAAAAACACAATCACAACCAAGATCACCCTTGTTTAAATGAATACTTTGACATTTTGGGAAATAAACTTAGAAGTTTTCTTTTTTTTTTGGATACCATTCTGCAGCTTTGAGTGGTATCAAATTTCCTGAAATGTCAAACTATTTCTTGAAACCAGCAAAATTAAGAGTTCTCACATGTTGTCTTGGGTTATGTTTTTATCAGTGTCTAGGCTCCATACTGAGACATTAGCAGAAACATTTATACTTGTTATTCTTCTGCATTGTGAAGAAAAATAAAACAAATTTAAAGGCTTTAACTCTAATCATAAACCTAGTTCTGCACATACATGGTGTTTGAGGAGTAGTTCCTCTGTTGAGTACCTTGTTGTAGTAGTGGACCTCCACTACGTGCCACTGGCCGTCGCTGACTCCTCCGAGGATGTACGGTGAAACTGTAGTCTTGGTCTCGCCTGAGAAACAATGAAAGAAGTGAATGACTGACAAAAATGGTATAAAAATGAAGAAAAAGAACATTTGCAATAAATCACAATGCCAAAGAAGAAATACACCAAAAACTGTTCTACCTGCAGAGAAGGTGAGCTGTATCTGCTCATTGATGATTTCCATGGCAATGAAGTCATGTTTCTCATTAAAGCGCCCGTTGTAGAGTAACAAACCGTTGCACTCTTTGGTAGCAAATCTGAAAAAAACATTTAAATTATATTTGTCAATACTCAATCTCATCACTGTTTAGTTCATGTATATATATATATTTTAAATTCATATTCACTCTGTGAATTAAATGTTCAGGATGGTGCTATTGTACATTTTTCTTATTGCCAACAAATTCCATGAAAAGACAAAAACCAACAATAAATTCATCGTAACATAAAGATAGTCGATGTAGTTACAAACTGCCATATCATATTCCTCTGTGCCTCGGACCTCAATTATTGTCCAAAAACTATGAAAAACACACGAGTAAGCCACACAATTGCACTGGATGACACATGCATTCATTCTGAGGAACCACTGTACTTTATTTTAACTCAATCCCACGTGCACTGCTACTGTAAATACAGAGTACCAAATGTGTAATAATTCGCTGCGGAAAATAATCCTCAACAAATGCACTATTTACTCCTGTTTGAGTGACATTTGCTAAAAATCACAGTGCCCAGCTGTGTAAGGAAATTACAGAGCCTTTAAAATAAAAAATAAAAAAAAATAAAATATATATATATATATATATATATATATATATATATATATATATATATATATAAATAAAATATTTGTAACCTAAAAATGACGTCTTCAATAGGAACGAATGGGATTAGGGCTGAGTGCCAAAGACAGGATAAAGAAGTATTGAGAGGAGGAACACATTGTTAGTTTTGGTCTTTTCATGAGATTTGTTGAAATTAAGAAAAATGTACTGTCACACTAGCCTTTAAACATAACGATACCAAATGACATAAGTACTGGCGTGTTCTGTAAGAAATCATTTGCTGTCAGCTATGCCTGTACTCCACGTTAACAGAGAAAAGAAAAAGGACAGTGGTCTCCTTTGACCCATTTAAAAATATCCACCTTACTTTCCACTGACGCTGGATTGCTACAGTAATACAGTGTGATCTGTAACTTCCTATCATGAAGATGAGCTAAACAGTTAACAATGCCGAGGTCTGACAAAGATCACTGAACAGATAATGAGGTTAATCATGAACACAAGGCCGAGTCAGAGGAACAAACAGTCATATTTGCAGCACAGACACAGGGAAGGAATGCAGACTCTGCGTGCCATGAATAGATATCACAGAGCCACATTACATGATACACTACAGCAAAGAGACAGAAAACTAGGGCAATGTCAAAGCAGCACGGTGGGCGAACACATTACCGCAAGTAAAGAAGAAGCACACAAGAAGACAGTGCAGCAGTGACAGCTTCAAAATATATTTTCTCATGGAGGAGACGACAGACAGCTGCCAGTGCTGTAACCACAGCCTCAGTTTCAGGTTTCTCTTTGCATCTTGATGGTGAAACTAGATCGCCCAGGGCCGCCATGTTGCATGATCCTTGCATATTAATGCACATTTCAATATATCTGCGCCTCACTCTCGATCTGGGATCGAAGTATGTGGTGGACCACATGGTTTAAATATATCACGCTTTACCTGTCAGATGTGGTCTGCGGTCGTAAATCTGATCCTGTGAAAATGGGTCAAATGGTTGTTATTACAAAAAAAACAGAACTAACTAACAGATGTATTAATTATCCATCCCAAAGGGGACCCAACAATGAGTCTCCTGTGCACCTCTGCCAATCGAGAGGCTTACTGGCATCTGGTTTTCTGGTAATTTATTCCATTAACATGCAGCTTCCTTTTCTTCAAAAAGACTAATGACTTATTATTTAAAAAAGATCAATCTCAGACTGGCTCTGGAACACTGAAAACCACAAAGTTGGTGTGATTTTATTCTTTTTCTGAGCCCAAACGGACCTGCAGTCTCTGCCTAAGCAGTTTTTTTAGTATGTCATTTACACATCCAAATATCTATACATGCTCTTTCGATACCACGAGCAGCCGCCCACCACCTTCTTTCAGACTTCAGGGTTTGAGGGTATACTGTACATGATGCTGTTCGTGCAGTATTCTTTAACTGGAGAGAGCCAGGGGGCACAGCATCGCTGACCTGCTTACTGAGAAAAGCGATAGTCACGACCTCGGAGGAAAGAGGATGCTGATGCTCCAGCTGATGATAACAGCAGAGACAGAGCAGTCAGATGGCGTCTATATATCCAGGAAAGAATACAGAACGCCTACTAGAATTATGATCTAGAGAGTCTATTACTCTTCACTAGGCTTTCAGTCTTTGACGGATCGATTTAAAAGGCTTCTCCAGATTGCCCCCAAGAGCCCTCTGAACTATGAGAGTAATCAGCCGGAGCTAAAAACTGACTCAACTTGCATCACTGCGTGTCACATTAGGCACCCATCAGTAAAAATAACAACCAGTCTGCCCTTATGTAGGGAACCGTGTCACGCTATGCTAACATGCTGCAATTCATAAGACGTGTGCAGTAGGGAGGAAGAAAAAAAGAGCCCCTTACTGATTTTACAACCTATAAGTGTGAAATACAGATCAAAAATCTGTGTTAGATAATACAATTTATATGAAATGTTGGAAAGAAGAAACAGCCTTATTGAACTAACTATTTTTAGCTCAAGTGATGGCAGTGTCAGTATGTTGATTCACTACTTTGGTCCAGGGTGAAATATCTCTACAACTATTCAATGGATTCAGATGGAATTTTGAACAGACACTCATGTTCCCCAGAGGATAAATTCTACTGATCCTCTGACTTTTCCTCTTGCGCCATAATAAGTGTGTTTCCTGTTTTAGATGTAGATTTTCAATTTCAGCATAAAAAATGGCAAAAAACTGTCAAAATACCACAAAGACGTTTTTGCACTTGGCTATGGTAGAAAAGATTATGGGCCATATCTTGCATCCAGCGCTACAAGGCGCAAAGCCCGGCGCAAGTGTCTTGGCTATTTTAAGACAGTCCAGCGCCCGCGTCATTTAAATAGCAAATGCACCTACGCCCATCTGGTCTTACAGGGAGGTGTGTTTAGGTGAATTCTTGGCGTATTGCTATCTTGAGGCAGCGGTTAATAGTGCAGCATTTCATTGTTATTTTAACAGCGCATTAGTAAAATGTGCCTAAGCTTGTGCACAGCGAGCGCACACTATGCTTGTTACACACACAGGGAAGCGCAGCAGCACACAAACATGCAAAAGATTACAAATAAAAATATTACGGTGCAAATCCGCCATCATAATAGCAATGCGCCAAGGTACAAACGTGCCTGGCTTTTAAAGAGAATGGGAGATGACACTCTTGATTGGTTTATTGCATGTTATGCCCAAAACACACCTATGAATTAATGAAGACACTAAAGTACAACCCTTTTGAACCATGCGCCCGGCGCACGGACCCTTTTTTCCGCCGTTAAACTACGCACCTGCGCCATGCGGTACACGCCATGCGCTTAGATCGTTTAAGTAGGGCCCAATGTTTTATAAAGAGTGCAATAGAAGCAGACTTTGAGAATAAACTGGAAGCATGTGACTAGCTTCCGCTCTACTGAAGAAAGATCAGATATGTGTGGACAAGGAGGATGAGGAGATCACAAAATAATTCAATTAAAAAAAAAATATATATTTCCATCACATTTTCCAAATCGCTTTCCATCGTTAGAGGATTGACTGGCGCTCTTTTGATTGTGTCATCTTGTTGTGCGCTCTTCTTTTGCAATGGTTTAATGGCTAGCATGACTGGAGACTCTAAGTTTTGTTGACCTAAACATCAGTTCAGTCACAGAGAATATTGGAGATATCACAATGAAAAAAAGTTTCAATCTTGTTTATACTGATCCCAAAACACTCACAAATCTCAGCCTTAATTGCGGAGCTCAACAGCACAGAGCTGTGATAGCACGAGACCTAAAATTAGCCATCACTCTGAGTAAACAAGATCCACATCCTGAGCTGTTCATCATAACAGAAGCTCCTTCTGGGAGAACCTGATCAGTGCGGGCTCAGGTATCAGAGCTACTTGTTGACCTCACCTGCCTCAGGCTCTCATTATTGGCACCTTTTACACAGCAGCTATTTCAGCAGCTACTTCACTTCTGTGACCTGCCAGTGAAATCTAGACCACTTTCAAAACTGGTTTGGGCAGTTTGCCATCAAAAAAGACTCATGTCATGTGAACCTCGCTTAAAGGACGGCCGAGTCCATAAATCTCACTAGGGGGATATTATTTCCACCGGCAGCCATTGTGAGTGTCAACCCCTGCCAAGCACGTCTAAGGTGACAAGTATCACAATGAGTAAAACAAAATGGCAGGACACATTCCCTGTGATACCATCCGAGAGGTGATACTTGTTGTCACTTGTTGTGACATATATCAACAGAACGGAACGGCTTTTATCGTTGATTACATTTAGTCACATGGAGAATTCATGCAGATTGGAGATCCTGCTGCCTTTGCATGTGTTCAGTGTTCACCGCTCATCTGCACATTTCTAAAGCATCTCCCCTCCACAAACCACCCTCAAATAATCAACAACACAGACTAAAAGCTTTGGCTTCAGTTTCCCAACATGCTACACCTGCATCATAATAACTGATTCTGACATAAGTTGGACGGTTGAAAGAAAAATACTCTTCTATGGGAAAATACCTTTACAATGATGTCTATGATTATGTTAAGAGGCACTGCAATAAGCAGAAATGGGACCTTGCAAGTAAAACTGTCTACTTTTAAAATTAATGTAATAAAATTTACATGAGGCGTTTTCTTTTTGTGCGGTGTTGGAAAAAGAAGGAACCTTGGGCTCAGATCTTTGCTATTTTTACTAAATGCTAATTGTGGCATGAGATAGCACCTCCAGCTCTCAGAGAAAGTGCCAGCGTTAGCAATGACATCGCTGTTTGCACATCTCATGTGATAAATCCTTTAGAGAAAAGTCCTGAAAATAGTCTGAAATGGAATTTCTTTTCAGTCTGCTAGTGTTTGCTTGTAAATATGTGTAATATAAAATCAAGTGGTCTCTATGTAGCCCCCCCCCCACCCCTGTATGGTAGTTTAAGGAATAGTTTGATATTTTGGGAAATAAGCTTTAATCACTTTCCTGCCAAAGGTAGCTGAGAAAATATAATATAAATATAATTCTCATGTCTGTATGCTAAATATGAAGCTAGACTCAGCAGCTGGTCAGTTTAGTTTAGTATAAAGAAACAACTAGCCCGACTTTGTCTAAAGATAACAAAATCCACCTACCAGTATCTGTAAAGTTCACAAATTAACATTAACAATCTTGTTTAATCATTCATAAAAATGTATTAATTTCTGATGAATTGTGTAATGCAAAATGCACTGCTTGATTCTGCTTTTAGTGGGGGTTTCCCATATACGAATCTAGGGTCTAAGGATAGAGAGTGCGGTATGTTGTTGTACAACTTGGAAAGGCCTCTGAGACTAATTTGTGATTTTGGGCTATTTAATAAAATTGCAAATAAAATTGTACCTAAAAATACCGGGATTCACCTTGCTGGGGGAGACTGTGCTGAAATAGGCCAGCCGCTGACTCACAGCTCACAGCTCAAAGTGACACTGACCGAGATAAGATCAGACTCACTCTTGGCTGTGGCATTAACATCCTTATGTTATGCAAGTCTCCTCTCCAAAAACACAGCTCCTTCAGCTCAGCTGCTGTCCAGCTTTTACCTCACAGTACAGTATGCACACCTCTAATGTGCAGTATGTCTATGCGGTAGTTCTGTATTTTTAGCACAGGAACAATAATCTGACACCAAAGTGGTTCTACAGGAGATGGCTGTTGTTCAGTGAGCCCATTATTGTTATTAAACACCATTATGGTTACATAAATGTGAGGTGGAGGGAGCACACTTTAGTGAAAAGAAGAGCTGGAGAGCATACAGAAGTAGGATGTGGGGGTGGATAAAGAGTGAATCACAGATTACTGAAAGGCGATGGAGCAGCGCAGGTGATCCAGGTGAGCTACAGCTTGTTGCAGGGAGACGGAGGTGCTTACGTGAGAGAGAGGGTGAAGTGAAAGCGCTGGCGGAGGCCCTTGAAGGTCAGGAAGGAGTGCGGGGGGAAGTTGCGTGTGGTCATCTCACAGTAGGGTTTCTCGTAGCCGCCCGGCGGACAATCACACTTAAACCCGCCGACAAGCAGGTTGACACAGGAGCCCCCGTTCTTGCAGACTCCCGGAGCACAGCGGCCCGAGCGGGACGACAGCTCGCAGAGCTCTCCTGGATACAGAGAGGTGGATGGAGAAGGAGAAAGGTGGCGAGAAATGAGGATTAATATCATTTGTGACAAGCAGCATCACCTCAGTCATCCCTGTGGCTTCCACCCCAGGGACGCCACACTGCTATATGCTTCCTTTCTGTCACTGCAGCTGTCCTATATGTGCCGCTATAGAGGTCTGAAATGATCTGCCTGAAATATACAGCTCTACTGTTTCAAACATACAGGAGTCAATGAAAAATAAATGATTACATTGTTAACTAAGTGTATTAGAGGAAAACTGACTCAAGAGTCAGAGGTATGAACAGTTTTCTCTTTGAGTGTTTCAGCAGCTTCAGTGTTTCTCTCTCCTCTGTGTCACACCCAGCGTAACTCCCCCTCCTCCCTCTGGGAATATGGTTGCAGTTTGTGCTGCATTCATATTCAGGGAGACAACTTGATGTCTCAAAGCAGTGAGTTGAAAGTGTTTATGCATTCAGAATCTGAAGCCGTCAAACGCAATGATTGCAGTTTCTGCAGACTGGGGTGGCTCATGATGATTACTTTCCGCTTTTTCACACTTTACAGACATTTGAGGAGTTCATTTTCAAATGTCAACCAGAAATAAATAGTTGTGTCCTTCCTATCAGACACTGATATCCATACTCTGATTTACAGGTCTCTTCCCAAGTGAATCTATGTTGATGCTTTCATGATAAACACTTGTCGAACCGTTCTTAAATACCAGTCAAAGGTAAGTAATGGGTCACAAATAGGGCTGCAACTAACGATTATTTACATAATTGATTAATCTGATAATTATTTTCTTGATAAATCGATTTATCCTTTGCCCTAAAAAATGACAAGAAACAGTGAGAAATGTCCAAAACCCAACAATATTCAGTTAACTATCACATAAGACAAACAAATGCACAATTGAGAATCTTAAAGAGAGCAGCTGAACTACTGCTTGAAAAATGACCTAGAGAATTAATTGATTATCAAAATAGTTACAGACTGTTGACAAACTGTGAGATGGACAGGCTAGCTAGCTCTCCCGGCGCCACGCAGGCACAGAACGTACATGCTCAAGTGCATCAAGAGAACTTTTTGGCCAAGACACAGTCCACGTGAGGCGACGCCACAGTCGGCCTTCATCGCCACTACTTCTTTGCCGCCTGCCTAGTCTGT
This sequence comes from Sander lucioperca, assembly GCF_008315115.2. NCBI lineage: Eukaryota > Metazoa > Chordata > Actinopteri > Perciformes > Percidae > Sander > Sander lucioperca. The sequence goes on from NC_050178.1 coordinate 2,975,179, forward strand.
CAGCACCTTTATTCTTATTGCGTTGATCCACGGTAGAGAGGTGCTTTCTATCTTCTATGATAATTTGGGATATATTTGGGTTTTGGACTGTTGGTCGGTAAAAAACAAAAACAAATTATTAAGACCATTTTTCGACACTTTATAGACAAATCAATCAATTGATTGACTAACCAAGAACGTTTTTAAAAGATTAGTCAATGATAAAAAATAATCGTCTGTCGCACCCTAACATTGAGCTGAACTACAGAAGGAGACAGACGACTGCCTGTCACACCAAGCCAACAAAGCAAACAGTTATCAATTTGAAGGGGAAGATCATTACAGCAGCCAGACATGCACAGACAAAGATACTGTGTCCCAGGCCTTCGCCCTCCTCGGCCCTGCAGTCCGGCTCACATGTGCCGTTTGTCCGGATCCTCTGGATTGGGAGGCTGCAGCAGTTGCTCAGGCGAGACTGCGCGCTCCCATCCGTGAGCTGGAATTTGTGCCAAGCCACTCAGTCAGCAGTGTGGAAGACTTCCGCTGTGTAGGCTACTACACTGTAACACTGTAACACTGGCGCGCGCGCACACACGCGCGCGCGCACGCACGCACGCACGCACACGCACACACACACACACACACACACACACACACACACACACACACACACACACACACACACACACACACACACACACACACACACACACACACACACACACACACACACACACAGCCTACATCTTCATCCAACACAACTGATACACAGGCCTTTTATTTACTCTTTGACTATTAATCACTCTATTCACAGTCCGCTGAAAGCAAGTTTCTTTGTTTTATCACTGTGAATATCACTGGGGTGAATCTATTCAGTGAAGTGAAGTCAAGAGATGAGACGTTAAAGTTGGTGAAAATGACACTGAACATCTTTCAATTTACAGAAACAAATAAAAACTTAATTCAGAAGACAGCAATTAAACTTTAAACTGCCGTTTACAACAAGGAAACAAATTATAAAAGGATTTTAAATCATCACTTAATGTTTAGAAATAAGAAATACATGCTTTACAGTCTGGTAATAACTAAATAAAAAAAACCCGTTTGGGTTGCCAGGTTGTGGGCCCACATTCTGTTAACATAGCTTGTTTTGCCTGCTTAGAGCTTTAATTCAAACGAAAAAAACTCCTCCTTTGAACTGCTGACCTCCCGGAGGAAAGCTGCAGAGCATCAAGGCAAAACCTTTTATAAAAAGATGTACTAAAATGTATAACTGCAGCATTGATGGCTTATTGTTAAAACCCTCAACCTTTGAAGGTTTTGTTAATGGGAAGGGTTTCTTTGACTTGTATGTTCATTACCTCACATCCCAAAAGGTCTTTTTATTTATGCTTTATAATGATTACTAATCTGTAAGACACCAATAAACTGTCTTTTAACCTGAAGCCATCATTGACAACTTTATAAGTATGCCCCACTCTAAAGTGGTATGACATCTTGTAGCATGTCAGGGTCTCGGTGCCACGCTCTTCCAGAAGCAACAAAATGGAGTGCAGTACCCACTCTACACTGTGAGCACATGACAATTTACTGTCAGGTTCTTCCTGATGACAAACAGCTACTGCTGGCCAGCCGGCTGGAAAATAAAGCCTTTCAGTTACAGTGCTGTCTGCCTCGTTATTAATTCAGCAACTTGCTGTAGGCAATAAACTACTTGTGTTTCTTTAAGCAGTCACAGTGGTCAAACATTGCATCAGCAAACAGAGCTGTATTGTATGGTCCAGTTACGGCAACACTGAGTTGTGCTTAACTGTGAAAAACACAAACATAACAACAAGTTTAACAATTAACAGTACATTTTTGTACAAATGTATACAGATCTGCTTCACTGATACCTGACAAAATGCTCTTCAGTTCATCCCTGTGGGACGTCTCCGCCCCAACAGCTTTTACGTTGCCAGGTGAGCAGCACAGTGGGCGGGGATGGGATCACAGTCACAATTCTACAGATTATCCTGATCAATAATTCAAACATGTCTCCTGTGCTCTATTTACGCCCCTCTATAAATCAATCCCAGTGCCCACACTCTGTGTTTGCTGCCAGCATGAATCATTAAGGCAGGAAATCACATAGAGATCCGTTTTTTATTTAGACAGGAGGAGTCTTTTCAGCACTTTGCTCTGTGATTTCTGTTTTTGATACAGTAATTAAATCTGAGATAATACTTGAGTGAACATATACTGACTGACAAATTCAAACTTTTGCTGCAGATATTCACCCTTAAAGCACACCAGCTCTTATTTATCTAAGACCACTAAACAATCAAAAGCAGTGTTAAGTTGTTATTAAATAATTAAACCCGACAAGAGAATAATCTAACGATGTAGTGTTACTGTGCACCAGCCCTGTGTGCAAAACGTGTTTCCTCAGAGATCTTAAACCTGAGGTGTGTCTGAGCTGCTGCTAGGTAACAGAGGAGCATCTTCGAGTGGCTTTATCCCTCTAGACACACCAAAGACAACAAGCTCAAGGAAACTGAGAGCAGGATCCACTTTCACTACAGCAGAGACTCAGATTGTCCAAATTCAGAGAGCAACCACTCAGGATTATTGAAGGTGAATGAAGACATGAAGACATCTATAACAGAATAGATATATGACCTCAAGCTACATCTGTGATCAAATCTTCTTGTCACATCGCAGGTCATCTAGAGCCTGAGGACCCAAACACTTCTTACACAGAGACACATCAACAAAGACCCAGAATAATTCTGCTGCACTAAAAAACTGATACACCTTTTTGACACAATTACATATTTTTTTATTGTATTTTTTGTTATTCTTTTTATGATTCTTGACTTTTGCAGTACAGTTTTTTTTTCATTTCTCCTGCTATGTTTATTGTATGCACCAAACACTGAGGCAAATTCCTTGTATGTGAAAGCCTACTTGGCATAAACCTGACTCTGATTCTGATTGATTGAAATTTGTTTCTACATACACTTTGTGTTATAAGCAAATGACCAAAGTCATTACCGCAGCAGATTATATAATATTAGGATCTTTGTTGCATGTCATCCATCCCTTCCCATTTTTCTCTCCTCTGTGTCCTGTCATCTCTTTACAATCTACTATCAATAAAGGCATTAAATCCTAAAAATTTCAAACTCTTAGAGATATGAGCGACTGTACAAAACAATAGCGATACAATTGTCCGATCGGTTTCAGACCTATGCTGACTTTATAAAGGGGATCGGACCAGATGTGACCGATCCACATTATATTCAGTTTCTTCGTGTCATTATAAAATTAAATCATTATGGCACTGCTATGTCACAAGCTCACACAGTGAGGTATACAAATTTTAATTTGAGAAAAAAAGAGCAGTGGTGTGGTTCAGGAATCTGTATTGGCTGATACAGTATGTGTCTGGCAACGTTCTTTTATTCACGCCATCTCTCAGAGGCAAATTATAGTGGCTTTCAGTGTTTGGCATGTGTTAATTTCAAACACTGATGTGAGGTGAAAAAAACGGGAGTGTGAACATCCACCCGTATTTGCTCCAAAAGCATGTCTGCGTATCAAAACACCACAAATGGATTCTCGATTATTCACTGAATTACCAGAGGAAAAAAAGGGACTTTCTCATCACAGGTCAGCAGTTAGCTGATGAATGATCATCACAAACACACATTTTCATACAGATGAAAAAAAAGTGAATTGCTCACATTGTGTGTTTTAAGATAAACATGAAAGAACATGTTGTTCTGCATCTACGGAATGACTCAGCCGAGCCAAATCATTCACTCAGTCCTACTGAAGAACAGCAAAGACGATGGCTGTTATATTTTTTCATTTTCTCTCCTTCTACCATCTGGCAACGCCTACGGTCCAACACACACACACACACACACACACACACACACACACACACACACACACACGCACCATTAACACATATACATTCCACAGATTGTCCATCCAACTTTCTTACACAGAGAATCGCAGCTTTTCAGCACTTAGCTACCCACCCGAATCACACAGCATGAGCAATTTAGCACACACACCCACACACACACACACCCCCCACTAAAGGCTGGAGACTGGTGAACTCAAGGTTTACTGAAGCAGAACAGTGGGGTTTGTAGATCACAGAGGAAAAAACATGTAGTCTGAATGACCTTGTTTGATCAGACAGTCTGGTAAGCGTGATTCAAACATCTTAAATCATCAGCTACTAAACCACATTCACTCTCACACAACTTCAGTTGTCCTGCATCCTGGATCTAATAGCACCTGGGTCTAAAAACCCTACTGACAGAGATTAATGCAGTTGATTGTGGTCCCTGCTACAGTATGAAAATACGCCCACTTCACCCACTCACACATTCACTCTTCGTCTCTACCCATTCGCGTTAAAAGCACCTACAGTTCAGCTCCAACACCCACAGCTGTGCATAAGAATATGTATGTGCCACTCAACCTGGACTCTGAGTGACTGAGCCCACACATTTGAATGCCCAACACTATTTCAGGTTTCATAAACAGCGACATGAATAGGTGAAAAAGCCTTTTAATGTTTGACGAGGAATAATGGAAGCAATGCCATTACAGAGAGCACACAGACAACTGCTTTCTGCTTTCCAGTTTAGATATTTATTTTAACAGGAGACCTTGATTTAGATAGAAAATGTCATCTGTAATTTTAGTTAAAGTGATCATTTATCACAAGTTTTTACAAAAAGAAAGTGAAATGGTCCTTCACCAGCTCCGACTTCTGCAATTAGATAAGATGAAGTCACAGCTGCTGAACACCTGCACATAAATGTAACGATTCTAAATAAAAAAAAAAGACTTAAGTATCATCTCAAACAACCATAATTAGAGAAGTAATATGTAATGTACACAACTATAAACTAGACCTGCAAAGATTAATCGATTAGTTGTCAACTCTTAAATTAATCGGCAACTATTTTGATAATCAATTAGTCGGTTTGAGTAATTCTTTTAAGACAAAAGTAAAAATTCTTTGATTCCAGCTTCTTAAATGTGAATATTTTCTAGTTTCTTCTCTCCTCTGTGACAGTAAACTGAATATCTTTGAGTTGTGGACAAAACAAGACATTTGAGGATGTCATTTTGGGCTTTTGGGAAACACTGATCTACATTTTTCACCATTTTCTGACATTTTAGAGACCAAACAACTAATCGATTAATCGAGAAAAAAAATCAACAGATTAATCGACTATGAAAATAATCGTTAGTTGCAGCCCTACTATAAACTCTAATTTGTATTACTTTATTTTAATTTTGATAAAACGGTGGTAGAAGAAGTACTCACAAAAAGTTAAAGTACCCATTATAATCCCCTATTTCAGAATATTACAGAATTGGATTATGATGCATTCAAATCACTTACTTTTAACTATTTTATACTGCTGGGTAGCCTTAACCATAATAACACATCAGACTATATTTGTTGATTCTATCTTGTATTAATAATTTGTATAAAAGTTAGTATATTATAATAGTATTTATAATAAAATCTGAATCTGTAAAGTAACTAGTGACTAAAACTGTCAAGGAAATGTAGTGGAGTAGTATATATATATATGAATATGGAGGTAGAGGTTTTAAGTAGCATACAATTGATACTTAAGTAAAGTTAAAGTGCCTCAAAATTGCTTGAGTAAATGTACTTTACGTTACGTTACATCACTGGATTTAATAAACCAACTAGCATGGTGCTTCAAAGACAAGATGAAACTCTAAATCACATTAAGAAGTCAGGGTTTGACCCATTTAACCTCTCAACAAAAAGATGGGGCAACTACCCAAATATTCATACTGTATAAATTAGCATATTTTAATTTGCTTCCTCTTTAAACTCCTTTTCAACTCCTCCCTTTTCCCCTTAACCATAAAACGTATGAGCAGACAGTCTTTAACCCTTTGAGGATGTGAATAATTTCTGGAGCAGAGAATGAATAACAAGTCCTGCAACCAGTTAGCAATTTTGCTGCCAACAGTAATACATTCATTCTTCATAATTGCTGCATAAGGAAGCTTCTGTTCTCTCCGTTTCGACATACTGTGTGCTTTGTGATGTATTTTTTCATCTCAGTTGTTTTTACCATGGGGCATTTTACAGCCAGGGGACACTCTCCATCTGTAGCCATCTATAATTAATAATTCCCTTCCATTATTCCTCTCAGTGATACTCCTCTGGACAGAGAAACTGCTGTTGTTTTCTTCACAAAGTAAAGATTTCTCCTTTACTTTGTGGGTCGTTTGTGGGACTTTGTAAAAGATTTCTCCTTTACAAAGTCCCCAACCTCCAAATATACATCAGAGAGGAAACAGAGGTTGTATCAATGAGGATGTTATATCATCAGTCTTCCTGTTCTTTGAAACAGTCCACTCCTACAGCTCAGGATGAAGTTGTGAGTGTAGGTGTAGATAAATCGTAGGTATAACAGGCTATTCAAGGGTAGCATAAATAGAAATGGATTTTGACCACAAATGCACCCAAATGAAGCGTAACAACAAGGTCACTTCAACTTGATCTGGTAAATAAACCAGATAAAGAACAAACAAACAAACAGGGCGCTCGGACAGCTCAGTTGGTAGAGCGGGTGCCCATATATAGAGGTTTACTCCTCGACGCAGCAGGCCCGGGTTTGACTCCGACCTGCGGCCCTTTGCTGCATGTCATTCCCCCTCTCTCTCCCCTTTCATTTCTTCAGCTGTCCTGTCAATAAAGGCCTAAAAATGTATGTGCAATCTTAAAAAAAAACAAAAACAAACAGACTAATCTGACGTGGCATTCGGCCTCAGTTACAACAATCTACTTCTAAAATGTACAGAAATTAACAGCAACTGTTTACTTCCGCTATGGCTGACTGCAACAGGAATAATCAGATCAATAACTCATCACTCAGCCTTCAGTATACAGGACAGTCTACATTTATAAAGGGCCAGGTTCAATAAAGAGCTGAAGAGGGGCGTGAATCGGACAGATGTGGACATTAAAGCTCCCATGGGATCTTGGTGAAGGAGAAGAAATTAACATTTTGACGGTGGACACAGCTTGGCAGAAATTGTGCCCTTTCACCTTTTAGTGGCACTACGTTTGAAGACAGGAAAATTATTCAGTGGGAATTCATGTGGGACAGATAGCTAATCCCCCTGCCTTAAACAGTGATTGTCGATTCATATCTTAGAAACCGTAGGCTACCCAAGTACGGCAGGCTCTGGATTTCGCCACATACCAAAATAGTGCGCTGTAGTAAGGCCGATACATGTATCTAAAGAGTTTGGATGAAAGGTAACATTTGCCAAACTAATTGGTATGCCTTCATCCTAAAAGCCTTTCCTCTTGTATAAGTAAAAATATGAACAATAAAGTATAAATCTAACCTTGTTTACTTGTCCAAGTATGTTTCTCCATAGTAAGCTACAGTCTGATCTTACATTTTTCCTTATCATACTTGACTACGGTGGAGAGAGTCAGCAGCTTCAGGTTCCTAAGGGGTTCACATCAGCGAGGATCTGACCTGGACACCACACAAACACCATCACAAGGACAGCAAGAAAGTAGTCTTGCATTGCCAGACCTATCTCCACAGCACTGTCAGTGCTGGAGAATGGCCTGGCTACACTACTTATCCATTCTGGGATAGGGGAAAAAAATGCTCTGGCTTGTTTGTATTTCTTTAAACCAATCACAACCATCCTAAGCCCCGGATACAGCGACAGTGTTCTTCTAAAATAGATAGCGGAGATAGCGGAAGGGGAGGGACATCTGGTGCGTGAGAGATGTGTCAGATGTAAGGCTTTATTCCAGCAAGACTAGCAAGACAGCAGCTCTTATTCTTCCTCAGGCTTAGGAGGTTCAACATGGACTCCAGGATACTGTATAACTTCTACAGGTACACCATCGAGAGTATTCTGATCAGCTGCATCACCACCCTCAACCATAAGGCTTTACAGACGGTGGTGAAAACTGCTCAGCACATCACCAGGACGCAGCTGCCGTCCATGGAGGACTGCTACACCCAGCGGAGCAGGAAGAAAGCCAACAGGATTATCAGAGACCCCAATCACCCCAGCCTCAAACTGTTGTGCCTGCTGCCCTCCAGCAGACGGTACCGACGCATGCGGTCCAGCACCACCAGGCGAAGGGACAGCTTCATCTTCATTCATTCAGCGTCACCGCAGGCCATAAGACTGCCGAACTCTTGAGCTCTCAAGCTCACCACTGTGACACTTCACTTACACCACACTGCACACTTTTCCTTCAAACTACCTGTTTAACCTGAACACATGGCAGTTTACATTTTTCGTCTACCACAGCATTATATTTTAGAATATATTTATTTTATTCTTTTATATGTTATTTTTTTATTCCTATTTTAATGTCTGCACTATTTTTACTAGTTTTATGTCTTGGATTCCCATTTTTACTGCATGTTTTTCCCGTTACACATTTTGTAGTAGCATTGTTGGTTGGAGCTTGAGAACAAGAATTTTATTGCAAATGACTGCTCCTGTAATTGTTGTGCACATGACAAAGATTTGACATTTACTTAAATGTAATAATACTTGGACAATCAAGCTCTAAACTGCAGTACAAGACCAATGCTGCTCCTTTATTTCCATGTCTTCTACATGGATCATCAACTTGTAAGGATGCTGACTTTTGTCTTGGGATTCGTTAGCCTTAGCTTCTTTTAGTATGATATCATGTAGCGTATTTATTAATTGCGTATTTAAGACTTTTTTAGATGTTTCTTGTTTTAAAACGAGTCAGCTGGAGACAAATGTTTCAGTCAACTCATGTCAGCGTTAAGTAGCCAGCAAGTTTACAGCTGGTAACATCTGCTAGTTAGTTTTCATTTCAGCTTATTCCCACTAGAAATGAGTAGCCTGCTTTTGTGTCACTCAATCTTTTCAAAGAATTTGGAGTGGTAAAACTCTCACTATTATTATTGTAAACTGCTTTATGTGCCATGTGAGAATGAAAAACTTGACGTAACAACAGTAACTAAGGAAGGTCAAGTGGTTAATGAAGCCAACAGAGAAGACTACCTGACTGACAAAATAAACAACACTGCTTCATCAGTAATTAATTGATGTTAAATGAGGGCTCTCACCTGTGTATTCCTCAAAGCACTCGCAGGTGTAGCCTCCCTCTCGACTGCGACACACACCATGAGCTCCGCAGGGTTTCGAGTAGCAAAGGTCAATCTCCGTCTCGCAGTAGTCTCCTGTGAAGCCAGTGGGACAGCGGCAGCGCAGCCCGGCGATGGGGTGGATGGGTCTGAACAGGATGGTATCTGATGCAACAAACGGCGCCAAGCTGTCGAACTTGAGCACAGACACACATTTCATGTAGTTCTCACACGGCTCCCGAAGGCAGATGTTGTCGTCAAAGGGAAGAACTTCCTGCGAGGAGATCTTAGCGAGGAGGCTGCGGTTCAAGTACAACCTCTCCTGGAGTTCCTCCGAGCCGAAAAACTCTCCTCCACCTCCACTTTCAACCCCTCTCCCAGTCCTGTCCCCTCCTTGGCCGAGCCCTCCAGGCCGCTGGAGTCCCTCCCCCAACACAGGCACAGCCACAGACAGGCTGACGTTGAGGATGCGAGCGCTGACGTCTGTGTCGTCTTGGATGTTAAAGATGACGACGTCTTCAGGGGCGGCAGACAGGACACGGGCCACACCGTCCAGGAACTGGGCGAGCAGCAGGGAGAGGAAGTGCTCCTGGGAGGTGTTGGCCAGCCTCAACGTGATACTGTTGGACAGCATTTCATCGGTGATGATAGTGACTTGGAGAAGACACTGAGCTGACACCGAGTGGACACCATCTGAAAAAGACCAGAGGGAAAGAGTGATTAACATCAGAATAAGGGAAACTTTAATTTATGTTTTGGAGGTGTTCTTAGCTAATTGCCCAACATAAGTCTCTTTTGTATAAAAGTATTAAGGACGATGGCAAACCATTGATGAAGTTGGATGAAGATGGCTGGATGTACTCCAGGATTTATGGTACATTGTCACTTGATGTAAAAATATTTTGTGAGCTTGCATTTGTTTTACATATTTTAATCATATGCTTTATGTATTTTATTATGTTTTTGTAATATGAGACTGTTAACATCAGAGCTTAGTAGAAGTCATCTTTTCATCCAAAGCATTTAAAAAAAAACTCAAACCTCTGTGAGTGGACTGTGAGCTGAGATTGTTAACAGTAAAGGCTGGTGATATTCTATATTTATAAAACAAATCCAATAAATAGATTAAAACAATATGTTAGTGTGACTCTAAACACTTTCTAACCTAACTCTTTAAAATAACGGTCAACATGAATATATACTTTGATTTTTTTAAATGCTAAATAATTTCCTAAAACAGCTGGGCACTGTTAGCTTTTAGCAAACGTTACTCAGACAGGAGTGAATACTGTATTTGTTGGAGACTATTTTCAGATGCGGATTAATACAGATCTGGTGCTCTAGTGACAGCAGCAGGATGGTGTATGTAGGATTGACTCAAAACAAACTACAGTGCCCATGTTCATGAACATGTCATCCAGTATAAGGATGTGGCTCATTAATGTTATGTTGTAAACAATGGAGCTCTATGGCACAGAGAAATAAGATACATCAGGCTTTGGATACACAGACAATACTTAATGGGTTCAATACACTCTTGACAATTAGAAAAAAAGAGACTATCACCAGACCTATCCTTTAAAGGGTGTTTTCATTTGATATTGTATGAAAAGGTGAGTTGATAATCTTGAGGCCTAAGAAAACCAAAATCACACAGCATGTTGTAGCATCTGCTACAACAGTAAATGCAGGATCGATGCAGGTACAGGCATGGTGGAGGATTTATGCTGCAACAGCTGCTCCTGAATCACTGGGTTTAGGTATTTGCAGTAGACCCGCATGTGTAAACAGAATAACAACATGGTTGTTGCTGTAATGTAGCTGATAATGAAGGACTTAAAAAGCAAAAATGCAACAAATTGTACACAAATTGACACTTTAATGAATATCAGCACTTTTATTTACTCATATTCTTACCTCAGACGAGTGTTTTTTTTTTTTTTTGCTCATGTGCCAGAACAGATAACGTATGCCAAGACTAAGTGTATGTTTTCTTTCAATATACTCCAAGTTTCTAATCAGCAATTTCACGCCTTTATTCACAACCCCCTCCTTCTTTGCTTTGTCCGGAAGCAGAGATGCTACTTAATTATACATGCCTCATACTCTTAGATTTAACGGTTACAGCATTTCTCAGCTCAGCAAGCGTCTTTTATCTTGTTGTTTTGATCCTGTTAATGTTTTATCTTCTATACATTAAATCCTTTGGCTATGACTGAAGACATGTATTGTTTGTCTGCTATTATACAGTAGCTCTTGACTGTACAATACATTAATTCCCATGTTAGGCCTTTATCAGCCAAGTCAGACCTAATAATGTAGATGTTGCTGTTGGTGAATGAAAACGCAAATTATTCTGTTTCATTGTGTTGCCTTGCAAGGTAAACATACTTAAGCCTATGTACCCCATTTACATTGACTTTGTTAAGCTTATTTCTTGCTTGTTTTTTACTACTGTAAGCACATTTACAATAAAAAGCAACTGCTTATCAGCTGAAAGTCACTGACAGGAGCAGTCAGAGCCCTGCTCACTGAGGAGTAAAATTATAATGAAAACAGGCTTGATCCTAAACCATCCAACCACTAAGAACACAAAGGGAAGTTCAGTATGTTGCTAACAAGCACAAAACCTACGGATCTTAGTCCGTTAAAGCATATTTTAGGATGCTCTAAATCCGGCAGACAGAGAAAGTGTGCAACAAATGTACAACTTAACCTGGATCATTCAGCTCTCTGCCCAGTGACAAGAAGTCACAGTCGTTCCATAGTGGCATAACAAACAGTTTGCATTGAGTCTGTCTAGCTTAATATCTGGGGAGAAAAGTGCCATTAACACCTTAAAGTTTCTGGCTCAGTAATATCAGTATATACACACAGAAATATCTATTCTAGGTAAAGTTTGCTAACATTAGCCTCAATACGCTACTGGTCATACCATACAATAAGGCTGTAGTAGTAAAACTAGTATACTAATAGTATAATTAACTGACAAATGGTGTGTTTGATTGCTTGTGAATTTAACTTTTCATTTGTAATTGGAGGATTATGTCATTTTGTCTCTCAACAGTTTTATAGTCTACATTAAGGTCACAGAGAAGACCACGATCATTTTGTCTATCTCACTGCTGGCCTGCAGTTTTCTGTAGCCTCAAGAGCAAACACAAAACGGGCTTAATCAAATCAAAAGTGTCATGAAAACAAGCCTCCCTTCAAAATAATCAATGGGACGCTTTGTTTGGAGCGTCTGGACGCTGGCCAGAGAGCAGAACCTGCGAGCAGGACTCACACAAACAAACAGCACTGCCCAAAGTTACCAGATCTCTGTTTTGGCACTGGGTGAGTTTAAACACAGAGTGCCAAGGGAGGGGAGAGAAAGAGGAAGAGAGGGGGTCATAAAGGAAAAGAGACAGAAGCATGTTTGACACGGCTTTAATCCTTCTGCTTTCAGTCAAGCGCTTCCAGCACAGTAATAATACAGGGCCTTAGCAGAGGAAGTGGGGAAAAATCAAAGTACAGAGACGAGCAGGGTTGCCCCTTTTATTCACACTTTACTGTAAACACACACACACACACACACACACACACACACACACACACACACACACACACACACACACACACACACCTGCGCACACAAGAAAACATTTGCATACAAGAGGGGAGAACATAACAGGAAGCCAGACAAAGGCAGAGCAGTTCATAGTTAGGGCTCTATTTCAAATAGAGGAGACATTTACAACTTCAGATGCAACTGATGTTGATTGTTTTCATTATCAGTCTATCTGCTGATTATTCTTATGATCTTTTAATTAATCCTTATAACCAGTGGTTCCCAACCTGGGGGTCAAAAATGTCTTAATATAGCTTGTCTAAAATTCAAAAATATTCAATTGACAGTCATCTTTTGACAAGTGACAAGTGAAAGCAATACATTTTTAGTGTTTTCCCTAAAAAAAGATTGATCAATTATCAAAATGTATTGACTTGAGTTTATTGACTAACTGATTCCTTGAGTAATTATCTAACTTTCTTTACATTACTTAAATTCTAAAAATAAATTCTAAAATTGCATTTAGGGCAGCAAACCAGTGCCCTAGTTGACATATTTAATACATATTTGTTTAAATTGCAAGTTTCATCCAACTAACAGTCCAAAACCCCAAAATATTCAGTTTAATATCATAAAAGACAAAACAAAACAGCAAATAATAAAATTTGAGAAGCTGGTACCAGAGAATTTTTGCCATTTTTGCTTAAAACGATTGATAAATTATAAACATCTTCTGTCCATTGACTAATCGCTTTGGGTCTAATCTTAATATTAGAAAATACACTTATAAATGCTCTGACACACCAACCCGACGGCCGACCTTCGACAGAAAAGGCGAGTTGGCCAAAAAAGTGCCTCGGAACACACCGAAGCGACGCCGACTTGAGCTTACGTTCTGCGTGTGCACGAGACGTAATATGTCTCCATAACAGCAGGCGGCGCCAATCTGAATTGTCGCCCAAAAATGAGAACCGGCAGCTGATTGGACGAACGCGTCACGTGGGTCCGGCTTCTCCGGAATTTGAAAGCTAGACCATCATGGCAGCTCGTTCGGAATACGATCTCATATTTTACGAAAATAGTTCACCGAAACATGTTTCTGAAAACATTTTAAGCGAGAAATAGGCCGTGCAGTTGCTGAATCTGTCTTCATTTCAGATCGACAAAGGTCAGTTTAAAAGATTTTTGTCAGCTTTTGAGAGACTCTAGTCACACTCATCCCGCTCATCATTTCCGGGTTTGCACTCCACCAATCAGATCATTGAGTCCGACTGACCGCCTTCCGATTCAACATGTCAAATCGGCCCAAATAAAGGCAGACGGCTCCTCCGACTGACGACGGCACGGAACACACCGAACAGACTCGAGTCACTGACCTCGCCAGACTGTCTGACGGCCGATAATCGGGTTGGTGTGTCAGGGCCTTAACACAGACACAAGCACACACACACACACACACAGACACACACACACAAAAGGCTCATTGAAATCAAGGTGAGTTTGACATGCAGTTACAATCTGTCTGTGAAAAGTTTTATTTATTATGTTTCCAGGTTTAAGAACTGCCAAACTGCCAGTTGTTTGAACTGCCAAACCTCATGGGAAACAAATATAATACTGACTGCTGTAGCAAGTGGTGTTATTACACTTTCACAACATTTTACTGACTGTAGACACTAAAATCCTTTCCAACTTGAATAAATAAACCAACAACAATCTACTCTCTCCTGCTGCCAGTTTTCTCTTCATCCATTTAGCTGATATTATAACTGATACTCAGCAACAGTAGCCAGAAAACACACAATTGTCAGTGAAAAGAGGCTCTTAAAGGTTAGGCCACATATAAGGACAGACATCGCCTTAATTACGTCCTCTGCCAATTCGCATTCTTGGTCGGGAGCTTGGGCAGAGATCCAGACGTAGACGCAGCGCTGGGAAACTGAGCGCGAGGAGAATCTCCTCTGAAAGGAACCAGACCATCCTTCAAAGAGGTCATTCTCCATGGAAGGATCCTCCGCTCAGGAACCGAGGGTAAGCCAAGCGTTTTGGGCCAAAAAGGAGGAAGAGGGGGATGCTTAGTTGGTGATGGGACAAGGTGCCAACTCTGAAGTGTGACACTACTCTCAGCCCAGAGCTCAAGCCCCTCTGGGCCTCTGGGTGCCAGGAATGCTCTCAGCTAGAAAGTGGCGCCAGGGAAAAGATTAAACACACACTGTAGGACTGCCAAGACTGTGTACAGCATTGTGTAGGTATGTGTGTGTGTGTGTGTGTGTGTGTGTGTGTGTGTGTGTGTGTGTGTGTGTGGTGGTGATGTATACATAATTGTACATTCAAGCACTGAAGATGAGGAAAACAGGCTTCACGACATTCAAAAAGCAAAGTTTGTATTAAAAGGGGCTGTACTGTTAAAAGCAGTCTGGTCTCACAGAATTCCGTGAAATGATCATGAACTGTTAACACCGTTAACATCGTGTGTGAAAATTCTGTGTGGCCACCTCGGAAAACAATGCCAATGCAAAGCAAATGAGAAGATGACGTAGCATGAAGAGCGACTACGGTAGCGAGTAGTATGAAAGGTCGAAAATCCGCATAGTTGGTTGGGGTGGTGGATGGGTCAAACAAAACAGGACTTTCACCCAGGAGACCGGGAATCGTGTCACGTTTCCTACACCCAACCGTCGCTTTCTTCTTTTACTAAACCCAACCGTCCCGTTCTTTTCCTAAACCCAACCGTCCCGTTCTTTTCCTAAACCCAACCATTCCGTTGTTGTCCCGCGTGTCATGGAAACGTAAGCCCACCCACGACCATTTCCTTAACTTAAGGGGCCGTGTTCATTTCACGGAATTCTTCCGTGGGCCCATCACGGAATTTACGGCGATTCCGTGAAACTGCCACAGATTTTGAGTTAAGGGGCCATGTTCATTTCACAGAATTCTGAGAAATCAGGTTGGTTAAAAGTGGTCTGGGATTGCTTCCACGCGGCTCTTACAGACCGTTCCCCAACTCGTCAAATACCAATGCCTTGTTACGGCCCTCAGCGTTAGATACCGACACACAAGGCACTCACATGCATGTGTGGCCGGACCAGCCTATATCTTTAAAACTTGATCAAAAATGCATCAAAAAATAAATACACAAAAAACATAGCTTTTTTCTGTAGGTTGACCGTTTTCCCTTTTTAAGCTCACATCTTCCAGCATATAAACAGAATACTCTGAAGCTCTTTATCCTAATATTAAATCAGGCAGATGCAGAGCCAAGAAATCCTACAAGACATCTCCAACAACAAACATGTAAACCAGCGTAGTCATTATGATTTACAGTCTCTCAGAGACACACAGAGGCCATGTTTGACTATAGGTTGAGGCCTCGACACAGAACATAAATTATCAGCCAGGAGGTTGGGAAGTGGAGGTGTACAGCTTTTTATCTCTGAAATATTAATGAAACCCAGTTTCAACCTTCAAGAAAATTATGAACGACAAATACTCCATTGACACAATGTTATATGAACACAGAGAGCATTTAGGAGCGCTTGCTATAAAGACACATATTGTCAAATTAGGACATATTGATTTTTGTTTAAAGCCTACTAGGGATCTTAGTGGCTGGGATAATAAACTGCTGAGAGAGACAGAGAGACCGAGAGAACAAATCGGGAAGACTGGCCTAATTAGAGGACAAAGTTGCCATCAAATCTCCCAGTTGAATTCCCAGAAAATGTCAACAAAGTCATGGTGGATAAAGATCAGAAGGACTGTGGGACCAAATTACTGAAGACAGAGACATCACCCACAACAGCATGACAGAAACCCTGATCCTCTCTCTCAGAGCTTTGCCTGTGACAGTTTATCAGTTGTTTATGCTCTTTGCTCTCTGTTTTAAGATTATATTGGGATATTTTTGCTTTTTGTCTATGTACAGAGGAGAAAATTAAAGACAGAGGGGACAACAAGCTACAAATGTTGTAAGCCTGAGCTGAAAGCCATGAGTGTGTGAACACTTAAGCTGTGTCCCAATCCAGGAGACAGCAACCAAAGGACACAGCGAATGAAGGCATCACCTTCAGAGGACTGAAGGTTAGTGGGCTGAACCTGCATCTCCTCTAAAGATAAGTCTGCAGAAAATCCACTACGGCTTCAGTGCTGCCAGCATCACAGAAAACTAACGATGCATTATAGGTCTTCATCAACTAAAACCAGAAAGCTGCATTCAAATGACTGAAAGTGGTTGGAAAACAGCTAGAAAGTTAGACAGTTAGAAAACTGTGACATACAGTTTACGAGTTTTGACGTAAACTGCACCAGGCTTATGATGAATCTACAGTTAGACATATAACTTACAATTCTCTATCACAGCATGTGTCTTGCTCAGAGGTAAACCTGGCTGCTCCGCCTTCTAATGTGCAGGTTAAACACTGAGCCAATGAAAACACCTTCTAGTTATTGTGGGGAGGGGAAACACATTACAGACACTATAAAAAGACCATTTATCATCATGACAGCGGAGAGACGATAAATAATCGCACTCAAGCAGCTCTCTCAAGCATCCATTCATCACACGTCTAACGGTTCCACGTAAAGAACGCCACAATCAAACAAAACCACGTTAATTCTGTGATCCGGAGCAGCCGATACTCCCTCGGAGGCAGCTGTGTGTTTCTCTGCGGAAGTGTGTGATGACAAGGGGGAACCTCCGGGTAAGAAGGTAATGAGGTTGAGCAGAGCCTGTCTTAGTTGTTCAGCATCAGTACACTACAGTATGTGCAGCATGCACAGAGTACTCACTACATCAAAGAGCGCAAAGCCAGGGTCCCATTTCCAAGATCAATAGGGAGATCATAAATTAAAAATCACTTTGGAGGGAAAAGGCCTGCGGATGAGATTGACGTTTACAGCCTTTACAGCTCCAACCAGCAAGCCGCTCTGCAAACTTACAAGCTTTTAATAAGTTCATGATTCAGAATTGAGCATACAAGCGGTACTTTCGGGACAGATCAGTAAAACTGGGCTCATATTTATCAAACTGCTAAGAATTAGACTTAGAAAGCTCTAAAGAGCATAAAGAATAAGACTGCTACTTACAGCAAAGTGTATAAGTAACTTTCAAGAGCAGCTCTGAAGTGATCACATGAATGCTCAGAGCCAATCAGAGACAGTAACTTTTACCCTACGTCTGACATAAAGTACCTTTTTCCTTACATTTTACTAAGCAATATGTTATTTAGCAAAAACAGATGCAATTTTGTTTCCTTAGTGCAAAATTATTCATATCGCCAGTAGAAGTTAACATGTGAAATTAATAATAATAATCTAATACAGAGAGAGATACTGTGAGCGTTGAAGGAGAGTGCAGATAATGAATGCAAATAAAATGCAGCTTTATTATGATTGTTTGCACATCGGAAGAATGCAAACGTCCTATTAAATGTTGAAATCAAATGCCGATAGCTAAAACTACCTTATTCTGAAAAAACAGTATACGGTACACTATTAAACAGGAAGAACCGCTGTCTCTACCAGGCCTCTGCAGTCGATATTAACAATAAAAAACACTGTTAACAAGCTACTACAGTGCAAAACTACTGACAACAGTGTCACGTTTGCATATTGCTGACAAACACTACACTACTGAGTCTACAGAAGGTCACAGAGAGACAACACATCCACATCACACACCAACCACACAAACCACAGAGCTGTGACCTGAGAGTACAGTCCCTATGGGGCCAACAACAGTTTAATGTTTAACTAATATTAAATACTCTGCCCTTGGATCAGCCTGAGAATCACACACATTAATTACTCTACTGCTGTATGTGTGTATGTGTGTGAGACCCTGACTTATGTATTACATTTTACTTCTTTCTGAAGTTTTTGCCTTCCACAGTCAGAGATCAGCAGCTCAGTTGTGTCGTCACCTTGACATGTTTACAGCCAGTTTGAGACTAAAGCTTACAGGTGCTGAGACCCGTCAACATGGGGCCCATTGAACTGTAAATATGGTCAAGAGTGAAATCAGATGAGGCCGAAACACTTGTTTGAAACCACAGAAGACAACCGGAGCCACAACTGTTCAAACACACTGTAAGTTAAAAGAAAATATGGTGTCGCACTGGTGTAATTTTTGTGAAATACAGACTATTTCCATGGAGCGTCATTGAGGAAAAGGCCAAAAATACGATTACAAACTGACTTATACAACCAAAGTCATTTTAGTGAGTATTTTTCTCTGCTGCTTTTGGATCTTTGAGGTTTCATGTGAATGGACTTCATGATTTTGTTCCACCTGATTGTGGACATACAGGAACAGAAAGCACCCAGCAGGACAACAGGCTTAATCCTCACCTTCATACCAGTTACCCAGCTGAGGTTCAATTAACACTCCAGTAAAGAAGAAAGAAAAGAAAAATCAGACACTAATGAGGGCTGATGTGGGTTAAAGACCGAGGGAGCAGAAGTTTATCATGATGTTGGGGCTCTGTGGCTCAGCACTCTGACAGTGTTTAAAATAGTCTTTTATCTGTTAGATCAAGCTCGTCAGATTCCTTTTTCATTAAAACCAAGTGCACTCTGTTTGGTGTTGTAATTTAATTTAAAAGCTGGAATCTCAATTCCTGGTGATCAAAGGGGATGCAGTAAAATGTGGCTGACCTGCTTGAATTAACCAGGACTGAAAGACACGCTCAACTGCTGCCTGAATGGAGACTGATGACTGGTGTGGGGGTGGAGGCTATGCACTGCAAAGGGAGGGACAGGTTTTTCATCTCACTACCCCTATTACCTCCTTCCCCCCTCTCCCTGACCCCCCACTAGACAAGCAACGGCCAGAAGCTGACACCCCACCACCACTGCACTCTGCATAAAACACTCTCCCAGCAGGCCTCCTCCACCTACAGCTGCACACATCA
This sequence comes from Sander lucioperca, assembly GCF_008315115.2. NCBI lineage: Eukaryota > Metazoa > Chordata > Actinopteri > Perciformes > Percidae > Sander > Sander lucioperca. The sequence continues at coordinate 2,994,792 of NC_050178.1, forward strand.
GAAATCAAGACCAAGGCTCAATCACCACAATATGCTTTCACTGAGGTGACGCGTCCAATTCCCCAAGCAAATACCTAGCCACTTTAAACAGTTTTGACTAACAATCATCCAAAGCTAATGGTCAGTTTTATGATGGACAGGCCTAACTAGTCATTACATTAAATTGGATAGGTTTAGTTTAAAACAAGTCATCAAAAATATTGTAATCTTTAAAATACACTAAAGTATATGCCACTACTATTATCCTATCTAATTCAAAAACTATATTGCGTAGCTTTAGAAGCAATCGGCAGTTGAGAAATTAGTAGCCTGGAGGGTAAAACATGTCATGAGGACTGAGAAAATGTTAAAGCTTCTCTAATCACCAAAAAGATTCTTCAACCTCCGCTTGGGGAAAATATCAGAGCACAATGACAGTAGACCGTGGAGGATTTGGGATAAAAGCCATTGGTTAAATTGTTGGGGGAAAAGCGGTAATACAGAATCAAACACATCTGAACACCAACAGCTTGTGTACAACAGAAAACCTACTTGCAAATCTTACTCTCAAAGGAGGGAATGGACAGCATGCTCAAACTCCTACGCAGCAGATCTGGTGTTATTGAGCACTGTTAAGGCCGTTGCAATTCCACTATGTGCAAATTTGTGTGTGTTCATTTGTTTTCAGAACAGAGGAATACAATAAATATACATATGTATCTGACCTTGTTTTTGAAATAATGAAAAAATCTAACAGTGCTATAACTGGCTGTTTCATCTACTTCTGCAGAGCAATTACGCTTAAGTAGTGAGAAGAAAGATCAGCTGTAATGATAACCACAACACAACACCTAATTCCTTACAGTGCCTGTGAAGTCAATAATGAAAACTGCTGCTGTAGCTCAATGTCAACCCAAGGATTTCAATCCAGAGGAGTCAGAGCAAAACCACAATCCCTCTCCTGATTCCTCCATTCAGGACAAAAGCTGACTACGTTGGAGAGAGGCCATTCATACTCATTTGCGGACCCTGCCACAGCATCCCCTGATGACATTTTTCTGCTGTATCTGAAAACCACAAGAAGAGAACATTCCTCAGATTCTTCCTCTATTGTGAAGCAGCTTTAAGGACCTGAACTCCTCCGATCAGAACATTTGCATATCAAAGGAAAACTGCTGTCAACGCTATAGTAAAGAGACATTAGCATGCAGAGATGTGACCAAGCACGGGGCTGTTATTCAAACGTACCAATAGTCATTTGAAAGATATTGGATACGTAGCATCCAGCAGCACAATAATGACTTTGTCATTTATTAAGAAGCTTTAAAACAGAGCAGGCAACAACTCAAGTCATACTCTAGGTTTGATACCATTACTAAAAAAAACATAAGGACTATTATATTAACTTATCCTGACAGTTTGAATGTTTGAACCCTGTCACAAGCAAATTATTTTTGGAAAGACAATCAGGTTCAGATCAAGAACTGTGTTGAAAGTGAAAAAAAAACTAAAGGATCCACCTGCATCTAAGTGAACAGTATAGTCACTCACATTCAAGTGCCACCAAACTGACACTGTAGCAGCTCATGAGGAAACCATCTGTTTCGTTAGCCTGACTCATTCTTGTCAGTATTAATATAAATCAGACGCGGATGAAACATCTCAAACTACTGCACGTTATGGTTCTGACAGTTTGCACAGCAGAGTTAAAGCATATGAAAACAGGTCATTGTGAAATCTCGGTTTACTGCGATACTAAATGAGTGCAATGTAGCGTAAAGGTAACATGCTGTTAAAGACACATAATCTGTCACCTTCACAGTGTGAGAAGCATGTACTTGTAGTGATTTCTGTACTCCGGTGGAGGTCTGGAATTACTTTTACTACTGTCTATTGTACTAGACCAGTGGTTATCAAACATACCCCCACAGCCCTGTGATGAACTCCAGTACCCTTAATCAACACCGCCCGTCATGTTTCAAATGTGTTTAATAAATTAAAGTATTTTTTCATCCAATTCAACTGTCAATGTTCAGGTCGATTTGTTCAACTTTGCATTTGTACATCAAACTGCATTTGGAGAGGCCAAGATGGATGCTTCAACCACATCAATACTTTGTTATTCTTTTTCCATTTATCTAGTTTTTTTTTTTTTTTTTCAACATTTATACATTAGTTTTAGCCTTTTAGTTTTCTCTGATTCAATGTGTGATTCTTGCAACTGCAGAAGTACCCCCTGAGGTCTAAGTACCCCTGGTTGGGAATCACTGTACTAGAGCTTCATCATATGTGCTCAGTCAGTGATTCACTGAAGGGAAAAGTGCCTGCATCAGACTGTACAGTAAATAGGATAATTCACAGATGAATAGCAAGCTCGGTGAAACTGTTGTGAACATGGCAGCACTGGGGAAAACAAGTGGACACAAAGACAGAGGGGGGGGGGGGCGGAGCAGCTCCAGACAGAGCCCAGTCCCATTGTCTGCTGGGATGGCGAGGACAATGCAGGACAACGCTGAGATATATGCAAGCACCACAAGACCTCACCCCAGCGATGCACCAGCCCTAATCCCAAACACGATTTCCCCTCCTTACACATAGATGATGTCATTCTCCCCTCCTCACCCGCACCCTCACCCCAACTCAGCTCCTCCGGACCTTCAATGCAACCAAGCGTAGAGGAGATGGCCCGCAGGAGGAAGTTCTGCTGATGAGAAAGAGGGCGGCAGATAGAAATGGGATACCCTCTCTGAGCGCGTCTGTCACAAATCAAAGAGCTTAAAGACGACACTATCATATCACCATGAGCTTTAACTCTCGGGCGCCTTCAAAACAGAGGGCCTCTGACATCTGTCACATGCAAGATTAGACTTTATCCTTCATATGGAAAGTTTCTATCTGCAGTCAGGTGTCAGCTGACTTGCTATGTGACCTGTAAAAATGCTTGCAGAGTGAAAGCAGCCGGCAGGACAGGTCAGTGTGTCCCGGAGCATTACAGGTCCAAAGAAAGCCTTACATGCTTCACTGGAAAGACGGAGAGGGGAACAGTTCCTCTTTAGAACTTTATGTGCCTCCCCTCCCCCCCATCTCCACTCCACAAAAGAGACCTTACCCCTCGTCCCCACCCACAAGGAATTTCTCAGGCATTGCTAGGTTCACCATGACAACTGGGTGCTTAACAAAGCATTTCTCTTAGGCATTCTTCCTTTCACAGGGCAGAGAGGGGGGGACAACAGTCAAAGGAGTGAGAGACAGAGACGGGTGGGGGGGGGAGCTTGAAATGATGGGAGGGAACAGTGGAGGTTGCAGGGGTGAGAGCTATAGACTTGGGTAGATAGTAGAAAAATGGGGAATGGTGACAAGCAAACAAAAAGAGGGAAAGAGAAACAGGATCAAGGTGATAGGTGATGTTAAAGAGAAGGGAAACAGTGCTACAAACATTCCAAGCAAGCCTGCATGTGTGACTAACGCCATCCAGGGAGGCACGAAGAATGAAAGGAGCGCATTTTGGATGTCTCCAGTCACACTAAACATGGGCAAGCATTTGCAGGCTGTGACTTTGAATCCTATGAATCATCCATAAGGCAAACAGAAATTCATCAACCATTAAAAACACAGAAATTCAAGGTGCGCTCCGCTTGAGTGAAATAATTATATGATGGGGAGCAGGAAAGCAATCAGAGTGGTCCAGCTGTTGGAGGCCACACACACACACACACACACACACACACACACACACACACACACACACACACACACACACACACACACAATTTGTGCAGCTTGATGGGCTAGTGTTACAGAAGACAAACCCCTGCGAAAGTCCCTCCACAGACAGCTTAAAGCCTTAATAGATTATAATGAAATTACGCTGGCTGCAAATGTCTTGGCTCTTACTTATACGATATGTGATGGAACAGAGAGCCTCCATTAAAATTCCAGTCTTGTAGCATAACCGTATGCAAGGATGGCAAAGGGCAGGGGGCATAGGGGGTCTAAGACAACATAAAAACACATTCAACTACAAAGAACACGGCATCTCTACTGTATCCGATTGAAAAAACAAACAAATCTGAGCATTTAAATATTTAAAAGATATCGAAGCACCAAATAATCTTTACGAAACCAAAAACTTGATACATATAAATGTATTATTTGTTTGCCCCAGTTAGTTGGGCTGAATGCCAACATGTTTGTTGTCAAACTTGTCTGAGCCAAAGTAGTTTAACCCTGGAGCATACAGACACTTCAGACCCACACTTTTAAAAACGTCTCTCTCTACCCTCCCCACAGTGACCAGAGCCAGAAAATATCTGCTGTCCACCATGTAATTTGAGCATCTCTACAACCTGCAGTGTGATGTGAGCTGAATCAAACTGCCATCATTAGTGGTGAAGGCGTGTTTGTCTGTTAAATCTCTACATTGGCATTTGCAAAGTAAGCATGCAGGGCATGGTACTGGCTTGGATTCAGAATCTGATTAAAACAAGGACAAAGTGTCCTCATGGCATAGCTGTAATAATGTATATATTGTATATTTGCCACACAGGAGGTTCCAATTTAAATGTGTAACTCCTACAGAGTCACTTTATCATGCAAGAAATGTACAGGAATTGACACATTAATGTTGACAAAACAACAAAAGACAACAAATTTGCCTCATGTTCAAACTAAAAAGCATAATAACATGTTACAAAATGAGGGATAAAGAAGGATTAGCTATAGTTTCTATACTGAAATTAACAGGGTTTTGAGGATGAAAGAAAAGCAGGGGAAAAAATCTTTGCCATCAAATGCAAACACCTATTTATGCAAGCTCACGCTTGCCTGGGAACAGTAGATCAGCCCCTGAGTATGTCAACACTGGGCTGACAGATCCCAGGATACAGATGCAGCAAATCTAATCCCTCAGACGACATCCAGCCTCTCAATTCTGCAGTGTGACCACAATTCTCTTCATAACACAGAAGTGACACACAACGAATATTATCATCACATATGTTTGTTTTGTTCTCAACATGTTAGAAATGCAAGCTAGATTTCAAAAGATCCTTAAAATCTAGAATTGGTTTCAGTGCAACCCAAATTAATGCCCGCACACCAAATCTGACTCCTTAACATAATTAAATGGTTATAATCATTTATTTATGCACACAGCCAATACACAATAAGACAGCAGAATCTCCAGGTTATGCGATTGTCAGATGTGTTTTGAAGTGCCTGCTTATGGTTTTGAATGGTTATAGTGCCACACTGAATAGCAATATTCTCTGCTAAAAGATGATTTTATTGAACTTGTTTAGGGGAAAAACATTTATATATTCTATTAATTACATATTATATATTTAGATTATTATTATCTTATTTATCAACATGCTTTGTTGCAAAGATCATTTTACTCTTTTTGTCTTTACAGGGACAAATAAAATAAAAAAAGAACTGAGTTTAAACATTTCAGTCAATTTTACTCAGAATGTGCTTCTTTAAATATAGTTCATCTACACTACTTAACTCAGTTATATTTGCACCTCAGGTAGCTTGATGGTAAGTCATTATCTTTATGGTGTATTTGATGTTAGTGTGGGATTGATCTTTTAGATACTGACTATACATAACTGCTTAAAAAACTAAAGGGGGTTCTTGTTCCTGTAAATTAACTCCTGAAGAGTTCAGCACGAAGTACACACTGAAAAGTTGTACAGAGAATAATTTTTAAGTGAAACTTGCCAGTTAGACTAGACATTCATATCACTAACAGACCATCAATATTTTGACCTTATTTTGCTTTTCCCTTCTCTTTGGATTACCCAGGTTATTAAAATATCTGTGGGTCGCTGCAATAACAGTATCAAGCTTATGTTATACAGTATGTTGAAGATGTTGATATGGTATTTCAATTAGTATTAGGGGTTAACAGATTACATACTTTTATTGATGCAAAGTAATTACAAAATTTGTCATTTAAATACTTTAAAATATAGTTACTTTTGGAATGATAATCTTAGTGAAACTGAATAATTGTACATCATACTTTAACATTTTTTTAAACCAAAGAAAGTAATTACTGTACGTCAAGGAGTTGGGGCAATACAGTGGATTAGCCTATATTCCTGAATTCAACTTTAAGAAACTCATCATAATCTGTGGATTATTTAAAGGTTACCTTCCCAAAACTACTGCATAGGTCACACTTTAAACTTCAAGCAAAGCGGCGATACATTTGGATCGCTGCATCCATTTCAGTTTAAAGAGCAGTGCTCAGAACGATGTTAATCAAAGTCCAACAACATACAAAAGAGCCCATCAAAAATCGTCCATCATAAGGGGCCTCTTAAACGGCAGCATAAAGAGAAAGATAATGGGAAGACTTGGGAGGTCCCTGGAGGGAGAAGGCTTTGAAAATTGGGGTCAGCAGCATCTATTGGAGGAGCTCATCTGCCTACCCCATCTCCTCCTCCAACAGCCCGCGTAAAGGCTTTCCTGCTCTGTTACAGTAAGACTGTACTTTCCAACATGTTCCCAGTTTACACAACTGCAACTTAACCCTCCACCCCTTCCCTCTCTGTCCTCCTGCCTCCCTCCATTGCCCTCTGTCTCCTGCAGGGGTGCTGACACATAAACCCCAGCAGGTGCGGGGCGAGCTGGGGAGACACAGCCTCTAATTGGTCTTGGTGGAGTCACAGCTGTTGCCCCCAACCACGGCCTGGTATGAGCTGTAGCGCCTGCCCCTGAATCGACAGCTCACTATTGTTCTCCAGAGAGGCAAAGCTCAGCTCCAATCCATTATAACCACAACCCACTCAAACCATACAGTATGTGCTATTCAGTGTCAACTCATCAACAAATTCAAAAATCACTTCCACGGTCTTATTCAGTCAAATGAAAGAAATCCCAAGCTTTCTTCCACCATTAATCCTCACTGTTCTTGTTAAGTATCTGATTTCATCTTAAACCAAGCTCTTAATAATGTTCCCTGGTTCTGTTTCCCTCTCTCTCTCAGGTTGTACCAAGGTCAAAGAGAAGGTAGAATTACAGCTGATCACACTGCGTCAAATAAGCTTCAACAGAGGGTAACAAAAACCCCCGTATTGTTGGATCTACACCCTTCTCACACTTATAGTGTAAGTCCAAAACAGTAGACCAAACGGTGATTTGCATTTCAACCAACTCGTCGACTTGTTGTCATTAAATGAAAAAAATAAATCAAACCAGCATCCTCAGCCTTAAACACTCTTAAGCTGGGAATGCTGACTGTCTTTTTGTCAGTTTAGAACAAGGAAAAAAACAATTTGACACTTAAAGAACATCAAATCTTAATTCAGACTTCAAACAAGCTATAGAAATAGACCATAATTAAATTAGGTATTTCGTTGTATGTGGGAGGATGGGTACGATGGGCAATTATGGGGCATGATCAGTCTATCCACTGGAGTGTGGATCCTACGGACGTGCTCAGACAAACAGCTATTTAAATCTCCACAATATAGACGGAGCTAAATCAGGCTTGTGTAAACGAGAAAGCTCCTCAATGAGGGGACCAAAAAATGACAGAAGCTCCCCCTACATTAAGCAAAGGAAGCAATTTAATTCCCAGACTTTAAATGCTTAAATACATCTTTGTGACTTGGCACTGAAAGTGATTTCTGTCGGAGGGGGAAGAAGTGGAAAGGCTTACAACTATCCTGCAGTGAATATTAATCCTCATTCATGAATATTTCTATTATTGGAAAATCACTCTGGAACACTGAAGCCAAGAAAGACATACTTAAGTCATCATCACTTCTATTATCCGGTGAAGTGAAGCGAAAATGTAAATGAAGAGACAGGACATGTTAAGGGAAATAGGGTAGGACTACACCTTCTCCTCTCACTGCACTATGTGTCACTCACTGGGTGGAGTCTACAATTACAAAGAGGTATCTGACAATCTCACCTGACACTGAGATCCTCATGGAGGCCTCCAGGGGCCGGTTGTTATCCAGGGCCTGGCTCAGCTGGATCTCTCCTGTGCTTTGGTTCAGGAGGACTAAGTTCAGCTCATTTCCCACCTCAAAGCTGTAGTGGAGCTGATCCGAGATGTCGGGGTCGTGTGCGGGGATGCGTCCGATCACTCCAGTGGGGAAGCTGCTTGATTTGTCCGTCACATAGTTGTTGAAGATGATCTGGAAGTTTTTGAGCATAGGCACGTTGTCGTTTTTGTCAACAAGTTTGATGTGGATTGTGGCGCGGCTGACCAGAGGGGCGGAGGTGGCCTGGACCACAATAACATACTCAGATCTTGTCTCGTAGTCCAGGTCTATTAATGCAGTCAGTTCTCCAGAGAAGATGTCCAGCTGGAACACCTCTGGGATGTTTCCCTCCACTATCTGGTACATAATCTGTGCATTACTGCCTTCATCTGGATCTGTGGCTAATATATGTGCAACCACAAGGCCTATGGGGCTGTTCTCCTCCACCATGATGTCAAACTCATCTTTCTCGAACACAGGGGGGTTGTCATTAACATCTAGGATTGTTACTTGGATGTTTACTGGTGTTTTCAGAGCAGGAACACCTTTATCTACAGCGAAAGCCTGCAGACTGTAAACAGGAACATTTTCTCTGTCTAATCTGCGCAGTGTGCGAACAATGCCAGAGGTGGATTCAATTATGAAATCTCCATCGCCGTCCTCCCCGCCCTGGAAGGTGTAGAAGACGCGGCCATTTAGTCCAGAGTCTCTATCAGTGGCAGAAACCTGGACCACGCTGGTGAACACCGGCACATCCTCCATGACCGAGCCGACATAGTGGTCTCTGAGGAAGCGGGGGGAGTTGTCGTTGACGTCATTCACCAGTATTTCCAGGTATGTGGTATCAGACTTCTGTGGGATGCCGTTATCCCGCGCAGTGATGGCTAGCGTATAGGAAACCTGGTCCTCATAGTCCAGCTCCATCTGTGTGGTGACAGCTCCTGTGTCGGGGTCGATGTCAAACTGAGGGATGCTATCGTCCATAAAGTAGGTGATGCGTGCATTTTCACCTGTATCTTCGTCTGTGGCACTTATTACCACAACAGTGGTGCTGACAGGCCTGTCCTCGTTGATGTTGACGGTGTAATGTGAGCTCTGAAACACAGGCCGGTGTGTGTTGGCGTCAGTGACGTTAACAAACACTTTAGCGGTGTCAAGGCGTGTACCATCACTTGCAGTGACAGTGAGGGCGTACTGCCGTTCTAGTTTGTAGTCTAAAGGCAGCGCCAGAGTAATGAGCCCCCCTCCGCTCTGACTCGTGATAGAGAATCTGTTACGGGTGTTTCCGCTGGATATCTGATAGGTCACCACACTGTTGATGTCCTGGTCCACAGCTGACACTGTCACAACGCTGGTCCCCACGGCTGCATCCTCATTCAGTCTCATGTAATACGCCTTCTGAGTGAACTCTGGGTTGTTGTCGTTGACGTCTAGAATTGTCATGCTGATGCTGGCTGAGGAGGACATGACAGGGTAGCCGTGATCTCTGGCCTCCACTCCAAAGTTGTAAAAATCAACACTTTCCCTGTCCAGCTCGGCTGCCACTACAATCCATCCCGTGCTGTTGTTGATGCTGAAGGGGAAGTTTGGCGTGGTTTCAGTGAGGAGATACTCCAGCCTGGAGTTGTCGCCAGAGTCTGCGTCCACAGCTTGGATGTGAATGATGGAGTAGCCCAATGGCACGTTCTCCAGCACGGTGGCCTGGAACGGGGTGCTGACAAAAATGGGAGCGTTGTCGTTAACATCCAGCACCTGCACCGTAACCAGGCCACTGATGTTGGAGAGCGGAGGGCGTCCTCCATCCTGAGCTCTGATTCTTATAGTGTATTCTTTGTTCGCCTCATAATCCAGGTGGCTCACCAGGTCCATTTTACCTGTCTGAGCATCAATATAAAACTGTCCCCTGGTGTTCCCACTCATGATGCTGAAGTGAACGACAGCATTGCTCCCTCTGTCCTGATCTGTGGCGGTGACCTGCAGGATCTCTTTGTTAGGGGCCATGTCCTCTGGCACCTGGACCACATAGCGTTTCTCACTGAACTGGGGAGCATTATCATTGTCATCCTCAACCACAATGTGAACAGTAGCTGTGGCGCTGCGGGGCCCGGGGTCCCGACCTTGGTCATTTGCCTCGACTAACAGCATATATGCTTCCACCTGCTCTCTGTCTACCAGACCTTTGGTGCGGATTACACCAGACCTCGAATCAATCTCAAACACATCGTTGGACCCGTTACTGTTGATGATGCGGTACAGGATGTTACCATTAACAGGTGCGTCCCCATCTGTGGCCCTCACAGTTAACACCTCATAGCCTATTTCTAGATTCTCCCTGATGCTTTCCTTATAGTCCTGCTGCTCAAACACAGGGTCATGATCATTACTGTCACTGACTGTGATGGTGAGGGTGGCCATGGCTGTACGTCGGGGCGAGCCATGGTCGACTGCGGTCACACGGAACACATGGGTGTCTTTTGTCTCCCGGTCCAGCACCTCTACTGTGGACACGGCACCGTTGGCCGGATCCACAGCAAAGAGATTGTTGGAGCGGCTATCAAAAAGAGCTTCTATAAAATACTCCAGCCTGCCTGCCTCCCCCTCATCCACATCCACTGCTTTCAAAACAACAACATGCGTCCCAGCTGGCTTATTCTCTGCCACAGACACTTGGTACATTGGAGGTTGAAACTGGGGGCTGCTGTTGATGCTTCTCCTCCTCCTGCTCACAATCCCTGAATCAGACTGTGCTGCCTTTTCTAACAGCTTCCCTAGGTGGCCCTGCCTAAAGGGGCCCTGCCCCACACGCCAGTGGATGGAGATAGGGCTGACTTCAGCATTCAGTCTATTTCTTGTGAGTACATCACAGAGCAGGTCTAGCTCCAGGAGTGTGTCCTTCCTCCAGCACAGCGTCTCAGACACAAACAAGTCCCCCTCAGAGAAGTAAAAGTCCCGACTGTTTGTGACTTTGCAGCGGATCGGGGCTCCAGGTAGCAGCCCCCCCACTGCAAATAAAGCAGAGCCTGCTTGGTGACACTCTGAGCGGTGGTGGCTGTGGGTACTAAACAAACTGAGGACCTCCATGTCCCACTGAGGTTTTCTTATACGCTTGTTTGAACAGTTCCTACCGTGAACATGCACGTCATACTGGCTGGTGAGGAGGTGGTTGTAGCCGGAGTCCGTGCAGTCAGCCACAGTGATCACGGTGAAGGGGTTGGAGCGCAGCAAGGGGCACTTTATCGAGTCCGAAACAAACACAATGCCAGTCGCCGCGTCAGTCTCCAGAAACCGTTCTGTGAATTTGGGAGCGAGTACCTCATCCAAAGTACACCGGGCGCCCCGCTCCACGCCGGCCACCACCGTCCTTGGTCCCGCATCCTCACTGATGTGAACGGTGTAACAATGCACCAGCGAAACCAGTTTACACCACCAGAAAATCAACAACAAATCCCATTTAACGAAGTGCATCGCTCCTTAGTTTGTGTTCAGCCGGGGATCCGATTGGGAATATCTGCAGCTCCTTATTCCTTTAAACTTTCCGCCTGTGAGTTTCCCTTTGTTGCAGAAGAGCCATGCTCTCAGCGGGCGCACTTCTCTCCGGTCACTCAGACTGATTTTAAGAGGTAAACCTGCAGTAACCTTGGCCGGAGCGACTCACACACTCACTCACACACACACACGGCAACGACAACAGCAGCGGCGCCTCCGCTCCGTCCGCGCAACTCTGCTTGAATGGTGAAAATGGCTCCAGCTCCACTTGCGCCTCGAGGCTCCTCATTATCATAAACCTGTGTGTGTGTGTGTGTGTGTGTGTGTGTGTGTGTGTGTGTGTGTGTGTGTGTGTGTGTGTGAGTGAGTGAGTGAGTGAGTGAGTGAGTGAGTGAGTGAGTGTGTGTGTGAGTGTGTGTGTGTGTGTGTGTGTGTGTGTGTGTGTGTGTGTGTGTGTGTGTGTGTGTGAGTGAAAGAGAAATAGCTGTTAGGGGTCTAAGGACTTGACAAAATCCCTTCCACTGGAGATAAATAACTTCCTAAAAGATTAATTAATTAACAGAAAACAACAGAAACTAGACTTCCATTAGAAAACCTATAGTTTACTTGAGAACATTGTATCTAATTATCTTGGGGATTGTTTTTTTTGCCATGTTTGAATACTTCAGCTTACAGGCAGTGTTATATTTACATTAGTTTGGTTTTATTTAGGTTTTTGATAGTCTAAGAGTACCTCACTTCAAATGGAGTTCTTGTGGCACATAACCACCCCAAACCACTATTATTTCATCAGTGAAAAACATATAGGCTACATGTTCACCTTTATCCACCACTCACCACCGCAAAAAGGTTTACTCATTAACTGGCAGACATTCCTCAAATTTTAGGTGTTGAAGTTGTTCTTTCACTGGAGGCCTGTTGATCAGCAATCTATCAAAAGAGGACCATTCAAATTTAGGCTAAAATCAAACCAATTTAATTCATTTGTTGTTGATGTGTTCGGTTTTCCTGTAGGTTTTATTTATTCATGGCATTGTCCATTTCATCCAGATCCTGATTCAAAAATGGATAATAAAAATAAAAGTATAATCTAAATAGAAATGTACACTGGTGGACCACAACAGTTATTTTAGCTATTACACTTTAGGGGGGCTCTCCCTCAGGATCTCTTCATTTATGAGAAAAGTACCAAATTACAACTATTAGGCTATACACATGGAATAAAACATATAACTGCATTTGGACTGAGTACAGACCAGTGAAATCTTTGATAAAAACTGTAAAACTTGGAGCTCAGCTGATGTCCTGAACGTCACTGACACCTAGTGGATAACAGCAGTCACACAGTTTGAGAAGAGGTTTCTAAGGTCATTATTAGTGCTGCTCATTGCCTCACTACAATATTTCCATGATGCCATTTGCGTTTAAAGAAATGCAAATGCATGTTGTGTTGAATGAATGAACGAGGCTCTTCTTCAACTCTATTAACAATAAATCCAGGCTATATTAGAGGGTCCTCTCACACAGTACTGGTCTTATTATGAAAAACAAACTGACAAAACTATTTAAACACAAGGTCCTATTAGTAACTGTTCTGAGGTCTGTCAGATATTATTCATTAGCAGATGGATTTTGCCTAATAACTATAATAATAATAATAATAGCTCAGATTTCTATAGCGCCTTTCAAGGGACTCAAGGACGCTTTACATGAAGGCAAAACCGGTAACATACAAACAGAACAAACAAAACAAAATAAATAAATGGATTTAGTGGTGGCAAAGTTGTCAAGGATAGATGTTGACTTTTTCATTTTTTATGACCACTTTAAGGACTTCATGATCATCTTGGATTAACTGAACTGACTGAATTGAGGTTCATTTTTGACCTTGAAAACATCTTTCAAACAGGAAGAAAAATTAGCTGACATTTACCAAATATTGATGTGATTTTTTTTTTTTTTGTTCACTCACTTCTCATTTTGTAAATTGATAAAAATAAACAATCATCATTTATATTTTTGAAAGCATTCTTAGTTTACAGCATTTTTTCTCACCTGCCTAAGACTTTTGCACAGTACTGTATATATACGTATATGTATATATATACAGTACTGTGCAAAAGTTTTAGGCAGGTATGAAAAAATGCTGTAAACTAAGAATGCTTTCAAAAATGGAAGTGTTAGTTTATTTTCAATTAACAAAATGCAGTGAATGAACAGAAGTTAAATCTAAATCAAATCAATATTTGGTGTGACCACCCTTTGCCTTCAAGACAGCATCAATTCTTCTAGGTACACTTGCACAAAGTTTTTGAAGGAACTCGGCAGGTAGGTTATTCCAAACATCTTGGAGAACTAACCACAGATCTTCTATGGATGTAGGCTTCCTCAAATCCTTCTGTCTTTTCATGTTATGCCAGACAGACTCGATGATGCTGAGATCAGGGCTCTGTGGGGCAATGCCATCCCTTCCAGGACTTCTTGTTCTTCTTTACGCTGAAGATAGTTCTTAATGACCTTGGCTGTATGTTTGGGGTCGTTGTCCTGCTGCAGAATACATTTGGGGCCAATCATACGCCACCCTGATGGTATTGCATGATGGATAAGTATCTGCCTGTATTTCTCAGCATTGAGGACACCATTAATCCTGACCAAATCTCCAACTCCATTTGCAGAAATGCAGCCCCAAACTTGCAAGGAACCTCCACCATGCTTCACTGTTGCCTGCAGACACTCATTGTGTAACGCTCTACAGCCCTTCGGCGAACAACCGGCCTTCTGCTACAGCCAAATATTTCAAATGTTGACTCATCAGTCCAGAGCACCTGCTGCCATTTGTCTGCACCCCAGTTCCTATGTTTTCGTGCATAGTCGCTTGGCCTTGTTTCTATGTTGGAGGTATGGCTTTTTGGCTGCATCTTTTCCATGAAGACCACTTCTGGCCAGATTTCTCCGGACAGTAGATGGGTGTACCTGGGTCCCACTGGTTTCTGCCAGTTCTGAGCTGATGGCACTGCTAGACATCTTCCGATTTTGAAGGGAAATAAGCTTGCTGTGTTTTTCATCTGCTGCACTAAGTTTCCTTGGCCGACCACTGCGTCTACGGTCCTCAACGTTGCCCGTTTCTTTGTGCTTTTTCAAAAGAGCTTGAACAGCACATCTTGAAACACCAGTCTGCTTTGAAATATTTGTCTGGGAGAGACCTTGCTGATGCAGTATAACTACCTACATACTATAATTGATTGATCATACACCTGACTACAATCCTACAAAATCCCTGACTTTTTGCAATTACCTGTAAGAATTGATGCTGGTTTGAAGGCAAAGGGTAGTAACACCAAATATTGATGTGATTTTTTTTTTTTGTTCACTCACTTCTCATTTTGTAAATTGATAAAAATAAACAATCATCATTTATATTTTTGAAAGCATTCTTAGTTTACAGCATTTTATCTCACCTGCCTAAGACTTTTGCACAGTACTGTATATATATATATATATATATATATACAAAATATATTGTTATATAATAGTGACATGGGCGCCTGGGTAGCTCACTTGGTAGAGCGTGCGCCCAGATCCAGAGGATCGGTCCTCGACCCAAAGTAAAAGTACAAAAATATTGCCATTAAAATAGTCAAAAGTAAAAGTAGTACCTTACAGAATGGTAAATTTCAAATTAATCTACATTATTGGAGTATAATATTAATTTTGCAGCTGGTAAAGGTTAGGTTAGCTTACTGCTGCTGTGCGGTTTAGCTTGAGCCATTATACCTGCTGAACATTGTTAGCATTGTCGTTGTGAGCATGTTGCCATGCTAGTATTAGCATTTACCTCGTTACAGCCTCAAAGAGTAGCCAGCATGATTGTAGACTTTTGTTTAAACTCCATCAGTCTGAAAAATACACGACGCTGAAGTTGGCTTCCGATTCGGCGGTTAAGGGGAAATTTAAGGGAAACTTAAAGCTGAATTTCAGCAGGGAAACATAACTTACATTGCTGAGTGACTGATCCTGTTTTTTGAACCTCTTACTGTATTGAAAGCGTGTTAGTTATTAAGGTAAATGTTATGTCTAAAACACACTTTTAGATTTGTGAAAGCTTTATTGTCTTTATGAGAACGCAATAAAGGGAGATTTCACAGGGTTTTTTTTTTCTTCAAAGGTAGACCACATATTAGACCAGGTCCAGATCCAAAACCACTACACTTTGAGTTGTCAAATCTGGACTAAATTATCCCAGAGAGGCTAAAGATTCTTACAAACACAGTTTCATTCATTTGTGAGTCCAGATCCAAAACCACAATTTATAATTTAGTCCAGATTTGAAAAGTCTAGGTATAGTGGTTTTGGATCTGGACCTAGTCCAATGTGGTCTACATAAAAGAAAAAACTGTGAAATCTCCCTTTATTGCATTTTCACAAATAGTATAAAGCTTTCACAAATCTGAAACTGTTTTTTTTAAGAATCTTTAGCCTCTCTGGGATAATTTAGTCCAGATTTGACAAGTCAAGGTGTAGTGGTTTGGGATCTGGACCTGGTCTAATGTGGTCTACATTTGAAAAAAACTGTGAAATCTACCTTTATTGTGTTCTCATAATTACAATAAAGCTTTCACAAAACTAAAAGTGTGTTTTAGACATAATTAATAATAATTTACCTTAATGACTAACACGCTTTCAACATGGGCGTAAATCTGATCTAACAGTAGGGGGGGGACAATCATCATCATCATCATATCATAGCTTTATTTGTATAGCGCCTTTCATACACAGAGTGCAGCTCAAAGCGCTTTACATCCAAAACATTCAACACAACTCTTGCAGGAGCACATTTAAAGCACGCAAACAGTATATTTGCACTGTTGCACTGGTATTTTGCTTATTAGTTGACTGAATAATAATAATAATCACATACATAACATAACATAGCAGGGACAGATACAGCATGACATGAAGGAGAGGAGAGGGAAAAAAAAGCAACTCTCAGACTATCCTCATAAAGATAAGAACAGTGTGGGAACAGGAAAAAACACCTCAGCACATAGCACACAAGCAGTACATTTGCACTGCTGAACATAACATAAATGTACAGTTGCACATTTAGCGGCGAAGGCGTGGGACTGGGGAGGGGGTAGGTTGGGGGAGTTTGGCCTGCTGAGAAACGCACAGCCCGGCAGTCCCACTAGTGTCCCAGTCCGCAGAATGTTATAGCGATAACACAGCACGTTGCCGTGGTGACACCCTTGAACAGTCCAGAACCGATACGACAATAAACATAACATTTCAGAAGAGCAATTTTTGAAGGGGACACAAATAATACAGCCAATTATACTCGTAGAGGACATGTACACAGAGGAAAGCCTTAATACTATCATTAGTGTAGCATGGAGACTGTACCATTATCCTTCTTTTCAGCGTTTCTCTTGATTCAATGAAAAGCTGACTAAATTGACCAAAATATTCTTCTTTAAAACCATGTATTTATTTTTAAGTTGTTTACAATCAAGCCACAAAATACCTTAAAACCCAATGACTTATTTTCAAAAAGTGTCCCCATATAAAAGAAATACAATGCTTTTGTACTTCTGAATCGGATGCTGTGAATCGGAAGCTGACTTCAGCTTAAGTTTCCCCTTAACCGCCGAATCGGAAGCCAACTTCAGCGTAGTGAAAAATACAGTATCGTGTATTATACATTTAAAATAAACGTTAACGTTATAACACATTTAAATGTACACACTAGATATAGTAGAATACATTTTAGATAGCTTATTAATGTATGGTATTATATTACCTCTGCCAAGGAGGTTATGTTTTCGGCTCCTGTCTGTCTGTCAGCAGGATTACGGAAAAACTACTGGCACGATTTTCATAAACTCAGTGGAAGTGAAAGTGGTGCAGCATGGCATAGGCCTAGGAGAAAATGCATTAACATTGCGAGATGGGGCATTCATGTGGTGTCGGAATAATCTGAAAAAGGAGTTCCCGACTGAGAAAATTCCCTGCATCAACATTGTCAGATAGGGCATGTCTTGGCGGGTCTGAGTGCCCTTTTGCTACATTATAGTGTGTTATAAGCAATGTATTAAATGATTATATTCTGCTGAATATCAGTGTTTGCAATGGTAATGTAGTTATTTTGTCAACTATCATTGCAGTGCCTCACCTCAATAAGAAATGAAGAATAAAAGAATAAGAGCAGCTTTTTACTGTTTTTATTGTTGCTGGAGGCTCTAATACAATATGAATCATAAGCTTTACAAAATAAAACAAAACAAAAATACAACAAAAAGATTCCCCTCCAAAATGGAAACAGTCAAAGGTTTCCACTGAGACACAAAGACAAACTGTGACCCCCAACAAAGACATAGTAGGTGAGGAGAGAGAAAAGTTGAATAAGCTGAACAGAGGGGAGGCAAACTGTCATGTTATACAGTGTGTGTGTTGTGTGTGTGTGTGTTTAAACAACGTGGGTGTAATCACCCAGTGATTATAACAGTCCATCCCCATGTTTGATAAGTCTACATTTCCACTCAGCTCCACACAGGCTTTACATGCATGAGGACAGAGTGGAATAAAGTGTAAAAACCTAACACAAACCGAAGGCCGCCCTGCTGTTCACACCGTTTATCCAGAAGAATGAGTTATATACCAACATTAATAATTTTATACAAATATATCAGGGGGAGGGGGGGGGGTGTCATAGACAAAAGTAGGTGCTTGAAAAAAAATTTGATGAACATAATAATGACAGCCCCATCGAGCCTACATCACCTACAGCAGTCTGTGCCCGTTTCCTCGACACAGAGGAAGAGCCGGGCCAAAATTGCTCGTTTGAAATTGACCGAAGATACATCAGCTGTGAGAACATCAGGGATTATTACTACGATGACCCTCACACTGTAAGATTATCATTAACCGTGGTAATACTATCATTATATTCATTACATTGGAGAGAAGAGAGAAGATAGGGGTGAAGCGAGACAGAGGGAGCGTGAGTGAATGGCTTCATGGCAAATGAGATGCATGAAAACAAAACCAGACAGAAAAAAAAAATAATTAAAAGCTAAGCATTTTCTCCTTTTTTTTGTTATTCCACAAATAAACAAGAGTGCAGCACTGAAACAGGTGTGGAGGGAGCGACGTAAAGAAACAGAGAAAAGATGGAGATGAGGCGAAAAGAGTGAGAGAGACAGAAAAGAAAAAAAAAAAAAAACAGTAACAACTCTAGCTGTTTTGTTTGCGTTTGAGTGCCTCCATCAGGTCGACCTTCAGAGCCTCCTGCTTTGACTTGTCAGCCAGAGTCTGAACACTCCTGTGTGGGTGGGGGGGACACAAAGAAAGGGGAGACAATCAGTGTGTGCAAGATCAACATGAAAACAGTGAAAGAGAGACTGGAAAAGGTTCTCAAAACAAGCCAGAAACAGTCTATAAGTTCAAGAGAAAAGCTGAGGAAGTGAATCTATTTGTTAGACAGACATCACATTCCAACTCCTCTGTGGAAAGAAGATGGTCAAAAATATGCATTATCACTCACTAAATGTATACACACTGCACACATTCATTTCAGGCAAGTAAAAACCAAGTTAGTTATTTGTTGTCGTGCAGTGAACTATGAAGTTTTTTTAGGATGCATAATTAAGTGAAATTAAAATCTTCACTCTATTTGCTTTAATCTATTTGAGTTACTGAATGTATTACAGTTAAACAGAGGGATGAATACATAATCAGATTTTTCTAATACTTAAATATTTGCTTACAGTAACTTTGTAGATTAGCCATTTCTTAATTACATAAACATGATCCCAAGGAGATAGCTGGTGTGACGCTAATTACCTGAATCTTAATATTAGTGAGACGAAGGAGCTAGTTATTGACTTCCAAAAAAGAAAAGGGGGCATTACAAATTCTCACCACAAATCAGCAGGTTGAAAATGTTTCATCTTACAAATATCTGGGGGTTCATATTGATATGAAATTGAACTGGTCAAAAAATGTTAATGCTTTGTTTAAGAAGGCACCGTCCAGGTTGTTTTTTTCCCTCAGGAAATAAAAGTCCTTGTATGGAAATATCAAAGATATGTCTGAAGTAATTTATTATTTGAACCTTGCCTGCTTCCTTCCTTTAAAGTACCATGGGACATCTGAGAGGGAGCTCCAGAGAGGAGCACCGTGGACAGAGCAGTAAGCAACATTTTACTTTACATTTTTCTACTCACCAATGCGCACTAATACACACACACGCAAACACAAACACACTTCTCCATGCCAGGTTGTACCTCTGACCCTAGTCAATGAAGATCTGACGCTGGGTGAGGACCTGCGACAGCTCCTTTTGGAGCTGTCGGTACTTTTGGTTATCAGGCAAAGACTCAATAGATCTGGAGCACAGAGGAGAGACAGCAGGGGAGGAGAGGTGACAGGGGGGGATTTGGCAGGAAAAAGGAAAGACAGTGAAAAGAATGGCAGCAGAAATGTAGGACGAAAGGCAATAAACAAAAACAGATCATAGGAGAGGTTGAGGAGAGGGATAGGAGAAGCAGGAGGTGATGTGAATACAGAAATAATGAACAGCAAAGGTACCTTTTAATAAAATGTTGGATAGGAAATGACAGAAATTGACAAAAGATGTAAGAAATGATCTATTGAACAGTTCAACACAGAAGTAAACCAACTCTGCTCTCAGTGAGACTGGTATACTTAAAACAATAGTTTCTGCAGACCCTGCTGGCTGGAAGTGCTGTAAAAAGGAGAGAGGGTGATCCAAGTCATCAAACAACTCATGTAGTATTACCTTAGACCGTTGACAATGTCCTTGGTCTTCCCAAAATAGATTTCATTCAGCGTGGAGCGAATCTTGTTCTCCATATCCTGGAACAAAAATCAAGACATTCTTAACTTTTAGTCAGCCCATTTTTTCCGGTTGTCAACGACACCATTTGTAGACAATAACTCTATTGACTAGATATGGAGGGGGCTAAGTGTGCTGAACATGATGCACAGTAACACTGGCTAGGCTATGTGACTGAAGCAAAGGACTTTTAGGTAGGCAGTCAAAAAAAAGTTAAACAAGCAGGATATTAGCCGTAACACTGACTTCGACAAGGCGGCCAATGTTGGCAATGTGGGGTGAGGACTCTCCAACTGTCTCATCTTTTTCCATCTGTGAAAAGATAAAAACGAATCGGGTTCATGGATGACTACAGAAAGGCTGGACGTGTCAGCAGTGGTTTTCCATTTAGTTTAACACCATACCTGTCTTGTAAGGCTGCCGCCCAGGTTCATGGTACCGGAGCCGGTCTTGGTTGTCTGGAGCCACAGCATGACGGTGGAGGTGAGTTTGTAGTGAGCAGTACGACCGCTGGACTTCTCCTGCTCGCACAACAGATGCAACAAGCAATGACAATACTGCAGACTAAATTTGGAAGTTTTACACGGCATCGCTTTTTTTATGATGGTGCCTCTCCTGCATGTCACTGATGTTAACAAACCACCTGCAAATTCCATGCACAGGTTTTGTCTTTGCCTGTCCTGACTTGAAAACAAAAAGACTGGGCAGGAGCAAATGTCTACCTATTTCATATGAGCCGATTCTCACCTGCACCTCCACCACATGGATGGAGTCCCAGCACCCTTTGATCTTCTTGGACCCATCCCCGGCCTTCTTGATGAGAATAACTCCAGCGAAGCCATGATCCAAGTCCCAGAGGTACACAGAGGACACGCCACCCTCAAAGTACCTGAAAAACACAGATATCAGAGGTCACAAGAGGGCAACGCTGACCGTTTATTAAAAACTCCCCATGAGATTACTTCACTGGTACTCACAGGTCTCTGTACTGGTCGAAGGCGTTATTGGCTTCAACCTCGAGTTTCCTCAGGCGAGCTGAAGGCATTGCACCATCTTCAATTGGAGGTTCATACTTATTACTCCACGGGGATCTGATGTATTAGAAAGGACATAAAAAAAACCATTAAAAGCCAGCTACAATGTTAGTTTCAGCCACTGTCTTTGGTCTCTTTTTCAATGACAGATCATAATGTAGTTGATGCTCCTTGTCCATGACTGAAGTGCAGTTTTAAACTCAACCTGTAGGAGTCGCCGTCTCGGTTGTAATCACAGAGCAGATAGTCTTTCCCCACCACCTTGTCCCGGGCAATCTTCAGGGGCTGGTCCACAGAGGAGAGGAGGTCCTCACACAGACTGGGCACCTGGATGCAAATACAGAGCTCAAAACATTAACACAATGTTTTCTTCAGCACAGACACTTCGATGTGCTCAGCTGCAGAAAGTTCTGCTAAATTTTGTAACAAAGTTCAACTCCTCATCTTATTAAAAGTGTTCTGTTTGTCTGTGTAAGCAGGAGACATAAGAACAAGCTATTTTGTCTATTCAGATGTCCTGTAAGAGATGCCAACTTATAAAAGGACTGGAGAAATGGACTAGACAGCAAAAACAAAGAGTAGCCTTGTATTTGACTCTCATTTTGGTCAAAAATAATGAACTGAAAGTTCTTGTCTTTCACATTCCAGCTTCACTTAATATCAGAGGTTACTGAGTGGAGCTGGAATAAAATATCAATGGGAAACATAATATCTAGAGGATAAGGTTGTACAAATTACTTCTCACAGACTGACATGGACTTCCCTCTCTATGTCCTCCTACATCATAGTATAGACACAAAGGAGGCCCTGTTTCCCTAAAAAATCCCCCACACCCCTGAACACACACACACACACACACACACACACACACACACACCAGACTGGGAGAGACAAAGGAGGGAGACAAATCCCAGTGGGAAGAGTGGGGAGAAAATGGAGACAAGAGAGGTGTGGGAAACAGGAAAGAAAGGAGGAGATTGCAGGTGATTCTGAGTCACCAGGAAGAGTTTGAGCAGAGATGGTGAAGCCAAAAGGTGCCTGGCAGTGGAGGTGATTGACAGCTGCAATAATAATCGCTAACAACCAGACACAGTGAAATGGGTGAGGAGAGTGTCGATGCACAGGGGGAGGGAGGTTAAAGGTGAGGGAAGAGGAAGGTGAGCAGGTGGGGGTCTAGGTGGAAAGGAATGCATATGCCCACAAAACAAGGTGCCATGCAAACACTGGTAAAAGTGCGATTTGATTTGTGTCCAATTTAGTTTAATTTGTTGGAATCAGCTGGCACTGCTATGTTAAAATCTACAGTACAGGTCTAACAATTTCAGAATAAAAAGGCTCATTTTTAAACAGAAAACTGTATGAAGGAAACAAATTATTAATTTACAGGCAGAAATTTAAAGTTATTCAAATGTTGCCCAGTTACCCAGATGACACAGCGTCAACTGCTGCAACTGTCGTAATTGCATGGTATAAAACAACAATCTGAGTTGTCTATCAACCGCTCCTTCTAGACTGCTGAGTTATCTATAAGACTGTATGACAGAGGGACTGACAATTTTGGAATAAACTAAACAGAATTATATTCAAATTGCGTTTAAAGTCCTCCTCCACTCAAAATTGTGTTATTGATTCCCAAGGTGCTATCCATTTTAAAAAGTGTATCACTCTTTAGTTTGCTTAAACTACATGAAAATAGGGATATCTCTGTGCTCAGTATTGGGAGAAAAGACAGAATATCTTGTTTAAGACCGAGCTGTAAAATAACCTATAATCTTGAAATTAAGTGAAATGTAATGAACACTGCAACGGAAATTTTGTTGTCTTGTAAACCAATAAGCACTTTGTATGACACGAAAATAAAGAAATCGATCAATCAAAAAAAATAAGAAGACGTGTACGAGCAGGATTTTGTGATATCACAAATAGCTTGGAAGCCAATTGCGGTCCAATATCCAACCTACAGAAGTGTGACGTGGAAACTTGAAACCTCCAGTGCACATAGTGACTTTTCAGTAAAGTAGGAGACATCTTGGCCCTGATCCGACCTGGTTTTAAAATCGGATCTGAGGGATCGGATCACAAGTGGACAGCTATAGGTACGCGTGTTCCCACCTGGCAGTAGAATGTGTCTCCAAATGCGTCCCGAGTGACCACTTGTATTCGGATCTCACTTCCCCGCTCAATATGCAAATAAACACTACATCATTTCCATTTGCATATAGGCTGGTTATGTGTGAGTGTGTGTGTGTTTATAAATGTCAGTTATTACTTTCACATAAATCATACATTAGAAACGTGTATTAATCTGTAATCTGTGATTACTTGTAAAAGCGCTGCCTACAGCCTGTCTGTGTGCCGACATAAGGATAACGGGTGGCAGGGCTTGTGCAGGAGAGAAAGACGTTTTTAAAAGTCTGTGTTCAGCTCTCAGTACGTTTGTAGCTTCTAACTGAATCTCTGTGGTTTGAAATTTACTTTCTATATTATATCTGCTTTATTTTACTTTTATGTTCACTTATAGGAGTCGTGTTACTGCTGATAAAGCCCCAACATTTCCTGATTTTTCCATTTCATAATAAAAGCATTTAAACAACAAAATAACGGGACTTTTATTGTGAAGAATTTATAGAAAATGAAACCGTTTTACGGTTGTTGCTTTTGCTTAGCTCAGACTTTCTCCGGAGCTAACACAGCGCTGGAGATGGTCTGGCAATGCGAGACTTACATATACATATACATACTTAGATAACAAAAGGAGAAGTCATTATAGCAGGAATGTCTGTAGTAATATCCTACATATTGGTGAATTCAGGGAAGTTTTATGAATCTAAAAATAACATTATTGTATACCGGCGGCTGCCTTTTCCAATCAACAGCGCAGCAGAGAGCTCCAGACAGCCGGAGATATAAGAGCAGGCAGCACAGAAACAAAAACAGCGACACATCACCAACGGTATGATAATAACATCCAAAACACACGATTCACTCTCAGTGGTTTCTGTGACATGAAAGATACTTTGAATAAGTATGTAGTTCCGCTCGCAGTTGAGTTAGCGGTCCTAAATGTGGCCCAGGACACATTCTTCTTCTCTCTGCTATTAGAATGTAGACATGTGTGGCCTAGACCACCTCCGAATTGTGTTTCAATGATCAGATCTCAATGCGTCCTGTGAGTCTTTAGAGTTATACATTTGTGATCCGATCACTCAGATCGGATTTTACTACCAGGTGGAAACCGAGTACTTGTCTCCACCAGTTAATCCCTTAATTTGAACATTGCATATTTATTCTGGATTTTTCAATGAAGCTTTTTTTAATTATTAACAAGGTAACTGAACATTTTTGTGGAAAAACCACATCAGACACAAACTATTATTCAAAACAGAGTATTTTTAAATTTCTCAAAACATGTCTGGAGGGGACATAGCCAACACCCTGTGTGTGTTTTTACCTGTAAAGAAATCTGACAGGATAAAGCAAAGACAGTAACTCACCAGGTCAATGAGGTCACTGAGGTTCTTCTCAATCTGCTGAGGAGGCAGACGCCTCATCAGGTCCAGGGCACAGTCCAGCTGCTGGTCATTCTGAAAACAAAAAGACCACACTTTACACTGTATTATCAGATTATAGTTAAACACATCAGTTCAAAGATTTACATAAGCTAATTGTAACTGTATGATGGTATGTTTCAATGTGAAACGTTTTCATCTCATTTACTAACAAAACAAGTTACAATTCAACATAAAAAAAGAAAAGTATGAAAGAATGTAATTTAGCTCCAAATATTATCCACACATTTTTTGTTTTACAAATCTTAAAATAAAAATGTATGTGATGACAGTGCACCAACATACTGTTCTGGCAAACATTTCATTTGTACCAAATAATATACATTATGTTATTTGTGAGGCAATATAACTGATATAAAATTGCTATTTAGATAGAAAGAGACAATTAACCACACACTAAAAGAAAATGCAGATAAAAAGAGGTTATGTAAAAAGCATAACTTTAAAAAATCACTAGATTTAAAGCAGGCTCTCTATTAGTGCACACTTTGCGGCTATTTTATGTAGGGAACTATATTGGATTAGTACTCATTATTGGTATGCTCTATATAAAAAAAAAAAAAAAAAGACTTCTCCAAGCTCCTTCACGTCTCCAAAGCAGCACACTGATAAAGGCCTGCTACATTCTGTATGAGGCTATGAAAGGAGTTGCTGTGCAGAAAATATTCCCACCTCTGAAAGCAAACTCTGCTTGCAGTGTGAGACTACAGACAGCACTCATGATTTGTCATGTGAGAATTTGCAGAGCAAAAACTTAATTAATAATTGCCATTGGGACGCCAAATAGTCAAAAGATTGACCAAATTGAATAGCACAATGCAAAAAACTGTCGGGAGGGTAAAACTTTCAAACATGTGGCACGGCTGACCATATCCAAATAAGTGATGTCAGTGCAGATATTGTTCATCAGCTGTCAAATGATGCGCTTCATTTGACTGTGGCTGTGAGACCTGTGTCATGGAGCACAGGTGGCACATTAGGCAGCACATATGACGTGGAATTGCTATCAGCTTATCGTCAAACAGCAGCAGGTCGTGTGGCAGAGAAGCATTTTCACTCAGGTGAACTACAAACAGGTAAATGTCAGTTGCAACACAACTATCATTCAGGCCAAACTTTCATTTTATAGATAGGTTTTATATGTTGGAAGTAGTGCTGTCAAACGATTAAAATATTTAATCGCATTAATGTCATAGTTAACTCGGAATTAATCGCACATTTTTCTCTATTCTAAATGTCCCTTGATTTCTTTTTGTCCCATTATTTTTTCCTCATTTTAATGCTCTTATCAACATAATACGATACTTTTAAAATGGTGCCTGAACCGAGAGAGAGATATATATATTTAAAAAACAAGCACCTTGTTCAATTGTATTTGTCTGTTCAAAAATATAAAACAATAAAAAGTTGATCTAAAAAATAAAAAAAGGAGCACAAAATGGCGAAAACAACCACTGGATGGGAAAAGGGTATTTTACAATAACATTGAATGCACCACGAGGCTGGCAAGGCTGAGTCTGTGTTTGCCAGCTACAACGGCAGCTACAGTCTGGTGTTAGAATCCTCTACAGTGAAATACAGTCACACTTTACACCGTTTAGCTGTCAGCATTTTAACCGTGTTTACTCCAGCTGCTGGCTAACAGTAGGTTAACGTTAGCTGCTGCTAAATGTAGTGTTAACTAGCATCCTGTGCGGCGATGTTTCAGTTCCCTCTAACGTCCGTTTTCGGAGCATCAGAGAGAAGCGCAGGCATTTAAGTGGCACCTAAATAAGGCACCGAAATCCAGTAGATAACGGTCGCTAAGGCACCGGTGCCATATTAGCACCGGGTCTCGGACCCACCCCGCCCAAATAAAAACTCCTCGGATCTACACAATTTACGTGGATAACATTTCCCATTCAAAGCGGTGATTTTCACCAAAAAGCGACTAGTTTGCAGGTATGTACTACTGTTTGGCCGGCTCGCAAGCCCAAACAAGTGTGTCTGTTGTTTTGTTTCCGGTCTAGCTAGATCCGGTGTGGTGTTGTAGTTTTTCTTACGTTACTAGTTGTTGCAACAGCATGTGAAAAAAACTACAAAAGTTTGCTAGGTCAAAAAGTACGTTAATCTCGCGATAAAAAAATTGACGCCGTTAAAATGGGTTTGCGTTAACGCCGTTAATAACAAGTTTAACTGACAGCACCAGTTGGCAGTAAAGACAGTGAAGTACCTTTTTCATTTGGAATCAACGATGACAAGTTGATAAGTAAAAGATATGTTTACAAGACTCTTGATCATGCTCTTGGAACAAGTGGCGTTTTGTTTTTAACCAGAAGGTGTCAGTATTGCAGTGACAAGATCCCTCACCGACTTCCCACCCAGTGGTCACTTGTGTTTTGAATCGCAAGAACAAGCTAAAAGATTCATAGCACATGTTCATAGAACTGAAGGTAGGTTTTGTAGATAGGTCAGAAATAGTGTAAAGTGTGTCTTTTGTGTAACAAACAAACACTCAAAAGCTCACTATCATCACAGACTACAAAACCAATGACCCCCAAATAAATTTGAGTCTTCAATACAGCATGAGACTGTCTGTAGCCAATCCTTTTTTTGGTTACATGTTTGAGTTGTTTACGGAGGCTTGTTTGGTTATGTACTGAGAACCATCTGTCTAACATGTTCGCCATTGTTGTTTTGAACAAAGAGTTGTGCTTGTCACACATATCTTAATCTGGCTTCATTGCTGGGAAAGCCTGACATTCGGCACTTAATGTCTCTCCTTTTCCGCTATCTCCGCCATCTATTTTGCGAGGGCATCTTTGCTGCATCCGGGGCTTAGCACCACCCAGGGCAGTTGTGATTGGTTTAAAGGCAAGGCAGCTTTATTTGTGTAGCACATTTCAGCAACAGGGCAATTCAAAGTGCTTTACATAAAACATTAAAGAGCAGGTAAAAATGATTAAAATTTTTTAAAAATAAACATTTCTCCGACCACAGGTCCTTTAGTCTCCGGTTACTTGGTGTTTTCGTTACCCATTACAAGATTGCAGTAGTTCTACTTTTCACTACGATGTAGCCGTCGCTTAGTTTAATCTCAGTAAACCTTGCTAAATCCGGGACAGTTCACAGTCTGTCTCTTGATAAGTTCACAGAAATATCTGACAAGTTCACAGACGTTGTCTTTCTTATTGACCTAGTTCACAGACTAAATCTGACCAGTTCACAGACGTGGTCCTTGTATGGATAATCTATTGTCACACCCGTGTTTTTTGAGAGGTAATATTTCAGAAATATGTCCGTTATCTGTATTTGAGGCTTTCGCATAGCTCTCATAGCCGGAGGAAATTTTTTTTCTCTTCCTCCTCTAAATCCTGTTTTTAATCTATGTCACACCCACGTTGTAGAAATTCTCAGAAATATGTCCGTTATCTGTTCAAAAATACCACTAGATAAAAGACAAGAATAAAATTGACAGTGCAGTATAAGAAATTAAAGAACTGAGAGATAAAATACACAAATAAAAGTTACAGTGCAGTATAAGAAATTAAACATTAAAGAGCAGTTATAGAATGTCATACAGTGTCATCAATACAACTTCAGTATAACAGTTATTTAAAGAAAGGCAACATCAAAAAGATAGGTCTTTAGCTTTGATTTAAAAGAACAGAGTTGCTGCGGACCTGCAGTTTTCTGAGAGTTTGTTCCAGATATGTGGAGCATAAAAACTGAATGCTGCTTCCCCCTGTTTAGTTCTGACTCTGGAGACAACAAGCAGACCTGTCCCAGACGACCTGAGAGGTCTGGGTGGTTCATAGTGATGCAGCAGATCAGAAATGTATTTTGGCCCTAAACCGTTTAGTGATTTATAAACCAGCAAAAGTATTTTGAAATCAATTCTTTGAGGCACTAGAAGCCAGTGTAAAGACTTCAGAACTGGAGTGATGTGATCCACTTTCTTGGTCTTACTGAGGACTCGAGCAGCAGCGTTCTGAATCAGCTGCAGCTGTCTGATTGATTTTTTAGGGAGACCTGTAAAGACACCGTTACAATAGTCAAGTCTACTGAAGATAAAAGCATGGACACGTTTTTCCAAATCCTGCTGAGACATAAGTCCTTTAACCCTTGATATATTTTTAAGGTGGTAATAAAATACAAACAAAAGAAAAAAAAGATGGTTAAAGAAATACTTCATCAAGCCAGAGCATTTTTTTCCCCTACCCCAAAATAGGTAAGCGGTTCAGCCAGACCATGCTCCAGCACTGACAGCGCTGTAGAGATAGGTCTGGCAATGAGAGACTACACACACCTAAACCATGCCCGTATCTGCTAATAGCTCCTAACTGGATGTTGATTGGTCCGAGCCACGGTTGCTCGGACACAAACGCATTACTTGAAGCCTGACAAGATGGATTTCCGCGTAATCTTGTGAGAATCCAGCTGCCGTGAAGGGTATGCAGGTAACTGGCTATGCCACAAGGGTAAGCAGGTAACTGGGTATGGCACAATCAATCATTTTCATCTGAGCAAACAATGCTATCAAAGTCACTTCTATGGCACCTGAATTTAAGTTAACATCAGTGTTGTAAAACTGATTTTACCAACCTAGACCAACTTAAATTCTGAGTGATCACTTTCAACATATCATTACAAACGTTACTATTGGTATGAAGGCCCAGAGATAGATCCTGACATGATAAGTGCACTAATGTCCATAACAAACAGAAATGGGGCTATGAAGAATAAAGAAATAAGACGAACAATGTGCCTACTCATCCAAAACCAAATGGGAAAAAGGGATGCATTTGCATTGGAAATAAGTTTGAATCAATTGAATCAATCAAAATCACCAACAGCACAATAGCAAATAGTTTTTAGCAATGTGTTTGTTATACCCATTTCATTCACTTCCCTTGTAGATGTCAACAAAACCCTTCACCTTGGCTTATCTATGAAGGGACTCCTCTTAAGTGCATAAACCTGAAAGACTATACTCATACAGTTGCTAGCTGGTCAAAGGACGATGACATGTTATAAAGTAGAGAACCCTCTTTCTATAAACATTTTTCCTTAAGGGTTACCCTGAACATAACAGAAGTTTCTAGGCAATGTCTCCCGTGCCATTTCCTTTCCTTAGAGTTGCTTTTTGCCTGTCTTAAAATCTCTCTCAGCTGATGAATCAGTCTGCACCGTCAAACACCTGCACTCCTTGACGCTGCGTTTACCAGTGCTCCTATCTCCATGTAAACACTAGCTCAGATCAACAACCCCTGGGGTTAGGGGAGAGCAGTGAGGCTCAGCCAGCAGGATGGATGAGGTGAGTGGGCGACTACGGAGAAAAACCAGCTGCTCTTCCCAACTCAGGCATAAGACAAGTTAGGTCATGTGGAATGACGACTACAACAACAGTATGGAAGCACAAAATGGTGCTCCATTATGCTACAATAGTTTAAAGTGGACGTATTATGCTTTTCCGTATTTTCTGTCATATTTACAATGGTATGTCGGATTTTCATGTTAAACGTGGCCAAAACTTAAAATAATGAGGTAAACGTATTTTAGAGAAATCCCTGTGAGATAAAACGTTCAGATTTCCAACTGTTCTGAATGCTCCGGTTTCAACAGTTTTTTCTAAACTCGGCCAAGTGTTAATCAACTCTAAGCCAGCCTTCTATGATTGGTCATCTGCTCCAGGTAGGCAGGACTGGAGTGGTTCGTTTTTAAGCTACTGCGTTGTTTACATTATCGCATGTAGCTACATGCTAACGGCAGTAAAATATGTCATCTTGGCTGCCACTGTCTCCCCAATTCCGGGTCACATTACCGGTTATGTAGTATTTGGTTTAAAAGTCTTCATCTCCGATTTTTGACTGTAAAGCGCTGCTATAACGTTATTCTATTAGTGTCCACTGCTACACTATAGTAGCTACATGCAAACGGCAGTAAAATATGTCATCTTGGCTGATAATTTGTTAAATTCTCCCCAATTTCGGGTTGCATTTCTGCTGAAACATGTCCGATTGGGTAGTATTTGGTTCAGAAGCCTTTATCTGTGATTTTTGATGGTAGAAAGTGCCGCGTCATACTCTGTTGCAGTAGCTCCAGCTTCAACTAGTGAAACAACAGTGGAGGCTGCGGAGCGCAGCGCAGATTCCAGGAATCACGCTGGCCAATCAGAGAAGACTGGGCTTTTTCGGGAGGTGGGCATAAAGAGACAGGCGCTCCTACAGAGGGTGAATACAGCTGCAGCAGCCATGGACAGTATGAGAAAAAATTAAAGCATGTAAACATGTTCTGGTACAAACACAAAATACAAGTATTATCCTGAAAATGCTATACAATAGTTGCCCTTTAAGTACATATATTAGTTTTTGTCAAGTATCATTACATGACGAGTTACAGTGGTGTTACTGCAATATAAGCTGAAGAGATGAAAAAAAATATTCTAAAATAACCAATAATGGAACAATAATTGCAGGTATGACTTGTAGGGGTTGTCAGACATTAACAATTCCCAGATTAAATATTGGCAAAATCAAGATTAAACTTGCAATGCAGTGAAAACTTAACAGAGGTGGTGGACAGCTTGTCATGGTTAGGAATAGGAGGAGCAAGCAGTCTTATTTTAGCTACAGGCAACCCGGCGCTTGACTATATTAGCCTGTGTGTGTGTGCGCGCGTGTGTGTACGTTATATTAGGACTCCTCACTCATACTACGAACTTGTGTCAAACCCAAAACATCCTGTGCTAACTTTATGCATACGGGGCATCTAGCTTTGCTAGCAGCTAGCTACTAGCTAACTAGCTGGAAGAAACAGCTGCAAGCCATTTCATTCGTATCCGGTACGCATAAGTTTTGCAAACAGTGCAAGTTAGATATGCATCGATGATTTATACACTAGAATCCCCTCCTCCTCCTACTGCTGCTCTCAGGTTACCACCCTGCACCTACAGCTAGCTTTACCCTAGCTTAGCACCCCTAGCTGTTAGCGCTTGCTTAGCAGTAGCTAGCAGCCCCACCAAAACTCTCTCACCCCGTCCCTCTCTCCAAGCTCTACCGCGGCCCTTACCATGTCTGCGGCGGCCTCAGCGGGGCAGGGGAGCACGATTTCACCAGCACAACTTAGCTTTACTATGGTTTAACAAATCGTTCCGCTCGTCTCTTGTTGTTTTGTTGTTTTTTAGTCCCCCGCGGAAGATGTTTTGTTCGCCTCTCCCTCACTGAACCCAGCCCTGTCAGCGAAATTCACTTCCTCAACCGGGCTACAGGAAGGAGGCTGCTGCAGTCAGAAAACAGTCCCCGGTTGCATGTCCGGGTCACACGGGGCTTTTCTCTGCAGCAGCCAATAGCGAAGGAGCAAGAAAGGCATTGCCAAGTATGGAAAGAGAGGAGTGGTGCAGACGCAGTAAATATGCACTCAGAGAGGCCAGTAGATAGACAAATAAATACACTGATTGAGGAAAAAAAAAAATCCTTCCTTTGAAAACGATGACTGGAAACTGCTATAAATGTGATGTTTACAGAGTATTTTCTGCTCTTTTCATTAACATTTTTTAAATGCCAGAAATTATGCAAATCAAAACAATAATGTATTTATATTATATGATATATTATATTTGTCCAGTTTAATGGATTCCAATATTTCCTTATTTGCAATATGCATGAATGATGCAAGTATACAAGCAGATGTAATGATTGTATAAACAGGGTTCATACACATTTTAAACAATACTTTTCCCTTTTTGGCAAATTTCCATGACTATGTATTCCTGAAAATGTCAGTCGACATTATACAATAAGAATAAAAATCTGTGTTAAAGGGGTGATAGAATGCAAAACCGATTTTACCTTGTCATAGTTGAATAATGACAGTTTAGTGGGTAACTAGGACATACATAGAACCTCAAAATCCCATTGACACCTCTTTCCTCTGAAAACGGGCAAAGCACCGTAGAGTAAATATACTCTAATTATGCCGAAAGTGAAGCTAACTAGCCGCGATCTGTACACATAGGATTGAAGGGACAGTAGCAGCTAACGAAATCCCTAATGTCCACAAAAATGCATTAAATTGAAATCGGACACCATTGTTAGCTTTATAAGACCTTGGGGTATATGTTTTATAAGTGGCATGACGAAATTCAAACTGTAAATATACTCTAGTTATGCCGGCAGCTGGCAGCCAGCCAGCTGGTAGTCCAGTAACCGAGAAACGGTGACTTTCACTGGGTATGGAGGTTGCCACTTTCTCGTCAGACTGTGTGGAGCTCCTAGCTAAAGTCCAACACGTCTTACCAAATTTGCAATTAGCCATCAATTTTCGTAAAACGGCCCATATTTGAGCTTTATATAGTTGATTTCTCGCTTAAAAAAGTCTCAGAAGTGAATTTAATAACGAAATAGCCCGACAAACAACGTATAACTTTGCAGTGTCGAAATATGAGACCTGCTGTCTCGTCTCCAATGTGTTTCTATGGGGTTCGCTCAAACCAATCATCGCGCAGCTCATCTAAATATTCATGAGCATACCATATTTGGAAGAAAAGCTCTTGTTCCAAATAGAGCCATATTCACAGGGTAGTTAAGGGCCTAATAAATTAGCATTCGGGCAATTTTCAGCCCAACCAATGTTACATACCCTATTAGGAGACCTTAAGGAACAGTGTAAAATACCCTATATAATCATTCTATCACCCCTTTAAAGTTTACTCTCAAAGGTTTAACAATAAAATGAATGACAATGTACGTGGTTCATAGTGGGAGTCGTAATATCGCGCCCCAAATAGAACGTTGAGGTTAAGACGACGTGAAATACATTTATTAATCACATATTATTATGCTGTGTTAAAAAAAAAATCATGACCTTTCTAAAACTTTCTGGGTCTTTTTATGTTTCCAAAACCTTTCCAGGCCTGGAATTTGCATTTTTTAAATTCCATAACTTTTCCATTTTTTTTCAAAACGTATGAACCCTGAATAAATGTTTACACAATACATAAATGTGTTGTTGATCATTAATGGGGTTTTGTGGTGGCTGGTGGTTCATAAATGCTATTTTTGATATTAAAACTGACATTGGATGGTAGAATGCATGACTTTTATGATTTCTCATAGCTCAAAATGACTACCGGAAGTAAGATTTTGAATGTTCAACAGTTGTAGTTATGCATCACATGAAAAAACTACACTTATTGACCATAAAGGTAAGGTAATTTCTCCCCACTTTCTGGATTTATGTTTTTACTGTGACTATCTACCATTTCTCATTGGTTAACTATTGTAAGGTGTCATAAAAAGCATGACCAAGTGACCCATGCAAGTGTACTCTCTATTATATATAGCCTATTTCGAATTTATTTCTGGAAAATCTCCATATTTAAGCTATCATGACATTGTAAAAATATGCTTCATTCATTCATGCTAATGCTAATGTGCATCCTTCATTGTTTGTAAATGGGAAACCTGCCTGTAAACCCCTCCAACATCTGTAGTCACTAGTGACTGTGAGTGAAAAGCAGCACTTTAGCATCGAGTCTGCTGGAATTTCAAAAGAGGAGGAGCAATCCATGCAGCTACAATCTCAAACGATTAGTATTACTATGAATAAAATCGAGTGTTTTTGAAAAACTAGCCATTTTTGATTAGAAGATGGTGTGGCTCAAGTTCTTTCTCAAAATATGCCACATCTAGATTATCTTGTGCAACACTTTGTGCATGTGCATCACTTCCTGTACATAACATAGGCTACTATGCATATGGGAGAGATGTGTCACACTTCCACCAGCAGTGAAAACTATTAAGTTGTAATACCTATACAGAACTTTTATTAGATACGTCAGATGTATCGAGCAGCCTACTAAAATGACAGCAAGAAAAGTTAGCAAATTAATTTTATCTAAAGGATTAAAACTTTAAAATGATTTCACAGTCAGAAATAAAGTAAAGTAACATACATTGAGGGGGCCAATACATATCATTTAAATAAAGTGTGTATAATGTGCACCTTTCTAAACAGGAAGGTTTAGATCAGTTCCCTCAACTCACATACCCTGTTGTCTGATTAATCAAAGATCAAAGATGTTCACAAAGTAGCCTAAATATTGTTTTAGGAGCTGATTAAAAAAACGAAAAAGAAACTGAAGGGCAAAAAAGGTGTATAACCATGGACATATACGGTCTATGTGTATAACGCATAAATAATCGTAGGAGCATAGCATAAATGTAGGCCAATGGAGCCAGAGACGGTTTAATAGAATCCTTGATGTAGCATAGTGATCGCCTAGCAGTGTGTGTCTAATCTACCATAGACAGTATATGGCGTCTACACCACACTGCCGGAATCCTACAAGAAGAAGAGCGTAGTGGTGGCGGGGTGGGTTCACGTGAATCTCAATTTCTCTCGCGATATTTTGCAGAGCTTCCTGACAGCTGAAAACATGGCAGACGAACACGGGCGAAAATGGGACCGCTGTCTTGCTGATACAGCCGTGAAAACAGGTTAATGTCTTTTCATACGTGCAATATAATTGTTTAACGCTGTCGTTAGGCATTCTGCAGCATATTACACATGGTAAATAAGCTGTGGTACAGGTTAGTCGAGGTTCTTTTCTACGGGACATCTGACAGTCTACTGAGGTCAACTGTAACGTTAAACCATGGATGTATTAGGCTATCTGCTGAATAGATAATAAAAAACTGTCCACACGAAAATGCTTAAATCATTGTCACTGCTAAATATATGAGTGGGAAGGACCGTATGATTACTCTGCTCAGGTGAACCACTTTTCTGTCCACTCCTACTCTCTGTATAGTGTGTTTTAATACAGCTGAAGTCACAAATTACTTTCTCATTTACATATTGTTCTTTCTGTTGTCAGACAGAATGAGCATAAAATGGCGATTTAATCCTGTCTTATAAATATAAATACTAATGACCTTAGCATGCTGTGTGATAGATAGCCTCTAGGCCCGTCTGGAAGGACTTATGTTATTGTTTTCCCAAAGTCTTTCAGATGGATCCACTGTGGAGAGAGCCAGTAGGGCCGAGATTCTCCTAGTGGCATCGATGCCTCCGTGGCAAGTGTCTGACGATCGCCACTGAGGCATCGATCAGTAGTCAGTGCATCAACGAGTCTGTGGCAGCAGCCAAGCCCTGGCAGGCGATCTGTGGCACTCGTCAGCACCCGTCAGCAATCTTGCCGAGCTGAGCGGCACCACAGTGTGACTACCTGTCAGCAGTTTAAACTGCAACAGACTGCCACAGACTGCTGACTACTGATCAATGCCTCTCTGGCGTCTGGCGACCCTGGTTGCCACTGAGGCGTCGGAGGATCTCGAGAGTAAAATTAAAATTCTTGTTCAGAATTGTACCCCGTTTCCCCACATGAAAGCCCTGAGTCCGACCCAGTCATCCACTACAACTGACATGTTACAGGAGAGAATGGACACATTTGTTGTGTGTGACTAAAGTAGGCTGAATAAGTTTGATCTGACCAAGAAAAGCTAAAATGATGGGGACGTATACAGAAAAGGCCATATCCAGTGTAAAAAACATTCTGCACATTTCATGTAGGCCTACATTTAAGTGTATGCCTCCACAAGTAATGTTACTAACAGGAATATAAACGAAACCCATGTAAACGTTACTGCTTTTTAATCAAAAACGGCAGCTTTCGGGCGCCTGGGTGGCTCACCTGGAGGAGCGCGCACCCATATGCGGAGGTTTGCTCCTCGGCGCAGCGGCTGCGGGTTCGGTTCCAGCCTGCGGTCCTTTGCTGCATGTCATTCTCCTCCTCTCTCTCCCCTTTCATGTCTTCAGGTGTCCTATAAATAAAGGCCTAGATCACCATGGGGTCTTTATGCAGAGTTTATCTGTGTTAGTTGGAACAGTGTTGGTCCTGCACTGAAATACTTAGACTGGCAAACAATCTGTCCCAAAAGACACTTAATGGCATCATCGTTGGAACAATGAAATATATTTGTTGCCGGGAGTAAAATCATCTGCTTTGTGGCATTTCTTTGAGCTTACTCTGTGTAACAAACTGCCAGCTGTGCCAAGCTGTCTTTGGTAGCCAGAGAAACTCTGCAGCATATGTTCTGCTCAGGGGCTTGTTTTTTTAGTCCTAACTTTCTACGATTGCTCAGGAAGAAAGTGTATTTTGTGTGATTCCTAGCATTTTAATATAACAAATGGTTAATTCTGGGACATAATATAAACAACCACATAACAAGGACTAACAGATTCAAGAACAGTTTCTTCCCAAAAGCCATAACCACTTTGAACTCATGAACACATGCACTGACTTCACAGTCTTACCCCCAATCCCCGGACTCTGTTCTACTCACCTACTGTGCAATATTTAATATTACTTTTGATAATATTGACAATTCTGTGCAATTTCATTACTGTGCAATATCATTTCTTCACACTGTACATAAAACCATATCTGTCTTTATATTTTTTTTTTATATATGTAGCTCTCAGAACTGTGCACCTTACACCCCTTATTTCATGTTGACACTGAGTCACTGACTCTGATGCCTCTACACCAAATCTTATATTTAGTGCCACATGTCTATGTGGTAAAACTTTTTGATATCCTACAAAGGATATACATGTACTGTAAACAAAGGAAGACAGCTAATACAATATATACTGGCCAGTGATAACAGTAAAAAGACAATGGGAGAAGTCAAATCTAACTTTTGTGTGCATTGAAGGCGGAAGACCATCAGAAACATCCTCTATATAACAGGAAACAACTGTTTTTGGAAACATTGTATTTCACTTGAGGAAGTAATAAACCATTTTTTTTCTAAGATAAATTCACAGAATGAATATGATTGAAACAAATGTCTTTAGTGATGCCATTTCCAGAAAAATACTTGAAATAATGAACAAATGAAGAACAGTACCTTTACCCAGCTCTGGACTTTATTTTCTGGGGAAACCTGATTATTGGCCTGTGGGTTATACAGTTCATTATACTGCAGCACAAATGTTTTTGTAATAATCCACCCCCTTTGAGACATCCAGACAAAGAGAAAGGATGCCAAAATGAGATCTTGATCACCTCTCATATTTTGCCAATGCTTTTACTGTCAGTGGAAAATCAGGGGCTTCAAAACTGCTCTGGCCGAAGACCAAAGAAAGACTGAGGCTGCAACAGACGGTGAACCTCTTTGCTTGAAATGGACGCAGAGGTCAATGATTTATCGTTGATCTGCACTGACAGTATGGGTGTGCAGGGTCTTTTGTTTTCGTGTTTGACATGTGTAAGTTGTGTAATAGATAGAGAACAGTCTGAGGGTTCTGGTTCAGGCAAATCGGTCATGCTGCATAGCTCCCTGAATCCAATTAAGAGTCGGAGGGGCCCAAATGGCTGGTTTTTTTTATGTGTTTTCTGTGCTGGCTGGCCTGCTGTTGGGTGTGGTGTGGCCTGCAGCGAGGTGAAGTTGAGCGCACAAACACATTCCTCCTCAAGATCCCGCTCTGGTCTGAGCACTTCAAACAACTCAGCCAACTTCTATGCCACTGACTAACCTTCTGCTTGACCATACTGGGTCATGACATTGCTTACCTGCACATGTGTGCACTCTTTGACCTATTATCTCTTCTGCCCTGTGCCGCATGGACTCATTTCCCCCTCTCTTACACCCCTTTAACTGTTTTCTTTCTTTTTTTCTCTTGCTGCTTTTTCTCTCCCTCTCATTTCCTAATGAGCAATGTCTTGCTAACTTGTGCTGTTTACCAACTCTTGCATCAAACATAATAGCGGCACCCCGCTGACCTCATTACTAAAGATTTACAGCTATGCCAGCCAGTTTTTATACTGGATCGACATGGTCACATTACCTCAGTACTAAAGTCAAATATTTTTTGGAAGTGTAGTTTAATCTCCCCAATACACTACTTTCTTTTTGTCTTCCTCTTTTGCAGTAACTGGCCTTGCTGTGGGCGTTGTGTTCTCCGTCCTTCTCTTTAAACGTAAGTGCTCTTTCTGAAGGTAGACTGGTAAATTCAGGGTTGTTTTTTTTAAGCACTACTTTAAAACATCATTCATGGTTGAATGTTGAATTTCTCCCCCAGGTCGCACGTGGCCTGTCTCACTTGGTTCAGGTTTGGGACTGGGCATGGGGTACGCCAACTGCCAGCATGACTTTAGGTCACCATACCTGGTTCATGGCAGAATGGTTAAGGTGAGCGCAGAGGTTAAAATGTATTGTTTGTTAGAGGTTTGTGACACACTAATACATCATGCTTCATGATTTTTTATGTGCTCATTTACAGGACCAGTAGTTAAGGACAAAAGATGAGCAGGATTTGCCATGAAGTTCGCTCATCCATTTCGGTGTTGTTGTTTTGCTCCTCATTTCTGTCCTGGCACTAACGTCCAATGATTCCCACATTGTGTTTAGCAAATGGCAGTCAATGTATATTTAATAAAGCGATTTTGGAAAACTCTCTGCTTCTCTCTCTGTTTCTCTGTGTGCATGTTTGCGAAGAATGAAATGTGGTTTGGGGGTGGGAGGTAATTTTGTGTGTTAATGAGCTGGGAGACTCGAACTCCTGCTGTTTTGGAATGAGGGCCAGGTTCAGCATCTGCAGCCCTGTTAGAGAGTGGGAGGATGAAAAGTTGCACAGAATGATGGAATAAAGAAAATACAGTTGATGGAAGAATAATGCTAGTGTTGAAAGAGACTTTAAAAGAGAAAGTTATGTTTGCATACATTTGTGTGACATGGACTTTGTCATATAGTTTTCTTATTTATAGATGTAGGTTTCTTTTAATACCGTAATGGTTAGATTCTTACTAGATCAAGCATTTTGCACAGAATGCCATTATTTGTAGTCCTGTTTTAACTTGTGTGTTTGCTGTGACCGTGACTGTTTTTTTCACAGGGAGTTGAAAAAGCACACTTCTCCATATCAGAAAGAATCTCTTACGTCTTGTGTATTCATTGGCCGTGAGTCTTTTTGCCGAGATTGTTTTGAGTGTGATTGATCACTTATGTGTGGTTGCATGAGCCTGCTAGGAGAGAAGAAAGATTGTTTGTGTGAGCGTGTGCAGTTATCCAGCCCCCTGGTGAAGCAGAATCCGTGGAATGCCGTTTCTGGACTGGAGCTCGGTCTTATTACTAACAGGTGAGTTCTGCACTTTGCACTCTGAGTCTGAACACAACACATGGTTTACACTTTCACATCAAAGAAAACGCACGCTTTCTCTAATACACTCACATTTTCCCTCTCCATCACAGTAACAGTTTTCTCAGCAATGTAAGCACATAATAAGAAATGTCAGAAATTAAGCCATGTCACTCGTCCCCTGTCCATTTAAATATTTGTTTGCAAGTGAAGCGTGAGACAGATAGGGGTGCTTATGGACACAAGCCAGGCTGAACACCTGTAAGCAGGTAGGAAGAAGTGCAGGAATGGTGTGTGTGTGTGGGAGGGTTAAGGGGACCAGTGTCGCAGCTGAGATAACAAGGCAGCCAAAACCTATAACCAAAACCGATGCCTGTCTGTGCCTGTCTGAAAAATTCTCCATGATGAATCCGAAGCACCAGTCTAATAATGCTACCTAATCACATTTGTTCATCTAATGGTTCAAAACTGTTCACTCAGTGTTGGTGAATTTCTGGCATGAAATATAAAACCATGTAATATGTGCTGCTGCATGACTCCAGCTTGGAGCTGCTGTATTTAAGTCTTTTACTTCAGTATAAAAGCAGCAATACCACACGTTCAAAATACTCAATTACAAGGAAAAGTCTAGAAGCAAAAACATTATTTAAAAGTGTTATTAGCTTAAAGTACTTATATGGGTATCAAAAGTGAAAGCATGTGACGCAGGAAAATGCCCCCTATGATTGTTATATATAAAATGACATTATTATTACTGATGTATTCATGTGTAAGTAGAATTTTACTGCTGTAGTCGGTGGAGCTGGTTTAACTACTTTATAAACTGTTGGATAGTTTAATGTACAACAATGCATTATACCTTATAATCTGATCATATGATTTGTATATGTTTAATGTTTTTGTGAAGTTACTATGGCTGTCAAATAAAAAGAGTAAAAATTAGAATACTTCCCTCTGAAATGTAGTGGTAGAAGTACAAACTAGGCTATTTGAGTAAATGAACACAATTCTGTGTAAGGCTTACCATGACTTGAAATACTTTTGTACACTTCAAATGCCTTTGGACTCTAAGTACAAACTTTTACAGAACTTATAAGGGAATATAATTTAACATTGTGGTGTGTGTGTGTGTGTGTGTGTGTCTGTGTATTGGCTATTTTTCCTTGAGGATGTGAATTCTTCTTTCTCCACTGCATGCACTGTCAGGAGCTTTGAGCCAGAAAACACTGACATTTACCAGTAGCTGACTTGGGCATCATATTCCAAAGCTTAAATGTTAGGCCCCATATTCCCTTTTAGGATTTAAAGGAGTCTACTCATAGGTCAGCAAAACCAAGGAACATTCTGCCTTTCAGCAAGTCATGTGCTCATGAGTCTGTCAGTGGTTTCACTCCAAACATATTGAGAGGGCCTTAATTAGATCAAGTTGTCATGAGCTTATGGTTAAATAACATGTTGAAATAATTTCAACTTCCTAAAGGTTTCAGAAAAATGGATCAGAGCATTGATTCATATCTGTTTCCCAGGTGTTTTGCATGCTCACATTGTTATTAATGTTTCAATTTTAAAATCTATGATAACAAAGCAATGTCAAATGTATCTACAAAGGCAACGCATGACTCTAAATATGCCCTATTTGTGTAATGTTTTTATATTTGCATTTTTGTCCTGTAAATCTTAACTGCGGTCTCGCCTCGCTCCTACTTTGGGAAACATTTGAAACCTTCCCAACAGTCCCCTCCTCTCCGTTTTCTTTCGTCCAGAAACGGCACAGCAGGACCCCTGTCTGGGGGCTCAACCGCGCCTAACCCCTGCTACAGAGTTTTACAACAAAAGACAACAACTTGGAAAGTGTTTTTAGTGGAGTTTCAGGGGAATTTAACACTGGACGGGGAGAGAACAAAGGGGAGGGACGGTCTGAGTTGATGGACTCGGGGATGAGATAGTGTTCATAACTAACCCCATCTCCCCATCCTTCTCTGTCGGACGGACGGTTCTTTATTTTTCCTTTCCGGATGATGTAACAGTTTTATGACAGAGTGGGCTCGGATGTATCCTCGCAGCTCACGAAGTGCTCAAATTTTCCTCTAATTATCAGCGCACGGTGATATCCAACGGCAACCCGCATCCTCTGGTTTTAGGAGCCAGGTTTCGGTGAGGGGGCTCAGCTCAGCAGGACGTTGCGAGGTGCTCAACTGGCTGTTCCCCGGGGTCGGTGAGCGGTAAGTTAGCTAAGTGTCTCAACTACGACCACTGTCGGGGCTCGTTACTCAGAAAGTACGTTACTACTCGTAACTAGCTAGCTAGTTAAACAAGTACAGTTATTAGTACACGTGTTACTATAACGTTAGTTAGCCTACTCACCCTCCGAGAGCTGCTATCCAACACGTTATGGTACTTTTCATCCGTTAGTTAACGTTAGCTGCGACACTTGTTTAACATGACGGTTGTAACTTCTCCCACCACCTTCTGAAGTAACGTTACTCGAAGAAAACCCCGTCGTCATCTTGCCGGTGAAAAACCAGGGACATTACTTTTGCCTAATCTATAACATTAGCTAGATTTAAATGTGATAAATAAAATAAAGCCAACGACAACTCTTTAGCCTTCATCAGCCGTTAAACGGAACTTAGCCTTACTGACGTTAACGTACGTTACGTTACTGATAAATTAACTGATCCCTTACGAGAGATCGTGGGTAACACACTATACAAATTCGGATTGAACTAAACTAGCTATGTAATAGAATATGTCCGGGAAAATAACGACTTTTAATCGTAACATTCGCCACTACTGTATTTCAAACAGTAGGCCTAGTTACTCGTTACTGTAACGCGTTACCACTTTAACATAGGGTGCTCAGTCTCTAGAGTGCTGCGTTTTAAAGAAAGTAGCCTGAACTCTTGAAGCCTGTAAAAAACATAGCCTATACTTATTAAACAAAATCCTCCCCCCCTCATCACAGCACACCTCAGACGCCCCTTTATCTTTTATATCTATACATAGCTAGATAAGGAGAGCTCTATTGATTCCTGTAGACAAGGTTTCTGTGTCAGAGACATATG
Source organism: Sander lucioperca (assembly GCF_008315115.2). NCBI lineage: Eukaryota > Metazoa > Chordata > Actinopteri > Perciformes > Percidae > Sander > Sander lucioperca. The sequence goes on from NC_050178.1 coordinate 3,037,911, forward strand.
GAAGTGCTGAAAAGTATGTAAAGAAGTCGAGACACTTTTTTTTATAAGCAGCAGGAGAAAACGATAGGTTGGAAATGACGTGACTGGTTGAGGCATTTTTAAAGAAGAGAGTGAAACAGCAGAGGACTGACTTGGTATTAGAGAGTCAGGTGGTGTGGAGCAGACATTTGCCTCCCTCCCCAATTGTCTCTTTCTAGACAATATGAACCCAATATAATGTTCTTTCTGCAGCTGGTGATTCAGATAGTCAAGAAGTTGTCTCTTTTAATCATTGAAATGAGCTACAGCAACATAACTGGAGAAAATTTGAAGCACAGGGACCCCTGGGTTTCAAGCTGCTAATCGCCAGGACGTTGTCAATCCACATCTGCAGGGATATGCAACGTCCACATTTTGCATTAACTGTAAAGCCAGGCAACATCTGACCAGTAGACATCAGTAAACTTTAAGAGATTGTGTGACTACTCTTTTTAGCGTGCATTTTTGTATGGAACAAGGTTAACAGAGAGCGGTAACATGCTGTGGTTTTCTGCCCCTTTAGGTGCAGTCATGTGGCAGCGGATTCAGATTTGTTGGGCACTGTTTGCACTGTATTCAGCGGCACCGCCTGCACACATCAACCGCCTGGCGCTGTTCCCTGACAAGAGCGCCTGGTGCGAAGCCAAGAACATCACACAGATAGTCGGGCACACGGGATGTCAGCCTCGCTCTATTCAAAACAGGTCAGGATGAAGGCCCTCTCTGTCTCTCTCTTTCTCTGTCTGACGATCTCTCTGCAGCTGAAAAAAGTGAATAATGCAGAAATGTCAAGAAGTTTCATCCTCAGAGTTATGATCATTCTGTTTGTGTGAGATAGGTAATCCATTATTTACACTTGAAGTATGAAGGAATAACAACTTACTTACACTTCTCTACGCCGAGCAAGTTTCAGTGCTGCATACTTGAAATGAATATAAATCAGTGGCTGCCTGCATGGTGGAAAACTGCATTTAAAAATCAAAGATTCTTAATAACACTGCAGGCATTGATATTAAAGGGTAACGCTGGTAATAGTAATGTGCTTCTTATTGTCCAGTAATGTGCTTCTTATTGTCCATAAATCCCATGAAAAGAGTAAAATCAACAATGTGTCTCTCAGTACTCTCTGACTTTCCTAACATGTCTGTGGTATTCAGCCAAAAGCCCATTGGTTCCTTCTAAAGACATACATCATTAGATATGGGTCATGAATGTAAATGTTCATTCAAAAGAAAGATTAAATAAAAACAAAACTAACACAACAATACTCAAACAGGAGTAAATAGTGCATTTATTGGGGACTGTTTTCAGCCACTGATTTGTTGCTCAAATGATGAAACATCCGGTACAACAATGAGGCTCATTGATGTGTTTTTAAAAGGTTTTGGACAACAATGGAGCAATAAGCTATTTCAGGCTTTGGCGACACAGAAATTACTTATAATAGCACCTAGGGCTGGGCGATATGGAGAAAATCAAATATCACTATACCACAACGATATTGTAGTGTTGACTATTGGTGCTTTCACAAAATATTTACACAATGAGATTTTTGATAAATAATCCTCAGTAATGTGGATATAATGACTAAGTGGGTAAAGGCAAATAATAGAACAGTTACAACAGTCTGGTAGGTTCAGAAAATGACATCACTTTACTGTAATGCAGCCTTTAAAACCAGGAAAAGACAACACTTATGCCATATTACGATATCCAAAATCTAAGACAATATCTAGTCTCATATCACGATATCGATATAATATCAATTTATTGCCCAGCTCTAATAGCACCACACTTATAATTTTTAAGTGACATGCAAATGTAACACTGTGGCCCTTAAAAACAATTTTCTATTCTGCCTTCAAGTTACATTCTTACAACAGTTCATTATTTTAGTAACGCTCACTTTGAAAATATTGATATTCTTCTCTAAGATGCAGTCCCCCCCAGTGACACATGTACACATTTTGCACACTACTTCCTATGATTTACACAGTGGTATTTGTTATTCATTATTTTTATTTATAATCATTAGTTGACCAGTGATTCACCTAACATTTATAATATTAATACTCTGTGTCTGGCCTGAGGCTACCAGACATCTACAGCTCTGGTCGTGCAGTTGAATCATGCAATAATGAACTCTGTCCTCCCCGCAGAGCTTGTCTGGGCCAGTGTTTCAGTTACAGCGTCCCCAACACGTTCCCACAGTCAACTGAGTCCCTGGTGCACTGTGACTCCTGCATGCCTGCCCAGACACAGTGGGAAGTGGTAAGATTTATTGCACATTAGCTCATGTAGCTCATGTGCTCACACACAAAACCACAGGTTTCCAACATGAAAGAATAACTGTTCACTGGCGGACACAAAGCAGAAGGAAAAAAACAAAACAGAAATGGAGGATTTTGAATAGATTTGTGTTACAATTTCTGCATTTCCCTATGAACCTTAATCCTGTGTTTTATATTCCTCTAAAGTTCATTGTCCCTGTTTGCCAGAAGGAATGCAGACTTTCGACAACAAAGGCTTTGTAGTGAGGTGTATGTAGTTTGGAAAGCTGCCAGATAGGCTAGGCGGGTGGGACCACAGGTGAGGTCGCCTCATGTTTCAGTGGAAAATATTGTACCTCTTGGATTCCACTGCTGTTACCTGATAGATTAATTAATTTCCGTATTGTTTTTGTTGCTTGAGAAAGGCCAGAGAAAGTGCATCTACAGTCTCACCTTACTTTGGATTATCTGGAAATAAATGTTTATGTCTGTGGTTATGATTGTTGTTGCAGGACTTTAAACAAAAATTGAGTTTAAAACAAAACAAAGTCAGCTCTCATGAAATAGGATACTGCTCCATGCTGGTTTGGCACTTGGTGGTAGATCTTGATAAAAGTGCTGAATGCTGATAATGGAAACAGTGAGGGGAAGTTGTGTGAGGTCTGGAGAGCTAGAAGAGTTTGTGCAACACTGAGGTTTAAAGGGGGCTTGTATATTTCATACAATCATGGCGCAATCATTTTCTTAGTGTGAAAATACAACTTTAACAAAGCACAACACTAAAGTAAGTATGAGTAAGAATTTGACCAAAAACACACACTTTCATCTATCCACATATAGCAGTATGTACATATTGTAAAAATCAAATTTACTTAGAAGGAAAGGTAGAAAGAAAAAAAAATCTAAATGAATGCAAGCAAATAAGTAAATACTGTATATAAATAAATGATATTCAGCACTAACTTAAACTAATCCTGAACGAAAGTCATACAAATATCATACAATGATGACAATGAACAGCAACAATCAATAGTCAAAACACTGTTACCATTCAGTAATAGTGCGTTCCATTTACCTCGGAACTCGGAAGCCGGAGTTGGGAATGACACAACCGAGTTGAATGCGTTCTATTTACAAGTCGTATTTTTCATTACGTGGTAGGCTCTAGCCAGGTTAGCCATTGTTAGCAATACCAGTTGATATCAATGGATTACACAGTTTTTATGTGCATACAAACAGCATAACACCATGTCCACAGATAGAAGTTGGACAGGACTGTGTGTATGACTGATTTAGTGAGACACAAATAAGACAGAAGTGCTCATAACTGTATGTTACTACAGCTTTTACAACTGTTGATGCACATCATTGTTTGATTTTGAGCTTAGGGTACTGCAAGGTTGTCCGAGTTCTGAGCTCGGGAATCTGAGGTCAGGGGATAACAAAGTGGAAGATTGAAAACCAAGACCAAATAAAGTTCACTTCCTGTTCACTAGGTCACTGGCAGTACATATGGTTTGACAAGCCAGCAGAAATCCAGTAGCCATTGACTTTGTACCTCCAGAAATGAAGCCAAAGCACTCTCTCTCTCTCTCTCTTTGTATGTATATATGTATTTAAATGTGTGTGTGTGTGTGTGTGTGTGTGTGTGTGTGTGTGTGTGTGTGTGTGTGTGTGTGTGTGTGTGTGTGTGTGTGTGTGTGTGTGTGTGTGTGTGTGTGTGTGTGTGTGTGTGTGTGTGTGTGTGTGTGAGAACAGGTGACCCTGGAGTGCCCAGGCAGTGAAGAGTCTCCTCGTGTGGATAAGCTGGTGGAGAGGATCTTCCACTGTAGCTGCCAGTCCTGCAGTAAGGAGGGTGGCCAGGAGGGGGCGGTGATGCAGCTGTATCCAGCAGACAACATCCTGGACGCTCCATCTTTATCTGACACCCTCAGCGGTGCTCAGTCTCACCCTCTGCCCCCTTCCGACACACACTCTAATAAGCATGCTCACCCACACACAGACCATCACACACTACCACATACATCAGATGGAGGGTAGGTACAACTCTTATTGTCACTTTGCGTCTCTCCTGCCCTCTCTCCTCCACACCACATCCTTTGTAACAATCTGTAGTATTGTAAAGGCACTTTGAAAATATGGCTTCACTTTGTGTTAAGACGTTTCTCTAAAGACACACACACACACACACACACACCCACACACACACACACACACACACACACACACACACACACACAAAGTCATGCTATCAGATTAAACTCTATTGTATATAAACGCATACAAACACACCAGCCTTTGCACTCTTTTTGTTTGCTGATTAAACGTTCATATGTGTGCATCCAGACATGACTATAGTCTGTTATTAGGCTGTAGTCTCATTGATTTTTTTATCTGCTTTAATGCAATAAATTCTGTTGTTGTGATAACTGCTATTTTGTCTTTTGTTTTATTTGTGCCAGTTAGCACTCTCCTTTTCTGTCACATGTGAGCATAACAAGAAATGGAGTTGGAGAAAGTGGTTTTGTTTTGAACCAAAGAAAAACCCACAGCTTCCTTTTACCGTTTCTAAAAATGAAGTTGTTTTCCTTTTTTTCACGTGGCTGCTGTGAGTTTGGGCCTCGGCACATGATGTTGGTGCCACTTACTGGAGCACAGAAGAGGTGCTTGATGGGAAGAGACCTTGCTGTATGCTGCTTCATTGGCCTGAATGTGATGACACTGGATACCTTCCCTTGTTTATTCATGTTATTCATGATTTGTGTACTTTAAGAATAGTGCAAAATTTAAAGATCCCTCCACTCAAAAATGTTTTTTTTTCTTATGTTTATGTCCCCTAAAATGTTTCACCTGGACTATACTGACTTGTATATGTGTTTCTCCCTGAGGAGATGTTTTCACATTCCTCTCCCACATGAGGAGATATCTGTGCTCCTCCAGTGCAGGGTAGACTTGTCAGTACGGAGAGCGAAGCATCATAGCTGTCAGCCACTGCCAGTTACAAGCTAACATGCTAATAACCAACATAAAGAAAAATAAGTACACTAACCATTCTTATACGTCTGCTAGTTGCCGATTTTGGTGCACTACAGACTCCTCATCAATAAATGGTAGCCTCTGTATAGTATTTACATCAAGAAAATATAAAAAATTAAGACTTTTTCTTTTCTTTTTTCAAAGGAAAAAAGACAGTGTTCAACTGATACCCTTTGAATAACCTGTAGTTCATTTCAGTTAATCACTAATATAACCTAGAGAGTCTTATCATCAGTGAACAGCAGGTCAGCTGAACATGCCACGAAAAACCATGGCAACCTGCAGAATGCTGTTCAGTAAATGGATAGTGACCTTGTGCGTGGCTGGAGGCCGACAGAACTGAACTTCAGTCCCTTCAATAAAGAAAGGCTGGAGAACTTTACTGAGGTACAATGTGTGCTATGTTGAAAAAAGTTCACAGAGGGTCCAGCAAATGCCAGTCATTTTCAACTCCTCAGAACCAGACAAAAACACGTCAAGCAACCAGACTCTCTACAGAATCTTTCCTCTCCTTCATCAATCATACCCTCATCTCTATCTCTATGTCCAGACAGTATCCTTTCTTCCATTTCTCGTCAGCTCTGTCCCATATCCTCTCATCTTTTCTCCCGTTGACTGTCTATCTGTGCTGCAAAACAAATTGATCATCTGCTTATCTCCCAGCCACACAGCTGATGATGCTCTGAGATTAGTGAAAGGCAGACTGCAGAGGGAGAAACTTTGAGGGATGTTTCTGAATATATCAGTTTTTTGTCATATATTAACTTGTTTATCAAGCTTTCATTTACTTTTCTCCTTTTTAAATATGTATTTACTGTGTTCAGTTCTCATGCATGCAGGCCTTGGCCTTATCGTCTTTCACCTGGTACAAAACACTCCAAAATTCTTATACATTTTTTTCTGAAATAGTTTGGGGTGATTTTATTTGTTTCATTGTATTTTTCTGTCCTTATAATTTTGATATGTGCGTGAGCAACTCTTTATATTTAGTATGTATGCTGAGTGTACTCAAATCAAATTTTCCCAAGATGTTATCTGATTATCGGACTAAACTGAAATACACTTTACTTATGTAAAGCAAAGGTCAGATAACAAGATGAAGAGGTCTAAGCTACGAGCAGCTTTATAATAATTTAGTATGGCCAATTTTAGTTATTATTTAAACAGTCAAACAAACCACACCAACATTGGCTTTATAGAATTAGCTAATTGTTAAAGAATATCAAACTCAATTGTGATGTCACAGTGTAGTGACCACACCCTGGAGTACACTTCTACATCACTTTAGCAAGGTGAGACGCAAAACAGAATGTTCAGCTCATGTTAAGTTGCTATTAAGCGCTAACAAGCTTTCCAAATCAGTCTTATAGGAAATTGTACAACCATTTAGTGTATTTTTAAGGACTTATCAAATAAAGCATGAAGAAATAGCAGTGACATTTTATAATAAAGCATACTTAATAAAGGGTATGTAAGTTGTAACTAATGGCTTTTATACATCAGTTATAAGCCATTAATAAGTGTTTTTTTTGGTTGTTTGTTGAAAAGAAATCACTTTCTTAATTAAAGGTGCTTTATGAGTTTCTGCACGGTTTCAGCACGTTTAATTTTTGTCTCAAATTGTAGGTATCTCTCCTTGATCCGCTAGCTGCCTGCCCCCTGAATACACTGTGAAAAAGCCTGGGAGACAACACAGGGGGACAGGATAGGCACCAAAATAAAACAAACCACTCCAGCTAATCACCACAAGATGCTTGGTGGGAGGGGTTGGGGGTTAGTGACAGTTAGTCAGTTAGTCGTGACAGTAAAAGCAGTTACACACCGGTCCGATAATCGGCCGTTGGACAGTCTGGCGAGGTCAGTGACTCAAGTCTGCTCGGTGTGTTCCGTGCTGTCGTCCATTGGAGGAGCTGTCAGCCTTCATTTTCGCCGACCTGACATGCTCAGACAGAGCACAGGGCGGAGACAGGGCAGTCGGGACTCACCCGGAAATGGCAAGCGGGATGAGCGTGACTAGAGTCTCTCAAAATCTGACGAAAATCTTTTAAACTGACATTTGTCGATCTCAAATGAAGACAGATTCAGCAACTGCATGGCCTATTTCTTGCTTAAAATGTTTTCAGAAACACGTTTTGGTGAACTATTTTAGTACAATATGAGATCGTATTCTGAAAGGAAATTTCGAAAAATCCAAAATCCGGAAGCATCAGCCAGATCCATGTGACTTGTTCTCCAATCAGCTGCCGGTTTTCATTTTTTAGGCGACAATACAGATTAGCGCTGCCTGCTGTTATGGAGACGTCTAGTCGCTTTGGTGTGTTCCGAGGCACTTTTTTGACCAACTTGGGGAGACTGATCGGTCCAACTGCCTTTTCTGCCAACGGTCGGCCGTCTGGTTGGTGTGTAACTGCCTTTAGGGAAACATGGGGGGAGGGTCGAGCTTGCTCTGTTTTGTTTGAAATTTACTTGAAATGTCAACAGAAGTGACCATGCAGGAACTCATAGTGCACATTTAATCCATTAATAAGAAGCCTACACATTACTTATTTTTTAATAAGCCATCAAGTTTGCATAACATGCAAAACAGTTGTTCTTGTTAATGTCTATATTGATGTATAAACCATTAATAAATGAAGCCATTAGCTGAAAGTATAAACCTGTTATAAAGGGTAATGTGTTGCCAGAAAATATACAGCATTGACATAAACACTATCCAGCCCACCCCTTCATTTTGTTTCATATTGGTTTCTATGTTAGTGTAGGGAGCAGCTGTAGAGCACGTCTGTTAAAATATTTAAAACAAAAATGTTGCAATTTCAAATAAAACAGGTTTTGTTTTTTTAGGTTGGAAATGTAGCTTTATTGTTGTGAGACGGCGTGGGCGCGCCTTTAACGATATTGCGCGCGGCCCATAGTCGCAAGCTCCCACAGACTCACAGCGGCTCCTCACACAGCATCACTTCAGCAGCACAGGGTTCAACTCACAGGTTCTTCTCTCCGCTGTTGTTTAAAAAACAGAAGTAGGCCTATTTGTTTTTTTGTAGTAAAATCAAGAGCTCCGAGTGGATCACCGGGAGAAGAACTCAAACACACCGGAGAGATTAACTGGATTTGTAGCCTACTTGGAGCGAGGTAGGCAACACAATTCTCATTCATAACGTGTTTTTTTATTATAGGATACACAGGGCTACTTTATCACATGCACTCTTGTGACACCAGGGATTAACAGTTTCCAGACAGAAAACGAGTAATCAAGTCTAAACTATAGCCTACTCAGAAAGTATAGCCTACATTATTTCAAAAAAGCAAAGCGAAATATGTGATTAAAGTATGTTCATACTCGGAGAGGAGCACAACATGTGTCACGTCCAGTGTGATGCTCCTGGTTTATCTGCAGCTCAGCAGCAGGTCGTTCAGGGTTAAAAGGTTTCGGACTGATTCGGTTTAAAATGGATCGTATAGGTCAGGCTACTGGCAGTCGTGATCGATGAGATCGACTGACAGAGAAAAGAGTGTGTGTGTGTGTGTGTGTGTGTGTGTGTGTGTGTGTGTGTGTGTGTGTGTGTGTGTGTGTGTGTGTGTGTGTGTGTGTGTGTGTGTGTCATTTAAATAGTCTGTAATGAGTTATTGGCTGCCTGGATGGAAAAACGAAGAGGGCAGTGAGGGGACAGGGCTGAAAAATGAAAATGTAGCCTAGTAGTGTAGATGTAGCCTCAGTCTGTTCTTATTTAAGGTTTTAAAATTCAGCATGCATGCAAACATTATATACAAATAAAGGTGTTTTTTTGTGTGTGATTCTACATAAGTGATGGCAAGCTAAGAACTGGACTGATTTTACATAGGCTACAAATATAACTTTATTTTCTATTAATTAGATACAGATTTTCATAATATAGCCTACACTATTTACATAGTCACAGTATGTCTTGTAAGTTCAATCTCTTCCGTTACATTTATTTGCATTCATTAAATATAACAGGTACATGATGTATCAGTAATTGCCTGTAACCATGTTTCAGTCTGAATCAGAACAATTCACCAACAGTCAGCTCTCTCTTTGTCTGCCTCTCTTTCTGCCTCAGGATGTGTGGTATGGACGACGTGGACTTGGACGAAGGCGGTTCAGGCGAGGAGGAGAAAGAGGAGGAGTTCTGGATCGGGGAGGGAGTGAAGATGCTGCCCCCTCCCGTGGCCCACAGCGGAGGCAGTGCATGGGGCAGCCGCAGGGGCAGGTGTGGCTGTGTGGCCTGCGGGGCAGCTCTCATCCTCTGGGACCTGTGTGTTATTTTAGCCAGCATTCTGCTCCTGGCTCTGGTCTTCTCTGTGGTGCTGCTGCCTGCAATGCTGCTGCTGTACGTCGGTTTTCTCTGCCACTCCAGGGTGAGAAATTACTCTGTTTATTCTCTTTTTAGCAAGTACAAGCTGAAAGTAAAAGTTTACTGTTATTCTAGTTGACCGCTGATCCACTAGTGTTATTTAAAATCCAAAATTCTGCTTCTGGATGAATAGTCAGAGGATACTGGGCTGAGGTGGACTCATTGGCACAAGGTCCAGACTATAATATGAGACACTGGATTCTGTTCACTGACAGGAATCCCTCTAGGCCATAGAGTTCATTTTACAATGAAGATTTGGGATATTTGTGTTGTGCAATGTGATATTTTGCAATATTACATTTTTTTGGCACAAATTATGTTCCCAAAGATCAGTCATTTTTTCTGTTTCATAATAAGATAATTTCCACTCACTTTTCAGCAAATATGATTGTCAAGTAGACTAAGTGAACAGCCATCATCATGCAGATTAAAACCACTTCACATGTTGTATTGTGCTAACAGAATAGTGTGTGAATGACTGCATGACTACAGGTTTTTGGAACAAGTTTATGCAAATGCAATTTAAAAATGTTAATAATACTTTGTTTGTCCTTAAAACCCTTATATTTGTCAAGGTATTGGTCTAAGACATATACCATTTAACTACAAAGTCCCTGGTTCGATGATTTCAGGTTGTGACCTCTGTTGCATTTCACCCCTTTCCTGTCAGTGTGTTTTCTGTCAACTGTCATCTGTCAACATATAGGGAAAAATGCACAAAAAGAATAAAAAAAAAACAACCTTGTAACTGGAGCATCCAGGTGACAAGTTGTAAAGCTCATAGCTTGAAGTTTCCTGTCACTCTCTACTAGGGGTGGAACGGTACACTGAAGTCACGGTTCGGTTCATACCTTGGTTCAGACATCACGGTTTGGTTCGGTACAATGGAGGGCAAAGCATAACAAAAATGCAGAAGGCAATTTTTTTATTGTGCATGTCTCAGGCTGTACCACCTAGTATCATCCAGTCTCTCCCCTAAGCTAGCTGCAACAGCCTGAAGCGTATAAAAGATGTAAACAGTAAACAATAAGTAGCCTAGGCTACCCCATTTCATCTCCAGACTCCATCTGGAACTTGTAAACAAAATAAGACAATCAGCTAGTAGTTTGATATGGGAGACAAGCGCTGCTCTCATATGTGAATGCACAGAGCAGGGGTGTTAAAAGAGCAGCTTTGGTTACACAGAGCAGTTGGCGAATTGTGGCGTTAGCTTCACGTGCTAACAGCGGAGCTAGCAGCAAACAGCGGAGCTAACAGCGGAGCAAACAGTGGAGCAAACAGCAAAGCAAATGGGCCTGGAAGCCATTTGTAGTCGAGGCAAGAAGGGATACAGCTACAGTACATCCGTGTTTGGTTGTATATGGAAGGGACTAGTTTGCTTTGTGTGGACTCACTGGACCGACTCGACATGTAGGCGGAGCTTGGGAGCTTCAGAGCTAAGGCGGGGCTACAGATTAGGTGTCCCTAAGAAACGCGTATGTAACAATAGTTCCACATTACATTAATTCATTTGCACGCGAGTTTTATTTATTTTTATACTGTGTATTCTCCGTGTAAATTCATGTACCGAACCGAGATGCCCGTACCGTTTCGGTTCAATACGAATACATGTACCGTTCCACCCCTACTCTCTACTGTCAACATACTTCCGACGATGGTTGACTAAAAATTTTCCTCATGGACATCATTTCTTCATAGTTCCTGAAAAGTGGGAACCTTTGTGCACCAGTTGAGGATTATTATAGCTGCTATAGTCAATATTTCTTTAATACCAATGGATTTAATCACTATGTAATGCGAAAAATGTCACTCATAGTAAAAACCTTCAGATAATTATCATCAATTAAGTGTTTCCAGTCACAACAAGCAGCTGTTTTCAGTGAGAAAAATAACTGTGTAACTAGCACCAAATGACAGTAATGCTGCTTTTCCACTGCATGATGCGGCTTAACTCTCTCTACTTGACTCACTCTTTTATGGTTTTCCACGAGCAAGTTGTGGATAGTATCTGCTACCTGGTACCTTATTTGATGCCACCTTGGTTGAGGTTCCAAGCGAGCTGAGCCGAGATACTAAAAGGTGGAGTTAAAACACTGCAGACCACTGATTGGTCAGAGAGAATCGCCACTAGCACAACACGAGATGTTGGGCAAAAACCCGTCGTTTTTAAATAGCCAAGCTACCGTCAATAGCAACCACTTTTTTTTATTCACTCGACCCAAATTTTAGAGGGAAAAAGGGGAGGGTCATTTAGGAAGTGGGCAGGGTCAGACTGACGTGCACAAATGAGGGGTGCGGTGTGTGACTCAATTAACATGGAAAACTATGGTAGAAACACACAGAGAGAAAGACTGTTTCTGATTGAAGATAAAGACGCTGAAAGACTATTCTTGTTGACCCACAACACAAACTTTTGTAAATACACCTTTAAAATCGGAACTACAAGAAGGAGCAGACTCGCGAGGTCAACGTGAAGCCGGAGCTGCACCCCCGTGTGCTGGCCGTCTCGACGAAAGATGCTGGAACCCCAACCCAGAGCGGAGGTCGCTCAAGACGCGTGGTCATTGAGTCAGCAGGCCCGTCTTAAAGACACAAACAAACAACTTAATGGGTGATGGGTGAGTCAGTTTGACACAACACAAACCCCTCTAGAAGTAGGAAAGAGTTGCACTCATCCAGGCTAGTTAGTCTCATCGTCACGTTAACTGCAATACGTAGGGAAAAGGCGACAGGGGGTTTAATATTACTGGCCAAGTTAGCCATTAGTTGCGGTGTTCTTTGTTGTTTAACGAGCCCGGTTAACTTGGCTGGTCATAAAAACAGCCTTAAGGGAAAAGTCTGTTTTGGCAGCATAAGTTGTACTCCTATACCTGACACCATCTCCACAAACAGACAGATCATCTGTAAAATATGGCGCGTCTAGGCATCATGCCGAATCAGGCTGTGAAGGTCTACAGTTCTGTCCTTGGCTCACCGAACAGGGCATAACATCACATCCCAACTTTGGTACGGTTGGTCCTTTTGCCCGGTTGTCTGTGTTGAATGATTTGGTTTCTGACGACACAGCCGTATGACGGAGCAGACAAATTAACATGCAAAGCGTACAAGTGCAAAAAGACTATAATTGTGATTAGGCCAGAGCAAATGTCAGTTCAGAACAAACAATTATGGACAATGTCAGTCAGAGAGTTCCCCCTATGATGGTGGCAGACTGAACACAGAGAGACGGTCCCACTGAGAAGACAAGGCTGTCTGATTTGGTGCCAGCACCAGCTGGGCACAGAGAAACTGACAGCACAAGGAGGAAAATACACTCAGTGAAAGCACAGTGTGCACTTGACATAGGTGTGTTTCTGTGGCTTTGTGTGTGCATGTGCTCATGAGTGTGTTGAACACTGCTGTTGCTATGGTGCATTTGTTGGAGGCGAAGCTTCTTTTGAAAAAATTTACAATAGGAGATTGTTTAGAAAAGGGGGGCAGACGTAACTAAATCATTTTGAGTGTGACTGAGATAATGTACTACTGTGTTTGTGTGTGTGTGTGTGTGTGTGTGTGTGTGTGTGTAACTCTGGTGTAGGTTTTTGTAAGGATGTCAGTGTGTACTTCTGCAGCTGGCTGTTTCACATCTTTAGTTTCTCTTTCTCTCTGGCCCACCTCCTCCCTCTCGCTTGCCCTAACAAGTGATTGACAGCTTGGAGGGTTACTGACAGCTACTGAACCACTTCTTATCTGTACTGTAGAGGGAGCCTGGGAGAAATTCTGTCACAGCCCACTACCCACACCGTCTCACTTCTGCACCCTGAACATATGCAAACACACATGCACACACAGGAATAACAAATCCCACTTATTTGCTTTGTGACAGAAGAGAAGCAGCTCCTGCTGATGCCAGAATGTTCATCATGTCCTCCGGAGCGCTCCTGTCTACTTTCATGAGCCCCCCTCTGTGTTTGTCCTCGTAGGTCCTCGATGCCCCCTCTGCCATCTGCCGTTACCTTGATGACAACAGCTGCTCCGCCCTTATCATCCTGGGTTTCGTGATGATGTCACCGCTCGTGGTAGTGGCGGCCGCCGTCTTCTGCGGGCTGCTCCGACGGTTTCGACTCCTGCTTCTAATTCAGCCGATCACACGTGCCTGGTACCGAGGGCGGCTGTTGGACTGGGTGGGCAGTGTACACAACTGGGTCTGATTGAGACGAAGCAGGAGGCGCTGATGGTTGGATATACTAACAGTCAGGGGGATCAGAAAATTAATTAGTGTAAAATCAACCAGAGAGATACAGGGGGTAGACAAAATAACAGTAACAGTTAGTTAGTTAGATCTCTTTTATATTGGTGGTTTATGGAAAAAAAGGCTTTTGGGCCGCAGGGGATTTCTTAGTTGCAATACCAAGAATTGACCACCAGGACAAAATGGTCGCAAGGCTAAGTGGCAGCGGCGCAGGCAGCTTTCTAAGGTTGCTTTCACACCTGAGTAGTTTGGCCCGTTTTAACTGAACTCGTTTGGTTTGTTTGGGGCGGTGTGACAGCTAATTCGAACTTTGGTTTGGACCAAACAACTGAACTCTGGGCCGCTTGAAAACAAGGGTCTCGGTTCGCTTCCAAGTGCTCTGGAGATCGGTTCACTTTAGGTGAGAACAATACAGGAAGTGAACCAAAAACAGAGCATTTACTGGCCTGCAAATTCAACTTTGCTCACAATTTACAGACTTATATAAGGGATGATAACTTTCAAATCCGTAACATATTATGACCACACATCGCTGGTCATCTGTGTGACAACACATCATCTCTCTCTCTCATCAGGGCCGCCCTCTCCTTCACTCAGTGTCTGTCAGTTGCTCAATTTATGTGTTGCTCCATTATTTCTGAGACCAGAAGTGTCGCAGGTTTCACTCAGATATTCTATCCATAAAAAAGCGTCCGTGTGTGACATTTGTTTACAAAGTTTGGTACGCTTGAAAAAATGCAGTCTGAACGCAAACCCAACCAAATGAAAAATGCAACAATGTTGCAACCTCAGCCCCAAATCGCACAGAGTCTACCGAACTGGGTGTGAAAGCGGCAAAATTTGGTCCTTGAGACACCTACCGTAGCAAGAACTACCACAGAGGCGGATTTGAGTACTTTGCCATGTGTTTATATGTCTGTCTGTCTGTCTGCAGACAGATTTATTCACTGTGATGGCATCACAACCGTGTAAGATGCAGTCCCGAAACTTTGCTTAGTTGAGATCAAAATGAAGGCTGAGTTCAAAGATAGGTGTGGTCCGAGCCAGGGCACCAACAGGGGGGTAGAAAGTATAGTACACTAGCCCACCCTGCCCTCGAACTCTCAGAAAGAAAGCAAATAAGTGTATTTTCTAAAATGTCTAGGTGTCTCCATTATTTTGTCTACCCCTTCTACATTTACAGTGATTTGTTGAGAACAAGAAAATATGATTGTGCTTAAGTTCATTGAAGCAATGTCCACCTCAATCTTTTTTTGTCTTTGTTTTAGAAACTGAATACTTTTCAGTGATTCGAACCTCACACACAAAGATCACGGAAACATATTCTGCACTCATTTGATCCACAGTGGAAGGAAGACAGTGCATCTTGGCACAGTTCAGAAAAACAGATACTCAAATAATTTTTTGTAAAATGAAGGATAAATGTAGTTGTTTCATATTAATATTAATGTAATTAATTAACGTAATACAAGCAATACTCAAAGGAATTGTTATTTTATTTTGACAAGGTAGCAGTTTCAAGAGAGTAACACATCACAAGCTGGTTTATCATTGCAGTATTAAATTAAATTGTGTGTATATAATATTCTGTTATTGTGCATTGCCTGTTTGCTAACTATGTTGACATGGTTACATGTGGGACTTTCTCAGAAATATATTGCTATGAAGATATCTGTGGTTGTACATTAGAAGTCTAGCAAAAAGTCAAAACATATTGCAAACATTAGATTCATTGTTTTGAGTTCAACTTGGTCCAGTATGTTGGGCTTCATTAAAAAAAGCAGGTAAAACAGGATGAATAATGTAACATGTATGATAAAAAGCAGCATACGACATATGACTTTAAAATTGTCTGTGAGGTGAACTAAATGGACAATGTTTAACTGATGTAGCATTATTAGCAGTCATGTTTTGTGGGAGGGAGGGAAATATATGAAGCATATTTCATCTAAGTGGAACTTTTAGATCACATCGTGCCATAATAAACACACACTTTATTATAAAAAGTATTACTAGTAAGTTGACAGTCCGATAAAGTAATTGCTGTTCAGAAGCCAGGTGTTGAAGTGGGATTTAAATCACCAGACCAGGAGCTCATTCTGCTGCCTCTTTATTTATTGTCCTGTACCAGCATTGTCATACTGATGTTTGTGTCAGTTTGTGTCAGGCCTTGATCATGTCAGTTCCAGTATTATTAGAGGACTAGGAAGGGAAACGGTCTCTCTTTTTTTTTTTGCTGAGTTGTAAACATCATCACACCTAAAAAAAATGTTTTTGAAAGATTACAGCATTACAGTCACTCACTGCTCTCGGTACCAGCCCACAGTAGGTTGATTGTGTTTACATAGCAATTTGTGTAAGCTCTTTACACTGTCTGCTTACCAAAAGTATAATTTTCTGCGTGACAAATATACAAAAGGTCAAATCTCAAAATCTTTTTAGTACAGAGTATCAGTAACTGTCAAGCACAGAAAGCTGGCTTTGAATGCCTGGTCAAAATCTCATTAGTGTGCTCCCCTTAGGCAGAGAGAGTAGAATCAAATTTTAGTGACTTTTAGTTAAAAAAGAAAAATTGTCTTGTAATACGGGTTAATCAATTGTAGCACTGCTCTCTTCTTTAGAATAGATACATGCAGTATGGGGGAGGACATTGCAGCAGGATGAACCACAAAATGAGCTCTGGAAGCCAAAAATGTCAGCAAGTGTCAGAGTGATCGCTGGGTTGCTGGCATTGATTGATTGATTAATTGATTAATGCCACTTTAAACTATAATTACAGATTTTAAAATCCCTTGAAAATGCTCCAAATTTAATT
Source organism: Sander lucioperca (assembly GCF_008315115.2). Lineage (NCBI taxonomy): Eukaryota > Metazoa > Chordata > Actinopteri > Perciformes > Percidae > Sander > Sander lucioperca. The sequence continues at coordinate 3,054,657 of NC_050178.1, forward strand.
TTCATTAATGATGCCAGTTCATCATTATTCATTAGTTCCCATCACACAGACTCATTTAGTCTAAAATTCAGCATTTGAACCTTGGACTATTTCCACTTGTTCCCTTTGTGTGAGTGTAAACACAGAAACAAACCAAAACAACTCCACCAGATTCTACAAAATTCATAAAACATGTTAAATTCTACTGAAACCATGTAGTCAACCCATTGGTACATTTGTTATCATTTGTAAAAATAGCAGTTTTAGAACCGGTAATACTAAATTAACTGTTAAATTGGAGATAATCGCAGTGTAAATGGTCTACAGCCATGCTAGCAGCTTTATGAAGCTGTACATATGCACACTGATGCTTTGAGCTAAATGCTAACATCAGTATGCTCATATTGACAATGCTAACATGCTAATACTTAACCACAACCATCTTAGTTTAGCATGCTCAGAAAGTACAGCTGGGGCTGATGGGAATTTTGTTAGTTTTGCTTGGTATTTGGTCATAAACCAAAGCATTAGATTGATTAGAATTTTGACCTGATGATAGTGCAAGATGAAGAGTGAAGTTATTATAATTCATACTTAGGGGAACATGAATGTATATCACATTTCATGGTAATCCACCCAACAGTTGTTGAGATTTTTTAATTTAAAACCACAAATACAAACTTCATGATGGCGTTAGAGTGAAAGTTGGGGGGATCACCAATGTCAATAGGATTAATCTTCTGGGGACCACGCATATCTGCACAATGTTTTACAGCAATTCATCCAATAGTTATTGAGATATTTCAGTCTGGACCAAAGTGATCGGTCGACTGATCAACATTGTCAATCCTAGAGCCACTATTTCAATTCAATTCAATTTTATTTATAGTGTCAAATCACAACAGGAGTTATATCAGGACACATTTCAGATAGAGTAGCCTATGTCTAGACCACACTCTATAATTTGCAAAGACCCAACAATTTCCTACTAGTATGGCTAAAAAAAACTAACATCCCTATTTTAGTGAAGTTAAAGTGGTGATACCTTTTTGTGACAAAACAGTTAGTAAGAGACAAAAGCAGCTGATCTAGTCCAGTCCCAAATAGCAAGGTATTCTACTTCCTCACTGACTCTTTAAACTTAAGTCCATTAGTGTAAAGGTCCTTCACACTCAAATGTGGATATTCACTGTTTGGTTTCAAAGTGGACTCTTAATGGATGCTTCTGTCTACCTGAGTGCCACTTTTAAAAAGAGAGTCTATCAGACAGTATTTCATAACAGACTTAACAATGAGGAGAATGCATATAAAGTACTGAGTGGAACAGTTAGCTCTAATGTTTCAGTCCCTAAGAACACATCATTCCCATAAAGCACAGTAAAAAAAAGATTTATAGGTTTTAGGCCAGGTCTTGTTCGATAGTGATCTCTACTACACTGTACTATATTGTACAGTACTACTATCTATACTGTAAGCCACCAGTAAGTGCAACATGTAAGTGCAATTTTTTTTATAACCATCATCTTCTAAGCCAAGGTGCAGTTTGAAGAGATGTGTTTTTAGCCTGCGTCAGATGATGTGTAGACTTTCAGCTGTCCTGATGTCAATGGGGAGCTCATTCTAATATTTAGGAGCCAGGACAGCAAACAGTCTAGATTTTCTTGAGTGATTAGGTGTCCCTCGCAATGAGGGAGCAGCAAGCAGATTGGCCGATGCAGAGCTGAGTGGACGGGCTAGGGTCCAAGGTTTAACCATGTCTTGGATGTAAGCTGGGTCTGATTCATTCGCAGCCTGATACACAAGTTCTAGTGTCTTGAAGCGGGTGCGGGCAGTAACTGGTAACCAATGAAGGGAGCAGAGGAGCGGTGTAGCGTGAGAGAACTTGGGTATGTTGAAGACCAGTCGAGCTGCTGCATTCTGGATGAGCTGCAAAGGTCAGAGGCACTTGCAGGCAGACCAGCCAGGAGGGAGTTGTTGTAGTCTAGACGTGAGATGACAAGAGCCTGAAACAGAACCTGAGCCGCCTTCTGGGTTTGAAGGAGATGTATTCTTTTGATGTTGTGCAGCATGTATCTACACAATTGGGGTAGTTGCAGCAATGTTGGCAGTATGGGAGAGTTGGTCTTCAAGTGTCACACCCAGGTTCCTAGGCGTCTGGGTAAGGACTACCAGAGTTTGCGATGGTGATAGTAAGGTCATGGGTGGGGGACCACTTCCCTGAAAGGAAAAGCAGCTCGGTCTTGTCAAGTTTGAGTTTCAAGTGGTGTATGGACATCCAATGAGAAATGTCAGTCAGACAGGCAGAGATACAATACGTGCTGCTACCTGTGTTTCAGACTGGGGAAAAGATAGAATTTGTTGGGTATCGTCTGCGTAGCTGTGGTAGGAAAAGCCATGTGAGTGAATAACAAAACCAAGGGAGTTGGTGTACAGAGAAAAGAGGAGGGGACCCAGGACGGGACCTTGAGGGACCCCAGTTGTGAGTGGACAAGGTTTTGATACAGATCCTCTCCAAGTTACCCGGTAGGTGCGGAATTTGAGGTAAGATGTTAGCAAAGAGAGTGCAGAGCCTGAGACACCCAGATCCTAAAAGGTGGAAATACAGATCTGGCGATTCATTGTGTCAAAGGCAGCGCAATGGTCCAGAAGGATGACCACGGAGGAAAGAGAGTGTTTTAAAGAGAAATGGAGAGGAATGGAAGAGAGACAGGTCTGTAGGTGTTTACTTCAGACAGAATGAGGGTGGTTTTTTTGAGGAGAGAGGTCACTCTTTCTTCTTTGAGAGAGTTAGGGAAACAGCCAGTTGAAAAAGGAGGTGTTAATGAGATGGGTGAGAAAAGGAAGAAGGTCAGGAGCAATAGACTGGAGAAGGTGAGAAGGGATGGGGTCAAGGGGGCAAGTGGTTGGGCGGGCGGAGGTTATCAAGGTAAGAACTTGATTGAGAGATAGGAGGGTGAAAGAGGATAGAGTAATGGATGAAGATGTGTCTGATGGAAAGTTATTTCCAGAAAGTGGGATGGAGAATGAAGAGCGTATGTCTATATCTATCTTTTTTATAAAGTAGTTGACAAAGTGGTTTGGTAAAAGGGAGGAAGGAGGAGGGGGACTGGGGGGGTTAAGGAGGTTAGAGAAGATGGAGAAGAGTTTTTTGGGGTCAGAGAAGGAGGATTGATCATCATGATTATTACATTACAGTAATGTATATTTTCATGCAACTCTCACCCTACTGATTTGTCTCTGTGACAATGTGCATTTTTTTCAGGTATTTTCCATGGCATCCAAATCATATCAGAGGTACCATGGTACCATATGGGTGGTGATGGCGCAGTGGATATGACACATGCCTTTGGTGTGGGAGACCCGGGTTCGATTCCCACTGCGATACATCAACCAATGTGTCCCTGAGCAAGACACTTAACCCATAGTTGCTCCAGAGGCGTGCAACCTCTGACATATATATACCAATTGTAAGTCAGCTAAATGACATGTAATGTAATGTACCACTGATTGATTATATATAATTCTTAACGCTGGGAGCTAATGCTACCAGCATTAATATAAGTGGTAGTGTGTGTGTGTGTGTCTGCTCCTGATGTCAAACTATTCCATGCAAACAACTGTCTGGAGCAAAGAGGACCAAGGCCTTTGAGTAATAAAGAAAAAATGAATGAAATGAAAAAAAGGAGCAGCTTTGTAACTTCACCTCTGCCAAAATATTATAAAACTATAAAAACAAATTAAAGAATCCAAATCCAAACATAACATAACATAACATAACATAATAAATCAAAACACTGTGTGGCAACAGTATTGCAGTTAATATTATTATTATAGTTTTGTTCACACAGTGCAGTCATAAAGTATAACAGTGAGACATTGGAGTGCATTTCATTGTTTTAGTTCTGTGCTTAAACACAATGGATTTAAAAAGAAACAAGTGACTCTCAACTTTTAGGGTGTTTGAGGGTGTTCACATTTATATTGGGTGAACAATGTGGGATTCATAGCCTTTTTCATACAGTACATAGTCCTAAAGTGTATATATATATATATATATATATATATGTATATGTCTATGGTGTATGTGCTGAGCTAAGCTAATCAACTCACAGCTCTAGCTCCATAGTTAATGCACAGACATGTGGAGAGTGGTATCGATTCTCTCTTCCAACCATTGATAAGTAAGCGAAAATGTTGTACTATTCCTTTTAAGCCATGACCTCATACTAATTGTTTAATTTCAGTTCCAATGTGATGAGTATGGAGCCAAAACAATGAAAAACACATCTATGTCGTAACAACATCCTGACTGTTAATATAAGTGGTAGCGTGTGTTTGCACTGTTAGTGTCCTCTTTGTATCATTCCATAGATGAATGTAATCAGATGAAAACCCTTTTGGAACATTCAAAACTACTTCGTAACTGAAGATGTCAATGAGAAAAGTGGTTTTCTGAATTCAGTCCAAAGCAAACAATGGAACATTGACAATTACACACTGTCAACAAATTAATCTGCAGGATTATAAAATCAAAATACTGATCTTGTTTCATCAACCAATGCACAAAGACTAAACCTTAACTTTATCTCAAACATGCAGCAGGATTAGATGAATATGATGTAAACTGCCAGTGTGGGCTGCAGCAGTGAGCTTGTTTGTTGCCCTCTGCATCCCCTTGTCCTGCAATTTTCCTCTCAATTATCCTTCCATCTAAATACTACTTCAAACTAAACTATCATCACCTCAATTTAAAGGGATTTAAAAAGAAAAAAAAAAACATGATGTTTGTCAGGACCCCTGAAGAAAAAAATATATTCTAAATGGCTGCCGAATGGACACTTCATTCTGTCTCTATGGCAGCAGGTGTTTGTCGTATGTGTGTTTAATGAATGTTAATAAGTGGTGTCCTTGTTCATTGCGTGCTGAGAGTGTGTCACTGTGATGTATGTGTTTGTTTTTATGCCTACACTGTGTGGGCAGTATGATAGGATTATGTGTGTTGGAACTGTACCCACTGTGTGCCTCTGTTGTGGACACGAATGGCTAAGCAAATAACCACCATGTTAGCACACAGATGTTTGCCGGTACAACGAGCAAACAAATTCAGATTCCTCATTTTCACTCCACATACTGTGGTGGCCAACTGCTGGTGATAAAGCACAGGAAAACAGAGGGATAATTACCAACAGACAGCGAGGTGCTGCGGCTACAGCGGGCTGTCAAGAGGTGACAACACTTCCTGGGTGGGGCTGGGCCATAGAGAGGTCAAGTGCTTTTAATTGGCATCATTAACCTTTTGTCATATAGGCTTCATTTATACACATTCATCTAATTAGCCACTGAAATGTAGGAGGTATAGAAATCCTCTTGGGCTCTGGAGGGGAAGTAGGAGGGAGTGTCAAGAGCTGGAGACGGCAGCATCGAAGCCAAACTGACCAGCCAGCTGCCATCACCCACATAATCACCGAGCAGGGGCTGCTCTCAGTGATCCTGAAAGAAGCAAAGTCTCAAGCAGGTCAAATAGGAATGATTTTACATGCTTGAGATAGTACACAAAGAAAAATAATAATCAAAGAAAACAATAAGAAACATAAAAGAGTGAAAACACGACACTGCACTTTCTTGGGTCCTCAGCAAAACACTCGCCAGGTCTGAAGTCGATTGTTTTTTGTAGAGAGGGATTTCTATTCCTGAATGTACAACTCTTGTACAGGTGTGGTAGGTTTATATCACACCTCCAGAATTCCTGTTCATGGCTGGTTGTCTGATACTGAGCCTGTGTGATTTTTAGCACCGGGTTTTTAGAATACAAGGCATTTTCTTCCTGCTGGTTTTAATGACAGAGCTGTATGATCCATTTTTAGATTACAGATGTAATCACTGCCAATCATGCTCTGTGCTTAGAATCAGTGTATTCTGTATCACAATCACAGACAATCATGAGAGAGCATACACAGCGTCGGTGGGTGTAATACTGCTTTACAGAAAGGCTGACAGACTACACTACTGTGGTGTGCATTGAGAGTTACAGTATGTGTGTGTGTGTGTGTGTGTGTGTGTGTGTGTGTGTGCATGTGTTTTAAAATATAGAAAGAAACTTAAATCACGAGTATCAAAGGATAACACAATCAGAGGTAATAATAAAAACACAATTGTCATTTTACTGCCATCATGATAATTCTTGCCTCATCTGCTCTCTCTTTCTCTTTGTCTCTTTTTATGCTGCTTTGTGAGGCCCTCTTATAAAAATGAACCTGTCCTATGAGCCATTTACATCAAGCTCTCTCAGTCCATTTTCCACTCTTGTACTCTTCCCCATCTCTCTCTCACAAATACTCTTTGCTCTCTCTTTTCTGCAACAGAAAATGACAGCTCTCCTAGTATTTACCACATCATCTGCTATTTAAAATCTCTCTTTCTATACCTTTCTGTCCTTCACATACTGTAATTTTCTTTCTTTGTACCTTGAAGAGTCTTTGTACTTACGTACGTATGTACTACTGACTGTTTCTTGTTGCACAGATTTGTTTCTTTCACTCACTAACCTCAAATTTGTGGATTCTGATGGCAATGTTTGTTAGTTGGGCTGTCCACTGCTGTGTTTCAGACAAAAATAGCTCAACTATTGGATGGATTGCCCCCAGGGGATGAATCTTATAGACTTTGGTGAGTCCCTAAGATTTCCTCTAGCGCCACAATGAGGTTGACATTTGTGGTTTTGAGTGAAATGTCTTGACAAGCTATTGGATGGCAAAATAAATGCCAGAATTTAAAAATACAGCCCTCCTCCTGCAGCTCTCCCCTCTCTGTCCTAAGCCCCTCCCACCATACGAGCACAGGCATATGCATGCGCTTCATACAGTAACCTGTACAAGTATGTTCATTTTAATCATCCCGATCGTGATTGTGATCCCCATGCCGTTATATAGCGGCAATTCTATGAGAATTGTCGTCCTGTTTTCTTTGCAAACTTGTGGGCTTGTAAACCCTTTTGAGATGCTAGCTACATACATGAACTTAAATTAGCCGCAGACGTGAGCCTTTGGCTACGGTTAGTAGAAGGCTAAACCATGAGCAACATCTTCTCAATCTCTGAAACACTGTCGATATTGACATGTGTTTTATTTAAATTGTCAAACTTTCTTTTTTGGGGGGGTCAATCTTCCGTTTGTCGGATTGCTTATTATGAGTGTAGCCAGTTGTTGCCAATGCTGAATTAGCAACTTTTCCCGTCATTGAATCAGGCTTTCACCATCTGTGCACGCGCATCTGCATTTGTAGAACAGCCAAAACCCTCTCTCTGAAATGACTTGTAATTGGCCAAATTCTCCAGTCACATACTAGATTAGCTAAAGCCTGAAAACTGAGCCAAGAGGAGGTGCAGAAGTCTAGTTTTCTCTCAGGCCACTTAAATTAAATTATGCTGAAAGATTATTATGGAAATTTTGCCTATTGTCGAAAAAAACTTGCCTACCCCAGCTTTAAGTCTTGTTTATACCTCTAAAGTTTTTTAGTTTGCTGGCTTTATCATTTTTCCACCATGCCTGCCAGGCAGCTACTGTACTTCCCCCCCCCAAACCCCCCCCACACCACCAACACGACCTGGGAGAAGAAGAGCTCCCACTATTACACATTATCTTTCCCCTCTCCTCAAGCTTCTCTCTCATTACTCTCCTTTCAGTTCACGGCTTAATACTTTGGGTCTTTAAGCGCTATGCTGTCTTCCCTCATCCTCCTCCTATTTTCAGAAAATTAAATTCCATTTTCCATCATCTCATTACAGCTTATTTCTCATCTCCTGTGGCTGCAGGATGAAAAGAGGAATCAATGCAGGCTTTTCATGAACACTAATTCCATCCTCTGCAGGAGAACTGCAGCAGTCAGGAGGCGATTTCTTTGCGCCTCATGGGGTCACTCAGGCCGTAACACACAAATTACCTCTGTGTTGTAAAAAAAGGACAGACTTGTGGTGTGGTGTGACAACAGTGTACTGTGGATAATCTTCTCATTTGCACAAGTTTCCTCAATCGTTTGTTTAAATAATAAAACACAATTATACATTATAAGATAAAAAGCAACCTGTGGTTATCTGCCTTTCGGAGTTAAAAAGCTCCTCAAGCGATTGCGGGCGTAACGTTTACGACCTCGCTGGGCAGCCAGAGCAGGAGTCAGAGGAGTAGGAGAACAGCGTCTGAAAGGGCAGAGAGATAGCCTATGTGTAAACAATAAATAATGGCATTTGTTATTTAGAGTTAAGGGGAGACACCAAAGCTTATAATTGTCCTTCATTGGCTTACAGTAAAACAGGGACAATAAATGTATTGCACCAGATAGGCTATCACAATGATAATTCTCATCTGTTGTCTCTGGGCATGTAGGCTATAAGTGCACATAGGCTATATAAAAAAATATATGTCCACATAACACTAATGTACACCTGTAGGACAGACACGTGTTCAGAGAGGCATTATCAGACCTGAATAACAACGGAACTAACTGTTTTGTTCATGTAAATAAAAAAGTTTGGGCAGATTTTGGCAGGCAATGTTTTATACAACCCTCGTTAAATAAAAGTATGTTAAAGAGAGACGTAGGCTATCTCTCTGCCCTGTCAGATGCTGCTCTCCCTCGCCTCTGACTGCGGCTGTGTGTGTGTGTGTGTGTGTGTTTTGTTATTTAAACAAACGATTGAGGAAATAAACTTGTCCATGAGTCTATTGTAAAACTGCCCACAGTTGATTTCTTGCATAAAAAAGTCTCAAAAGTGAATTTAGTGATGAAATAGCAGACAAAATAGTTGTTGGCTGCAGCTATAGGGCAAAATACCGATCTAGATTCTAGAATCAATTGCTTTTCCCCGGATTACATTTTGCAGCTGGATTTGGCCTGTTGAATTCGGTTGAATTTGAGGAAGTTGAAAGTATATTAGTTGAATTTTAAACATTGTATTTTGCATCTGAATTTGGTATCTTGATTTTTTTTTATGTTGAATTTGATTCTGAATTTATGAACTTTGAAAAATAAAGGTGAGAATTAGTTGTTAAAAATTTGAAGAGTAAAATTTAGAGGCAAAAAAAATCAGATACATAATTTCAATGCATAAATATTTAGTGCTAGAAATTCAATGGCTTTTTAATTTCCAAGTATGATGAAACAGATTTACTTCCAAAGACCCACCTAATGCATCTTAATATTGATGAATGCAGTGAAGAGTTGTGTTATTGGTGTGATCAGGTAACCGTAATAATATCACACAACCTAAGTGTCGCTGTACAGGGTATCAATTTGCCACAGAAGATTAGATTAAGGTTCATTTAATGATTGTTTAATCTAATGAGAATTAAATGTTGAGCTTCAAAAGTTGGACATAAAGGAGCTGAAGGAGACACTGGTCATTGTGTCTGAAATCATTAATACAGGCCACTTAATAGCATGTTTATTTGTTGTGCACGCATAACCTCGATTGTTTGTAAATGGGAAACCAGTCTAAATCAATGTTGTGTTTTGCCTTTTGTGTGTATGTTATTCTGTCCTCTTTCCAGTTTCCAGAGAGGATATAGTGTGGTCTGTATCCTACCAGTGTTTGGGGGCACCTGCAAGCTGCTAAAAGTCTTTATCAGGTATTCATATAGGCTATGTTTGCACTTTATTTACTTGACATTGTTGATATTCTGTTTCTCAATCAACTCATATGATGCTGCATGTCTTTCAGTCTTAAAAAAGCAAACCTCCTCTGTTACTCTTCCTGAGGTTTTACAGTTATGCTGTACAGATTGTAAAATCCTTTGGGTCAAAATTCTGCTTTGTGATTTTGGGCCAATAAAAAAGAAGAGCCCTCTGGAGCCCCCTAGGTGTAATTCAGTAGAACATCTGTGATGAAATGGGAGGCCAAAGGCCCCTGCATGGTGATCCCATCAATGATGTTGAGTGCCCAAGATTCAGAGGTTGGAGGAAAAAACAGTGTTCAAATTCAAACACCACTGTGAACACTAACCTTCAGATTATTGCAGTCCAGTATTATATATCTATAATATTGTAGGTATTAATTGTCCCATGACATGGTGCTCTTTGAATGCTTTTATATAGGCCTTAGTGGTCCCCTAATACTATATCTGAAGTCTCTTTCCCGAAATTCAGCCTTGGTGCAGAATTACAGCCACTAGAGCCAGTCCCACAATGAGCTTTCCTTAGTATGTGCCATTTCTGTGTCTGTAGCTATTGAGGAGGAGAGAGGGGGGGCGCAAGGTGGAGGGTGCGGGTGTGGCCTTGACCAACTGCCACTTTGCTCGTTTGAAAGCCATGATGTCTCTCTCTTTCTCATGGGTGGGTCAAATTCTCTGGGCGGGCAAAGCAGAGAAAGAGGAGGTAATCTTGCTCCTTATGACCTCATAAGGAGCAAGATTCCAAATCGGCCCATCTGAGCTTTCATTTTCTCAAAGGCAGAGCAGGATACCCAGGGCTCGGTTTACACCTATCGCCATTTCTAGCCACTGGGGGACCATAGGCAGGCTGGGGGAATGCATATTAATATTAAAAAACCTCATAAAGTGAAATTTTCTAGAGTCTAACTGTGAATCAGTAAAAAAAAAAGATGAAGTTTTGTTATTCAGTAATACAACTGAAGTGTATATTCAGATCATTTTTATTAAGAGATGAGAGAAACTCTGGTGCCACTGCATCAGTGTTTCATCTCTGCTTCAACAGCTACAGTTGTTGGGTAAGTGAAGGCTTTCCATTCAGATTTGCAGGATGTGGCGTGATTGACAAGTGGATAATAATCTGGAGGCTCAGACAGAGGCCCTGGTTTCTTTGTGTAGTTTCACATCGAGACATGCCTGCTTACATTCCAGCACTGGCACTGATAGAGGAACAGAGCTGCTGCCATGAGATTAGGTAACTGTGGGATCTCGATATTTTCCTCTCTGTTCGTGGTCAGAGCCTCTAAAACCACCTCAGAGGAAGGCTAATAATGGATTACAGTAACAGGAATTTGCTTAATTGATGGCATGGAGTTAAATTGTAAATGAATGAAAATGTTATTGTTACTTGATTTATTAAAAGTAAGTATGATAAAAAAAAAAAAAAAAAAATAATAATAATATATATATATATATATATATATATATATATATATATATATATATATATAATACACTTTGCACACTTTAAAAGTCCTACAATAGTGGTTTATTGGACTTAACTTACAATGAAAGACAGACAATGAAAATTCCTCTCATCCACTCAGCTGTTTACACCAGGAAGAGGGAGGCTTTTTAAAGTGAAGAACAACTTCAGATTGCTGTTGTGGATGAAACATTGTTTGGCTGGTGTTGTTGTGTAGTCAGCTGTTGTCTAAGGTCTTGGACAAACACATTGTCACAATAAAAGTGTTAACCTCAGGATGATAAAATCACCAGATACGGCTGTTTAAATATTAATATAGTAGCTAGGAGCTACACTACACTTCACCAGAATCATGAAGGAAGTCAAGTGTTTTTCTACCAAAAACAACAACACAACAAACAAACAAACAAACAAACAAAAGGAAGCTATGTGAATATTCTTTTTTTGCATTTATATACATATCAAACAATAGCATAGCAAACAATACATAACTGTCACGACAGACGTACATCTTGCTTTTCATAATAAAATCAAATTACATCAAAAAAGAGCTCTTTAAATATGAATGCACTTACACTGCACTAATTAAAATCCCATTTGCTTCCATTGATAAACACTTTAGGTCAATGTTGTATTTGCATATTTCACAAAAGGAGCAATGCCCATTAGTGCATGCACTTGATGTTCAAAGTGGCTTTTCAGGAAAATATTATAATTACACCTTAATTACTGTGTTGACTTTTTAGCCACACAAGCGATGTGGTTCTGGGGATGGTAATGTCTGTCTGTCTGTCAGTCGGTTGGTCCACAACTTTGGTCCAGACTCAAATATCTCAACAAATATTGGATGGATTGGCATGACATTTGGTGCAGCCATTCATGGTCTCCAGAGGGTGAATCCTACTGACTTTTGTGATTTCCTGGCCTTCATTTAGCAACATAGATGACTACCATTTCCCTCTTATCTTGATTATTACAGCTGAACGTTAAGAGAGTACTGTTTAGAGAGCTATAGTATGTAAATAAAACTGAAACCTTAAAACTGTAAAAGTATGTGCGGGAGTGGAGGGTGGGGTAGGATTTTTAAAAGTCATGAGGGTAATTATGTCTTTGGTGGGGTCCATGATTGATTACAAGCAATCAGGTTACTGACTCTGTACGATCCATTTAAAACCACAAACACATCAACGTGCAGAAACACGCCCTGATCTAAAAACATGCCCTGATCCAAAAACATATTTGATGTTAACTCCCACAGACACGCACACAGAAACCAGCTCTGTTTAAACCAAAGCAAGCCATCTTCCCGCTTCTCTGTGTGTCTTCACAAGAGTCCAAGACAAGTGACTGAACATCCTTTATTACCCTCGTCAGTCTGCCAGCCTCTGCAGTGCCTCTGTCAGCAGCCCAGTGTGTATGTATGTATGTGTGTGTGTGTGTGTGTGTGTGTGTGTGTGTGTGTGTGTGTGTGTGCGTGCGTGCGTGCGTGCGTGCGTGCGTGCGTGCGTGCGTGCGTGCGTGCGTGCATGTCCATAGAGGGATGAACTTGGAAAATATTGCCTTTGTGCCAACCATAAATCAACATAAAAACATGCATAAACATTGTGAGAGGGAGATAAAAAAGAAGATAAGAGGAAATTAGAGAGTTTAGTGCAGAAATTCAGGTCTTTGACTAAAATTGAGACTTAAAGAAGACTTTCAAAAAGTTATCTCACTTTCTAATAAGGCACCTTTTATATAAGAGGTTTTAGTTGCAATTAGTGGCATTGCTGTTGTTAATAAGCCATTTACTTATAGATAAATTATTGATGAAAACACTGCCAAGTTCTGAAAGATCCCTTTGGCTGGTTTTTAACTTCAGCATGACACTTGTCTTTTTAGCTCTTCAATTAATCAGGAAGGACCCTAGCCTGCAGCTCACGAACTTCTGCATTGCCGGCCATATCTCCAATTTTAAATCTAATTTAAATATAAACAAAAAATAAATTGCAATTCAGTCTGATTATCGGGTTAAGAACACCCCTCCAATGGACCATTCAACCACTTTCAACACCTTCTGGTAAAGAGCTGCAGAGAAAACTGGACCATAATCGATCCAGTAATTACTTTTTCAGTTTAACAATTGCATGCTTTGATTATTTTCAGAAAACGTTACTAATAACTTTTCTCAACATTTATAAAAAAGTGTCAAATAGGTGATTTTTCACAACCTGGCAACCCAAAAGTTATTCTTACTAATGGCTTATAAATGATAAAGAATTGGTACACCATCAATAAAATTAAGTTACAACTTAAAAACCCTTTATAAAGGGTGCATCATGTGTTCAGTTGTACTGCCTGTACCTGGTTAATCACAGCTGATCTGTGTCTCAGGAGTAATATCAGTCCTGACTGGATATTGATATGCATCACAGCTCAGAGTCCTGCTGAGGACTGACAGTAACATGCTCAGGGTTAAATATGAAGAGAGCTGCAAAATCATGAGTGCTGTCTGTAGTGAACTCCTCATGGACACGATGACGGTGGAGCAGAATAACAATGAATCTGACAGAGAAGCAGCGTGTCTAAGATTGAAAGCTGTAGCGTTACCATCCCCAAACAATACAACCACGCAGGCTTCAAATACAACCTGTCTCTGCCCCAGTTTACGTGTTGTTGTTAATGTACAATGCAATTTATAGCCAACCATAGAAAGACAGAAAGAAAGAAACTATTTGTTAGGACTTTGAGATTTCATTGACCAGAAAAAGATGGGAAACTCTGCTAGACCTTATATAGTTATCTATATAAACCATGTTTGGCCACCAAATTCCATAATCCCAGTTTGGGATAAATTGAATAATGAGGCAGAGTTAAACTAGACAGTATTATTTTTTAATCTGTTGTCCCTGCCAAGCTTTTACAAATGTAGAATAATATTACATATCTTAATATACACAGCATGTGATATAATAGATATTCACCAATGAATAAGGCCACAGTATAATGCTTGAAGCTGTTTAACATCGCCATTAAATTCAGTACAGTGATGTTTTTAACCCTTCTGAGGATAACACTTCTAACCTGTTCGATGCAAAAAAATTATTTTTCAAACTCGAGAAACTCTGAATCTATTCTTGTTTGCCTCGTTTTCACTCAAATCAGGTGCAGAGGATTGACTCTGCCGCTGTGCACATTCTCAGCAGAAATGGTGTTTTGACATTTATTCCAGCAGTGTAGCACCCATCTTTGCTATGATATGTATAGGCCTTAGAGACATCTCCTGTATTATAAATAATCTCCACAAATAAACCGTCTCCCTTGCTGCCATTTCCCTCTCGATGTGCAGAGAGCAGAGCCAGACTCCTCAGTGGGCGGATGAAAGACCAATACTGATGAAGAGGAAGCAGCTGATGGACGCCAGAGACAGAGAGGGGAAGCTGGAAATTGGGAATAAAGTTGGGAGGAGGGAAAGGTAAGATGAGAGGGAAGTACAGTATTAACCAAACACAGCAGGAGGCTGTTACCATCCTGTAATCTGTTCAGCACATGCTCCTCTGAGCCAGGAAACATCTGGAGAAAACACAAACATCTGCCACATGATCAGCCTGAGCTACGCCACCTGAACAACACAAAAGTCTTAGTCTATGATGAGTGAAAATACCCAAAAAGTTCATTCTTATTTTTGGTACATTTTGAGGCTCAACATGAGAGTCTTGAGAATAATCACTTCAAATGGTTACTGGAAGTCATTGTGGTGTTCTGGCATTAAATATATAAAATGTGTCTGAACCAATCAGCTGTCAGATTAGCTGAGAGCCAGGCGTTTCCCATTATGCCCTGGGTCTTACAGTCGGTGGAGAGCAACTCCGGCGTCTGGCTCTAAAAACTGCGGCCACCTTAATCTCGTGAGGTTATCGTTGCCCACGTGTCTATGACATCAGAGCAAGTCGGGATCAAGTCGGTCACAAATCTAACCGGCATGCATTGGGCGGCGATCACCAGTGATTGATTCTGCGCAGGCCTGGCCTAATGTCATTTGTTCTCCTGTCAATGGTGTCATATAACCTTTGACCCCTCGAGTTGCTCTACTCCTAACTTTGGTCAAAACATGGGAAACACCCAATGTTTGTGAGTAATTGTAAATTAAAAGAATGTCAAAGAATTATACTCAGTTAACAGTAATCAAGCAACAAAGTAAAACAGCAGAGACCTTATTTATTGATATAATTCAATATTGATGGATCCAGCTTACTACAATGTGCTACGTTGACAAGTGGCTCATGCTAGATGGGTAACATTATAAGGTTACAACAACGTTAAACACGCTCATAAAGTTATTTTTAGTATGATTGTTTTGACCACGGTTAACAGCACTGGGCTAACCCACAATTAAGTTTGCCACATAACGTTAGCTGCATGGGTAGTCGACTAATCTAATGCTAAGTTAGCCAGCTAGCGCATCCCGGTCCATTTGCCTCACTCCCCAACACTAAGAGACTTCAGTCGGGATGAGAGCAGACAACACTATCCCCGGGCACACAGCCACAGTTAGCCCCCAGCCAGCGACTCCTAAGCAATATTGTGATATTGTGGATTTAGCTGCTGGATAATGTTAGCTAGCTTGCTCGCTAACCGGTCAGCTACCACCACAAATAGAATGCTAATGTTAACAGAAATATGCACTAAGTAACATTGTGCTGCATTTTTAGGCACTAACTGAGACATGCTTATTCAGAGTTTAATTAGCACCACTGAAGATGTTCTACAATAAAATTTACTTTTTGGAAATTCATTTTATGAAAATCAGATAAGATTTTCATTTTAACACAGGAGCTACATTATCTGCAAGTGTGCTGAGATCAGTGTTCATTCTTCAAATATTTGTGAAACTGTAAGTGATACTCTACTATACTGAAACAGAATTTTAGGTCTGGAGGCAGAGATTCTAACTGAGATTTTTCCTAATCCTTTTAAACCAACAGTAAAGTTCCTCAGTCTTCTCTGTATTTTGCCTCAGGCAGAAATAACTGCTGAGCACCTCTTCTCCTCCCTCAGTCTTCCACCTGTCTGTTTATTGCTTCAGTCAGCAGTGTGTGTGTGTGTGTGTGTGTGTGTGTGTGTGTGTGTGTGTCAAGAAAACAAAAATGTTTAAATTAGGTTTAATTACTAATAAGCTTTGGATTCTAGATGGATGTAAACTCAAGATAAAAGAGTCCACATAAGGTTAATGTTTTAGAGGATTATGTAATTAAAACAATGGCTGCTTCATGGCAGAAACAATTAATTTATTGAAAGGCAATAGACACTGAAATGCAAAAGAGTTGACTGATAAATGTACGTCTGCTTTACAACACAATAAATATACAAAAGCCCACAAGACCGCCAACAAGACACAAGCGAATAATGTAATATACCCAACATGACCCAACAAAGAAGGTGTAACTGTGCCAATTTCTCAGTTTAATGCTCAGCAGTTCCTCAGTTCCACATTTCAGTCACAAAAGACAGATGGCTTGATGCAGTGAAGGAGGCGTCCATGTTATACTGGATCAGAAATCAGAGGAAGAAAAGCTGAGGCACTATCTCCTAACAATCTCAGCTCCTAACGATGCTTTCCTTCCCAGGTGGTCCCATACCAATTCACACCTTGATTATTGTGCCTGATGTGAACTCTCACATGCCTGCTATATGACGCCAACAACTTATGACTCTTGTGTGACATCATGGCGTAAATGATTCCTGCAAGTCTCCAAGGAAACCAGTGATGATGCCTTATGGATTAGTGGAGAAGAAGAAGAAAAAAACAGCCAATCCTGCTGACACTGGCTAACTGGGAATCTTCATAGTCTTATGGGAAATATGCTCATTTGCTCACTCGGAAAGAGTTATATATAAGCAAAAACCGAAACCCCTTTAATTTCTGTGTGTAAAGTAGTGAGCTCTTGGAGCCCAGAAGAATCGAGTAGCTTATTTTAGCACAGGGGTCGGCAACCTTAACCTGAGGCACCAGATGGTTTGTTACACAGAACCATCTCAGAAGCCGTCATTGGAAACTGTTTGGAAAAGGGCAGGCACTTTCAAAAAATACCTGTCATGTGTTTGGATGAACCATCCGTCTATCACGTCCGTTGTTTTGATCAAACAGTTTTGGCCATTACACACACACACACACACACACACACACACACACACACACACACACACACACACACACACACACACACACACACACACACACACACACACTTAAACCTGTAGCTGCCAGTAGCTCCTCACTGGACGCTGATTAGTTCGGTAAGCTTGTAGTTCTGAATGGTTCAGACACAGACACATTACTTGAAGCCTGACAAGATGGATTTTCTTGTGAGACCTGCAAGGAATTGATTTCTTTCCCCTCTGTGGTTAGTCTGCTGGAGATTATAATGAAGTGGCACTGAGACTAAAATCCAGCAAAGAGTCAGTCATTAATCTCTTTTGTGTTTGGAGCCTCTGATTTTCGACTAAAAGCCTTATGATGCCTGGAAGAAAACATGTTGCAACATTTAAGGGCTAGGGTTATTGTCTCTAGTTTATGTGTTTTTGAAAGACATGATCAATAGCGTTTTTCATGTTTTACCTAATTCCCAACAGTCAATATTACTAGCTCATCACTGTCAAAATCATTCTGTGATGACCTTAGTTAACATTCACATTGTCACAAACTCAATTTAAATGACTTCAAAAATTCTAAGATTTCTATTTTTATTTATTAGGACAATTATTAATCAACATTTCAGTAAATGCGCCAGTGTTAGCCAGTCGGCTAATTGTCAACTGTAGTCCTAGTTACCTAGCATGCATGCCTTCATGACTTGATTTAGGAAATTCATCCATTACAGTAAATATAAACATCAGCTATTTTGTTGTTAAAGGTAATTTCACTGCATGATAATAAAGCTGTAAATGCAGAAAAGTAGCAATGTCACAACTGTGACAAAAAGTAGAAGCAAGTAAGTAGAAGTATGATGTTCACAGCGATATGTTACCATCATATGAAGATGTCACTGTTAAACACACAAATGTAAAACAGTGCAGGTGACAAGAAGTTGATGTTTGAAGATAAAGTTAATTGACTGTTTAGTAATGTGGCCCTAGACATGTTTTCAAAACCTCATCTGAGCCTCAAGATTAAACCAGAAAATAAATGAATCTATAAATGACGTTTAACACAAATGCATCACCACCATATTCCCACTGGGGCTTTCAACAAAGGTCATGGCAAAGGTTGTGTAGCACCCCGAGGTATCCGCAACATTTTACTGTATTCAGATACATCTGTATTCAGATACGTTTATCTGTGCAGCATTTGCTCTGCTGCTTTTTCCAGGCTCATTTTCCAGGTTCTGCACCAGAAGAGAACTACTTAATGCTGTTGACCTAGCTGCAGTTTTGACCGCTGGGTCTTTTATTTTCTCTCCAAGTTGACTCAGTCACAACCTTCCTCGCTCTGTTTCCTGTACCCTTTCCTAAAAGTCATCTTTCCTCATAAATTACCGATGTAATAATTCCATTGGATTAGAAATGTGACTGGCAGACATTAAAGTTAATTACACGACTTCAGCTGCTCCATTAGCTAAATGGTGTTAGAATCAGAAACCTTCCATAATCTGTTACACACCAGTCAAACAAATCAGCCTCCACGTGAATGGATGAATGAGATTTGAGTATGTTTTTAGAGTCCACTGTCAGAGTAACTAACTGGCAAAATGCCCACAGCTTTCCTGTGCAGCCAAAACTGCATTCATGAAGTGCTTTGCCGTGTTTTATGAGGCAGCTGAAGGTTAGTGCTCTCTAGACTGACACCAAAGAGTTTTATTTATTCCAGCAGACTCATCTCCCGACAGAGCACTGAAACTGGTGATTAGATTTTACTCTGTGCCAGTTTCTAACGCACAAAAAGAACACACACACACACACACACACACACACACACACACACACACACACACACACACACACACACACACAAATCAGTTTGGACATTTAAATTGGAGATAAATTGTGTTTTGTTTGTGTGCTGTGCTATGTACATCATTATATGCATCAATTATAATTTGATAAACATGACTGAAGTTATGAAATTACATTCTCTCTTTTTTACATTTTCTTTTTCACCTCAGCTCCTCACCATCCAAGATTGATTCTTTTATTGTTTTATCTTTTTTATGTCACATTTCATTTTTTGCCATTATGGGGGTGTGGCGACATCAGTTGGTCGGTCGGTCAGTCCACCACTGTCAGGCCTGAAATATCTCAACAACTATATGATAGATTGCCGTGACATTTGTAACAAACATTCATGGTTCACAGAGGATGAATCCTAATGACTTTGGTGATCTCTTAACCTTCATCTTCGCCCGTTCAAGTCCTTGCACGGAACAAGTCTGAGTGTGGACTGGTAGCTGGAAAGGTGCCAGTTCCAAGATCCCAAACCTCCAACTGCTCAGTGCGCCATCCTGTGAGGTGCCCTGACATCTCTCCATACATAATGTATAGGTCCTGTTTGTGCATGTGTGTGTGTGTGTGTGTATGTGTGTGTATATATATATATATATATATATATATATATAACAAGAGAGTGAATAAAGTATACCTTCCCTCCTTCCTTCCTTAGCATGCTGACATTAACATTTAGCTTGAAGCACCACCATGCTTAAAGGTTCCCAGTGGAGTTTCTGACCTCTGGTAGCGCGTTGAAGCAGTTTTATTATGACTGAGTCCCATTTTGTTTGTATCATGCACTCGCACATGCAAATGCACATGCACACAGGTGACGTGATAAACAGTCCTACCAATTATTTTAGAGTGTTCTACTCATCAACAGGTGGCTGTACTGTGCCAAGAAATGCAGCTATGCCATGCGAAGGGAGGAGAGAAGACAGTAAGCTAGACTGCAACATGGATGTAAATAATGCTAGATTTAAAATGCTTTGTTTTACTGTATTAGACCTCAAGGATACACACAATGTGTTTTGGTGAGTAAAAAGAAAAATCCAGAGATGAACCATTAAGTATAATCTCACAGAGCCGCTAGCATGGATGTAGACTCTCATGCTACGTCATATGGGATGGATAGTAGATGGGGCAAGATTCCCATTAGGGTTAAAATACTTTAATGTGATTACATTGAACGACAGTCTTCAGCTGATGTTAGGCATCTATATTTGTTTTTTCTTTTCAGGGACTGCTGTATTAGTAAATGCCAAGTCGAATATATCTGAGCTTTCAGATTAATCCGTTTTCCAAAGTATGTTTTTATATTCCCAAATAGAAGGTGTATTTCAAATTTGTCAATAATCTATTGATTATATTATATATTTGTCAATATGTTGCATTATTTGGCTCTCTGTTAAAAAACAGACACAACACAAACTCACCCGTACACATTCACACATGCCCAGTCTCACAAACACAGACATGTTATGTTTGCCCATACAAACATGAAGAGAAAGCTGCCTAGACAAATTCCTCTTAATGGAAAATTCCAGTTTTTCATTTTACCAGGATGACTGGTGATGCCACAGGCTCAGACATGCACCACAGACAGCGGATGAGTATGGAGATGGAAGGAAGGCTCCATCCTTATGAATCTGTCCTTTGAGTGAATCCCTCTAATCAATACACGTAAGTGATCTGTGTATTGTGTTTCCCTGCTTTTACAAGGGAGACGTTTTGGTTCAAAGCCGGCCTTGAGGGTTTTTCTCTGCCACCAACGTTCAAACTAAGCAACACTGAGCTAAAGTGCTCACTCCACTTTTCAAAGATAGTGTTAATAATGAAAGCATTGAGTCTTAAAGGGAAATAGGTTACCACTTAATTATTGTCCTGTGTGGTCAATATTATTGTATCACTGTACTGTTGTGATAACAAACCCTGTTAATTTGTGCAGCAGAGGCAGAGACCTGACGGCCCATTAATCTGGAAGTTAATCAGCTGGACTCCTCAGCAGAGGCAGAGCTCATCAACATGGAGTTAATAAAATGGCTTTTTAATAGCACATCTCCCTTCTCTGTACACAACCAGGCCATGCTTTTTTTGACACTGTGAAGAATTAAGTGCTGGTAGTTTGTTAATCATGTACTGTACGTCTTCATGCTGCATGCCCAGCAGAAATTATAATACTGCTTATGCAGTCTTCTTATACATTAATTGAGTTGGGAACATGATCAAATGAACACACACACATAAGCAGTGGGAGTTAATGCCTCGCTTATTATACACATAAGCATGGAAATCAAAATCAATCTGTTTCAAGACGAAGCAAAGAAATACATGTATCACATTAAGAGTTACAATAGCAAGCTGCTATGGAAAAGAGAACACATCAGTTTGCATGTGCTGCATCTGAAGTTTTAGACCTTCGTATACTATATCTGAGTATAGAGCTGGAAAAATTGTGAAAACTTCATAATAACAAGCTGTGTCCCAAATCCATACTACATGCAATTCTATACTACAAACTAATCGTCATAGTACACAATTTTAGCAGTTAGTATCCTACAAAATATCACTACACTTTACCATTTTATACCAGCAGGAGATGATACAACATGTGACATCAGTTTTCAACTGTGATTTTGGAAAGCTACTGCCAGTTAAAGGTACATTATGTAATATGCATTAAAATGTCTTAAAACGACTATACCTGTGTTATATATTTTGTTGACTTGTGTACTTACACTATCCCAAATGTTTCCAACAATTTTCAAAGCCAGAGAAATGTGTAAATTTATTTCAATGACACGGGATGTTTTGTTTAGTCACCTTTCAGTGGCGTCATATAACCTTTGACCCCTCTAGTTACTCTAACTTCAAACAAATCCAATCAAGAAAAACGTAATTATGTTGGGGGAAACCGCAACTATTTCATTAGAATGACATGAATAAACGTTGCTAAACGTTACTAAACGTAACGTGAATAAAACTTGAATGGGTAAACATGTCCGTGAACAGATGCTTTCTAATCTGCGATGGTGTTTAACAATGAAAACTAAAACTCCCATAATTCCACGCAACTTTACAACGTCATCAAAAGTCCATGTTTACCATTCATTGTTTTGATTGCAGCCAGCAGCTGGTCAGTTTAGCTTAGCATAAAAACTGAAAACAGGGCTAAACAGCTAGCATGGTTCCTTCAGAAGGTAACAAAATCCACCTACGCAGCACCTCTAAAACTCACTAATTAACACGTTATATCGTGTTTGTGTAATTCATAAAAAAAAAAAAAAAAGCTTCCCCTTGTTTTCAGTATTTATGCTAGGCTAAGCTAACAGTCTGCTGACAGCAGCTTCATTTTTAGTATAGACAGGATAGTGGTATCTTTCTTCTAATCTAACTCTCCGCAATAAGACAAATAAGTGTGTTTCCTTAAAATGTTGAACTGTTCCTTTAAAGTGTGCTGCTTTGAGACAATCAAAGCAAATCACAAAATGTCTTCCGAGCATCATTTTGAGACAAGCAGATGTGTTATTTATCTAGAAGACATCTAGAAGACTTCAGGATTCATGAACCTGCAGGTTGTTTGTCTACTTGAACCCACTGAACTTCTATACTGTCCAGAGATGCCAGCCTGGTATGTAGGCCTAAGCAAAAGTGTTTTAAATCAGAAGCAGAATCCAAATATGTCCTCTTTAAAACGTTATCTGTCTGTCTCCAACTTACCATTTCACCTCTGTCCCATCCTGCACCCTTCCCTCTCTGAAACACTGGCAAAAATTTAACAAATAAAAAATGCAGTCTCATCCAAGCAAATTCTGATTTTACAAATTATTTCCAGTGAAGTAAGCCTAACAGATGTTCACACACACACACACACACACACACACACACACACACACACACACACACACACACACACAGACATATATAGACACACACGGGGGGAGGTAGGGGCGTGGGTCCTATTATAGTCGACTGCATAAATGCACTTGATGCAAGTTATCTTTCTGATAAGTGGCAGCTGTGGCATTGACTCTAATCCTGTCTAATGGACTGGCTGAATGGGTTTCTTTGCCACTCTGTCATATATTTGGGTGCCCTGTTTCTGTTTCCCAAAGTGGGTTCCAGTTTTGTGGTCAGCCCAAGGGTTTTCCAGGGTGTCCCCAGAGAAAATGAAGACCGGTTCAGTTTCACTGTTGTTCCTCCAGCACAAGATAATGTAGAGGGGAAAAAAGATGAGATCATTTTTCTTGTAACCACAGCAGACATTTAATTCAGGCATGCTTGTGATGAGATTTTCTTGGGGTCTCTGACTGGGACATGTAGTCAGGTGCCTGTCTGTTTGTATAAATAAGTGTGATGACACCCGGACAGAGGAAATTACAGTGCAGGAGAAAACAGCAATCATCAAGAAAGCATCTGTCCTAACAGTCCCATCAAAGACCACACTCCAGCAAAAAGTGACAATGATTGTATGTCCTGGCTCAGAAGCTAGGGGAGGAGGAGTAATCTGGACTAGAAAGTGGAACAGTTAAGCGGACTATGAGAGAAGTTATGTTCCATAAGAAGTAGGCTACTCTAATGTCACATTACAGGAAATAACTGCACCGTGCAAACATTGCAGTAGGCTACGCATGACGCAGGTGTTTGCTGAAGAAAAGTTTGAATGATCCGTAGCAAAACTCTGCGGAAGCGGCGACAGAGGTGCAAAATAACACAGACTGGATCATCTGTGACAGTGATCTGTGCGATGGAAACTGGTGAAGGGAGAATCGGTGTTGGTTACTTCACCTGCCTGTGTTGTTTCTGATCAAATTCATATTTTTCCAATGCTGTTTGGAAAGGATGAATGTTTTTTTACTTCGGGGTGTTCTTCTCTGCGCGATGTTGCAGCGGAGCAACATGCAAATTGCTGTACCTGCCACAGGTGAGTTGATAACATAAGCTACAATACAGACATGAAATAGAGCAGGTACCTGGCCGAATAAAACATGAACAATAAACAGACCTGATAAATAGGCAGGTTGCGATATCTTGCTTCTTCAGGGTTACGTTAGTCAAATTTGATGTTTTGTAAATGGAGTCTGGGTTGAAAGTTAAACCTTCAGAAATAACGTGTTTTCCCCTTAATGGTAATAGTCACCTTTTACAAAGTCACTATTTTACAAAAACTTACAAGTTTTTTGTAAAATATTTAGACATTGATGTTAATAAATGTTTGATAAAGGATGAAGAAATGTTGGTTATAACGAGCAATGGCATTTAGCAACAAGCCAGACTCATTGCCGGTTTAAACAAGTTGACACATGGGCAGTGTTGTCACGGAGAGCTATTGTGTGGTGGTGCATTGCAGAACAATGTTTCATTAGGCCTGTGTCTTTCTATATGGCAACAGTTTATGATCTAATCAATATAATGGTCTGTAATAATAATCATAATGAGTGTAATCACCGTTATAGGCTACAATATGAAAAGTCACAAGAAACACACGGTTCTATTTGTCTTTATTGGATCACATATTTATAGATACTGCACTGCAGTAGTTTTTTTTTTTAAGTAGGCTACTTGAGTATAAATAATGCTACTTTATACTTATTTTAGGCTACTTATTGTATTGTACTTGTTACTCGACTACATTTATCTGACAGCTGCAGTTACTAGTTACATGATTTTACATACAAAACACATAATCACTGTATAAAATATGATGCTGTGAAAAAGACTATCACGCCATCATGCAACCATTTTTTCAATGCAGTTATAGATGAAACTACCTAACAGTATATAAAGTAGCCTACTTAAATCTTGCTTCAACTAGCTAACATATTAAAGCAGCATCAATAATCCAATAATAATATAGTGTATAACACTCAAAGGGGGCATGTTTCTGCTGTTAATAGTTCTGTGCTTTTATTTACCATTTTGAATGCTGGACTTTTACTTCTAATGGTCTATTTAAAAAAAAAAAAAAAAAGAAGTAAAAAGTAAAGGATCTGTGTACTTCTTCCACCACTGCAGGTAATGGGTTTAAACTGAAAAGAAGCCAGTTGGCTGAAGTTGTTTTTGTGACTTACTATGGAACAAATGATCAGTGTGTATTAACTGAAACAAGCTACGGAAAATGTCATCTCGTCCAAATTATGACACCACTGGAGATATTACAGCCAAATTGGACCTCAACCAGTTTATAGAAACATATGCAAGTAAACAGTGTGTCCACCAGCACTAGTCCGCCATAAAACATTTTCAGCTGAGTGTGACTGCCTGAGTGAAATGTTTTAAATAAGGTTTCAAAATTATTGTTATGATATCCTATATCTATGATGTTATAAGGTCCTAGTATGGGTTAAGCTCCAAACCCCTGAATCATACATTTCCCAGCATCTTTTTGTTAGACCCTCCCTGCCTGATAAACACCCATGTCTTTCTGACTCCATGACCCCAGTTTGTAACACAGGGTTTCTGTTATAATTATGTCAGCCTAAGATGAGATAACTCTGATGACATCACTGTGACATCATCAGGGTTATTTTCTCAGAGTGACATGGTCCCGCAGAGCCACTGAAGAAAAGACTAGTTTTACAAACATGTAGTGCCCCTTTAAAGGTGCACTATGAGTTCCAGCACAATTTCATTTTTGTCTCAAATCGTAGGCATCTCTCCTTGATCCACTAGCTGCCAGCCCCCTGAATACACTGTGAAAAAGCCCGGTCTCGTGAGACAACACAGGGGTCGTGAACGTCAAACAAACACTAGAGGCACAGGCTGTGCACCAAAATACAACAAACCACATTCCAGCCAATCACGACAAGATGGTTGGGGGAGGGGGTGGGGGTTAGTGACAGTTAAGGCCGTTTTACACGACCAGAGGGCGCCACTCCGACAAAGCGGAAACAGGAAGCATGAACGAGCTTGAGAGCAACCGGATGCCAGGACTCTCAGAGTGACTGCAAGTCTCTCTTGTAAAATTACTGGGTTAAGATGAGTTATTTTATGGCGAATGAAAGGCTTGATCGACCAAGTAGGTCATCGAATCAAATCGAAACATTGACGTGAGGGGGCGAGCTTGCTCTGTTTTGTTTGAAATTGACTTTGACATAGAGGAAGTTGAGGTACTTCAGGTGGCCACAGCTAATTAAAAGTAAATATTTTACTTAATAGCTAAGTTAGACACCCCCCAAAAAAAACTTTTAATTAATTTCAGTTTCACTTTTCTGCAGAATATCTGTAAAAGTTTAAAAGGCAGCAGAGCAACATACAGTTTATGTGTAAAATGTTTTAGATCAGCAAGAGTTTAGAAGTAGCCTGCATTGATTTTGATCCAACACAGGCTGGGTAGTCTGTCTGTTTGATGTTGGCACATTTTAATATTGCACTCAGTAAACTTCACAGAAAGCATTAACATATTTTCATTCATCTGTGCAACTCTGCAGTGTGGCATATGGCCTTGGCACAGCTTAAAACCAATTAAATGACAGATGACATGCTCAAATCTCTCTCCCTCTCTCTCTCTCTCTCTCTCTCTCTCTCACTCACACACACACACACACACACACACACACACACACACAAATACATATTCCCATGTATTCTTCTTTTGAGGAATGCAAAGATGAAGTAGTTCCTCTACATCTCCATCAACAACTCTAATCTAACCATCTCCCCTCATCTTTCTGTCTCGTTTCTCTGTTCTCTGTCTCATTTTCCCCTTTCAGCTTCTCCCCTTTGTCACCATGTATATATTCCTCGTTTCCCCAGCACAGCTTCTCTTGTTCTCTTAGTAGGTTATCTGTTTTATTAAGACGTTGGCTAACACCTCTTCGTCTGATTGCGCTGTTCTCCCTCATTTCCTCCCTGCCTGTTTATTTTCCTACAGCTTTATTTTCTGCCTACCAATAAAAGTTTAAGGATTATGGACCACTGCTGCAATAAAATAATGGGTGTCTTCTGTGGAAGAACTGCAAATGGAAAAGAGTGTGAAGGATATGGAAGGAGTGAAGCAATAAATCAGATGTGTACATTATGTAGGCCTTGTAGGGAACAATTAAGGACTCTATTTGTGTTGAATTTATTCTCATATAGCACACACATTTAGTCTGATCCTTAGTCAAGAATCAGATTAAATTATTCTAAAAACGAATGTCAGTGTAGTCATATAGATTACCGGCGATATAAGACCAATATTTCATGAATGACAGGCACCAAATGTACCAAAAGTCAAATGCAGTGAGCAAGATTATTAGGAAACACTCAGTGGTCTCCAGGTATGTGTGTGCAGGATGGTGCTGTGGGTAGAGTTGATTCTTGTCATCGAAAAGGATTCCGTAAAGGGGACTTTTTGATGACGAAATGGAGCATAATGGCTTCTGAGAAATGAAAGTTTAACATGGGGAAACCAGTATGTGTTCATTCAAGTGGAGAGATCCCAATATGTGGGATGTGCTTTCTCTTCTTCTCTCTGCACTGCTGTTTTTTGTCACTGATTTATCCACAATGTAAATCTCACTCTGGTTTCATATGATAAATTGACTCCGGTGATCCAATTCTCTTTATTCCTGGCTATCATAAATACTCTACTATAGCGGCATTTAAAGTATTTCTCAAGGCAATATTTTTCGGACATGTTTTGAAAATGTTTGAGCAGATTGTTCTCTGGATTTCAGCGTTATGCATGAAACAAGACAGCTCCTATATCTGTTATTGCCTTTCATTCTTATTCCAAGGACAGCAATAGCATATGTGAAAATAAGATGAGTCTTGCCTAAGATACCATAAATCAGTGTCCCTTTTTTATATGGCTGAGATAATATGGTCATGATGGGATGATTCACCACTGGAAATGTTACGCTTAAAGATGTTTCTAGTATCTTTAAGCGAAGGCACCTAATAAGTCACCACATTTTATGAAAATTCCATGTTAACCATTAACTAAAAACTTGCTCGTCTGTGCCTTGATCAAATGTCTTAAAATGGGGGAATAGAAGCTCTACTTTAAAGCTGCGATTACCAATATATTAATGGATCAAATACATTTTTCACATACACAAAAGTGTATGCAAAACGTGTTTGCTTGTAGTGACGAACTCAAAGAGAATTATCACCTGACTGCAGTTTTAGCATCTTTCAGCTCATTGTTTTGGTTTTCTGGCCCATTATTTTATTGCCTGATATCAGACAAAATCTTCAACTCATTATACTCTGTTTCCATCTTCAGTCTGAAATTGCGTCCACTCTAACCAATTTCTGTGGGGGGAGGGGGATTTGATTTTTCCTAACCAATAGAGACTACCGTATCTGCCTGAATCTAACCTCATTTTAAGTCGACACTGACACTGAGCCATGCCAACATCCTGATTTAGTGAAGTAAAAGCAAACTAAGATGTGGGGCGATGTTGAGAAGATGCTTGACAACAGCTTGACAACAGCTTGACTACGTCATTAGTTCCGCCCGTGGCACTCATTGGCTAATCATTAATCCCCCCGCAGCGCTTATTGGATCGATTGCTGTTTCAACCGAGGAAACCGCTTTTTTATGTCATGATGTCCAGAAGAATCAATCAACTTGGTGGAGTGGGCGGATTCAAAGGTCTGGACCCAGGCAAGCTACTTTAATGTTTTGATTCACTCTCCCCACTCTCATCAGCGCCATTCTCAGTCCCTTTCAGCAGCTGTACTAAAAGCTCTAAAAAATGTTGTAGCCAAAGACCTAAAACGAGAATGAATATTGGACTTACATTAGCTAGTTGGCCAGAAACAAGACTCCAAATGAATCCTTATGTTACTCTAGATATGCAAATAATATCAAGTACACCATATCAACATAAAGGTGATAATATGTCAATTTTGTGTCGACAGCTTTGTTCTGCTGCCCCCAAGTGGCCAAAAAATATTGAAACAACATTAACAACCTTCCTTTTTTTCCTTCTGTTGTGCACAGTGTTAAACTGCTGTGAAGGGCATATTCTCCTTCTGCTGGACTCTTCAGGAAGTATAGCAAACTACGAGTTCTCACGCCTGTTGCACTTCGTCACCGAGCTGCTTCGCCCCTTCTCATTGGGACGTGGGCACGTAAGAGTCGGACTGCTGCAGGTGGGCACAAACCCTAACCTGGAGTTTGGCCTGGACGTCCACAGCAATCAGAAAGGTCTGCAGAAAGCTCTGCGGAGTGTCAGCCAGCTGCAGGGAGACACCAACACTGAGGCAGCGCTCAGGGTGGCACAGCAGCTTCTGACAGAGACAGATGAGAACGTGCCAAAGATTCTGCTGTGGCTGACGGATGGTGTGCAGCCTGGAGACGTGGACAAACCGATGTCGGAGCTGAAGGCGCAGGGAGTTTCTGTACTAGCTGTGTCTACAGTACATGGCAACTACCAGGTGTTACAACGTGCAGTGACACCTCCACTGGAGTCTCACCTCTATTCTGTGGACATAGATAACATGGACATCATCACTGAGGACCTGAGGGAGGCCATTATCAGTATGTGTGTGTGTGTGTGTGTGTGTGTGTGTGTCCGTGGTTGAAATATGAGGTTTAGCACAGTAGAAGCAGTAGTTCCATGTCAGATTTTAGAAAGTTATTTTTAGACAGAAACAGTGATTTTTACATGTTTTCTCACCCTGCCTCTCTATCTCTCCTCTCCCCTCGTTCTTTCCTCTCGTCTTATGTTATCTAAAGAAATTATTCGTGCAGAACGGCTGCGCGTGGTGCACTTGACTTCCCACAGTGCTGTGCTGCAGTGGCGTCCTGTTCTGAGCGCTGACAACGGTCACTATGAGCTCTCGTACGAATCTAGGTGGAAAACGGACACTGAAACTAGACGCATTCTCCCAGGCGACTCCAGCTGGGTAGAGCTGACCAAACTGCAGCCTGAAACCACCTACACAGCTGCCCTCCGCCCAGAGTCCAACCAGAGGCTGTTTAACACACTCTCTGTTAACTTCACTACACTTCCTGGTGAGAGGATTTAAATACTTTTATTATCCTGTAATGCACTTAAAAAAACATACTGGATTCATGACACAAAAAAATGGAGAAGAAAAAAAACACTTGCTGTTATTGTTCATTTTGCATAATCTTCCTCAGTTTCCTGGAGTTTTCATAGTTGTCATCAAATTGTAGATGTTAGAATTTTCTCTTTTTTTACAGAAACATAGCACAAAACTGGAGTCATTCGAGTTTGTGTCAAAGAGGGATGATGGTTTGTTTCTAGACAACCGATATCCATGCCATGAAAGAGCGTTTTACCTAATTTCTTACTGTTAAAGTTTGTATTAAATGTATTATTATTTAATTTGTTGCAGCTAGTCATCGTCTCACCTGTGTCTCTTGTCACCCCTCTGCCTCATCTCCCCTCAGATGTTTTAAGCCCGACAGTCGTCTCTGTGTCAGACTCTGGGCCTCGTCAGATCCGTGTGAGCTGGGGTCCCCTGCAGCTGGCTCGAGTCCAGAGATATACTGTTGAGTATGGAGCTATTCCAAGCGGACACGTCCACACCGTTACATTACCAAACCAGCAGAACTCTACCTTGCTGCTCGGCCTGGAGCCGGGCACTTTGTACCTGGTCACAGTCAGTGCTCTGCATGTGAATGGAAAAGAAAGAGCCATGTCTGTAAGAGCATGCACTCAAGAGGGTACGTATTCAGTTATTGTATTTGTATACCATGTTTTTATGTCTGTTTGTGTCTTTCAGATGTTCTTCCTTTTACATAATTTTGTTGCCTTTGGTTAAAAGCATTTTTTCTGTTTATTTGTCTTTATTTAAGGTTGACCTTTAGAGTTCATTTGTGAATCATTCCTACTTTTTGAGGCTGCATTAGCTTTACTTGACCAGGATGTTTAAATCTTTCGATCGCCTTCCTCTATGTTTTTTTATCCTGCAGCAGCTCTGCCAGCTCTGGCCGACCTTCAGTTGACCACAGTGGAGCGTCAGGAGGTAAAGGTAACGTGGAAGGCCCATCAGGAAGGTTTGAAAGGCTACTGGCTGAGCTCCCACAGCTCCTCCTCGAAGCCCTTCATCGCCTCCGCGTACCTGCCTCCTACCTCTCGTTCAACGCGTCTCACGCGCCTCGCACCGAGCAGTCGAGTGTGTGTGTCCCCGGTCTATGGCTGGGGCCGAGGAGACGGGTTATGCTGCACTGCAGAGAGGCACACACGTTGGCTGAGCTGAATATTATTAACTGTTTTTTTTTCTTAATTCCTGCAATTATGCTCATACATAGCAGGTTTGGTTCATTAAAGGGAATCGTAATTTCTCATTTGTCTTTCTCTTCGGTCTAATAGAATCCAGCCAGTGGGGTTAACAACCAGAGTCTGCAGCAATCAGGCTGCTGGAGCAAAACAGTTTGTGAAATTGAGCATTTTAAGTGCTGGATGCACCAGATATCTTGAGCAGGACTGAATTATAAATAATAGTATTATCAAGTTAAAATGTTCATCTTAAAATGAATTTAAGTGACAGAAAAGGCTTTATCACATAACACCAGCCCTCTGTCCTCACAGTGGTTAAGCAAAATTGGGCATTCACTTGTATTACCAACTTAGCAGGAAGGTTTCCCACCACAGCATCACACATTTGTTCCAACACATCAGTTAGTCAGACACATAAACAACTGCAGAGTGTGCAGGTAGGCAGCATTCACAGTTTGTGTGAGGAACTATTGTACTATTGTTATTAGCAATTATTAGTTATCATAATGATTATCAGTTTGTAATACCAGCCTACCCTTAAATTACCCTGTTACATAATTACAGGTGTAATTACTTGAAATTATATGTAAAAGGTTCTCTTCTCTATGCAAGTATTCAAAGTTCTTATAATGCGATAAATGTAAAGTTTTGGTTACAACGCCTGAAATAAGATAAGCATGAGAAAATGAATTGAGGCACAATAAACCACAAAACACTGTGTAGAGCTAAAGCTATAAAAATACAAGTGCCCTGATAAGCTGAGAAGCTGAATCAGAACCCTGATAATCAGGCAGAATTGCTTTTCATTTTCACTTCATTATTCATTTTAAATTGGTGAAAAGAAGATGATATGTGACCATTAATTCAGAGGTCTGGAACCAAACAGGTCATCTTAACCCTCAAACAAATGTACTTATTTTTCTTCTACTAGTTTTCACGTGAATGTTGAATGAACTTATAACAGCCTGAAGCTGAAGACGCTTTGAATGCCAAGTTAGAGGACTACGACCTTGTCTGTTAATGTTTTGCTCAGACTAGCAGCGCTTTGAAACTTATAAAAGCAGTGTTCTCTTGTGAAAACAATCCAAATGTATTACCATAAAAAAGGTTGTGTTACACACAGTGGACACACAAATTGAACTCATCAGTGCAAAGTTATATATATCCATTTTTCTCTTGGTTTCACTAAGGGATGGACATTTAGCAGTTACATCATGTGTCACACTGGCAGCGCACAGTAAAATCAGACAGGTGTGTTTCTGCGTTGCCATCAGCAATAAAACACAGAGACAATGTGGTGCTTGTGAAGCATGAAGATGATTGTTGTATTTTATGTTATCGGCTCTTCAGATCAGAGTGAATTCTATACTGTATCTGCATCCTGTTTCTGTACTTTCTGTGTTTAGTGCTTATAGTGAATATGTACTGTGAATACATTTTTAATTATTTGTATTGTATTGAACTTTATATGCTACTGAATTTGGGGTCATGTATATCTGGTAAAATGTTTCTTTGGTAAAAGAGAAAAAAGATTCTATTAAATCTTCTATTATATTTGCACACTGTCCATAAGCATTTTGATTTTTTTTAATTGGGGGAGAGAGATAGAAAGAGAGAGAGAGAGAGAGAGAGAGAGAGAGAGCGAGAGAGAGAGAGAGAGAGAGAGAGAGAGAGAGAGATATTCTGTATGAAAACACAACATTTTGTCTTCTCTGGAATTTAGTTGTTTATGGGACCATCTTGTGGCTGTTGGCTGCAATCAAAAACTGCCAACAGAGGCTTTTGCCTTTATTCATTTTTGATAGGGGCGTATTTAGCCTTAGTGGAAATTAGGCCAAATTGGATTGCTGATAACCCACCCACAAGCAAGCTCGTACATGCACATAAACAAAAAGGCTTCCACTTCCCAGAGGATGATGGCGAAACGAATCAAGTTACAAAGACAGCACATTTCATTAAGGGAAGCTGATTAATCTCCTGTGTTTCATTACCATGCACCTCGAGCTCCCCAAGGCATAAAACATTGTGTTGCTTCTTGGTTTTCTGACGGCCTAACAGAGATTGTCTCATCAGATTGGAGCACAAATACACCTCAGCTGTCAGTTTTTTGTTGTGATGACCCACACAGTAGGATAATCTTCTTTCATTAGCCCCATGAGGTAGTGTCCTAGGTTAGTGACTGCACCTGCAAAGATCCAGAAGCTACCAGTGGGGTGATGTGCATAATATGTTGGCAACATGCTGGATGAAGAAAGCTGATTTATATTTGTCTGACATACATTAAAATGAAGATGGAACATGCTTTAAGACTTTACTCCAGCTGTTAAAACTTCATAGACAAGGTTGTTGAGACAATGGCTTCAAAGAACAACACTATAAAGGAGGCTGGAGACACCAAGCTTGTGGGGATGGGACTTCCTGTCTCTGCGCCCTCTGTGCAAAATGCCTTATACACAATCCTGGTGATGCTGGGCATCCTGGGTAATGCCACCGTTTTTGTGGTGATTGGTAAGAGTGTAATAATGGACCGTGGTGGGGGACGTACCTCGGACATCATTATCATTAACATGACACTGTCTAACCTGCTTGTGTCTCTAATGAGGAACACGCTGCTTGTCATATCAGACATGGGAGTCAAGGTATGTGGTCTTTAAGATTAATAGTTTTTAAGATTGACAGTGAGTCACAATTTCGTTGTTTCAAAGGGTATGTTGATTTGACTTCTTTTGCACTAATGATGCCCTTTGAAGGGAGCCGGATCTTATGGTTCAGTTCCTTTCCGGCTCATCGTTCTTTTTTTCTTTTCTTTTTTAGGGGGCCGGGGTTACTAGGTTTATCTAAAAAATAATCACTCTGATAATGATAGGGTAAGATTTGGATCAGATTCAAACTTACACATCCCACTAATATAATTTCACTTCAAATGTGTGGACTAGATTTAGCAGCACTAAATTACTCGTATTGTCAGATCTAACATTAATGATCTGCATTTTAAACATTACACAAGCACCATATCCCTCTGCTTTGTCAGTGAATTTATTACTTTGAATTTGAAGTTTGTGTTTGCCACAACAAACCATAGTTGAAAACTGTAGTAGACACAAGGTGACCTCTTTGTGTGTGCGGGAGATAAGTGTGAGTACAGGATATTAGTCTGGAAAAGTTCAAAATTTGTGAATATGCATCCTTCTTTTCTTTTACAGATTTACTTATCCAAAGGTTGGTGTCAGTACTTCATGGGTTTCTGGGTGTGGCTGCGATCGGTCAATGTTTGGTCAACACTCTTCCTCAGTGCGTTCCACTTCCGGACACTGAGGCGTGTGGCTCCTACTATTGCGTGCCAGGGCATTCCTAAGACACTACTGCTGAGTCTGGCGCTCATCTGGTTTCTCAACTTTATTTACTCCATTCCTGCTCATATATTTTCCACTAATGGGGGCATTAACACCACAGAGGTGAGAGTTTGCTGCAACAGGAGGCTACATTATCTTAAGTTAAAGGACCACACCTGTGGTTTTTAATGTTTCAGCCTATTTTCTACAAATCATGTAGCCTACACTTTACATCACAGCTCATTTTGCACACCATGCTAGGAAATGTGCATGTTTCGAGGCTGGTTCCATTCATTTCTGTACGGGATGAAAATCAACTTTGCTTTCATTGTGTGACCCATCCCATTATCATGACATTACCTTAGTAATGTAATGTAATGCTGACTATAAAAGTAAGCTGCATTACCACACAATGATAATGTAAAATTGACAAAAAAATAGTGCAGACTTGATGTTAAATTAGACAACTATTATGTCTATATGTCTGTATAGCATGCGTAAAAATGTAACATTGTAAAGGAGTTTGGTGTTAAAACACTGGTATGGTCCTTCAAAGTTTAGAAATGTTTTGTGATAAGGAAAATACAAGTAAAATTGCTTAAACAACAAAGATTTGATGTAGAACAAATAGGGTTACACTTCAAAAAAGTTTAATTTGTGGATAGTTTAGTTTAGTTTATTAGTAATACCAACGGAACTTAAGCCGCAGCATCAATCTCTCCCTTTATAAGTTCAGTTCAGTCACTTTATTATCCCAAATGGGAAACTTGATATGCAGTCAGGAGTGAAAGATAACAATAAACACATTCAAGCAACATACAAATAGAGGCAACAATACAAGACATGAGTACAAAAAAGGTTTCCTGTATGTAATACACACAACACAATTTATCACCACTGGAACAATCTCTAAAAACCAAACAAAGTACTACATTACATGTGCAAATTAAGCTGAGTTATTGCACATGGGACAAAGGAGTTTTTACCCTTATTGCTCTTGAACTGAGGTACTGAGGGGAGTATTTCAAACTGAGAGTGAAGGGGGTGGTTTGTACAGTCTAAAATAGACCGGGCCTTGCGAAGAACTTGCTGGTCAAAGATAACCATCAAGGGGGACTGTGGAAAACCATCACCACAAATCATCACCTTACCAGCCACCTTTACAATATGGCTGAGGTGGTTTTTGTCCCTGATATTCAGGTTACCGTACCAAGCAATCAAGGCAAACATAAGAGCTGATTCAATAAAAGATTTATAAAATAAGGACATCATTTTCCTATCTACATTAAAAGTGTTTAACTTCCTAAGGAAGTACAAACGTTGCCGTCCCTTCTTACAGGCTGCATCACAATTCACATCAAACTTCACGTTTTTATCGATGACAGTTCCCAGATACTTGTACTCTTCAACAAACTCAATTCCAGTTCCCTTAATGAAAGTCTTAGATGGTGGGAGGGATACTTTCCTAAAATCAATGACCATATCCTTGGTTTTTGTGGCGTTTAATTGGAGAAAGGCCTCATCACACCATTGGACAAACTCATCCACCACTGGCCCATGCTCAGATTCATCTTTACGGAGCAGGCTAATGATGACCGTGAGGTTGAAGAGGTGCGCTGTTCTGACAGAAAGCCATTAACCCTAACCCTCTGAGATCTACATGTTAAAAAAATCTACAACCCAGCCAACAAAATTTACATCAACATTAAAATAGGTACGCAGTTTCCGAGCTAAAATATGTGGTTCGATAGTATTAAAAGCTGAGTGGTACAGAAAGTACTGAAATCGGCCTTTTGTAGACTAGCAATACCACGGTGTATTCATCTGAAGCAAGAGGCCTGCATTTATGCTTGACTTCAAACAGATCAGCAATAAAATATTTGTCGTTGTCCCTTTTCTATTGATAGAATTCCTCTCCATTAATAGCTGTGTGTATCTATGGCTGTGTGTATGTTCCACCCTTTTTCCTCCAGCCTCACTCATCTTTCTTCCTCTTCTTCTCTCAGACCCTGATGCTGGTGAGCAGCACAACTCGCCCCCTGCTGGGCTGTGTTTGGAAATTTCCCTCCAGTGCCCATGGCCTGGCCTATGCCACCACATCTATTATCATTAATGAAGCAATTCCCATAATCCTTATGGTCTTTACCAACCTGGGCTCCTTTTTCACACTCTATACCTATGGCAGGACGCAGAGTTCGGGAAAGGATGCACCTTTAATAAAACGGGTGCCTGCTGAGAGACGAGCAGCCAAGGTGAGGAAGAGGAGGGTGGAAGGGGGAGGCTTTGTGGTTGTGAAAAGCTCACTGAAGCCATGTTTATCATGTAGATGAGCTGTGGATAGGTAAATGAAAATGTTAAATCTACAGCAGACCTGAGAATTAATTTATGGAACAGCCATCAATTGTTTCCATTTTTTTGGAGAAACA
Organism: Sander lucioperca; assembly: GCF_008315115.2. Lineage (NCBI taxonomy): Eukaryota > Metazoa > Chordata > Actinopteri > Perciformes > Percidae > Sander > Sander lucioperca. The sequence goes on from NC_050178.1 coordinate 3,091,665, forward strand.
AAAAAATAAAAACTTACAGTTGCACTTTCACATGGCTCTTTGTAGTTTGGCTTATTTAAAGCTAATGTACTCACACTTCTTGCTGTCCGGATATTGCATCGTCAAGGTTGAAATCAGCTAAATGACATGTAATGTAATGTAATGAGTCAATTTGAGAATATTTTATCAGTTTCATCTCCCTCCCATTCTTTGCGTTGTGTGTTTCAGGTGATTCTCGCTCTCATAATGCTCTTCATTGCATCCTGGGGAACCAGCGTTATTTCTGTCAACTATTTCAACTACAGCCGTGGATCATCTGTGGAGTTTCTTCTGGTCATTGCTCGTTTTTCCAACACTACCTTCATTGCCATGTCACCTGTTTTTCTGGCAGTTGGCCACCGTCGTCTGCGTGCTTTCATCAAGTCTTTGCTCTCTCACTGACAGAAGCTCTGTGCAGCTCACACAATACTGCTAATCATAACTGCTATTTGCATCAACTCCCCTAAAAAAACATTTAAAGGAGGTTCATGGTTAAAGGTATCAATATGTGATGTTTCTAAACTTCAACATTGTGATGTGTGACTGGAGTTGGACTGATCGACTCAATAGAGAGGCAAAGTGCTAAAAAGCAATTAAGGTTACAAGGATTTGTGCAACATTGCCTCATTTATTCAATATGTAGACAGGGCTGACAGATGATGTGATGGCTTTATTTAACAGTCTAAACAAATGGTCAAAATAAAAAAAATTTAAAAAAATCTACCAAAAGCACTTCATTTAGCGCTACATTTTATTTGGAAGCGTTCACTTGGAAAGTTTTTTTTGTAGGCTCCTAAAGCCTAGTGATACATTGGATGTGATGCTAGCTTAAACTCAAAGGATTAGAATAGGATCTTCTCAGTTCAAAAGAAACAACAAAGAATCAATGATACATTGGATTGGATGAAATTGTTTCAACAATAAAACAAAATCAAATCACCTGCTTGATTGCACTGTAATTATTTCTGAATTATAACATACTGTGTTTCAGTTTGACTTGCATTAAATAGCTTGACATATCTCAAAATAAGCATAAATAAACAGTTCTGTCCAGAGGAAACATGCAGTATGGTGCCTCTGGATTCAAATGAATGATACATCCGTGCTAATTTGGGTATACATTTTAGTATTTTTTCAGTACTTTAGTATCAATGCAGTCACACTTTCCATCATTTGTTTGCCTTAACTTTGTCCTTCACTTTTATGACCTTATTCCTCTCTTTTTGAACACTAAAAACAGTTAGTTTCCCTTTCTTTCTTTTAGTCTTTGGGGATTTACCCACTTCTTCAGTGTCTTCCCTGTGACATTTAAGAACTTTAAACCGCATCAGGATCATACTCATGATTCTCCTCCTTAGCTTGCCATGTCCCAGGGCCACCACCATGGGACTGAATCCTACAAACAGCGAAGCAGAGAATTGAGCCACAGCTAGTAACCCTTTAGCGTGTTGTCCCCTATCATAGTTGTAGTATGTCACTGCAGCAACCTGTAACGCCCAGCAGATCACGAAGAGCAACACCAGCGTCATGATTACATGAACTGCTTTGCGTTCAGTGGACACATGTTTGTCCAGCTCCCCATGGATTCCTCCTGACTCTGCCCCTGAGGTAACAGCTCGGATGTGTTTTGCCAGAGCATGAAGTGTGGCTAAATTGGTGCAAACCATCAGCACCAGTGGCAACACCTCATTAATTGCAAGCGAAGAGGAGGCGAAGGCTGAGCCCTGTTGGTTGGAGGGGAACTCCCAGACGCAGCCCAGTAGAGGCCTAGTGGCGCAGCTGATCACCATCAGCTCCACAGTGATGTTGCCCTGAACCTGAGTGCTATATACCAGAGCTGGTATTGAGAAGGCCAGGTTTGCCCCCCACACAAGCCCCAGAATGATCCAGACCCGCCGCCTCTCCCTCTGCTGTGTGAGAGGTCCAAAGGCCATGTGCTGTCTCCTCAGGGTGGTGTAGTGGAAGACGCTAAGTGTTAGAGTCACCCAACAGCTCACGCCTCGCCACCACACCCACAGCAGCATGAAGATTCGGCACCAGCCTGGAGACAGAGACACATCCAAGCCCAGGTCTGACACAAAGATAGGTACTGTGCGGAAAATAGAGGTCAGCAGGTTGGCCAGAGACAGGTGCACCAAAATTGTGTCAGAGGGAGGGAGTCTCTGAGACGGAGTCTCAACAGCTGACTGAAACACCTGAGAGAATAAGCAAGACAGACTGAGAATAATCCTACCCTGAACATTCAGCTCAATCAACAAATACTATTCTCCATTTCAACTCACCACATGGATGACCAGGATGTTTCCCAGGATGCCAGAAAAGACCAAGAGCCCAAACAAAATAGCATCTAAAGTGAGGACCTCTGACATAGCATCACCCTTTGCATGGCGACATAGTTAGCTTCTTCTTGTTGACAAGCATGTGTGTAAACATCAGGGCTTCACGTGCACCACTACCGCTGCTGATGCTCCTCATGGCATTTTATATATGCACACAGATAAACAAATAGATTTGTCACACAGAAGGTTTCATCTTTGCTGACCAGGCTTAAGGTCAATTTAACCTAATATGTTGATGCTTTGAGTGCACATGCAGAGGCAAGCATTTTCATGTTTTCTTTCCACATCACTGACCAACTGCAAATGCAACGCTGCCTCTTGACTTGAACAATCGCATCAACAGGTGTGGGTCGCTGTTATTTATTGTGTTTATAACAGCCTGTTGCCATTACATTTTTCATTCTAAATCATCACTTAACTATATGGAAATGCATGTTATGAAGGACCAGCAATCTGCTCTTTTTCTTTTGTTCAGTAGTAATTCTCAATGTTAATAGTTTAGCTAAATGAAAATATAGCTTTCAGACCATCAGATATAATATAAACTGCAGATTTACGCAATGGATTTAACTAATTACCCTGTTCGACCTTTAAGGGCCCAGTGGAGCTTAGTCAATCCCAGTGAAGCAGCATTTGTTTCTCCTATTAGTCAGCTGTTCATTCTCTCCCTTGGTACTCATTGTTTACTGAGTTGCCAAGTTTCTGTCTTGGCACAAGGCAATTATTGCTCATACATGTTTTCCATTGTGCTTGAGATTAAACTTGTTTTTTTATGATCATTATAGGTGCTATTTGTTCATGAGGATTTTATACAGAGAACATGGCTATAATTTCATTCAACAGAAATTACAGTTGGGCCCAGAGAGGTCTTGGTATAATTTAACTTTTGAGGCTGTAGAGTTTCTGTTATCACCATCAGAGGGCTGGATAAAATGACCTGATGATCTCCCATTACAATTCCATACAACAACACAAGCTATCCTCACCCCTTTCTATGTAGCCTATACAACACATTTACTAAAATAAGTTGAACCCATGAAAAACCAGCAGCAACAACCTTCTGTCTCGCAATTGTACAGTACTTAATGCCCCTGTTGTGAAAATTAAAGAATAAAGTGTATTTCTTTGTCTTGTCCATTTCTACCATTTGCACAAAAAAAACATAATATACCGTTCATATATTGGACATGTAAACTCTATTAAATGCCATTCAACCAAAAGTAGGGAGGCATCAGATTCAACTATCAAAACTCGTTGGTTCTTGCAGTGTAACTTCACTACCAGCCATATGAGTACGAATTGTGTTTTTGGAATTTGAACTGTATTTAAAAGCACCACGGCAACTCTAGTTTACAGCAAGCATAATACAATCTAAGGTCAGAAAAAGACATGGCACCAAGATTAAACATTTAAGTGTATTTTAAAAGTCCAATCAGAAAATGTTAGATGTGCTTCTATATTAAAAGGCAATTTTGAGTCAGTTTTGATCTGAATAAAGACTGATTCTGTTCATTTTTTCATGTTAGCAAAACAATGAGTAAAATTGATGATTATAGCCTAGAAGATTAATATTGCTTTACATCTGTTAAAGCTATAAATGATTTATTCATCTAAGCAACATTTTTTCAAACACATTTGTCTCTCTGGGACCCTACTATAAAAGTGAAACTAATACAAGATTAGGAGAAACATGACACACTTTTTAGGAGACGGGTTCTGTGTTTGTCTGTAGGTGTTTTTTGGACAGGTAGGCGTAGCAGCTCTGATCTGCTACTCTTCCTGGATGCGAGAGACCTGCAGGTAAGCAGCATGTGGGATGCAAGTTTTGGTTAAAACCCTCCATCTGTCAGCGTTGTCGGGACCCTGGTTGTTTTCTCCGTTATTGACAGAGACCTGAAGCACTGTGTGGGATGATGACTCACAAACCGACTGTTGATGACTACAACTATCTATTTTGTGCACGCACCCACGCTCCCAAGCACACCGCGGCGCGCGCTCCTCCACGTGCACTCTCGCACAGCAGGAATCAAACCCTTTACGTCAAGCCAGACAGGAAGACGAAAGCGAATCTCATGGCACGATAGCCTGGTCCTCTCTTCCAACCGAAACAAGTAAGTGTTATTTTTTTTAAATGTCTGTGAGTGGAGAGCTGCACGGAGGTGGCATTTATCATCGTTTAGGCTTTATTAACTTTATCCTGCAAGCTTATCATATGCAAGGTCACACTCAAATTTCTTGCTGGCATGGAGCCGCATGACTAAATGTAGGCTAGTCCTAAATGTTGTTTCTGTCTTTCTCTCGCAGATGCATACCCGCTCCTCTCGCCCATGGACGAGCTATCCTTTTTCACACGGATTTTGTCGTGTGCACTGAGGCAGAGCTGATCTTATGGCAGACATCAGCCCGTCTTGTACCATCGCCCATCTGATCCACTGTGAGAGAAAATAATTCGACGAGAGGACGTGAGATGAAAAGCCAAAAACGACCATCACTGCTCGCCTTATCGGCACTCCTGCTCTGCACATTACACCAGACAGCTGGGTCCAGCAGATCTCATCGCAGCAGCACAGCATCATCAACAACAACATCCTCATCAGAGGCTAGAGGCAGGAATAATTTGGGGACCCAAAACTGGCTAAAAACGACAAAGATCAGTTCTAATGGCAATCACAGCCACGAAAGTAGGCCAAATAAGCTAAAAGAGGCAACGGGCCGAGTGAATAGCCTCTCTTTCAACACCAGCAGAGGCAATATGACTACTGTGATAATGGAAAGGTCTGGCAGGGCACCAAACTGGAGCCCGGAAGAAGGGGTGTCACCACTGTGTGCCTACCGAGTGATTGAGGGAGGTATTGGGGGCCAGCTGTGTTTTCGACATACACTGTTTGGGTACAAGTGTCACAAGGGAGACTGCAGGACAGTGGTGTCTTTCAGGAATCTGGTGGCAAATATTCTCATCAATGGCAGTGTACTGTTACAGTGGACCCATGAGGGAGAATCCACAATGACTGGCCGAGACGTAAAGACAAAAGAGACTGTCGCTGGTCAGAAGGGCGATGGGGATCCAGGGACAAATTTAACAAGAAAGGAAAGCTCAAACACTGCTTTCAGTGGCCGACGACACAAGCGTGGAGGCTATGAGTTAAGCTGCTGGTGGAATGGAAGCTATACTCAATTTGAGTGTGCTGGTGTCCATCTTGGATCTGGCTGCAGGGACTTTCTCCTGATTGAGCTGCATGAGAACATCCCCTACCGCATCTGCCTGCGCTCCCTGGCCCGCTTCGATCCAGCTCAGAAAGCAGACCAACGGGACTGTGTAGAGTTTACTTTGCCGCCATCTGGGATGCAGGACATTGTGATCGCCATGACAACGGTTGGGGGAGCTATTTGCGTGATGCTGGTCATCATCTGCTTGCTGGTGGCATACATCACAGAAAATATCATGAGCCCCACGACACAGCACACATACTCCTACCGCACTCACACGCATCACTGATGTGACACTGAATCCAAGATGCACTGTTAATAAATAAAATGGCTTACATTTAACTTCCATGATGACCATATCTAATCTCACAATCGTAGCCACTCACTGTCAATAATACTTACTTTTCAATCAGCCACATAATGATATAAACATTCTGTTACAACTGAATTGAAGCACAAACTACTGTGGGTCTGCAAATAACATGCCTTTCTCAACCTCTGCAAGGATGCACTGAACCAAAAGTACTGATAACCTAATGTACATTTACTATTATAGTTTACTGTGTTGTGTTTTTGTTTAAAGTTGTCTGTGATTGAGTCTGTCAATCTGTATGCTGGCAGCTTATACAGCAATACAATTAATGAAATGGCTTGAGCGCATCAGAAACAGCAGTTTTTGCTAAGTGTGCAGCCTGTGAAAGTGTCCAGACTTGTTCTGTCCTTGCTGCGACAATGGAAAATAAAACTTTACTGAATTAAATTTTTCCACTTGACTAAACCATCAAACTGTCTAGTTTTGCTTTTGGTTCCGCATACAGTATTTGTACCATTTTGTGAAAGGCAATACAATCTGGTGTACAATCTCCAAATATCATGCCAAACATCTTTAGTTAGAATGCCTTTATGTCCTGCTGTCAGTGAATAAAGTACCATGAGGTCATTTGTAATACTTTACAGCTGTCCTGTTTTTTTCTCCTTGTGTGTGATAAAGTGTGTGCATGTGTTCGTCCTCACATCCCTGGACAATTTACAAGAATAAAGAACAGACAGGAATTAAAAATATATTGGTATAAACAGACACTAGGTGTCTGATGCAGGTTAATCACTGGGGCTTGATCCCATTATTAAGCTCTTTTTGTTTATGTCTTTCTGGATGGTTAAACAGTATATCGCAATATTGAATGTGTTTTTATTTGAAAATGATGTCATCTCAGGGTATGCATCATCAGATCAGATGAAACAAATAAGTCCAGTGGGAAGAATGTACACAGCAAAGTACAATATGATATAGTAAAACAATACAATTTTGCTGCTAATATACACTGTACAGATGCAGTTAACATCCATATGTATGGTGGGAAACCTTAAATTTATGCATACAAACACAAACTAAACACAAAAATATTGGTATTGAACACAAATTAAAGGGAAAAATATATCATCAAAATACGTTTACGCACTGTGTCTGCTAACACAAACACGATGTCAACTTGTAGGCAATATCAAGGTTATTTTTGTATTTTGCGTTTTTCACGCAGCATAGGCCTATTTACTTACTCATTTGTATCACAAGTGTGCCCCTATTTTTGGAAAATGCCCCGGGTGCCCTCATGGCCAAATTTAATGTAGGCCTAGTAAATAGCCTACCTACCGTATATGTCTTTCAAGGAAAGTCACATTTTTGTTTATTGACGTCACGTCGCCACATTTTTTTCAGCGTGACTAGTAGGAAACCCCGCCCTCAAATGACATCACTGGATAAAGCCGTAGTCGCTAACGGGGCGCCGCCATTTTAACTTCCTGCATCAAAAGAAAGCGAGCCAGTCGCACAGTATTTGTACTCGAAACGTTTTCTTAGTTAGCGTAACAAAAGGGGTCTGTCTTGTTTTTTTTTTCAGGGAGCAAACTAACTACCTCTGTATAGTTTCTGACAGCTTGTGTCGGTTAGTTTCAGCCGGAGAGACGCAATGCCGAGCCACCCGCTGCGTGTAGCGGTTGTGTGCTCGAGCAACCAGAACCGCAGTATGGAAGCGCACAGTATCCTCAGGTAAAGATGAGACGCCGGGAGGAGAACAAAAGGAAAACCACAATGAAGTGAACAAAATCTGCGCGGTATCGAGCCGTTTCCTGAGCCGGTCACGAGTCAAGCCGACACGGTGGCTTGACAGTCCGTCAGGCCTCAACGCAGTTAACAATGGACTCGCTCCTTTTGAGTGTCACACCGGGGCTATGGCGTACTTTCAACGCTTATTACTGACTAGGTTTCAGGTTTGCGTTTGCCTAAAGTAAATATCCACACAGATTTTGTTTTCAAACAGATTCAGGGTTTTCAAAATACCGACCCAAGTTGGTTTTTTTTTTTTTTTTTTTTAATTCTCCCCACATGCTGACTAGAGCGCCCCCCCTGGAGGGAATATTCCGGAAGGGAGCAACTGCAGTCTGTGCAACATTGGGTGGCTTAGCCGCTCTGACCAGTCCCCTTATTCTCACACCATTTAGAAAGGTTGTCTATATTTATTTTTAAACCAAAGGTGTGTGCTGGTCAGGGACTGTCAGACATGTCACACTTGATCTCATTCCCTAAGGCTGTTCTTTTGTCATTGGGAAGCAGTGCACTTCTGTCTAGTACATTATTTACAGACCAAGATAGCCTTGTGGTTAGCTGAAATAAAAAAAATATTTTTTTTAATTGAATGTTTCTGTATTAAGAAAAGGTTAATCTCTTATGTAGCAGGAGACAAGGTGGAATGGGCCTATGCACTTTAGTGTCCAGTGGTGTCCTAATTCAGCCTGTGACATAAAACGGGACCATATTATACATTATGTTTATTACTTGTATGTGAGAAGGCAATTTCAATAGCTGACTTCATTGGGTACATTTTTACTTAAGTTGTGGAAAGACGCTGATAACTGCATTTGGCTCTTTTGTAATGTTTTCTTGTGTCTAGTGTTGATGTCAGAAATGGTATGTAATTTACTGTCTTGTCCTTTTTCGTCTTTGCAGCAAACGTGGATTTGATGTGCGTTCATTTGGGACAGGGTCTCATGTGAAGCTACCCGGTCCTGCCCCGGATAAGCCAAATGTGTATGACTTCAAAACGACATATGTACAGATGTACAACGACTTGGTCCGCAAGGACAAGGAACTGTATCCCCTTCTCACTCACTTTTCCAAACACACTCGCACACGTTTATACTGTATACTGGAAGCCAGATAAGTAGACATGACGTATGTACATGTATCGTGTTTAGATATTTATCTTTTTAGGGGAATTTATGCAAGTGTGATGGCGTTTGAACGGCACAGCAGATGGGACTGCACCGATGGGTAAATCACATGCAGGGATTTTAAAATGTGTTAGATATATTTTGTTATTAAACCTATAATATACAGTGGGTGGAAAAACATCTTGCAATACAACAGTAAGTGCAATTTGGTGAAGATCATAAGTTTTTGCTGAGACCATCAGATTTGAATCTATATTCACTTCTAAAACCCTAGCTTATATTAAGTGTATTTGCAAGGGTCATGTTACCACTGTTGTTCCTCGCTAGTGCAGTTTCCCTATGTTTTTAATATATGAATGTTCCTTTTCTCAATTGATATTTTTGCAGTTTGAGTAACACCAGCAAGTTAGACAAAAATATTGTCTTTTTTCTGATATTCCGGTAGTTAATTGCTGTAACGCTTACACTAAAACTAAAAGGCGAAAGTATCAAACCGCTGGAGAACTCCATTAGCAAAGAAAAACAGTGGAGACAAGTAGAAAACACTGACTGAAAAAACCTAGTGGAACATTTAACAAAAGTTAACAAAAAAGTTTTCCTGGTCAAAGAACTGGCTTTCTGAGTTGCATCTTAAATTTTGAGTAAGATATTGACTATAGTACCCCGAAGTTTAATAAAGTAAATTCAACAAATGAAGATTAATTACTTGTGTTGGTCCTCATTAGTGAGACTATACATGCACATGCCACCAAACAGGATACTCAAAAATCCTTGGACTCCATTACAAAAGCCTGTAATGTCTTGGAGCTGGAGCCTTAAAACCTGTAATAATTTCCATCGTGTTTTCTTTGCACATTTGACAACTGTCAAACTTTGAGTTCATCAAAATTATGGGTTTTATTGTTCCTGTCAATAAGTACTGAGTTGTATTTTTTGGTCTTCATTGATAAACTTCAAGTAATCCATGTCTCCGCTGTCAGTTAGCAGTTTAAAGGTAAACCCGCCCCCTTGGTCGGTATATTTTAAGGCTTAATTTATTCCTGTAATATCTCCAATTTTTCTTTAGATAATTGCTTTGTTTAATTAAAGACTAGGCTAAATATAGGCATATTTTTAGAAGATAAGCATGTCCAAGGGCATCTTGAGTTATTCTCTTTAAATAGGCTTCCTTTGAAAGTCTAGGCTTAAAAGTAGTAGACATGTGCTTCACCAAATTTTTACCTGCTAATATTACTGTATTGCAGGTGTAAATTTTGCCACCCCACGGTAGGTTGTCTGTATTCCTGCATGTCAAAGGTGCTGTGTTACAAATTGTAAACTAGCTGCCCTGTAAATCCCAATGTATTGTGAATAGAATATGTACATACTTGCCTCTTACAAAAGTATTTGTTGTATTCTTGCAACTTTGCATGGATTTCTTAAAAATATAGTCCACTATTATCGACAATTCACCATGGTGGTTGGTCTTTTTTTATTTATAGCCTATATTTGGCAATGTCTTTTAGGGTGGCCATGTAGTGACAGCAAGATGGACTACTTTGGTTACATTTTATAAACATGGAGTAATATAATATATGTATTAAGGACAACAAATGCCGGCTGTGCAGTATCAGAATTGCTTGTTGATAATAATGTTTCACGTTTTACTGTTAGCCCTGAAATGCCATTCTTCTATTTATTTTATTTTTTTCCTTTTCACCAGACCACTTGTATGGTAGTTTTTTCAGACACCACTAGAGGGTGCTGTAGTTTGTCTACTACAAACACTTGATACCGTTCAAGGGTATACCCCACATTGCAAACAAAACATGCAGTCTCATTCAGACTAATGAATATCTTACTGTATCACACAGTCTTGGCAGGCATTGAAATCCTGTCTCTGATAGTGTGATGGGTGTGTTGTATTATCTTGAAGTGTGTCTCTCGCTCCTGCTGTGCTCCTTGACTTCCCAACTCTTTAGATACACACAGAATGGCATCCTGCACATGCTGGACCGCAACAAGCGCATCAAATCAAAGCCAGAGCGCTTTCAAAGCTGCAAGGAGAAGTTTGACCTGGTCATCACATGTGAAGAGAGAGTCTATGACCAAGTTCTGGAGGGTAAGGCTTCTCATAATGAATGTATAATCACTGAAGGGATATAGTTGGTAATTCAGAGACCCTTGCAAGAACACTGCTTTGATACTGCATACTTAACATTTATACCCCACAATAGTTTGTATGCAGACCCAAGTTTTTACTTTTTACTTCACTCTCTCTTTCATCTGTTGTTGCTCCCCAGATCTGAATTCAAGAGAGCAGGAGACTCTACAGCCTGTGCATGTTATCAATGTAGACATTCAGGATAACCACGAGGAAGCCACGCTGGGCGCCTTCCTCATCTGTGAGCTGTGTCAATGTGTGAGTTTCTCCTACTGGGATTCTTAAATGCTGTTGTACAGGCACACTGAGGGCATAGTACAACAAACACTGTTATGACATTGTGGTTTAATGATGAAAAAGTATTCAGTATATCTATCTACTTCAGTAGTATGAATAAAATGTTCTTTAAGCCAACCTAATCTGCCATCCAGTTTATTTCCAAAATGGGGGATTTAGTGGTCTCCTAATGAAAATGCTGCCAATTCTAAAAAGGTGCTATAGGTTCATATATGGTGTGCAGATTGATTTGCGTTTATGCAAGTGAGTTGTGTGGATTCAGGCTGTTTAATGTGCTTCCTCCTCCTTCGCCCCTGCAGATCCAGCACACTGAGGACATGGAGGATGAAATGGATGAGCTCATACAAGAGTTTGAGGAGAAGAGCAACAGGCCTTTTCTTCACACTGTCTGTTTCTACTGATACACAATAGAAATTTGCAATAAACACAGACCCGGATCACAAGCAATCAAACAATATGGACACACACACACACACACACACACACACACACACACACACACACACAAACACTTCTTACTCCTCAGTCATCTACAACACTCTTTATATACAGTCTAAGCCACAACACAATACATGCACATTGTGTGCCTACACACACACATACACACACACACCTTTGGGTCAGGACCTAAAAAATGGCTGCTGGTGATGATGGGTCTTTCCTCTATGCAGAGGACGGACTCGCTGCTCTCGCTCTGCCTTTATTTCTCCGGATCAAGGTCAGGCCAAGGAGGTCCTCCCTCAATCCCAGTCCAGTGAAATCGCTCGACCATGTCTCCTCAGGGAGAGCCATTAACACCCACACCCCTGATCCAACAACTCCTTTACCAGTCCCTTTTGATTTTGTTCAGTACAGCATATTAATGCTGTTTTTTGTTTTTGGCAAATTATATATAATTGTAATTCATTTAAGTCAGATTTTTATTTTTGACCTGGGGCAGTGTAATTGTGTAACTTGGGGTCAGACAGGAAGGGGAGAATGAATTGAACTGAATGCATGTGTATGTGCGACCATGTGTTGTAGATTAGTTTGGATTAAGTTTAAGTGGGTGGGCTAATAATGAATAACCAAACCTAGACCTCTCTAAGGCTCTCCTCCAGTGTGTTTCCAATATAATGTGTTGATTCATATTTAAACTTGGATATGCTGTTTTTCAGGGCGTAGTATTTTTTTTTCTTTTGTAAATGTTAAAGAATTGAAGCATTGTAATTATTTGCAAACTGCGAGCTCAGCTCAGAGTGCCTGATTTTTCTGTATGTACATATGAATCCTCTAAAGAAAGAAACATCTCTAAAAAAACATGTCATAGCTCTTTATTTGCTTTGTGATATTTAGTTCATGATGGTTTCATGCAAAATGGGTATTGTTATAAAAAACTATTAGCATTCTGTTACATCAATTAACCACTATCAAGCTATAACTTGTTCTTTCGGCGGATCCTGTTAGTGGTCGCCACAGCGGATCATCCGTTCCCACCTAACGTACTGTATATGGAAAGATCTGACTATCAAGCGAACCATGTTAACGTTAGCTGGTAGAGCTGTCATGTTATTTTTACGTCTAATTTAATGTTATAGACCTATTTGTGGACAAGCAGGGGCAACTTCGATTATTTTAAAAATATTTTACAGTAACGTGTCCAAAGCAAAGCCAAACATGAGAACTTGGTTTAAATATGTTTGCCTGTTGAAATCATAGACTATTAACAATATATATTTTTTATAATCGAAGTTGCCCTTACTTGTCCATATTCACCAACTTGTAGTTAACTAACTGAAAACCCCAAATTCAACAGTAAATGTTTATCTTGATAGCTTTTATTGTCATTGTACAGAAAAAAATAGGAGGCTACTGTGGTGTCTTAAATAGTAATGCTGTGATGCTGTATGAAGAGGAATCCGCTGACACTGATCTTGATTATAAAAAGGTTTATTACAAGCAAAGATTCAGCATCAATTTTACAAACTCCTGCAGGAAGCTTGGAGAACGACCAACTCAAATTCTTCCAAAAGTCGTTCTGCCTTTCCTTTGTGTGAGCAACGTATATATCTTATGCATTGTATGACCTAACGTGGGAGGGTGTATGTGTTAGTATATGAACTGGCCAATCGTAGCCTGTTATCTGGCACAACTCCAAAAAAGGTATCTTCTGTCTTGGGGGAAACTCTGCTCATGTTAACAGTTTCCAGATGTTCTCAGTAAGTGTAAAGCAAAGTTCATAGGACTCCCTTATAACAAACATTTAAGCAAAGTTTATAGAAAGTTATAGAATGGTCATATACTACACTACTCCTAATCAGTGCAATAAAAGGACAGGGGACAGGAAAATACCACAGAAACAAAAACTTCAGCAAACAAACATCTACAGCCTGCAACAAAGGTTCAAAAATATAAAGTAAAATAAATACAATGTAATTTTGCACTAGGATAAGTGTAATTATTGTATATAACAAATAATTTAGTTTGTTACCTAGGGTTGCGGTATTTCTTTTCCTAGGATGGCGAAGGCATGGCCCGCCCTACTCTGCCTCTGATTGGCGGCTCAATTGGCCTCCGCCATCCTAGGAAACGCTCATTTGCTGCCCGGATGTAGCTACCTCAGCTTTAATCTGCATACATTAACAGTACGTAAATAATGAGCTATAATAGCTGGCCTGGCTTACATATTAACTACTATGAAGTAAGACTTGTAGGCTTTCTTACCTTAACAAACTATTCTGAAAAAAAATATAAACGTTAACGTTACCCAAGCACGTCAGTTTATAAAAAAAAAAAAATGACATTTTCGAATTGAAATAGTTGTGCTGTTCTGCTAACACGTTGCGGTAGCTGATAGTTACCATGGTAACCTATTTTGTTTATTATAAGCAAAACAACAATGATTTCTTAATACCTGACTGGTAAAATCCATCACCGACTCTTCCCCAGTGGTGTTGGACAGCTGAGCACGTCGGACAGAGAAGGCAGGACAGCCAGTCTCGGGGAGCCCCGTTTTCTTATCTTGGATCGAAAGCACTAACTGTAACGGTAGTAAGTAACGCTAACGATATTACGCTAAAGATTTTAACGCTTTTCTGTCGACAGTTATAAATCGATAACAATTAAGCAGTGTAACGTGTCTTTTTCCCCTATTGTTTTTGGAATATTAGCTGCAGTGTTGTGGTGTGTAGCGATATCTCAGCTGACTTTTGTTATTGTTTTGTTCCAGACCGACTTTTCTGACAGAATAATGAACGCGCTTTTTTGCCGCTTTCACAACTTCATCCTCCCGTTAGTGCGAGGGGCGGACGGTGTCTGCGCATGCACCTGTGGAAGGTAAGATACAATCCAGCTGAAACGTTACTGAATGAGTCCTTATAATGTGGTGTGAGACACACTCGCCGCTTATATTCCTAAACTTGCTTTAATGGCGGCTGTGAGTTGCTAAGCTAAGTGGACAGTGAGCTCCAAAAAGGCTACTGCAGTTCAAGAAGCCCTAAGTCACATTTAGCGTTTATTATGACTTAATTCTCACCATGAAGCCTGAGTATTTATCTCATGGCTTTCAGCTCAGTATATGGATTTTCAGTGAGTTACTCACTCTCTGTGTGTTGGTGGGAGATGTTCAGACTGTGTGCTGCTGATGCAGAGGGATCATGGAGAACACCCACACCTGTTCCCTCTGGTTTCTGTGACTTTAGGTGGTGTGTGGTTGTGTTTAACCCATGACCTGTCAAACCCCAGGGGTCATAGAGGCCAGCTGTTGATGATGTGTCTGTGCTGCTGTTATAGACAATGTAATGAAGTTGCACTTACATTGTGGTATTATGGTGGAAACCTTTACTTAAAGATGCACCAATATATCAGCAATGATATTAGCCGCAGTCAGCATGAGTTGTTTTCCCAATATTTGTAAGACTGTGATAGATGATGATGAAGATATTTTTGATATTTTTGGGAGATTATCAATAGTTCAACTGTTAGATTATCTTCAGCATTAAAAGTGTGTTAACAAAGTATTTCAAAGTTTGCTGATTGTTTGTATTTTCAGGTAACATTGTTTCCCTCAGTGCTTTCTAGGAGAGGTCGGTCAGAAAACATGAATCACGGGAAAGGCAAATGTCATATTTTCAATTATTGTGGCTTTTGTTTAGGCTGTCATTTACTAATTTATTTGATCACAAGACAAGATGTGTCAAGATCAGGCTGGTCTACCACCTCTGCTAATCAATTTCCTCTGGGACATCCTAGTTAAGATGAAAGATTACACACATTATTATGGATCAAGAAAACCCTTATACCTCTTAGGTTCCTAAAACTCATGTAAAATGCATCTGTATCAAAAAAAATCCATTATTTTGCAAACAATGTTTTTTTTTTATTCTGAAAACTTGACATTTTGGAAATACATAATATTCAAATGCATATTCCTATACTGGTATTGTACAACAGGGGTGGGAAGATATCAGATGTTGGTATAAGCTATATATATATATATATATATATAAAAAAAAATATCTTTCAGAATTATGGGTCCATTTTTGTCTTTACTTTTCTGTGTGCAAATCTCCCACCACTAGCTTCTGCTTTGTCTGTTGCAGGCATCAAGTCTATCATGTTGTTTCATATAATGGGGCCCAGCCCATGATGGATTCCAGCGAAAACTACGTTGTAAGTGACATCATGGCCCGGCAGGAGATGAATCTGATCGTTGGACTGCTCTTGGGCCTCTGCATCAGCTTGTTCTTGCAGTGGCTGCTCGGAGTTTGCCACTCACGGCTCAAATACTGGATTTCAAACCAAATAAATGGTGAGTAAGAAGATGTCAACTGAAACTGAACTTGCATGTGGGAAAGTTTGTGTTTCTATAGAAAGGCCCTTTGCAGTGATTATACAGTATATGAAACATTTATACTGTATATTTAAGCTATAGTTTTCTTGTAAGTGAAAGTTTCCAGCCTGATGTCACAGCAAACTCATTCTTTGCTGGACAAAAACGGTTGTGTTTCTGGTCTGTGATGTATAGAAAATAGCACACAAAAACCTTACCCCTAACTTGACCAAAAATAATTTTACATACCCTCCTCCACCTCCTAACTTATTTTCACTGTTCCTGTGATAATAGCTCTGAGTAACTGTCAGGAACCAAACAAGAAAGGCAGAAGGACAAATGTGTAAAAAAGAAACATTTCTTTAACAAAGTTCCACATTTTGGTAACAAATGACAAAAATGAATAAATGTAAAGAAACTAAAGCTTCAAACACAACCTAACCCTAACCAATCGGACCTCTCTTCTAAATGACACACAAGGGGGTTATAGTGCATTCCATTTACCTCGGAACGCGGAGCTGGGAATGACGTCACAGCCGAGTTGACAAGTCAGAAGAAGATTTTCACTGTGGTGCAAGCTCTAGCCAGGTAGGCTATTGTTAGCGATACAAGTTGATAACAAATGATTACGCTGTTTTTTGATAGAAGTTGGACAGGACTGTGTGTACAACTGATTTAGTGAGACACAAATAAGACAGAAGCGCTAATAAACTCTATGTTACTACAGCTTTCACTACTGTTGATGCACGGCGCAGCCATGTTGGATTTTGAGCTTGGGGTATTGTCAGGTTGTCTGAGTTCCCAACTCGGATATCCGAGTTCAGGGGGTGTTTCCGACTTTGACCTCAAAAAAATCTGACTTCCGAGTACAAATGGAACGCACTATTCTATACACACACGACCGGGCTTCACATGTGGAGCCTAACTACATCCATATATTTCTTGCTAATGTTTTCCCCCTCTCCTTACTATCCATGTAATTTATCCCTCCCCCTTGCACACACACAAAGACAAATTTAAGAGCTTTTCATCAGCCCAATTTCCCTGTCTTTCTTTCCAGATGGGGATTTCTGGTCATGGATGCCCAAATTCAGTAAAACAACGGAGTTGTTCAGGCAGTTACATCCAAAACACACAGAGGACTTCGGGGGAAACATGTTGCATCTCGACCAAGATGTGCACCATGATGTTAATGACCTATCAAGATAAAACTGTGGATTAAATTCAGTAGTTACCGTGTGTGCTTTCTTTCCAATAACTTTTTCGTTTTCAATCTTGTAGTCTTCAGCCCCAACCAACACTGACTCAAGTGACATCACTTGAAGCAATTTGTCAGATTTTGAGCAGCTCCCTCTGGAGCCACAAAGGCAGCCGTACTTCCCAAGACCTGAAATCAGACTTTAATGTTTAATATCGGTGGAGTTCCCCTTTAACCATCTAATCAGGTGACCTTGTTGCATTGTTGTGAGAACACTGGAAATAACCCTTTTGCACCTCCAGTGCATACCATTTTCAGGTTTTTCATTAAAAGGAGTATTTCTTGCAGTCAACTGCTTCTCAATGCAGCGGTTTGATGTTTTATAAATCAAGCTTAAATGGAATTACCAGATAGCTTGTTTTTTTTTTTTTATGTGAAGCCATACATCATAATATATGAAGGAATCCTATAATGTCTGACAGGGAGATTTATCATCGGGCCTATTCTATACCAAGGACAACTTCATGCCCTTGATTTTGCTTTGTAGAAGAAGCTTCCTAAAGCCCTTGGCCATTACTGTGAAACATTGGAATCCCATGTGGATCCCTATAGGACGGGATCACTGCCTCATCCAATCTTAACCCCTCATCTCTGCTGCTATGTATATTGTTGCTATACCCTGTCTTTCTTATTTAATACATACATACATATAGTATGTTATAAGGGTTTTGTAGGGTTATACAACATTTTTGCCCCAAAACATCAGAACTTCTATTGTACAAAACACAGATCCATTTAATCATTTCAACAGACATTCCACTGTGCACAACACTTATATACTTACAGACACACAGTCTGGTTTCCATGTAAAGTACACTTACAATGTATACATTATATATTAGAATCAAAGAGTCTTTTGTGTTTTGTAAAGTTAATTGATTACCTGCTGAACTCATCTTCTGTCACAGACAGTCAGCAGACTTTTAGACATAAACTGACAGACTAGTTTAAGAGGCAGGACAGGACATTTATCTTTCTAATCCAGGCTGCCCCACTGAGCAAATCTACGACTCAAACTGGAGTTCCGTCCTTTGGAGGAGAAGATCCAGTTTTGTCTTCCTTTTCCATCTTGCTCTCACTGTCAGTGGGGACAGCAGGCTGGGCTAAACTCTCTGCCTCTGTTGCAGCTTCTGCTTTGACAGCATCTTTACAGTCCTGTCCAGCTGGGGTGGCACTTTTGCCTTCTGCTGATTGGTCGTTGTCTGAAGGAGGTGTTATATTTTCACCTGCTTGTTTCGAATTTATCTCAAGAACTGGAGCGATCACCTCCTGAGCCTCAGGTGCCTCACTGAGGGGCAGAGTAAAGCCCATTTTTCCCCCGCTGCCTGTCCCTCCAGCTGTGGGAGGTGTAAGGCTCTTGGCCTGAGCCTCATCCTCTCCATGCAGCCAGTCCATCTTCTGAAGGTGTTGCTTGACAGCGTCCTTAACTCGAGCATCAATCATAGCCTCTGTCAGGACGCCATCTTCAGAGGAATATGCTGCCGCCTACAAGAGAAAATGAGTCATCAACACACGTGTTTTGTAGATTCATTTACCTCCAGAAAATCAAAATCTTGTAGCATTTTTTTTTTTAAGTAAAAGGACGGTGAAATATAGCTTTTTATTCAAAATGACTACAGGAAACGTACCTGCCAAGCCACACCCAGCTTAGAGATCTCTCTTCCTGACATGCCCTCTGTCCATTTTGCTATTTCAGAGCACTTTTGACCATAGTCAAACTGTGCAAGCTTCATCCTCCTGCACAAGGACGGACATATGAGATGGGGACAAAGGTAAGTGAAGGTACGGGAGTCTTGTGTGAGGTTTTTTTGAACACGTGGATGAGGTAATGTATGCTTATGTTTTATGTATGTTTATGTGCAATGCGTTGCCATTTTTGTCCTCTCGACTGCCCAAGACAAATTTCTCCTATAGGAGACAATAAAGGCTCCAGATGCCCAGCAGGATGTTTAATGGCCTTCATCTCAAAAGAGTCTGAATCTAATACTCCTGTCACAGCCATGACTCAGCCCTCACTCTATCAAAATCTCTAAGAATGAATACATTTACATGTGAGTGTAAGGCCTAATTACTGGTTTCAGTATGCATCCGTAGTGTGCAGTGGCTTGGTGCCCGATTCTAAGTGCTGTGTTGCTGTGTGGAGGTTGTACTCACTGCCTCCCTCCTGTGGCGGGCTCCAGCACATATTTGTCAAAGTACAACCGCACCAGCCTCTCTCTCTCGTCGGGACCCGGCAGAGCAAAATTCACTATTTCATCTATACGGTCGTTTATGGCCCAGTCAAACTGCTCTGGTTGGTTACTGGCCAACACCAGCATGAACCTGCCGGAACACAGAAATCAAGCAGCTTAAATATGCGCAGTAGCCGAGGTTGTATAGGCAAGGTCAAATAGAGTGAAGATCATTGTACATTTGTACAGAATGTAAATAATTTTTACTTGTTGCTCTGCTCTCCGGTGCGATACAAGAATGCATTCAAAGTGGCTCTGAGGTCTTCACTGATCTTCTCCTACAAAAAAAGAGTAAAGATTGCACGTTATGTAGTTAAAGATAAGTCAAGGAGAATATAAAGGGTAGAAAAATGTGTTTTGAAACAAAATTATCCATGGTTTCTGGGAAATTGAATTCATGTAGACTTACAGTGGATCTCTTGCGAAGGAATGCATCAGCTTCATCAACAAAAAGCAGAAGTCTGTAACAGGATCAAAATACATGATAGCCTTTATCGGTTGATATTATATCTGGAGTAGACAGTATTGTTGTTTGTATATTTGTCCATCTGATATAATATCAAGTAGCCTACCCGCGTCGACTCGTGCCAGCCCAGTCAAACACTTTGTGCATGGCTGTCACACCATCACGGCCCATGGGTGCCACATCACCACCAGTCATAATTGCGTAGTCCATCCCAGAATGCACTGCCAGCTTCTACTCGAATGAAGAAGAAATGCCTTACAGTTAGACAAAGCATCTTTTTCCATATATGTGAATGTTTACATCAGTCATTGTTCAGTCCTTGGGTATACCTTAGCGAAGAGAGTTTTGCCTGTGCCTGGAGGTCCGTACATGAGGATATTCCTGTACAGGCCATTGTTCTGCCTCGTGTTTCTTGTTGCTATGGCGATGTCACGTACACGCTCTTCCAGGGTAGGCTAAGAGATAGAAAAATGCAACTTTAAAAATGCATGCTGGTTACATGCATTGTAAAAGGCTTTGTTGTCCACTTACACTGAGCACAACTCCCTCGAGGGCATCCTGAGGTTTGCTCTTCAGCCGTTTGGCCATCTAAATAGTTCAGAAGGAGGGAGAGAAAAAGTATAATTAGCACATTCAAATCTGCAGTTAACAAAATAAGCAAAGGATCAATTGCTAATTAGCTACCTTGACTGGATGCTTGATTGCCTCTGCCACGGTGAATCGGGACGTTTCCCGCACCAGGGACGGCTTCCCGAGCCTGGCCTCAATGTAACGTCCCGCCACCGCTGTTGCATTTCGGGCCGAATAAACTCCCACAGCTAAAAGAGTCAGTCCTGCCACCTGGTGATGTGATGGAACGGTTACACTTTATTATAATAACATTAACTAATATTAAAATAACACATACTGTTCACTGGGAGAATGAGGAAAACTCAATCCAAAGACATTTTAAGTTTGCGCAAACCATTTACTTGTAAATGTATGGTTACTCTTTGTCCATAATAGGATGTCATCAATGGTGTAATGTAATAGCAAATGCAAATATATGTGATAGAAGGATTGTAATCTTTTTTTTTTAACAGCAGTATGACGAAAGTGACACTTGCTTTGACCATTTTTTGTAATGGACTGAATTTGTGGGCACTCAAAGATGTGTGATGCGTTTACCCAATCAGACAGAAGGTACCAATCTAAGGCTGCAGACACACTGACCAGATGGCCGACCCTCGGCAGAAAAGGCAGTTGGACTGATCAGTCTCCCTGAGTTGGTCAAAAAAGTGCCTTGGAACACACCAAAGCGACAAGACGTAATACGTCTCCATAACAGCAATCTGTATTGTCGCCCAAAAATGAAAACCGGCAGCTGTTTAGACGAACGCGTCACGTGGGTCTGGTTTCTCCGGAAATTCAAAGCCAGACTGTCGTGGCGGCTTGTTCAGAATACGATCTCATATTGTACTAAAATAGTTCACCGAAACGTGTTTCTGAAAACATTTTAAGCGAGAAATAGGCCGTGCAGTTGCTGAATCTGTCTTCATTTCAGATCAACAAAGGTCAGTTTAAAAGATTTTCGTCAGATTTTGAGAGACTCTAGTCACGCTCATTCCGCTCCCCGTTTCCGGGTTAGCACTCTACCAATCAGATGGGTCATTTGAGTCCGACTGCCGGCAGTGTCCGCCCCACTGATTATACATGTCAAATCAGCCAAAATGAAGGCCGACGGCCCCTCGGACGGACGACGGCACGGAACACACTGAACAGACTCGAGTCACTGACCTCGCTAGACTGTCCGACGGCCGATTATCAGCTCTGTGTGTCTCGGGCTTTAGACACTAGACCTAGACCTTTATGAACAAGCTTCAGTCGGAGTGAACTACAGGCATCTGTATATCTTTAAACTAATTGTCTAATGTCTGTCCTTTCATCAGTGGCAAATTCAGCTCTTATTATGAATTCATAATATAATCATTCAGTAAACTGATTGTGGATGGAAACAGAAATCTCACCGTGGCTGTGACTTTGTCCCAGTCTGAAACAAAGGTCCTGAATCCTTCTCCAAACACAGCGCCTGCAGTCCTAAAAGCAAATACACGTCAACTGTCAGCACGCCTTTTGGACGTTTACAAGATTCAACTGTCAACTGTTATTTAACATACAAAACTGAAAACTTCTATGATAAGATAAAACAGACTATGGATAGAACTTTATTTATCCTGAGGGGGAACTGCTGTTATTTACTGGTATTTATTTCAGTTTCGACTAGTTGCATGATTCAGGACACCAAGAACCATCAATACACTTCATCTAATCCTCACCATCATACATGCTACAGTGTGAAATCTTATTGAGTCAGTGTGTCTTACTTTATGGACTCCAGAACAGTCTGTCTGTGTTCTGCAGCCTTCAGACGGATTTGCTCGCGGATTATATCGGCGTTCTCTCGCTCCACACGGCCCCGTGCTTTAGACTCTGCCTCTATACGCAGAAGCTCGTTCTTGTGCCTCAGCTCCATCTCGTGCTCTATCGTCGCTATTAAAACCATGACACACACAAGTACATCAATCACCGCTCAACATCTTCCAAAAGATCCTGTCATTAGCGTTATATAGTGCTATACCTTTCCTCATGGCCTCCTGTTTCTGTACAGACTCCTCCTGTTTGCGAAGGTTCTCCTCGTTCAGGGCTTGCTGTTGGAGAAAAATCATTATGATTTTAAAGATTATGTTTTGGGCTTTTATTGCCTATAATTGATAGGACATCTGTAGACAGGAAAGGGGGGGGCGTTGGTTGGTATCGAAACCCGGGCCACTTCAGTAAGGACTGAGCCTTGGTACATGGGGCGCACGCTCAACCAAGTGAGCTACCAGGGTGCCCCGCTGTGTCTCATTTTAAAGCATTTTATTTTGAAATATGTAGGAGATAACCTCACCTGTTGTCTTAGTTGGTCCTCATATCGCTGTCTGGCCAGTTTATCTTGATACTGAGCTCTCTGTAGCAGAAAACAACCAATTGTCACTATCCAACTCAAAATGGTTTCGCTCACTGCGGCAGCATACTTCCAATTGTTTTTAATATACTAAAAGAAAAGGAAAAGTATTTCTGTTCTTACCGCTTGATGCTGCTTGGTCTCCTCATTAATAGTTTTCCTCCTCTCCTCTCCCTGGACTCGTATCTGGTCGCCTTTGAGCTGCTCAACTGCTGCTTCGTACTCCTATTACAGAGGCGCACAAAAGGATGCCGAAATCTATTAAACCCTAGTTTTTGGTTTTTTTAAAGGTTATTTTTTGGGGGCATTTTTAGGCCTTTATTTGACAGGACAGCTGAAGACATGAAAGAGGAGAGAGAGGGGGGAATGATATGCAGCAAAGGGCCGCAGGTCGGAGTCGAACCCGGGCCTGCTGCGCCGAGGAGTAAACCTCTATATATGGGCGCGCGCTCTACCAACTGAGCTATCCGGGTGCTCTATTAAACCCAGTTAACACACACTGCTGAACATTTTAATTCATTGCAATCGCACGATCGACTGGGTTGTGCTATGAAAGTCTTCAAAAAAGATACAGAAGTATAAACACATCATCCACATGTCAAAAACATCATCAACAATGCCATGACATTAAACTTTAATAGATCAGTCATTATTTGACCCAGTAAATAACGTGCAAAATTTACTGTTCTCAGTTTTCTACACTGTTTAACTTTCACATTGTAAACTACATACTCGACTGGTCTAATGCTGACAATTCTGATGGACATATTGCAGCACAGACTAAAAATAGAGATGTGAAGTATCCATACTCAATGCAACTCTACTACATCTCTCAGCACCATTATCCATCCAGTAACATGACATGATTAGTATCATATTCTTTAGCTGATGTAGCACTGTCAAAATCAACTTAATTCTCTGGAAAAGCACTGGTGTCCTGCAGCAGATGACGAGAGAAGCAGTAGTTTAGTACGTGTGTGTCTGCTGTACCTTCATTTTACTCTGATGTTCCATCTGAGTGGTCTGCTCCTGCATTCGAGCCAAATCCAGAGCTTCTTTGGCATGTCCTGGATGGGGGTGAGAGGAGAGAGGCAGTGAAAAGATGTGATGGCTTTAAACATGGAGATTTTCAGTTATCAATGTAACATGATGGTCTATCTGTGAATCCTGAAAAATGTGTCACTAGTCTCTCTTTCTACTTCATCTTGCTAAAACGGTAATGGGACATGCTTAAATCATAAGCACAAAACAAGATACACTCGGTGAGTATGTATGTGGAACAAGTAGAATTTGGGATTTGGAAGCCAGATTGCAAGGCGATGACCTTTGAACACGGTCTAGTGTAGATTGAATGAAGGTGATAGAAACACAACTGTTGTTCGCATAAGCAAACAACAATTTCAGAAAGATGAAATTAAATGTATATATGCTGGCCAGGAAGTGTGGGCCTCACTACCTAAGCTGTAGCATCACTGAAGCGACCACCACCATGAACCAGAGAGGAGCTGGATGCTGGAGCATCAAGACTTTGAGTGTGTAGTAATGTTGTTATAATCAGGTGAATCCTCTGCTGAGCTAACGGGGCATGCAGAACAAACTTACGGGACTTGTCGAGCTCCTTGGCCGCTTGAGCAGCTCGCTCCAGCCCGGTGGGATCAAAGTTGCTCCATTTGTCCTTGGCTTTATCTCCTCCGCCGCTGGAGCCTCCGGCCGGCGGCGGCGGCGGTGGAGGCTGAACCGGGAGACCAGCAGGCACTTCAGGCTGCCCCTTGTTCAAGCCGAACAGCCACGACATTTTAACGACAATAAATGAAGCACAGTTAAGCCGGTTCTGTGTGGAGCGAAAGGCAGCTGCTGCTCCAGACCTGTCACTGCACTTCCCCTACACGCGTGTCATGCCGCAATCTTCTGCGCAGGTGCAACGGAGTTTACGGGTTTGTTTGAATAACTGCAACGACGATTGGCTGGTAACAAGTACTTCTTCTTTTCATTGGCTGTTCCAACAACAGTCTTCAGCAGAGGTCATTCATATAGTCCCACCCAAAATCGTACGGTAGCCACAGAGGGTCATAATAGATGCAATTCACAGGAAAAGACTGGTTTTCGTTTGGTTGCATCAGGCTGTTAGTGCAGTGTGTGCTTTATATCTCAGTGTCTAGCAAGGAGCAGCCATCAGGAATAAATGTTGACTGGAGGAAATGTTTAGATTTCGTTCTTGTTCGTTCTTCTGAAATATCACTGCTGGTAGATAATTGTGTCCTTGTGTTCTCTAAGATTGTGAGACTGTGCATAGTGGCTCATATTCTTTTTTTTAATTGATCCCCCATGGGGAAATTACAATTTACACTCTGTTGTTGTTGTTGTTATTACACACACACACACACACAGGTCCTTTTACATGCACTAATGGAGAGATGTCAGAGTGAGTGGGCTGCGACTGCTGAACAGGCACCCTGAGCAGTTCGGTGCCTTGCTCAAGGGCACCTTGGCAGTGCCCAGGAGGTGAACTGGCACCTCTCCTGCTACCAGTCCACCTCTGTATTTTGGTCCGTATGGGGACTTGAACCAGTGACCCTCTGGTTCCCAACCCAACTGCCTATGGACTGAGCTACTGCCACCCTATTTGTGTAGTATTTGTTTGACATAGCAGCCAACATGAAGGCTGCATATGACTAGTCTAGAATAAAGTATCTCTCAAAATCACATCCTTAACATGTTTGAATAGAATCAAGAAAGGAGGACAAATTATATACCAAAAATGTTTAATAAATGAATATTTTAAGAGGACAACCTTGCCACAACAAATGGTAAAATATATATTTACACAAAGACGAAAGCTTGAGGTCACTCTTCTTCTCAACCTCCAAAAAAAACTCACAATCATCAAATCATAAGTTATCAAAAGGTTGCATATGCAAACACAGAGAAGCTTATGGAAATTGATAAATCACATCCTCTATCTTGATACTGGAGGTAACCAGGCTGACTCTACTGAAGTATTTTGTACCCAACACTGTTACCGGAAAAGTCTGGCACACATGATAGAGGTGTTGGATTGAAATCAGTGGCAGAGCAGAAGCAGGGCTGCCTGTGGACAAACCCTTGCGATTATGTTTAATGTCAGCTGCCATCTTGGATTATGATTGTATGCTTGACATAAGAGTGCACAATTTCCAAAAAATATTCTTTAATCTACTATAAACTTTACTTGAAATACGTCACCTGAAAAGAATTTACAACTGGATGTAGGGGTTGCCCATTGCTAGCATTGTCAGCAAGGGAAAAAGCATGAACCTGTCAAATCGGTTTTCGTGGATTGCACTGCTTTTGGACAACACAATCGCAGCATGGGTGCAGGGTAGCATAGTGAGTGGAGAAACCTTCCTTCAAGGTCAGGGATCAAGGCACTACAACAGTAATCATCCGTCCTGCTGGAGTGTCCTTGAGCAAGATATTGCATCCCTTTCTACTTCAGTGACATTGCTCTGTTGGTAACTTTTGTTTAAAAACAGTGTGGGACTAACCCACGTGAGACTCCATGTTGACTTGTTTATACATGGTGCAGGCCAAGAGACACAGGTGTGGCTGTGCATCATGTCATGGTCTTCTCTGATCAGCCCACACTTTTTCAGCCACATATGGTCATCAGACTCTGGTGTCAAGAAAGGTCATTTATGTGGGTCGTTCAGCATGGAGCAGCCCTGGTACTGTGAGCAATGAAGTATCATAGAAATAAATGAAATAATTTAACCTTATATTATGTGAAAGATACTAAGATGAAGTGACAACTGTAAAGCAAGGAGGGGAGTGTGTGCCTGACTGACTCATGAACAGCTCCACAATCCAAAACCACATAACTGTAAATCTGTTACTGCAGCAAGCCCTTCACTGTAGCAAAACAATACGGGAGAAGACACCAGAAGGCTCCTTGCCGTCACCCAACGCTGCACGGAAGCCTTCCTGTTGCCGAGCCTGCGCCAGCTTTGCGAGTGAGAGGAATGTCCGAGGTTCCGTGATCGCCAGATCGCTGATCACACGTCGGTTGAGCTGAACGCTGGTCTGTATGGAAGAAGAGAGGAAATATGTCACATACAGATAAGTGAACAAACATCATAAAGAACGTAGAGAGGACTGGTGCAATACTGTAACATTCAGCACAACTAACCTTGGTGAGGTTGTGCATAAGGGCGGGATACTTCATGCCGTGCTCTCGTGATGCTGCTGCAATGCGTGTGATCCAGAGCTGAAGAAATAAGAGCACATTAAATACAATAAGTTATATTGATTACCTTCCTCAATTAAATACAAAATTATTGTTTGCAAGAAGTCAACATGTCCATACTGTGAACAACCTTTTTGACATTTGTGACCCACTCAAATTAACCAATGTCGACTTGTCATCACTAATCACAGGATATGGCCTTAGTGTGGACATAATTTGTGAGTTCATCCATGGAGTGATTTTTCCTTTATTGTATTATTTAATTAGAATGATTTGTAGGGCCCCAGAAGAGGTAAAAAATATCCAGTAAAAACACAACCTATTGTGCAAGAAATGTGGTTTCCTTTATCATCATTTTAATCATCTTGAGATAAATTTATCTTGAGACACTTGTACACAATATCAACTAACTATTACTACTCTTTGATATGTTTTGGTTGCATTTCTGTACCTTTTCAATATGTATGTAATGTACCCAGGACTCCTTGCAAAGCACTGAGGGGATTATCCTGGTGAAATAAAGTAAATAAGAGAGCAGCACAGGGCTGAAAAAAAACTTGCTGCACAGTGACTGTCTACACTACAGCATTCTGCAGCTGCTTCACATATTGTGGTTTGGTAAAATACAATGCCCCCGTCATTCCCAAAGACTCCCTACAGGTGAGGCATACTTGTTCCTATACTGAGAACGGTAGCATGGATTACATAGTAGCTAGATGCTCTTTTTCGGATATTACAAATTAAATCTCATTGAGAGACTGCAGCCTGTGTGCCAGCCATGTGTTTGTTGTTATAAAGGACATTTGTATTTGACGAGTGTCTCACGGTTCTCATGTAACGTTTCTTGAGCCTCCGAGCTGTAGTGGCGTAGACAAAAGCTCTCCTGACCGCCTTCACAGCCAGACGGTAGCAGCGGTTCTTTCTGCCTCTGAAGTGCTGTTGGAGGAACCGACAGGAAGGATGACTGACACAAAATGATTACCATTGGGTCATTATGCTATTAATATTAGAGTAAAATGATGAGGCATATTTCTAACCGAATCCAACAACATGGACTATCTCTACACAGCAGAACAATATAGCAAATGACACACTGATTTTTTTTAGTTTAAAGATGTAACTACCAGACAGATTTCAACATAAGAATCACAACATTTTGACAGTATGGAACAGCTTAGACTCTTCATTCCAGTAAATAGTCGTGGCCTTACCCGTGCATGTTTGAGAACTTCTTGAACTTTCCAGTATCTGTCAGGTCCACGACTTCTGATCAAACAAGACAACGTCAGAAATACCATGTCTGTTCTTCTAGTGAACGACTTCACCACAATTTCCTTTTTAACAGGATATAAACAGTATTTAAATGACCTTAGCCCAGGTCCACCAGTAAAGAGACTCTGTTATGTGAGTTCAATTCCACACACGCCGTGCTACGAGTACGACTGACAGAGCAGAGGAGAGGAGCACTGGGTTCGCTTGATTTATAAGCCCGGACATCTTGTGACCTCTGCTCCGCCCGGGTTTTGCTGACATAAAAAAAGCCAAGAAAGATATCATGATAGCTAAACTTTAAAAAAAAAAAAAAAAAGAAAGAAAAAAAGTATATGGGGTAAACATACTATGAAATAAAACTCAAAAAGTTAAAATAAATCACAAACATTTCACGCTACTATGTCGCTATTTTGCTGCCTCATTATGTAGCCGAGGGACGCCAGTCAACAAAACACGCGCTCCCACCAGAGCAGTGACGCGGCCACGGTGTTGTATGCTGGGATAGCAGGCGCTGGAGGTCAGAGAAACTCCAAAATGTCGGTTGCTGGTCTCACGTCCTTGAGCCGCTGTGGTGTTTTGGCGTTCCGCTCCCCCGCAGGACTGGTGGTATGTTGAAAAGTCTTTAGGATAATCAAACCGTTTCAATCAGCTGATATTGTCAGTTTCCGTTTCTGTCCTCGCTTTTCTCAGAGTAACATGACAACATAGCAGAGGAAACTAGCTAGCCCTTACTGTTAATTGTAATTGTACTGACACAACAATAACGTTTTAAACGTGTTCATTTCTTCTTATTGGCTGGTGTGTGTTTAGTTAATCTGTAGACAATTCCACGTAAACACCCAATATGGCAGGAAACGAGTTAAATAAGGTGTAAACATTATACTCATCTTAGTAACGTTAACATGACCTAATATATATTATTATAAAACAGCAGTCTGACACACTTTATGTACAGAATTCAGTCAAAATAATCAACCAGACAAAATGTATAATACCTTTTATAATAGTAGAGCCACGTTTAGCAAACACGTCATAAGATCACGAGTGATGGTGACCGACACATAAACAATCAATCATGATTTTTTTTGTAAATTTAAATTGTTTGTGCTGTATTGATTTTTTGATGTTTGAGCTTTATGATCACTGATGGCGCAGTGGTTTAGGGTTAGTGTTAAGCCATGTAGAGTGACAGTAGAGTGCCAACGTGATCATGTATTCTCTCCCCTTGTCCCTGCTGTCAGGCGGTGCGGTATGCTCAAACAGCAGCGGCTCCAGCAGCTCAACCCAGAATAAAGAAGTTCCAGGTGTACAGATGGGACCCAGACACTCCAGGAGACAAACCACGCATGCAGACCTACGACATTGACCTCAACACGTAGGTGCTGCAGCTATTCCCTCCGCCATGAGGAAGCCCAGTGCTGTATGTGCAGCAGTGCGTCAATCTGTGTTATTAATGATTTGCTACTTAAATACGCAACAAGGTGTCCTGATATCCATACATGATGGATGAGTTTAAGCTAAATCCATTTTTTTTTTATCGAGACACCTTGAAGTGTATTATAGCATTTATTCCATTGCCACTTGTTAGAAAAACGGGGAGATTGAGTTTAAAGTGCCCATATTATGAAAAAATCACTTTTTCTGGGATTTAGGGTGTTCTTTTGTGTCTCTGGTGCTTCCACACACATACAAACTTTGAAAAAAATCCATCCATGCTGTTTAGAGTGAGATACAGTTTCTGAATGTGTCCTGACTTCAGTCTCTGGGTGAGCTGTTCAAAATTGGCACGGCTTGTGACGTCACAAGCCGAAACGAGCAGGCTAACCGCAACCATTAGCTAACGCTAGCATGCTACCTCGTTCTCAATAGCAAAGCACTGCTACAACACACACAAGTTCACCATAATCTACAAAAGAACTACTTACATGTGCGCCCTCATTTAGAAGTCTCCCAGCTAATCCTGCCTTGTAACTGACCGAAGTTGTAGAAACAGCCTTTCTTTTACTGTCTGTGGAGCTAGCTAGCTGACATGATCTACATCTGAGCTACTGGGCATGTGCAGTGCAATCAAAGATAGTACAGAAGAAGAAAAGAGGTCTCACTCTGTAGCTAAAACAGAGACCAGCTGAAAAGAGGATCTGCAGCAGTGAGAGAGAGCACTGCAGTACAACAAAAATCTGGTGTTTTTTGAAAATTAAACCATGTAAACCTATTCTGGTACAACCTTAAAATACAATTATGAACCTGAAAATGAGCATAATATGGCTGCTTTAAAATGAATTGACACCTGGCGTCCAGTCAGAAACAACCATTATCTGTGACCATTGTGTATAGATTTTTTAACTTTTATTAGTAAGATGTGAAGTGAACTCTGACTCTGAGGACAAACAAAACTCTGCTAATCTCTTATAATGCATACTTGTAAATGTGGCTATTTTTAATAGCATTGCTATAAGCTAATCATTTGCACTAGTGGAGGCTTATCTTTTAGTGAAGTTCAAAGCAGTACTCAAGCACGTGCAAACAGAGGGCATTATTAATGAACTGTGAACAGCCTTTAAGTAGCGTTAACTCAGGTGGCTCTGACAGCCTGGCATATTTCCAATCCTCTTCCTTTATCTGTTCTCTAATCAGCTTGGGGAAACTCTCAACTCACTTCTGTCAACATGACGCCGCAGCCAAAAGGGTCCAATACTCAAAAATGCTCTTAGGCCGTAACATCTGTCAGGATGTTCTTGTTGGACAAGTCAAACACATCAGAGATGTCCCTTTTTACACTTTCATGTCTTGACATTCTGTCCTCACAGACTTGTTTTGTTCTTCTGCATGTAGTTGTGGCCCAATGGTTCTTGATGCCCTGATCAAGATCAAAAATGAGATGGACTCCACTCTGACCTTCCGTCGCTCCTGCAGAGAAGGTCAGTAACATGGAGGGCAGAGTAAACCAATTTACAAGATAAAACGATAATTAAATGTGTCAAATAATAATTCTGTGTAAATAGTAGGGGTGCACGATTCAGAAAATGCCACAATTCAATATTGATTTTTAATCAAATAATAATTATGTGTAAATAGTAGTAGTTGTTGATGTAGTAGTCAATTAATATATTAGAATCCTCCACAAACAGTCTGAAATGATTCAGTTGTGTTGGTGCAGCCTACATTTAGTGAGGGTCAAGTAGTAGGATTTCTCTTCAGAAGTTGAAGACAGTTTTCAGTTTATTTAAGGCAGTATACCAAAGTTTGCTCTGTAGATTATTTCCATAGTCCATGCCAACTACAGGTCCTTCAACCATGACAGATAATGCTGCACTCTCTCCATCATTTGACTCTTTTTAGGGTCCACATTACTCTTCTTTTCCCAATAAAACATGTTATTACGCTAGAATAACAAAATACTCCTGTCCAGTATTGTGATAGAAAAGTGTTTTTGTCTTCACATTATCCTGTCTCTGATATTCTATAAAACCTCTTATTATTTTGCTTAACTTAAGGTATTTGTGGATCCTGTGCAATGAACATTAATGGAGGAAACACACTTGCCTGTCTTGACAAGATTGACACCAACATTAGCAAGCCAACTAAGATTTACCCTCTACCACATATGTACGTGGTCAAGGACCTGGTACCTGTGAGTAAATATCCATCAATTTCTATTTGTGTGAAAATGTTTTTGACGACTTTTCATTTAATCATTAGTTGCCTCTGTATTTTTATGGAAAATATGCACATGGTAATTTTGGTGTACATGCAACAAACAAACAAGTGTTGCTTCTTAGATTCAATCAGAATCGAGTATTCAAACAAGCCGTGTAATAAAACTGAATATTACAGTGATATCGGGTCGTTCCACTTCTTCTTGGTTGATATATTCCTGGCCTTTTGTGAACTAAGTTAAGTTAATCAGAGAGACATAGATATTGTTCTAACTGGGAATCCCCATTGGAAGCGAGACGTGAGCAGCACGCTAGCATTCTGTCATCCAATACACAACACACAGACTCCACCCCCAGCTTCGGTACAGCTGTCTGTCAGCAGCATCTCCTAGGGAGCTGAGTGGACAGTAAGTAAGTAAAGTTTATTTGTATAGCGCTTATCACAGACAGAGTCACAAAGTGGTTCACAGGCCAAATAAATACATAAATTAAAACAAATTGGTAATCATAAAAAGCACAGTAAGTCACAGTAAATCATAATAAAACACAAAATCATAAGATATTACATATTAATACAGTCAACAATGTGGCTACATAACACCAGCTGCCTTCACCAGGCTGACAGACGGCAGAAATTTACTGAACTAAAATAGTTTTTATGTCGTGCTCATGGGAAGAAATCAACAGTGTTTGAATCGATTGATTCATTGATCTTATTTCACCACCCACCACAGCGAGTGAGGGGAATCTACCTGTAGTAAAACAGACACTCACAGACAGACTGGGAGCCTTTATCAATCAAAGTAGATAAGGTTAGAAACACATATAGAGCAGGATATTTGTGTGATTTAAACGGCTGTCTATGCAGATCACCCTTCACTAAACGCAACAAAAATGCTTTTGACTTCAAGTGTAAAAAACAAACAAATGCCGGGGTCTTTGTGAGACACCCATCTCACAGAGCCAGTGTGTGGGCGGCCGGGTAGCTCAGTTGGTAGAGCAGGTGCCCATATATAAAGGTTTACTCCTCGACGCAGTGGGCCCGGGTTCGACTCCAACCTGTGGCCCTTTGCTGCATGTCATTCCCCCCTCTCTCTCCCCTTTCATTTCTTCAGCTGTCCTGTCAATAAAGGCGTAAAAAGGGCCCAAAAAATAATCTTAAAAAAAAATTTATCTGTTGCGTGAGACGAGTGAGTGATGGGCGTCAAAAAACACTGTTAGTGGGTGTTGGCCGTAAGAGTGTTGACACAAAAATCCAGTTTTCCTTTATGCATTTTCAGGTGCATTTAAAAAAAAGTTTTATTCTGAAATTTGATTGCTGACTGAATCCTTGAATGTACTATTGGTTTGCAGGACATGAGTAACTTCTACGCCCAGTACAAGTCTATTGAACCCTACCTGAAGAAGAAGGATGACTCAAAGGAAGGGAAAGAGCAGTACCTGCAGTCTGTGGAGGACAGACAGAAACTGGTACACCTGTCTTTGTTGTTGTTGTTGTTGTTGTTTTTTGGATCAAACATTGAAGTGCATCATAAAAGTCACATGAAAATAAAAAGCATTCCTTCCTTTTGTCCTGCGTAGGACGGGCTGTATGAATGTATCCTGTGCGCCTGCTGCAGTACCAGCTGCCCCAGCTACTGGTGGAATGGAGACAAATACCTTGGGCCTGCTGTGCTGATGCAGGTGTGTGTCTGAGCACATAAACATTTAGGAATCACTTGATTTGAAATCTTAATCGGCATAAAAAAAAAAGAAAAACCAGACAGATGAAGAGTTTATGGGTTCCATCCTGTTGTCTCTCAGGCGTATCGTTGGATGATTGACTCGCGAGACGAGTTCACAGAGGAGCGTCTGTCCAAGCTGCAGGATCCTTTCTCTCTATATCGCTGCCACACTATCATGAACTGCACCAAGACCTGCCCCAAGGTAACGTGTCGGCACACATCTGCAGCCACTTGCACACCACAGCTTATGTATATACAGACGTGCCGTTTGTGTGCAGTTTCTTACTGCTTTTTCCTCGTCTGTCTGGTCTTCATTTTAGGGCCTGAACCCAGGAAAAGCAATAGCTGAGATCAAGAAGATGATGGCCACATACAAAGAGAAGAAGGTGGCCGCTGTCTGAAACCTCAGTTGTCCTCTTCTACAACTTTTCCCTCCATGATCAAATTAAATATTGATAACATAATTTTTTATTATATTAGTATATTGATGCTTTTTGAGGTCTGAATGGCCAGTACACCAGTCAGCTTCACCACCACCACACTCTGCAGACTGCAGTCAACTGTAATAGAAATGTGTGTGTGGTTGGAGAACTTGGTGTTAAATAAACGCACATGTACAGGATGAATGCACAAGAAAGTGTGTGTGTTTGTGTGTCTTACATGTACCATAACATAGGTATTTATCTTTAACGCTACTGTGTGTATGTTTGTGCAACTGGAAGACATGTCGCTGCATATTAAAGTAAAAAGAAGTTTTCTTGTGTGTAAAAATTTTTTTTAGCTTGCTGCTTTTCAGCGGTTGCTTCATTTAAAGACCTACAGTGTATATGTTCCCTCATATCGTCCAACATACCAGCAGCAGTGGGTTTGTTTTGATTTGGAAATAAATAGTTGAAATACCTGCAGTGATTATTATTTAAAGTCACTAGTGTTGCTACACAGTTCCACGATAGGTAGCAGTTAATGTCCTCTAGATGTCACTATTGTGCAAAGGCTCAAATGAGTCGCACCATCAGCGATTTCATCACGTTACTGAGTTTAGTTGAAGACTGTCACAAAGGCACGTTTTTGTATTTTCTTCTTTTTTTTGTTTTAATCGTGTTTTAGTTCAGGTTGTTGCATTCTTTTAAAGTGTTTATAAAAAGTCACATATAGGCTACTGTAGATGTTGGTGTCTCACAGGCAATACATCTGCTTAGACCCGAAGCAAAGCTTTCAAAGCCTATGTGGGAGAAGACATTTTAGTTTAGCAGTCTGGAGCATAGAAAAAGAATACATCTTATTTTATTTCTAAGGGCTTGTTGATGCATGAGCTTTAAGTTTTATTGTGTGCATAGGTCCATTTGTTGTGTTTATACAATGGAGAAAAACGAATACATTTTATTTATTTTCGGGAAATGTTACGCCAGACACCCCGTTCGTACTGCAATATACGTAAGTGTCTATATCATTGTGTTACCTCCTTCAGATAGTGACTTGCCAGTCATTTATTAAAATATTAGGCTACATTTAATCAATGAAGACAAAAAGAATGACAATAATTATGAAACATAATGGAGAAACCACATAATGACAATACATTAAACAAGACACTGTAGGTTACATAGACTAGGCTACATATGGATTTGCTGTTGTATTTAGATTAGTTCACGCATCTCAGCTCCTACTGGCATGTTGGTATTCACATAGGTCACCCGGTCACCTAGCAACGGTGATAGCAGTGATTCGGCAACCAGCAGCACTAATGTCTGGTCAGTTCATCGATACTTTTGATCCTAGCGTCGAAGGATCTGACGGGTAGCCAGTCTCTGGATAACCATGATGGCGTTGCGGGTCGGTGTTGGGACCGGGGGATGGAGGCTGGGACTGGACGGGGAGGAGACTACAGATGCGGGGTGGTACAATGTGGCGCTGCGAGGTCCTCCTGCACTCAAAGGACGCATGAGAGCTGAGGATAGCCGGAGCAAACTGAAGCAAAGTTGGGTAAGAAAAAAGTCTTGTGTTTGCATTTTCAGTTTTAGTTGGACCTACTTTTTTTGTTTTTATTGTATGCATGCGTGGTCTCACTCAGACAGTTCAAAAGTATTAACTTGAGTTGCATTTATGCTGAGAATTATGGAGGAAAAAAAAACAGGAGATGTGAGGAGATTGTGCACATATTGCATGTAGCCCAGTCTATGTTTCAAGGACATCAAAGCATCCAAAGCGTTTATCAGTTCGCGTAATGTAGACCGAATAATAGTGGGATAATTTGCGTGCATGCTAATGGCTGTTGAGAGCTGACATGTGGTCCTGTGTTTTCACTGGAGAGAAGAAAGAGGAGGGACTTCACAACTCAGCCTGCAGCAATGGCACTACAATGGAGAGAGGGTGCCAAGAGGGAGAAAAAAAAACCCCACAGTTGCTTCATGAGGCTGGGGGTCGATGAGGGCACATGGGAAGATGATTTAGTATTTTTTATTTATTTATATGCCATAGTTGCATAAAAACAAAAGGCGTAAAATAGATGACAGCAGTGCATCTCCTGTTGCTGTCCTCAGAAACTCTTACGTGTGTGTGTGTGTGTGTGTATGTGTGTGTGTGTGTGTGTGGGGGGGGGGGGGTTCTAGCAGGGAAGGGAAGGACTCAATGGGGAGAGGGGGGGGTTAATCGCTCCCAGATGTGTGCTGTGAAAACATATGGTTTCCGAAAGCCACTGTGATGCATAAGAAGTGTGTGTGAGTGAGTGTGTGTGTGTGTGTGTGTGTGTGTGTGTGTGTGTGTGTGTGTGTGTGTGTGTGTGTGATATGCTGGTACACAAACTTCACTTCACAGATTTATTGATACACATGCAGGACTTGCCTAGGACTTTTGTGTTTAGTATGGCCTCAAATTCTCCATGGAGTCACACAGAGAGAGAAAAGTCTACAGTGTAGGATGTAAAAAGCACAAGCAATTAACTGCTTCATGTTGTATGTATGAAACAGCCTACAGTACTGCAGTAGAGGAGGAGCATTCATACTTTCCACAAAGTGGAAAAGTAGTTTAGTGAGTGTTACAGGAAACTAAGGTAATGGATTTTACTGTATGCAACACTTTCCCAGTCTGACTTCCTGAATTTCATTGACAACTTTACAAAAAAGTAATAGTCACTGATGTCTTGATGCTGTCAGTGTTCATGTTTTTTTTTTTTTGTCCACATGTAATTTACACTTAACCTGAGAGGCTCTTGCTCGGTGGAGTGAAGAAGAAAGAAAAGGGGGGGAAAGAGGAGTGTGGGGAGGGTTCAAGGAAATGACCAGTGAGGGCGACAGAAGGGAAATGAAGGATGTGGAGACAGACGGAGAGAGGGAGGGAGGGAGGGATGAAGAAAACTTAGGGAGAGGGGTGGGGATGAGGGGTCCTCTGTTTCTTTTCCTGGAATGCAGCCCCGAGACTCTGCTGCAGCGAGGAAAAGTAGGAAAACAGAGAGATTGTTCCTAGGAAGACAGACGTGCCACATTCTTGCTGTCAGAGTTTTTCTCCCCCTCTTTTTCTTGCCTTGGCTGTTTGGGGCCAGTGGGGTGGGGGGTGGAAGGAGGGCAGGAGAGAGGGGAGAACAGTGGGGGGTTGGAAAGGTGACGGAGGGCAGGGGGAAAGAGAGGAGAGTTCAGGAGACCAAAGGAATATTCAGTACTAAGCACTTTATTCCCCTCTTGTTGTCTCTGTTTTGATTATAAATATTCTCCTCATCTCCCCATCCAGTGTTAAAGTCAGTCTACCTCCCAGAGTGACCATGAGAGTCCTCCTACTCATCTGCATGCCAGGTAACTGCACCAACAGTCTACTGAAGCCGATGACAACTTGGTTTCAAATCTCAAATTTAAATATTTATTACTAAAATGTGCAACCATCAAAGTTTAAGGAATAGTTTCTTGTTTTTAGATACTACTTTTATTCACTCTGTTGCCGAGAGTTAGATGAGAAGATTGATACCACTCTCATTTTTGTACGATAAATATGAAGCTACAGCCAGCAGCCAGTTAGCTTAGCTTAGCATAAAGACCGGAAACGGGGGAAAGGGAAAAGCTAGCAGTTCAATACAGTCAGAGGTTTGTGCTGCTACAGCCTCACTTGGTCTTGGACGACCAGTAGCATATGGTGGCTAATGTTAGCAAACTTAAGCTAGATATTGTGTAACTGAAATTACTGAGTCACTTTACTGACATGATGGCCTCTTCTACACATGTGCTACTGTTACACTAGCATTTTTCTATTATCCCAGTACCAGGCCAACAGCAAAAGTTACATTATAGTTGGTTTTAAGAAACTACTGTGGGTAACATTTCAAAAATAAAATAACATTTTTTAATGTCTTGATAATAAAAACCTATATTTAAAAAGTAATATAACACACCGTGGTTCAATTCAATACACTTGTGGTCTGGTGACTTCATGTAACTTTTGCTAACTGTGGCTGCAAGTGGCAGTTAGAGGATAATGGTAAATGCTGAAAAGTAGTGTAACAATAGCACATAATGCCAGTTACACAATATCAAGTGTGTGTATGCTAACATAAGCTAACAATAGCCACCATAACATTGCCATACCAGACCAAGTGAGACTGTAACAGCAAAACCCCTGAGTATATCGAAGTGAGTATGGGTGCGTTTTATTTCATATGAACTCAACATTTCATTAGTGGCAGAACACTTTTGAGAAAAAGTACAATGTACAAAACTTTAAAAATCCAAAGTAAAAGTAGAATTTAGAAAACACCTGAAAAAAGTACTAGTATAATAATAAGTATAATAATAAATAAGCATTAAATATACTCAGTATTCAGAGTACTTGTAACTACTGACTTTCCCTCCCCTGTTTTTCACTCATTACCCCATCTTTGTGATTACTTTGTTGTTCTGAAATGTCAACAGTTCTGCTGCTCGCCCAGGCTCAGTACCAGGAACCATTTCCTTTTTTGGGTGAGTTCATTAAGAGAATATTGGCCTTGATTGTTCCAGCTCAGCATCTGTTTATATCAGAGCTCTGCACATCTGTTACCTATTTCTTGTTGTCCTCTGATGTGTCACCTAGCCTCGAGGAGTTCTCTCCTCCTTACTTTGTTATTTACCACCCGCATAGCAACTGTTGTCACAGTGTAAATAGCACACTGACCAGTCTGCGTGTTATTATTTTTAAACATCTTGCATATGAAGTCATGCATTACACCCTCACAAACTGCTTGTTTTGTTTAGTTTTGGCGTGCAGGTGGTTTATTTTATATGCTGCAGTGCTTTTTGTTGCGTTTATAATTGGTTTCGCAATGTTGATCTCATGAGACAATTTTCTCTCCTGCTATTTTGTGGCTTAACAGATGAATATGGGCCAGACTATTTTCAAGGTAAAGCATTTTCAGGTTCATAGAAATTTTCCTTGATGTTACTTTCATAGTTTAACATAAGTGTATTTTATAAAAGCGATTCCTCTCTTTCTTGTCCAGTGTCTGAAAATCCTGACTCTCTTCCTGGAACCTACCAGCAGCAGGTTCGACTCGAGCCAGTGGTCCGTCCAGAAGAATCAGGTATATTTGCTGAAGTTTCTTCATCTTTGAGTCATGCTATTTAAGTAGTTTGTGTTGTGTCTAGAACTCATATGAAAATCTGTTTTCCATGTGAATATCAGAGTCTGATTTGGAGACAGAGCCCACAGAGCCTGGCCCTCTTGGTAAGAAAACCTTTAGAGAAGGGAGGACAGATAATCAATTGTTTAGTTTGAGTGGAGAAATTATTTTTGCTGTGTTTGCTTTTCAGATTGCAGAGAGGAGCAGTATCCCTGCACCAGACTCTACTCTGTTCACAAGCCATGCAAGCAGTGCCTGAACAGCCTCTGCTTCTACAGGTAGGCACTGAAATAACTTTTCAACAAGCAGTTCACCCCACAATGAAAACAAGTCATTATCTCTTTGTCCTTTAATTAGTCAAAACCTCTCTGAACTTTGTAGGACAAACAAACCGTGAGTTACTTGCTGTAACTCCATCTCAACATTTCCCTAAACAATTGAAACTACTACTTCTACTACTCTCCAAAAACTCCAAAGAGCCCAACTTGTTTATCAAGCTCCAAAACAAATCTCCTCCAAACAGCTTGTGCTTGCAAACAGAGAGCTCAAAAGTCAGTATTTACCCAATTTATTGGTATACTTTCTTCCTAGACAATGCATGAGTTTTGGTCTATTCTGGTGAGGTAAATACAGAAAATATAGGACTTTGGGAGCTACAATGCATCTATGTGATGTGTATTAATACACATTTGGTGCTCTGAGTATTTACAGCAGGACGGTGTATGTGAGATTGCTTAAAAATAAACTACAGTGCCTGTGTTTATCGTAATGAAGGAACATGTCCGCCAGTGCAACAGTATGACTCATTGATGTGTTTTCAACAGTTTTTGGACAACAATGAAGCTCTGTGGTCACAGAGGAATACAATATATCAGGCTTTGGATACACAGATAACACTTGTTGATCAGTTCATTGTTGGGTTTGATCTTTTCATTGAAATCGTTGACAGAATACAGAATATTTCCAGACTTATTCTTTAAGTAGAGTTTTGACTGATGTGAAGATGACTCTTTTGTAATCTCTACATATGTTTCCATTAAGTTTGCGACGGGTGTACGTCATCAACAAGGAGGTTTGCGTGAGGACCGTGTGTGCACATGAAGAGCTGCTCAGAGGTGCGTTCACTGTACTCTGCATTTGTGTTTTTTGTGCGTTTGTATATTGACTCATTTTGACTGTCTCTGCGTGTTTAGCGGACCTGTGCCGTGATCAGTTCTCTCGCTGCGGCGTTGCAGCGCAGAGCGGCCAGTGTGCATCACTAGGACCAAGCTGTGGGAAGAGCTGTGGTGGCTGCTGATTGACTACAGAGATCACCTGCCCAGATACTGCCGCTTTTTCTACCACTCACCCACATCCTCTTACTGCGTCCTCCTTCTTCCTCCCAGTTTCTCCTCACTTTGTCTTTTTACTCTTCCTGTACAACTTATTACTCCTGTGCGAAAAGCATTTTTTTGTGTGTTTATCTTTGTCTTTTCACATGTATGTTTGCCCAGTAGATCCTGTGTATGGATGAATATCCTCCAAAGAACAATGATGATTGTATTAAATCACTGGTGCTATAAAATCATCACACTGGTGCTATAAAAACTATTAGAGATGCACATAAAACTGTGGAACATCTTTTTTCATTTTTTTTTTGTTTTTGGCATATTGTACCATATTAATCTCATGCTTTGTTGATATGTTACTGTACTTGTGTTGAAAAGCAGTCATTCTCATGATAATTAACTCATCAATGGTGGCCACCGTGCACTGACATCAGACAAAACTAATCAATATCGAGCCATGATAGATCATGAGATGTGTGAAGAAACAGGTGGTGAGTGACCTCAGTTCATGTACTACTGCCACCTGGATCTGTGCTTAGCAACCAAGCAGCAAGCTTATATAAATATATTCCAGTGGCAACAAGTGCTTTAAAAAGGCATCTCACAAACGGCCTCTACTACTGCTTTGTAAAACTGTCACTATAAAGACTGAGAAAAAAAAATAAACTTTTTTTACTACAGCTGTTCAGTGTGTGATTGAGTCGAACGTAAGTCATCACTGTAACATAATCTGAGGCTGCAGCGCAGTACACTGAAAGGTATTTATGAAAGACATGAATTATGGTGCACACAGTGAGTTTATGCTCCTGCAGACATGTGGCTGCCATGTGTATTGTCCATACAAGTCATATTGCTATTATTAATCATCAGTCTGTCAGCGTTTATACAGTAAGTACAAAGTATATACACCTAGTAAAACTAATACTCACTAATAAAAAACACATACTGTAAGTATACCATCATACTACAGTGCCTTATGGTCCCTTTTTCAGTTATAAAACTGTGTATATAACACATAATGAATAAAATCGGTTTCTGAGAGAAAATACAGTGCGCTCATTATGCTCAATTCGTTTGTTTCCTGGCACTCGCACACAGTGAAGACCTTTCTTTCATTCTCTTCACATCCTCGACTGATAATATGTGTGGAGGAATCTGGGCCAAACTGCACAACTGGCAGACTTTCATTCCTGCACAACATCCAGATTCTGTCTGGAGGAACATCCTTGCGGTGATTTGGGTTTTCTTCTTGAATAAGAGCAGAAGGTTTGGGAAGATGTTGAGCAAGGATCAAGTACAGATGGTTGCCAGCAATCAGCAGGCTGATGGTGTTTTCAGCACAGCTGCTGCATCATGTCGCTCCGTTCCTTTGCCTGTCATTGGCTGAGTGTGTGCTGCAGGTCGTTATGTGTTCTTCACTGTACAAAATATCAATGAGACACCCAAATGACAGTGGTTTTCATTTCAGTGTCACAAAGTAAAATAAATCATGTTTTAAACAGTAGAGTATTAATACTTTTAGGAATGTGTCTGTGAGTAAATATTGCTTTCAGACATTCATGATGAGTGGATTTTCCCTGGATTAGACGTGGAGTGCTGGTGCTTCTGGTATTAAGCTGTATCTCACTTTCCTGCCGACAATAAGGAGGATTGAAGAGAAGGTTGCCGCCGTTTCATCTCTTGTTGTAGCTGCTCCTTCAAGGTGGACACCTGCAGTGATACAGTGGGTGACCAAACTACATTTAATTACACCCCAAACCAGCTCATTCATTGCAGGGAATGAAAAGTGTAAAAGGTTTTAACTTGAGAAAGACTTGTGCTAAAGCTTCAATATAGCCATGAGGTGTGTACCTGCTCCTCCAGGCCTTTGACTCTATGTCGATGAGCTCGTTCTCTGGTGCCCAGCGTTCGCTCTACGTCCCTGAAGCTGGTCCTCAGTCTGTCCGCCTCCCGCTGGGCCTCGTCACGCTCCCTCACCAAACTCTCACACAGACTCTGTGACTGCTCCATCTCAGCCAGCTGAGTCTACTCAAAATACACACACACACACACACACACACACACACACAC
Organism: Sander lucioperca; assembly: GCF_008315115.2. NCBI lineage: Eukaryota > Metazoa > Chordata > Actinopteri > Perciformes > Percidae > Sander > Sander lucioperca. The sequence continues at coordinate 3,134,498 of NC_050178.1, forward strand.
ACACACACACACACACACACACAGACATACAGACACACAGACACAGACACAGACACACACACACACACACACGTGGTAAAGAACAAAATGTTAAAAAGAAAAGGACAGATAGTCGGTCAGGATACAACTACTCAGACAATTTATATAGAAAACGTCTAAACGCTGGATAAACTTTGGTTCAGTTCTTTAAAAACCTAGATCAAAAGCAGACAGCTAATCACCCAACAACCATGATGGAGGCTCTGTGGCAACCTGGAGGAAAACCATACTCAAACGTACAAATGCGCTTAACTAAAACCTTTCTGGAACAATGTAAATGCAGCCATGAAAGGCATTATGGGTTCTGCCTTCCAAACAACTGTGCTGTGATGTACCTATAGGGAATATTCAAATGGGCAAACAAAAAAGATGTAGCCTGTCAACTTGTAGCCTGCAAACAGCTTTAACAAGAAATCGGTATAAAGATGATCCTCCAGGGCACAAAAACAATGGTTTGATATTGTTCAGGACATCTTTTTAATGGAAAAATGTACATATCTTTTAAGACCTTAGGCCGTGATCAGACAGAGCGTGTTTGCAGGATGCAAAATGCAGGCGGACTGTACTGCCTTTCTTGTTGAAGACGCCCTGATCAGACCAGTTGCTTCTTTTTGTTATTCTTGCTAAGCAACCATCGAATCACCCCCTCAGCCAACCGTTATTTTGCTGTTAAGTTAATAATGACGTTGGGCGTTGTTTCCGCTCTGAGTTTTTTCAGCTCCAAGGCGCTCAGCAACGCAAAAGCAGCGAGCAAAACGCCTCACTGTCATTGAAAACAATTACAAAAAGCCGCCCCAGACTGCTAAAACGTGCTCTGTCTGATCGGGGCCGAAGGAAACAATTTGGGCAGAAAATGGGAAATATGGACCATCTACATGAAACGAGATGCTGAACAAATAACTCAACTGGTTAAACATAGACTAACTGGAACATTTAGTTAGTCGCATTATTTATAGATGAGTAAACATCACAAATATGATGTTCACGTTTCTGACTACTAACACCTGTGATGTTTATTGGTCTGGAGAAGGTCCTTTAACAAACCTCCAACATGCTTAAAGGTTCTTGTTTTTAGGTTAAATGACACAATGTGCAGATTCTCAACTTTTTTCTTCTTACTTTCAGCTCTAGTAAAGGGGTTTAAACTTTTTTTTTATACACTGTAGACTGGTTACCTCACATGCTGAAGATATACTTTAGTTCAAAATCAGCAATTACAAAAATACCCTTTGAAGTTCGATAAATATTATGGAGCTTTTTGTTTGCCAAATCACAGTAGTTCCCCAGGACCTTAAAGCAAATGCTTGAGGGTTTGTGAATTACTGCTTTAGCTGATTAACACTGCAGCCTGTTAACAGTGAAATAAACAACTTCAATGACTCTTTCAGAGTTTTTTATGAAGCCCACTGTAGCGTCATGTATTTGCTTGTTTATAGCATGTCTGTGGTAAATAAAAAAAAAAAGTTATGACCTTTGTTGAGCATTATAAGAACGGGAAAAAAAAGCCTCCCCAGAAATATCTAAGGGCTTTGGTCAGATCTTTCGTTTTTGAGTGAAGCACTAACAAGAATGAGTGCTGCAGAGATGAAGAATAACTGAAAAACAACTCTTGAATGCTTATTTTTGATGTGTAACAGGAAGAAGATGTATCCAGAGCTGAAGACACCAGGTTTTTTTTTTAAGTTACAATGACCTCACTTGACATTTACGGGACCTTCCAAAATTTAAGGTGTAATCTAATGAATATTTAGGAGGGCTGAATAAACTATTTATTTCACGCAGTAAGACTGTCCTGCTGTGAGTTATTATTTCACTTAATCATTCCAGTGCTACAGTAAGGCACATGCTAGCCTTCTCCTGTAACATTCACCAAAGAAAATGTTTTCTCATGAAACTATTAAAACCCTCGTAACTCAAGTCAGTGAAGACACAGAGTTTCACACAATATAAACAGTCTTTTAACTGGTGGTTGTGTGGTTTAATAATAAATGATGGGAAAATAATTTATACTCCACGAAAAACATATAAAGCTCAAACTATGGAATTAATTTGTCAAGTTAAAGACTGATGTTAAAGGTTTGTCTCACTGCAAAAGGTGTGAGCGGCCCATTAAAGCATTTGTTTGGCTTTGTCCTTTAGTGAAACATGATGGACTGCAGCTGGCTCAGTAACACTCAGAGGTATGAAGCAGCTAAGAAAACAAATTCTGTGTCGCCAGTATTCACTCTGCTAACAGCAGTTTGGTATAGCTTCTAAGAGGTTTTTGCCTTTATTATTCACCATATGCCATAATAAAGGCAGGTAGGATTTCTGACAGATCTGTCAGTGTTGGTTTGCTTCCTACCTGCAGCATCAGTATTTGTTGCTGTGCTTCCTGCAGCTCCTGTTCAGTGGTGTTCAGAGAGCGATCCAAGCGGCTTTTCTCTGCAGACAGCCGCATGCTGCCTTCTTCAGTCTTCAATTTCTGACGTTCAACCTGATGAAATAGACATGTAACCAATAAGAAAGAGTGAGATCCCTTACAAAAAAAGTCACTTCCCCACAGAGTAGCATGGCTGCAGACTCACGTTTTCAAAGATGCAGGTGAAAGATATTATTTTGATGGAGAAATTGGACATTTACACATGGTATGAAAACTAGTGGTGAGCTCAGATGAGGACTAATAGAGTCAACAATTCTTGTCTTTTCTATGTCTTCTGTACAAAAAACCAAAATGTCCTGTATCCATTATTTGACCGAAGAATGAGTGCTCTAAGTGACCCCAGTTCAGACAAAAACACTTCATAGATCAAATCTGTGTGTCATGTTCTAACCCTCTATGACTGTAGTTTCCTTGCACAGCAGCTGGATTCTTACGATATCATGAAAGCACGCGAGAATCGCGGGATCACATATCACACAAAAGTCCATCTTGTCAGGCTTCGAGTAAATGCTTTTGTGTTCCAAAAGCAGCGGACCGAACCAATCAGCGTCCGGTGAGGAGCTACTGGCAGCTACGGGTGTGGTTGAGGTGTGTGTGATGGCCCCGCCTGTTCGTTCAAAACAACAATGGTGGACGTGATAGACAGATGATTAATCCAATCACCTGCTACTCAGATGGTTCTGTGTTAACAAACCATCTGGCACGTCAGGTTATAACTCTGGCGCTCTCTGCTCACTGTGACCTAATAGGGTCACAAAGTTCTTTTGCGCCTACCCAACATGTGTCCATAAAGCACATGAACTTTGAATTTTTTAATTCAGAGAACGAATGAATGAACCAAGGATGAATGAAACAAGATGTGCACAAGCTACAGTGCTGACCTTATCCAGTGTATTCCTCAGTGCATCCTTGTCTTTCTCCAGCCTCACAGCCTGTCTCTCAGCATCTTTTTTCTCAGTCTCAAGCATGGCGACCGCTCGCTGCAGCCCACGCAGTCGCTCCTCTACAGCGGCCCGCTCTGTTTGAGCTGACTGGGCGCTGCGCTGAGCATCTGCGACACTGGCCGAGCGCTGACGCAGAGCCTGGCGGAGGGAAGACAGAGATCACATACAGAAACATGACTCTAGACAAGACAGAAAAGCAACCACATTGAGAAGGTTAATATATATATATATATATATGTGTTATGTACTGGGAAACGTTTTCTTCTGCAGCGTTGAATTTTTTTCTCTTTCCATGGTATGTCTTTTGCTGAAGACCTGATAATGGTAGATGTTTGTCGATTATTTATCTCCCTCACCTCTTGAGTGTTGTTGAGCTCAGCCTCCACTTCCTCTCGTCTCAGCTCACTCTGGTCCAGCTCACTCTGCAAGCTTTGCACGCGCTCAGTGAGGGTGACCACATTCCTTTTCCCCTCCACTAATGACGCTCGGGCTTCATCCATTCGTTCCTTATTGGAACAAAATTATCATCACATCAGTATCCGGGTTTCATCCGCATTGTCCAAGGTATTTTTCCCTCTTCTGTCTCACTCACCTGTAGAAGCCTTTTGTCCTGTTCAGCCACACTCAGCATCTTCTGCAGAGCGGTCAGACGACTCTGTGTGCAGCTGTGAGAAGCCGCTGCCTCCTGAAGGCTCTTTTTGAGGGAAGAGGTCTTCTCTTGGAGTAAAGACTCGCCTTCCTGAGCTTTGAGCAGAGCCTGGCTCAGCCTATCCACCTCTCTCTGGAGCAGAGACACACAGGCTTCTCTTTCTGCCACCTGCAATTTGTAGAAATCAAATTAATGTGCAATCATCTTCGTAACATTGCCAAAATCAGGAACATCCTCTCGCAAAACGATGCAGAAAAACTAGTCCATGCATTCGTTACTTCCCGGCTGGACTACTGTAATTCTTTACTGTCAGACTGCTCAAATAAGTCCCTCAAGACCCTCCAGCTGATCCAGAATGCTGCAGCACGTGTTCTGACAAGAACTAACAAAAGAGATCACATTTCTCCAGTATTAGCTTCTCTGCATTGGCTTCCTGTAAAATCCAGGATTGAATTTAAAATCCTTCTCCTGACCTACAAAGCACTAAATGGTCAAGCACCATCATACATAGAAGAGCTTTTAGTACCTTATTGTCCCACTAGAGCACTGCGCTCCCAGAACTCAGAGTTCCTAGAGTCTCTAAAAGTAGAATGGGAGCCAGAGCCTTCAGCTATCAGGCTCCTCTCCTGTGGAACCAGCTCCCAACTTGGGTTCGGGGGGCTGACACCGTCGCCACATTTAAGAATAAACTGAAAACCATCATCTTTGATAAAGCTTATAGTTAGGGAGTGAGGAGTTGCAGCATAGTAGAGTAGAGTAGAGGGAGGCAGGAAGTACAAGCCCGTTCCGGCAGGGGAGAGTACGAGCCCAGTCCAGGGCCCCTCTCTTTAGCCTGCCTCTCTTAGTTATGCTATTATAACTCTAGACTGCTGTGGGAAGCTCCTTCCAAGGACACAATGAGCCACTCCCTCTTCTCTCTTTTCACTTGTCTCCTTTTGTGTGCATCTTAGTCCCAGAAATGCTTGTTACTAACCTAGCTCTGGGGAGTTTTCTCCCCGGAGTCCCTTTGCTTCTTCTTCACCCAGAACATCGCCTTGGAATTGGGTGGCACCTACACCGGGGTCCTGGGTGCAGCTGACGCTATGGACTTACTACACCCTGCTACGCTCTGCGATTCCCCGCAGTGTCCGACTGCGTCCTGCCGCGTCCAACCGCGTCCACCCAGGCTGCTGTGCCACACTACACCCCGTAACGCCCTGCTGTACCCTACTATGACATGAACTACTACGACTACCATTGTGATCACTGTTTCACTATCTTTATTATGACTATTATTGCCACCATTCACCACTCCCCCAACTGGTGCCGTCAGACACCGCCTACCAAGAGTCTGGGTCTGTCCGAGGTTTCTTCCTAACAAAAAAGGGAGTTTTTCCTTGCCACTGTCGCAATAGCTACTGCTAATGCTTGCTCTTGAGGCAACCACTGTAATAGTTGGGGCTTCGTAAAGTACAGAGTTTGGTCTAGACCTACTCTATCTGTAAAGTGTCTCGAGATAACTCTTGTTATGATTTGATACTATAAATAAAATTGAATTGAATTGAAAATTGAATTGAATTGAATCAAATCAGCAAACCAACAAAGAGAATAGCACTCGCTAAACTAACATGGTGAACATTATACCTGCTAAACATCAGCATGTAAGCATTGGAACTGTGAACATGTTAGCATGTTGACCGTTGGCTGTAGACTCACACTCTTGTTCTTTGACAAGAGTGAGAGTCTACAGCCATTTTACACAGTTCTGTGTAGGAAACTTAAAAAAAAAAAAAAAAAGGTTTATTATGAAGAAATTACGGACCCATAAAATACAGTATTTCTACATTAACCAATGGCTTGGTCAATTCTGAGGAACATTAAATATATCATAAATTTACTTTACTTTACAAAAACTGTGCATTTCAAGCCAGAACAATCAGAAGCACTCTGTATCCGCCTGCTGTACCTGTTTCAGTAGAGAGTCATGGCGCTCCTGGGAGGCCTGGCTGTCAGCCTCCCGGTCTCCCAGACTCAATTTAAGTCTCTGCAGCTCCCCCTCCACACTGCGCCTCCCCAGCTCCACCCTGGTGGCCCGGGCTTCAGCTGCCTCCAGCGCCTCCCGCAGACGCTTCCTCTCCGCCTCCAGACGCATCTCAGCAGCACGCTGCTTATTCAACTGATCCTGCAGAGATGGAGGGTGGACAGAGATGATTTTCGAGACCAGTTGGTGGAGCAAAGTTCTTTGTTGTATAATGGAAACCTGAGTTTTAGACCCATATTACAGAGGCATGCACAGACAGTCCAAAACACGGTTAGGCCAAACAGACACAAAGCACACACAGATGATCCACAGCTGTGTCTAAGCTCCAACTTTACTTTGTCTCTTCATAAATCCTCCTGAGACTTTAAAAAGAAAAACAAATATAAATTTCCTTCAATAGCACCCACACGCTCAAAGCTTTGTCTATTCAGGCTTTTTGCTGCCTTTTTTATTACTTTCACTTCATGTCCCTGCTCCTCCTGTTGTCCAGACGGTGAAATATTTTCAAAGGTGCTGGCATTAAAAACAGACATATGGAGAGCTGACAAAGACACCACAAGAGGTGTGACACTATGTGTGTGGCATCTGTTGTTATTACATATTGCCCTACTGTTGAGCACTGCCATATGGTGATCAAGGCAGATCAGTGGTCACTGCTGTGCAAGCGGCAGTACAAATACATGGTGTTTATATACGTGCACACGAGTACACAAACGTGGTTGTGTACCTGTGTATGTTTTTTATCCATCTCAGAAGCCTGCAGCGCCCGCTCTAAATCCTTCACCCTGTCAGTGAGTACTCTCCTCTCTCTGTCTCCTCTCCTCACAACCTCCTCCTGCTGCTGGAGCAAAATCTGAGTGGTGGTCAGACGCTCGTCCAGTCCACGCTTCCCTACAATCACACACATTAACACACATTAAAGATGGCTTTGTGATTATTATTTAGCATATAGTTGAGTATTATTTTGTCTTTTCGTTAAAGGTTTATCTTCTGAAACTACATGGACAAATGTAAAATGTTTTACCTTCTTGGTATTCCTGTAAGGTGTTTTGTAGGTGAGTGACACGACTCAGAGCAGAGTCTCGTTGCCCCGTCAGCTCCTCCAGCTCCCGCTGCAGGGCCCCCAGCTGGCATCGAGCATCATCCTACAAAATCAGCAATAAACAAAGACTTGAACTATACACACACAAAAATAGCCTTGAATTATTATTCTTATTCACTTTGTGAGTTCCCCCCCCCCATGCTGTGCAGCTCTGTTACCCTCTCTCTCTGTGCCTCACGCAGCTCCTGGAGGAATTCTCTCAGATCACTGCGCAGTGTGTCGGGGTCCAGCTCTGGCTGGGGGAGAGGCAGCGGTGTATCCCCTCTCTCAGGAGACACTGAGCCTAAAGTATTGTCAGGGGTGCTTTCTCGAAATTCTGTAAAAAAAAAATGAAATATAAAGAGTTGCAAGCACCACAGATGAACTGTTTTTATAGAGAGAGGAGGGATCACATTATACTGGATATGAGATATGGCCCACTGGAATAGTTGCTATACTTTATTTCTCAATAATCTAGTAAAAAAAAGACTTTAAGCAGCTAAAAGGAATCTTCTTTGAGACAGTCCTTAATAACAATTACGCTAAATTAGAATTCTTTTTCTGGTTACTGAGCTATCTTTAATGTCTGAATAAATATCAGAATAATGTGTTGCAGAGTTAAAGCTGCTTACCTTTAGGAGGGGACAGCGAGCAGCGCAGGGGCGAAACGCTGTGGTAGCGTGACATAGTGGCAGGTGATGTGGAGCTCCCCCCAGGGCTTCTCCCCCTGCCTCCCCTGCCGCCTGCTCCGATACCCAGCGTTCGCGTCAGTGCCGACTGAAGGCTGCTCAGACGAAACTCCAGGTCCCTCTTCCCGGCCTCGGCCCGGGTCAGCTCTGCCTCTGTGGCGGCCAGTCGGCCCTGGGCCTCGCTCAGCTGCAGGCTGGACTGAGCAGCAGAGTCCTGAGCCACCTGAGCACGCAGGGCCAAGTTCTTGGCTTCATCCTGCATCTTCTTCTCGCAGCCACGCGCCTCCTGCAGCTGAGCGGTCAGTTCTCTTTCGCAGCCCCGCCAGCCCGACTCAGACTCCAGCAGGCGCTTTTGAGTCAAAGAAAGCTACATTGAAAAACAAAAGAATGAGAAATGATGACACAGTGACACAGCAAGGAAGCAAATAATGTCTTTTCACTCTCCTCCATCCTCACCTCTTTCTTGAGGGAGCCTCGAGCTGTTTCAGCCTCAGTTAACTTCTGTTTGAGGGTGAAAACCTCTTTCCCTCTCTCCTCCTCTCTTTGCTCCTCAAGCGACAGGCGAGTCTGCAGCTCCACCACCTCCCTCTCTCTCTGCTCCTTCTCTCCATCCAGAACCTTCAGCTGGAGCCAAAGAAGGCACAAAATCACAACACAGTCGCAAATGTGAAGCCTAGACTGAAAACAAAGTTTCTTTCTAAATGTCACAGAGGTGTGAAGGAGGAAATGCAGCATGTCTGACCTGTCTGCGGAGCTCCTGGAGTTCTCGTCGAGCTTCGAGTCGTGACCTTTCAACTTCTCTCAGGCAGCTGCGCAGCTCTGCCACCTCCTTCTGATTAGACGACAGATTCTCCTCCAGCACAGCCAGCCTCTGCTCCTTCTCCTCACACTGTCGTTTCACACTGAAAACCCCAACACACACACTTAATGAATCTGATTTTTTTTTTTCACTCTGAACATTGAATTTCGGTCAACGGATACTTTCTCATTCATTGAAGTGTTTACCTGATTCTCTCCGTTTCTGCACTTCGTAGAGTTTCTCTCAGCTGAGTATTCGACTGGCTGAGAGTGTCTCTCTCCTTGGTGACGTCAGCGAGGCTGCGTCGCAGCTCCGTCCCCTCTCTTCTGTTGTTTTCTGCTGCGTCCTGAGTTTGGTTGAGACGTCGTTCACTGTCCAACAGGTCCCGCCTCAGCTGGTCTCGACTCTCCTCGTTAGCTGAGAGAGAAGCTCTGCACTGATCCAGCTGGAGGGTGAAAGTCATGTGTGGTACAAGGTGATGTAACCCTACAGACTCAAAATTTGGTGACTTATCTCATGGCGCCCACTAGGAAGGTCTGTTTGCTCGTTCACAGGATATCTCAACACATTTTTCACTAACATTTGGTGGAAGGTGACATCATCCAAACTTCATTCACCACGCAAGATAAGGCATGTTTGTGCATTTTATTGTTTTGATCGTCTATCACTACATGTATGTTGATCCAAGATAGATATGCAGCCTGAATTTCTTTTCTTTTTTTAAATATTATTAAAATATTTATTTTTTTAAGGATTGACAACTGAGTTGCTTTAAACTCCCTTCAATACTTTAACTTTACAAACCTTTTGAGGTCCTCTGAATAACTAAGCACAGCTTTCACTGTTCACGCACAATTGATTTCAACTGCTTTCAGTGCTTACACTTCAGCTTATACTTCAGCTGATATTGTGTTTTAGTTTGTACACTTGTACACACATGTTAACGGACTCTTCCACCTACAGTATATTATATGCACTTCACCTGCATTTCAGACCAACTTAAGCCTTGCAAGAAAAAGCGCTGCCCTCCTAAACACATTTACTTGTTACTCAAACTGGGCTTTTTGGATAGTATTTTGTATCTAAAAATACGCCCCCATCAACACAGCCCCCTGCATTGTTTTATCCCAGGGCTTTTTTTGTTAGCCTGGCATCGCCAGATTAATTTACAAATGCTTGTCACTATGTGTATGTTGATGTATAAATGCCTACAAAAATTGTGTTTTATATTATTAAAACAAAAAATGAAAGAATGTGCAGCCTTGGTGGAGGTATGTGCTCTCTGATATGTACGGTATCACTCTCATATTCCTATTTGTACAGCCACACTTACCTCTTTGAGAGCAACATCAGCCCGTGACTGAAGATCAGTACAAGTCTCCCGTAGACTCTGGAGTTCCCTTTCATGAACAGAAGCTGCATCCTCCAGGTGAGAGCGAAGCTCCAGCAGCTCGCTGGTCAGAGCCCCAACTCTGATCTGTGTAAAAACAATATGTCAACAAAAAAAGTCTATTTAGAAACTCTACCTTATACGTTTGTGTTAGAGAAGATAATTCAACAACAACAGAAGATAACTTCACATCACCTGCTCCTGCTCTTTGTAATGAGCTGCTTCTCTCGACATCCGCTCGGCCTCCAGGGCTCTAGCTGACAGCTCAGCCTGCAGGGTGGACAACCTGTCAGACAAAACGGTTTTCTCTGCCTCCTTCAGAGAAAGGGCCTGGGATGAAAGACAAGGTCTAGTTAACAAAAAGACGTACCGGAACTGAGCCACACTGTCTCTATACTGTATCTACTGAAATACCATGACAGAAAGGACAATAAGGTTGAAACTATTATTATTATTATTATTATTATTAGCAGGATTTTTCACAGTTTCTCAGAGACTTGAACTCTGATCAGACCTGTTGTTTCTCAGTCTCTGCCTGCAGCAGACTCTGATCTCTGTCATGCTGGAGACTCCTCAGTTCATCCTGCAGCTCCTCTCTTTCTCTCCCGGCTCTGTGGAGCTGATCCTCCGCCTCCTGCCGGAGCCTCCTCAGAGTGCCCTCATGCTCCATCAACAGGCTGTGCCGCACCACTTCCTGTGAAAACGAGCAGCCAAGAGCACAAACACTGATTGAAGATCATCAGCCTAATCCGAAAAGTACAAATAGGTCTACAGACAGTGCATTGAGTAACACTGAACCACTGAACCTTCTGACCTTTTCTGAGACCAGCCTCTCCACCTCCTCCTGATGTTCGGAGATGGCCTTGCGTAAAGCCTGCTGGGCCTCTAGCTGTACAGCATTTAGAGTCTGAGTCAGAGCCTGTTTCTCTCTCTCAGCCTGGGCCAACACATTCTCCCCATCCGAGCGTACACGCCTCAGTTCAGCTGGAAATCCCATCCAGGACAACATCCAGGAGAGGCAAACAAAGGACTCAATCATTGGGTTCTTCACATCATATTCTGTCATATTAACCGTCTTTCCCATTACACCAAACAGCTTCACTTTAGCTTTTAAAAAGGCATATTTGTGTCTAATTCTAGACTCAAAATCCTCTTCCCTCTTTGCGTTTGTATACTTCGTCACTCACCTGCTGCAGTCTCACAGCGGACTCGAAGGTTTTGGTTCTCCGTCTCCAGCTGCTCCCTACGAGACTCCACCTGAACAAGCTGCTGCTGCACCTCGAACAGACTGGTTTCCAGGGACTCCCGCTCCGACCTGCACAGTTACAAACACAGGTTACACACACACACACACACACACACACACACACACACACACACACACACACCTGAAAGCAGCCAGTTCCTCTGACAGAACGGCGTTTTCTCTCTCAGACGCCGTCAGCTGGACCACCAGCGCTGCTTTGTCCCGGGCCAGGTCTGCCCGACCGCGACCGGCTTCCTCTAATGCCACCTCGTTTCTCTGGCCATCTCCTTTGGCAAGACTCAACTCTGATCCCAGAGAGGTCACCTCACCACAAAGCTATCAACAAAAGCCAAAAAAGAAAACATGAGTGACAAGAAACAATCAAGAAATAAAAAAAAGCGTGTAAACAGTAAAACGTCTTCCCATGTTACTGACAGTTTCCATGGCTGTTTTAGCCAAATAAAAATCTAGGTTGGAACCTTTAAATGATGATGTAATATATATATATATATATATTTTTATGCACCTGGGTGACTTTCTCCTGCAGCTTAAATCTCTCAGCCCTGAGACTCTGGAGCTCTGTCTCCATCCCCACCCGGCTAAGCTCGGCGTCCTGCAGTGACTGGTGAAGCGTGATGCGGGCAGAGTCCAGCTCCAGCCGGTCCTGCTCCAACCGGACCAGCTCATCTCTTATGGTCAACTTCTCTTTCTCCGCCTCCCGTTTCTGAGCCTGCAGGAGGGCCTTCTCTTCCTCCAGCTAAGAGAAAGAGTAAAGGGTGAGACTTGGAGAGGAAGCTGAGACGTTCCAATTCATTTACTTTAGCTCTTTGTTTTCATTCTTCACAAAACTACTGTTGTAACTTGTTGTGTGTGTAACCAAGGGCAACATCATGAATGTGCTCTTATCCCCGTTTGTTTGATTCGTTGTATCGAGACTACAAGACACACGAAATAGGGATAAATGGAGACAGATACGGGGTGTAGTGTAGTGTTGCTCCAACACGTAAAAACACTTTAGCCAACTTTAGCAGCAACCACTCAGTGAAGTTTGCTGACGACACAACGTGGTGAGACCCTCTACAGGAAGGAGGTCAGCCAACTGGTGCAGGGATAACAACCTCTTCCTAAATGTCGACAAGACCAAGGAAGTTGTTGATTGATTTCCAGAGAGGCCACACCCCTAAACCCCCACTGACCATCAACGGTGCTGCTGTGGAGAGTGAGCAGCACCAAATTCCTGGGGATGCACATCAGGACCTCTCCTGGACAACGAACACTGCATCACTGGCCAAGAAGTCCCAGCGGCGCCTCTACTTCCTATGCAAGCTGAAGAGAGCAAGATTCCCCCCCCACTCATCATGTGCTCCTTCTACCGGGGCACCATCGGCAGTACGCTCTGCTGTCAGGACGCTCAACACCCTCCCATCTGCCCTTGGTTTTGCCTTCCACTTACCTGGAGAATGTAGTTGTTAAGTTCAGTTTTGTCCTGGGCCATTCCCTCATTCATGCTTCCCATTTTGACCAGAGAGTCCCTGAGAGCTGCATCCTCAGACTGCAGCTTGTTGAGCAGCATAGAGAGCTCTGCGTTACTGCCCTCAGCCTGGAGGGGAAAGGTCACACACAACATGAGAACACAGAATATTAAATCTGCAAAATGTTAAATGAGCAAAAGTTTATTTCTCTTACCCGAGCAAGTGCTTCAGCGAGTTGGACTCTCTCTCGCTCCAGCAGCTGCCGCTCAATCTCCCACTGCTGGTGAGTCTCCCTCACTGCAGACAGCTCTCCACGCTGAGCCGAGGCTCGACTCTCACTCTGATCCCACTGCTTTTGTCTGTAGCAAAACAATATGCATGTGGTACTTTAACAATACATTTTTGGGCTACTAATGAGAGGCTCAGTAGGGGAATAATCGTAGGTACTATTTGAGCAGCACAGAGTCCTAAGGGCCCAGTAAAAGGTGAAATACAGTGTATTTTTTTTAGAAGATGAAACATACAGCAGAAGTCATAAGCTTTATAAAGCTATCAAATCTGTTGGGCATATACATACTGGACATAAAAGTAGTGGGGCTCAGTGAACTGAGTCAGCTGGTTTGTCTGATATGTGAAAAATTCATTTCAAGGTGTGAAGGTGTCAGGGCAGCTCCGCTCTGATTTGCATGAAGAGCTGGCATCAGATCTGTTGACCAGTGTTTGGGGTTGTGTTGGTAAAGGAAGTCAGGAGGGGTTTGTAAATGAAGATCTCTCTGTATAGGAAGCTAATACAGATATAATAAATGGCTTCCTGTGGGCGTTTGCTTCCTTGGCTGCACAAGGCTTTGTGGATTAGCGTCCACATCGCATGCACTTAATCACCATCAATCAGCCTACTTACATCCTCTGAGTCTCTGCCTTTGCCCGCCCTCTCTCCTGAATGGCGGCCTCCTTCTCCTCCCTCTCGTGATCTCGCTCTCGCTGTGTGGACGCCACGGTCAGCTGGAGCTTCTCACAGTCCATCTGTAGGATCTGGTTGCTGCTCTGTGCTGCCTGCACTGTCTTCTCCAAGCTCACCTTCTCACTGCAATGTTCATAAAAGAACAGTTATAGTTATACACACAAAAATATTTAATGATTAGAAGCAGATTGTAAAAAGGTAATGTACTGTAATTGTCTGTAAACCTGGCCAGTGTGTCTCTCTCCTGCTTCAGACGGTCCTTCTCTCGCTGTGTTGTCTCCCTTTCTCTCTGAGCAGCATCCTTTTCTCTCTGCAGAGCTTGGTTTCGCTGTTCTGCATCTCTTTTAGCCAAATCAGTCTCTGAAAGCTGCTTGCGCAACTGTTGAAGCGAGGACTGGGCAGAAAGCAGACGCCCTCGAACATCCTGCAAACAACACAAGTGGGGTCACTTACCTCTAGTGAGTAGTAGTAGTAGATAGCTGCTTAGGTTAGAGCAGTGGTTCCAAACTTTTTCACATGAAGGACCCCTAAACTGACACAAATTAGACCATGGACCTACTATTTGATAAGATTTAGTCCCAGATTCCCCCATCTGATAGAATTTTTGTTTTTAGATGTTTTATTACAGAAAGTGTATGAAACCCATGTTCAAAGTAGTTATACATTCTGTTATTGTGTTACTTATGGTTGGAAATATTTTGAACATTTTGGTGAAAAAAGGATTCCCTTTTTTGCTGGGGACCCCCTGGAACACCCTCAAGGACCCCTGGGGGCTCCCCGGACCCCACTTTGGGAATCACTGAGTTAGAGGACTGCTGTAATGTTGTTACTGACTGTTTCCAGGCGGGAAGTAAACAATCGTAGTCCCCTCTGTCTCTGTAATTATTGTCTAAAATATGTGAACATTTATATTCTCTCAATACATGTGCATCATAATAACCTGGGAAAGTATTATTATGAAAACACACAGTTCTTACAAAATCAGCATTATTTTTAGTTGTCTCTTTGTCCTCAGCACATTAAACACAAAATTAAAGCACAATATCGCCAGTGTGCATTCTTCCTGAGACAATACTGTAATCATTTGAAATGAATGAATTGAAATGTCACCTGCAGCTGGAGCGTCTTGTTTGTGACTGCAGAGCGCAGAGCTGACAGCTCAGGGAGAGGAGCCAGCGAGGAGGGCCGAGGGGGAGAGGACGACCTGCGAGGAGAGGAGGAGCGGTGAGGGGAGAAGCCACGGATCAATGCTAGCAGCGGAGCCCCGGTGCTGTCCTGGTCTGCCTCGGATGACGACTCTCCATCGGACAAAACAGTCTACAAAAGAAAACTAAAATGAAGAACTCCCATACTTGTGATATAAAACCGTGTGCATATGTGTAGTTGTTTACCTGAGCGATGTCCCGCAGAGTGTCCAACAATGTCTCAGTGTGAGCTCTCATCACCTGCATGTCAGTCTCATCGTTGTCACTCTGCTCCTGAAGGAAAACATAATGAAGAACAGACACCTCAGTCACTTCGAGGAGGAAGATTAATGCAACTGAAAAAGCATTACAGCCTTCTTGTCAACAAATCCATGAAAAGACCAAAAGCAACAATGTGTTAGTCCTTCCCTCAATACTTTCTGACTTCCCTGTCTGTGGTTCTCCGCTACAAGTCCATTTGTTCCTAAAGAAGACATGTAACCCTGACTTTTTTTAAAATACAGTTGGGCACTGTAGTTTTTGGCAAATGTTACTCAAACAGGAGTAAATACTGTATTTGTAAGGGACTACTTTCAGCTGCAGATTGATACACATTTGGAGGAATAGTGAGTGTGTGTGGTGTCAGTCAGTCCAAAAGTGTTGCTCATTTCATTTTTGACAATTAGAAAAAAAGGACTACCCTCTCACCTCAGCCCTCCTCATCAGTATGACAATTTCTCTGTCTCTCTCTTCAATTTGGCCCTTTAGTCTCTCAGCCTCTCGCACTGAATCTGACAACCTGAAAGTCAACACAATGGGAACCGTTAAAAAGGCCTTCATACAAATGTTTAATTTATAACAAACCTGTAAGAGAGCTAAACCCAGTCACTGACCTGACGTTGAGCTCACTTCTCTCTGCGTCTGTTCTGGTCTGAAGATTCATCATCTCTGCCACTCGTTCTCTCAGCTTCTGCTCGAGCTGAACCCGCAGAGCTTTCTCCTGCTCCAGGGCCAGAGCTGCTCCTCCCTCCCGGGTATGCAGGGTGGCAGACAGACCTGCACAAGACACCTGAGCAGAGTGGGACGTCCGAGCCAGCTCATTACGCATATCTGACAGGTCCCTGAGATTGGAGAGAGATTGACACAGAGAGGAAACTGTTATTACCATCAAAGATTCAAATTACAACCCAGAAAATGGCATCATGTGGCAAACAGTTAACACATTGTTGACCTTTCAGTGGCGCTCTTCAGTTCACAGACATGCCGCCGAAACCCGACTACTTGCCGCCATAGCATCAGCAGTCGACTGTGCTCAGTACTGAAGTAACTGTTGAAAGACTGAAATGGGAGCCAAAGACAGAAATAACATGTCAATTATCTTTAAATTGTTCTCCATTTAAATTGTTTTACTGTTTTGTAAGCATCCCTCTATCACCTCCTCTTCTCTCCTCCAGTCAGACTCCTTTTGTTCCAATTCCTCCCTGGCCTTCGTCCAATCAGCAGTGAGCCTGCGGATGTCCTGACTGAGAGCCTCATTGGCAAAACTGGCCTGCTCTAGCTGCTCTCTCAGCATGGCATTCACCGCAGACAAACTGCTGCTCCTGAAAACACACGAGGGACAAACTAATTATGTTGACGGAGCAAGAAGGCAAAAACAAGTGATATTGTGTGACATTGTGTAATCAGTCACCTCTGCTGTTCTTCCTCCAGACGGATTAAAGCGTCCTCCAGGTTGCTGCTTGATTCTTCTTGATGACAACCATTTGAGGATTCACTGTGGCTCTGAAGGAGAAGATAGTTGATGGTTTAAGTGTTACTTGTGGAAAGTTAATGTCGTCTTTCCGAGAGTCAAAATCAATAAACGCCACTCACACTTAACCTGTGTTTCTCCAACTCTGAGGACCGCTCCTGCACCATCTGCTCTAGATCCCCACACCTCTTTTTGTACTGAAGTACCTAAAGTAGCAAGAAAACTATTACTGACTTGTAACATCCCCGAAGACTACATCTCAGCTGAAGACAGAGTCAAACAATCATACCTTGGCCTGCAACTTCTGCACGAGCTGCGCCTGCCTCTGCTGACCCTCCTGGTACGCAGTGAGTTTACGCTTGTAGGCCGCCTGCTCCTCATCCAGTCGCCGGCGTAAATCCAGGTTCTGCTGCGCCAGGCTGCGTGACTCCGGTGAATCATGGTCCCCGTCTCCCGTCTCAAAACGTAGCGCCTGCTCCAGCTGTGGGTTTAATACAAAGTAAGAGGCAGGGGGGTGATGTTTGTTTCACAGATCTACACAGTGCTGTCATGCTGTGAATTTAAAATACCTACACGTACAGTTAATTCCAACGTACTTAGTATTTGAGATTGAAAGATCATTCGTGACCTTGAAAACTGGAGCTGGATCGAACAGATACTGAGGGCAACCTGGTTATTCTTCCAGTAAATGCTCTAAGTCAGTGCTCTATTTTATGTAACAATTATGTGTTCTTTTCTATTTTCAAGAGAAATTACCTCAGTCTTTAAAAAATATTCCCCACTACCGCCCTGATATTTAACATATGCCCAAACCTGTGAATATTCAGTAGTATCATGCTTACTTTAGGACCTAAAAGCCCCTGACTCAGTCTTTTTTTTTATATGGATCTATAAGGAATGTTGTAAATGTTTAACACTCAAATGTAGTATGTGTATTATAATTAATAAAATAGAGGACAGCGATAGCAGAGATTTTACACTTTCACACTGTAGAGGCTAAACCCAAGCTTTAAGCCCCTGAGGTGCTCTTCTACGGGTAGAGTAATTGACGCACTTTTTACCTTTTTGATCAATGAAAATCCAAGTCATACTTGCAGTTAACACCATTGGTTCAATTTATTTCCATGAGATAATCGTTGGGTTTCCAGACAAAATACTGCTTGTGTATGCTTGTGTGGTGTTGGTGTGCGTGTGTCTGTGTGTCCGTGTGGTCAAAAACTGTATGTACTTCCCGGTTGCACCTGAGGAACCAAAGATTGGTTCCTATTTATACCAAGAGCACTAATTGGCTCTTACACACACTATATTGTTTTCAGGATCATTGTTTTGCTGCACTCATACTGTAGTTGTAGCCCCAGTATTGTTAACTGTTGCTCTGTATCCCACATTATTTGTGTTTTTATGCATATTGAACTACTAATTAGGACTACAGGTATAATAAGTATTTCTGATTCCAACAGGAGAAAACAAAGTTGCAGCATCCCAGTGTGACCACCATAAATATCTGCCTGTACTGTATAAAAGATGCAACTGGAACTGAGAATTTGACATCTATAGACAACAGAATTACATGTTGATGTATTTGAAATTGAACTGCAATCTTCAGAAGTGGCTTTAAGGATAAGGATGATGATATCTTTAATTACAATAAATGCAATTACTTGAAAGAGAATAAAGGCCTAAAGCCACTCACTTACTAAGGTAAGTCATATTTGGTACAAGGATAGAAAAGCAGTTATCTCAACAATCTACAAGACTGTTTAATATTATTTTACAGTAGCCTAATATATGGAGTTTTATAAACTACCTTATTTACCTAAAGGAACTTCATCCGAGTTGTCTTTTGTTTTTGCATGCAGTCTTGCATGTTTCCTTCAGTAATGTTCAACCCAAAATGAGATGTGTGGAGCCCACCCACCACTACACATACTCCCGTCTCCACTGAAGCCCCTGTTTACAGTCGCCCAGGGTGACAGACGCCATGGCAACATTCCACTTCAGCTCATTCCAGCCCCATCACCTGGGAGACCAGCAAATCTCAGACAAAGAAGGGCCAGGAAAATAATGAAATGGGAAAAAAGCAAAGTGCCACAGCATTCCCTTTAGGTGTATGTAACCTTGAGGATTTTGAACGTCTTGAGATTGTATTTTGAATACAAAGAGGGGGGATGAGGGTCAGTCATTTGTAGAAACCATGATACTTGATCTATCTAGTTTCTCTCATCCAATTCTCAAATCACTGCTCCTATTCTGCCCACCTTACTATCAGTGCCAGTTGCTGTTGTCCTGGCGTCTTACCCTCTCGCTAATTGCACTGTACTTGATGGCGAGCTCGTCTCGGTCGGCTCTGCTGTGTGCCAGCAGGTCCTCCAGCCTCGCCAGCTCTCCCTGCAGCATCCGGTTCTCCTCCTGGAGGGACATAACAGAGGACATGGCCCCGGCTGCTGAGAGAGAGGGCAGACGGAGACAACGGTCAGGCAAAGAAAAGTGTCAAAACATACATTTGATATGATGGGAGAGCAGATTGTTGCCACTTACAGCTATCGTTGAGGTTCTTTGTAACAATCTCTCGTACTCGTGCAGGTAGACATGTAGGGGGGGCGTCTGCTGAAGAACCCCGGACGGTTAGCCTCTTCTCCTCAGACAGAACGCTCTCCTCCAGCCTCTGATGTACACAACACAAACATTTGATGCTTTACCTTTGAGGCATTTAGAGAGAAAATAAACCACGAGAGACAAAAATGACCCAGCAATTATAGAGTATTATAATATATTATACAGGCAATATAACAATAAATAATAATCTGGATGATGATGATTTGTTTGATAAGTGCCACAAGTATACCCCCCTTTTTCTATTATCATTTTATTTGGTCTTATGTGTCTGTTTGTTTTTCACTACCATTGCCCATCTGTAAAATGCAATGTTAAAGCTTCCCATGTTCAGGTAGTCAAGCCGTTAAGCATAAAAATATGTGGAAGAGCTAGACAGTAAAATGAAAATTCAATGTAGGCTACTGCAAATCCCTTGCCCACCATACCTATGGACAATGATAGACAGTATGTATCTACTTGCAGTAACACTGATATGTCCAACCTACACTGTGAAAGGAATGCTTTTCCAAATTAAAAAAGAAAAGAAAAGAAATAAATAAAAGAAAAGTGCCAAAAGACTAGGTGCCATAGTAGTTACAACAAAACTGCTGATGCATGACAACACAATATCAACACAAACAAGCACTCACATAAATCAGCAGCTTTATTCATCACATCACACAGCAGTACTGTATGTTAAGCGATGGGGGATGGAGGAAGGCCCGGTGCACCTCACCTGTATCACAGACTCCAGTTTGTCGGAGTCGGTGTCTGGGTTTTCCGCAGCACTCATCGTAGCGGCAGCAGATATTTAAAACCCTCCAGTGAACAGGATTAACTCCGAGTGAATACGACGTCTTCACAAACTCAACTGTCGATCTGTTGCTTTCCAGCAGGTGCGATAAAGAAGAAAAACTCCCAGCCTGAAGCCGGTTGTGTGTTTGATGCTGTTGGAGCCGACAAAGTTTGGTCGCAGAGCAGAGTGTACCCGTCCTTTCGCTTCCTCCGGTAGACAGGCACAGATTGAGGACAGCGGGATTAACAGGGTTTAAAGATTCACACCCCTCCACCTCCTCCACTACTCCACGCTCACTGCTCGCATTTAACAACCCTCCGGACCAGACCACTGCTATTCAACTGCACAACAAAGATAAGCCCAAATCAAACTGTAATAGCCCTATAAGACACTCTACAAGGGAGAAGGGAGAAGCTACAAGGGGGAAAAAAAACACTAAAAATATTTTGACCATCGTTTTAGTATGTTGCAAAGTAAAATATATCGATTTTCAAAACAGAAATTTAGAGTAGGCTAGGGGAGGTTGGGGTCAAAGTTTTTAGAGCAAATAACTAGGCTACAAAGATCCTTTTCTTCATAATTTATAACGGTAGGGGTTCTCAATGTGCAGTAGATAGAAATTACTAAATCATTTTAACTTTGCATCAAGTCATCAGTAATGTGAGGGTTGCAAATACTGCCAATTCCATTAAGAATCAACAGCCCACTTTGTAGCTTGAGCTTAAAGCTGCAGGGCCCCATTAACCGGCTAGCGGGCCAAGGGCAAAAGCGCTCCCCAACTTAATCCAGTTATAACATGACTTAAAATAGTAATGTATAAGTCGGTCTTAGTGATGAATCTACAGAGAATTATTACAGACTAAGTGGCTCCCCTCGGCTTCATGCACCTTTATAGTGAGTTTTAGTTGTTGTTTAGGTGTCTGTCTCGCAACTTTATTGTTATTGTCTCACCACTTTCATAGTGTCGTTTTCAGCCACAGCAGGCAGCTGTTTTCAGAGAAAAAGCTCTAAAAAAAAGTACCTGCTCAGCACCAAACAGCAGACAGACATAGTTAGAGATTAAATTTAGCAGCAAAAGAGCCAGATTGGTAGAGACCAAAAACAGAGCTAAAACTTGAAGGGCACTCACATGCCCTATTTCACATTGTTAATTCAGTGTGAATTTTCCATGAACTGATTTTTCCAATTATTCCGACACCACATGAATGAATGTTAACGAAAGTGAAAATAGTTTGTGTATCGCTAACTATATCTAGGTGGGCGGTGGTTGTTCATGGGACGGTTGGCTTGTCGGGGGTGAACGTAACAAACCGCACCCCTCTGTTAAAAATGTAAGGCCCGGACACACAGAGCCGACGGCCAAACGTCGGCAGAAAAGGCAGTTGGGCTGATCAGTCTCCCCAAATTGGTCAAAAAAGTGCCTTGGAACACACCAAAGCGACGAGACGTAATACGTCTCCATAACAGCAGGCGGTGCTAATCTGTATTGTTGCCCAAAAATGAAAACTGGCAGCTGATTGGACGACCGCATCAAATGGGTCTTGTTTCTCCAGAAATTCAAAGACAGACTGTCATGGCAGCTTGTTCAGAATCAAGGGGGTAAGCTTCGCTTCAGAACGCGAACCTCCTATGGCGCCATTTTGATGCTACCAAACGATCACCCGACGTTAGCATCCCATTAACTGCCATTCATTTTGACGTCATTTTGACGTCACTTTGACAGCGAATAACTTTACATCTGAAGCGTTTAAAGACTTTTTTTGTCCATTGTTTATTTCTAAAGAAACACGACAATGTATAAAAGGCTCCATTACCTTGTATCTCACGTTATGGCTCCGTAGCAGACGTTTTTATAAAAATAGGCTAACGATTATGTCATAACCACACGACTTACTGTCGCACAGTAGAGGAATTACCGTATAGTACAGGAGAAGCTCACAGGCAGTTTCGACTTACATTCGCTGTTTAAGTTTAATTACTGTTAATGTTAACTAGCATTTTAGTTAGCAATAATTAGCCTGTGCCTATGTTATCTCCTTACATATATCTACGCTCTCCGTCTCTGTAAGAATGGGAATGATTGAGATTTCTCTTGGCACAGCTACCAGAAGACTTTCAGACACGTTGCTCACGTCACATTTATGTCGTCTCTCTCAGTTAGAGTCTGCGCATTAACGCTCAGCCATCACCGGAAAAGTGCTATCCTTCACTGGTCTCCGTCCAGAGCAACGGGATCTGTTGGTCCAGTTTATATACTGTCTATGTTCAGAATACGATTTCATATTGTACAAAAATAGTTCACTGAAACGTGTTTCTGAAAACATTTTAAGCGAGAAATAGGCCGTGCAGTTGCTGAATCTGTCTTCATTTCAGATCAACAAAGGTCAGTTTAAAATATTTTCGTCAGATTTTGAGAGACTGTAGTCCGCTGTAGTCACGCTCATTCCGCTCCCCGTTTCTGGGTTAGCACTCTACCAATCAGATGGGTCATTTGAGTCCGACTGCCGGCAGTGCCCGCTCCGCCGATTATACATGTCAAATCGGCCAAAATTAAGGACGACGGCCCCTCGGACGGACGACGGCACGGAACACACCGAACAGACTCGAGTCACTGACCTCGCCAGACTGTCCAACGGCCGATTATCAGCTCGGTGTGTCCGAGCCTTTACAGATCGCCTTCTGATGTTAGGTGATGGCTACCCATCACAAAGAAGACGGAGGTTTAGTTTTGGTTTGGGTTACAGGGTCAACACAGGCAAACAGACTAAAACATTGGCTTGTATAAAACTGTAGGCGGCAGCTCAGACAGCTAACAAAACATAGGGGTGATGAAAATATTATGAATGATGATATTTATTTATTTATTTATTTAATTATTGTATTTATCAGGGACATTACTTATAACATTATCACAACCAAATGTGAGAGATGCAAGGTTTTTTAGGATGTCCAGCCTCTAGCTTTTACAAAAACAATCACAGCAACAAACACAGCACACCAAACAGTTATCAAACGCACCTTTGTCTATAGTGAACAAAAATGTGTAAAGTTAAGATAAACAATTTATCGTTTAATCAATTTGTCGATTGACAGAAAATTAATTGGCAACTGTTTTGAAAATATATTAAATAAATTTTTCTGAGAAAAAAAAGCCAAACAGTTTGCAGGTTTGCTTCTTTTCTCTGTCTTTTGTGATAGTAAATTGAATATATTTGGGTTTGGAGTGTTAGTTGGACAAATCAAGACATTCAAAGACGTCGCCATAGGTTATAGAAAATGTGGCAGGCATTTTTCACTTTTGTCTGACATTTCACAGACCAAAAGAGCAATTGAGAAAATATGCTGCAGATTAATCAAAAATGAAAATAATCATTGTGGCTTTACCATGGTGTGCACTCAGTTGTTTTTGATTGGAGGAAAGGCTTCCAGATGACCCTGTTCTACCCTAAAACATAATTGCAACACTATCCATGCAGCATGTTTAAAATATATCAGAATAATGTCACAGCTGCCTAAACCATAAGGCTTTAAAACACTTTTCGAAACAATAAACTCATAATAAAAACTGAGTTATCTACAGATGTAAAACTATGACACAAACATTAAACATGAGGGGGTCTGCACTGTTTGGATTGTCATAGTTACCGACAAGAGGGTCATTGTGTCAATACCAGACCCCCAGTACAGCCTTACACACAAAACACACACACACACACACACACAAACAGAACGTTGTCACAACACAACTCACAGTAGGTTTAGTAACTAGGTGCATCTATAATAAGAAATGACAGACATAGGCTAGGTTACTGTCGGTATTGGCGGTTTCCCTTCAAATGTTTAAGCATTTAACATTTTGTAACATGTCCACAAAAGTTACTGCTTGTGATGATTACAAACCAACTGCTGAACTTGTATTTGTCCATGTGATGTGAGTGACAAGGCTGCATGAATTTAACCATAACCATATGAGACACTTTTAATGGCTTAACATCTGTGGCGCCCTCAGCTGGCCTGTTAGTAGAAGACTGGCATTGATTCCACAGTGTGCGAGATGTGAGCCTTATATTGTACAACTAGTGAAATACACACCTGTTGCTATTTTATCTTTCATCTTCCACAGACCCAACCCTAGTGCAGCCCAACTGATGACTTCTTACTCCAGCTCTTATGTTTACAACCAGCTACATGCAGCCAAACATTAACTGAATAAACAGGAATCATCCACAACTGCTTCCTCTTCTGGTGTAGGCCTATATTTTAACACTTCATTTGGTATACACATAAAACGAACATAGCATCCTCTTTATCATAACATTAAGGAAACACATCCAAAAAGACACGCCCAAGTTTTCAAAAGTCTGTCAGGAGTTGGAGGCGAGAGGAAGAGGAGAAGGAGGGGGGGGGGGGTTGCACGTTAAACTGTGCAGCATCCGAGCATATTATTAAATTGATTATGAATTGTTTCATAGCAGCAGAGACGGAGATCCAAACACAAACGCGCTGCTATGGAAACAACCGCCTGATTATAAAATACTTTATGGAGCGATATTCATCCACACTATGTTGTGGTGTACGCGGTGAAAATATCCACTTCCCTGTTTGATTAATATTCTCACCTCGACAGATCGGTCTGATGAGAGTTATCCTGTCGTCCCTCCATTTGTGTGAGCGGGCTGTAACATTACAGAAGCAGAAACAAACCTCATCCACAACAGTTATAGATGTAGGTTACCATCATCAGCTGCTGGCAGCGTCGCCTTCCTCCCAAATCCTCCCCATGCTTTTTCCGGGGAGGGACTTCCAGTTCAGCTGCAGCCTGCAGTCTGTTTACAGCACTGTCTGTTACATGTCTGTTTTGCTCATCTCATTTCTGTTAAAACAGTTTGAATGAAATCCATCCATACACATTTTTTTATTACAACTGATTGAGATCAATTTACAAAAATACCCTGAGCCTCAGCAAGTCTTACTATCCAGACAAAATTACTCATTTTTAGTTAGTTAAATATCTTAAATGAAGCTCGCAATAACATGGATCCCAGAATGTCTGTAACCTACTAAATATGGCTATAAGTGTTCTTACATAATTCCAATTGCCTCATTACCTTAGCTGAGATATGTTGATTTCTGAAGTCTTCAAAAACTTACACCATGTAGGCTTTTTAAAGTTTGTTTTTAGACAATAAGGGTCTTATTTTCCTCAAATAACCAAAGTTAAGTCTCTATTGTAAAAAACAACGATTGCTACTGATCTGGTAAACCGTGATCAAATTTATATTAGGTCGACAGATTGATGTGACAAAAATCGCTCCACAGTCAGAAGAATCAGAGAAATCCTATTCGCCTAATAGTCTGTATTACTTGATGAATTTGAAATACTGTTCAACACAATAAACTCAACAAACCCACATTTAAATGGTTTAAATGTATTTAATAAGTTAGTTATTTAAAACGAGAGAACATATTGCAGCTGTGAACTCTACACTCTCACAAGCCTACTAGTTCACTAATAAAAACAAATCAAGAGTCAATGAAATATATTGTTTATTTACAAGAAGACATAGGTTTATATTTTATACATTTTAGATCATTTTCAGAAAGGCACTTAATCAAATACTCGATGCAAATTAGCGACAAGATTGAGGAAATTTCTATTTGGTAAAAGGCACATTTTTAAAAGCAACAAGACACGAAGCAAAGACATATGAAGGGCATACACAAAAACAATCATGAACGAAACATGTTCAAACTTTGAATGACAGACAAATGGCCATCAGGACTTTTTTTCCCCAACACCATGATTAAAAACAATCTGGGTATTTTTTAAGGAAGGCTTAAGAGGTTTAATGTAAAACTAATAATCAAATATCAATATAGCTTTGATCTCTAGGAAATAATGCAACTGAAAACAAAACACACACACATACTGGTTAAAGCTTAACAAAACATTGATACTTTAATGGGTAAACTAACTTTCCCAAAATGGTAAAAACAACTTTGAGATGAGTGGTGCTGGTGTAATGAGAACGGTATGATGGGAGCACGATGTTGTAAATCACAATCAAATCTGATTCTGGACAGACTAACAGTGACAAGGAATAGATAATAGAAATAAAATAAGGGAACATTTGATTTTAGGCAATGGATAGACGTTCTCATCTGGCTATTGTAACGAGACAACCTGTCCTTTCAACCATCAACATGCACATTTGTCTTGAGGAGAGCACATTCTTCAACAATGATGATTTAGGGATCTCTCCTGGCTTCTAAAATCAAACAAAGAGCCCACTTCAAAAGCCGAGTGTGACACAAATATGAGATTGTAAAAAAACATGTACATGTTTACTGTTTCTTTCTCCAGAGTGTGTTGTCTCTGCGGGCTATAGTTTATGTGAACATATTCTTTAAGTGCAGCCAGAACAAATGAGCCAGTCAAGTTTGCCAACAGTTCCTCTCTTTTAGTTTCTTTTTGCCACAATCGTCCGGTCCATGGAATGTATGGAACCTGAGTATTTCTCACCACTCAACTAAACTGCACCCATCCTGATTTGACAGCATCTTTACTGGAGCTGTTGGAGGAGAGGGGTGGGGGGTGGAAGATGAGTGTGATGAGTGTGATGATGATAATGATGATGATGATGATGATGATGATGAGGATGATGATGAGTGCGAAAGAATCAAAAAATAAACATGTTAAACAAAGAACTGTGACAGATGGACAAGATGGACTGTGACAGATGGATAACATGGATTAGTACACAGACAAAAAATACAGGTGACATTTTGTGAAAAACTTACTTGGAGCCTGCAGATGTGAAATCTCCCCACATGTCGGAGCTGGGTGGGGTTGCGGGGCCAGGGGACCCAAAGTCAAAAAGAGAGGCTGGATCTGGAGAATAACAATTATTGAAAGCATGAATACAGTTTAAATCATGTTAAGACGTTTAAAAAAAAAAAATAAAAAATTGATTTGATACAATAGCACGGTGATCACCAGTGTTCGCCTGTACAGCTGAGACTGTCTGCTCTCCCACAGTCGGCAGTATGACACCTCCAACCTTCGCACCTGGTGGAGGTGGGAGTAGACCCCCACCCATTGGCCGGGCTTTGGCTCCACCTGCATCCTTCTTCTTGATGTT
Source organism: Sander lucioperca (assembly GCF_008315115.2). Taxonomy (NCBI): domain Eukaryota; kingdom Metazoa; phylum Chordata; class Actinopteri; order Perciformes; family Percidae; genus Sander; species Sander lucioperca. Next base: position 3,161,677 of record NC_050178.1, read on the forward strand.
CTGTGATTGACAGAGTTATGAGAATGTCTGAAGATCTTTATTGTTTAATTAGTGGCTCTTTTCTTCATAGAATCTGTCAATGTTCAATGTAGTATTTATTCCTTTTGGTAATTCCTTTACATCTGTGATGTTGGAGTGACTCACCCCAATGCTGATCTTGATGGTCTGACCCTCTTTGAAGCGAAGGTCCAGCTTAGGTGCTGTGCTCTCAGAAGCTTCCTGTTTTGCGAGCTCACCTTCTTGCTTTACCCACCTTTAGAAATATTTGAAAGCATGAAAATTATCATTAAAATAATGTTGATAGAGTGGGTCACTGCAGTAGCAAGATACAGATGAGAACACATCAGTATTGTAAACACAACCATCTAAAAAGGTTTCATGTGTGTGGACTTGTGTTACACTCATTTAGGATGAAAACAAATTATGTATATACACAATGGACAAATGTGCACCACACAAAGCAAATGTGCAAGTATTAATGTTGTATCACATTTAAAGATTCATGTAAATGTAGCAAGATGGGCTTATAAACACATGTACCAGGTCATATAAACAGAGGTGTTCATTTTCAGGTCGTATGTATTAACAAAGATCAGATAGTAAAACGGCTATGTAAGATAACTTACTTAAAATGGTCTTGCAAAGCTACGTTGAAGTCAAATGAGTCTCCACGATCAGCAAAACCCAGACCGATAAAAGCATGACGTCCTTTATAAAAAGTAATTGTAAAGACACAAGAACATTAGGGTACCTCATGCATCACATGATAAAAGCTATACAGTATATAATACATATTCCTGCAGTAAGGGAGAGTATGGGCCTGTGACTTACACCGTTTAGCCTGAATGTAAGACTTTTCCCCCTGAAAATTACAGAAGTGAGGTTGTCTTACACTTAAGACTAGATAAATGCTATAAATAGCAATAAATGGCGCCTTGATGTAAGGGAAAAAAAATCCCTTTTAACTTCCATCTACTGACACTTGATAACTGCAGTATAAGACAGAGTTCCTGTGATTGTCTTGAGAAAAGTTAACCTTAAGACTTGTGTCACTATGATATCACATTAAGGATCATGGTGATCAATGAAGCAGACTCAAAATAATTTTAAGTAGCCAAGAAATACACTTTTTAAAATGTAGAAACAGACACAATCCTTGTCTGTGAAAGGCTAATGCAATATTTCACTTCCACAATTCAATCTGAATACAGATTCTCTTGAAAAAGAAAAAATGTACTATTAATCTAGTTAAGACCAGTTGGACACAGTCTGTCATGTTTTTCTTATATAATTTAAGATAAATTTCTACATTTATATTTAAACTGATATAATGTATTTTTCTATAAATGTGACATAACATTTGAGATGTCTTTAGTACAGTATATCCACCTACTTCTTATTTCCAAAAGTCTCTGATGAAAATGTCTTACCATTGCCATCTTCTATCCGGATCACAAAATACCTGCTGGAGTCTGTGACTGATTCAACTACACACCCTGGATACTGTTCGACTGGAGCTTGGGCAAACAATTCCCCTGCAAAAAACAAATATAGAGAAAATGATGCCTTAGGGTTATTTTCTGCATTGGGAGTAATCAAGTAGGAAGGTTGGTTGCAAAGGACAAAGAAAGATTGCAAGTTTGTTGAAAGGCTCTTTGATCACACTGTGACAAACAAACACATTTTCTCAATGATAAATGTGACTGGAACTGTATAATTGGCAAGTCTTTCCAGGGATTATTTTGAATTGTTAACTCTGAAAAGGGCAGCAGCACTACTTGCAGCCTCTACTCTGCTGCAAATTCACCAGAGGAGATACTCACCTGTACAACTACAACCCAAAACGAACCACGCATTTGTAACTTGAGCACATGCTTAGCAAACATGGCAGAAAAACTAGAATTACCGCCTCGCGGGTTGTATGCCTCCGTCAACCATTCAAGTGGCAGTTTACATCCATGTCTAGGACTCATATTATATATGTAGTCCCACCCACACCCACACCCACACCCACCCACACCCACACACACACACACACACACACACACACACACACACACACACACACACACACACACACACACACACACACACACACACACACACACACACACACACACACACACACACACACACACACACACACACACACACAACCCAGCAGCATAGAAGATCTATACAATCACCAAAGTTCAAGGTGGGCACCCAAGACAACTGCCAAGAAAACGTTTTTCTTGATTTATGATCAAACCAGTCCCATTTTTCTTGGTACACCAGCAGGGTGGTTTACCAAGCTTGGGTAACTTTTAATCCAGATCAGAGAATACTACCGCAGTCAGGTTCACTCATGCTGTGTACCAGTGTTTTAGTACTAGAGATCAGTCTTGGTCTCAGGACGATTTTTTGAGGTCTCGGAATCAACCACATTTTTACTCGGTCTTGTCCCAGTCTCAGATAAAGAGGACTCTGGATTTTATTTTAAGACCGGTCAAGACCACAACTGCCTTTTTTTTTTTTAAAATCAAGGCACACTTATGGCAATAAAAGAGGAAAATGAAGAATAATCTTTATTTTTTATGGGAATGTGGCTCTCTCAGATAAATTTGAGGAGTGCCTATGGTTAGCATTTTCCACATTTTATTGTGTCATGCAGTGTGGGACTTGCCCTGTCTTGGTCTTGACTCAGTCTCAAGCCCTCAAAGTCTTGGTCGTGTCTCAGTCTCGATACACTCTGGTCTTGGTGATGACCTGGTCTCGGTTTAGGTGGTCTTGACTACAACACTGCTGTGTACCATACGTTTCAAGTCTCAAACATTTTTGAACCACCATCTTGTGCCACCTAATTGTGAACACATTTGATCCATGTAACACTAACAAAGCTAGACAGAGCAGACAGGGCAATGAGGCAGTCTCATTGTTTCATGGCTAAACTGGTGAGGATTTCTCACTATCTTTCTGGCTACACTGTCAAGTCTGCTCTAAAGTTCATTGGAAATGATGGCTCACTTTACAGTTACTTAAACAGTCAGTGTTTTACTTACACTTAAGTACTTTGGTGAAAGGTTGCGTAAAAACTTAACTGTAAGCAATTTATCTTGGCGACATTAGTTAAAAGACATACAAAGAATTCATGTGGTGAATTATGGACACATAACATTTATCTTCAAGAAGATGTCAGTTTGTTTACCTGTGTTTTTGTCCTCTAACTTAATGTAGGCCATCTTGTCTTTAGCAGTGATTTTCATCCTACCACTCCATGCAGGTTCATCCAGCTTCCAGTCAGCAGCACTAGAAAAACAGGAAGCACACATCTGAACATGAAAGTGGCTGACTTGATCACTGTTTATACACAGGCAGCTGCAGCTTTTCACAGCAGGAGGATGTGAAACTAAAAGTTTTCAGGAAGACTAAAATGAGGCATTCGTGTGACAAAAGAAAAAGCAAACCTCAAGGTCCACTTAGAAACTTTTTCAGGGGCTTTCAACCACAACTTGCGGTCTTCTTTTTTCATCATGAGATCTGAGCAAATCCGATCCATGGAAGAAGACCGTGAGATAAAGTGGAAAGCACCGGAAAAGGCTAGTAAGTGGACCATGAGTTAAGTGTTGTGGTTTGTCCAACTACTGTTTCCAATAATTAGACTCAACCTGACAACAACTTAATTTATTTTAAGAGAGTATAAAGAAGAGGCCGTCAGTTAGGTAGAAAGGTATCCCCTCTAGCTAACGTCAGATAATGTTTTCATAAATGTATTTTTGATAATTTTGTCAGCAAAACAAACACACATTGCACTGAACTGGCTACAGTTTAGCAATAGTCCATGCATTTATTGTTGAATTAATCATAACGCAAACTCAATTTACTGACACTTCGTGGACACTTAGCTAAAGTTAGTTAACCGCTAGCATTAACTACACACCTCTACATCCATTATCGGACATAGACTGAGCCCTGCCATTTTTAAACTTTCAACGCTTAACATTATCAGCAATGTCATAATTTCTAATGTCTTTCACAACTAACGTTAACTTTTTAAATGACAGCAGATGTAAGTCGCAGTCAAGGAACTTTTTGTTGACCAAGTCGGGATGATTGTGTCCGATGTCAGTGAGCAGATCACAGTTAACGTTACAGCAGCGAGGTGCGTTTGGAAACAATGCTAACGTTATATGCGCATCTAGTACATGTATCAGCTAGCTAGCTGTGTCTGTTTATCTAAGTCCTTAGTAGATACTGGCTATGTTGGCTGCAACCGTCACTTTGCAAGGAAATAAAGAAAAGTTGAAAGACATCCTAACAATTGCTTGTCCGATAATGGATGTATTGTCGTTAAATTAGCTTGGCGACGGACACTTGTCTAGCAGCCAGTGAGACTCGTCAGCTCATTGCTTTAAAAACGTTTTACTCTCTTAGCTCATCTTACCGATATCCACGGTTAGAAGCCCGAGGCGGGATCCGGTAAACATGAACCTCTGGCTTTACGCAGAGCATTGACTCATAACTGTTGTCTTCTGCCATTTTGTCCAGTTTTACTAACTATCAGAACCAACTTCCGAGTCCGACTTTCACACCTCTCCTGGACCAGACAAGATCCCAAAACGAGCCGCGGTGCTCGATTCAAACAGCGCCGCGTCTGGTCAGGATGATTTGAGCAGTGGTGGAGGAAGTTCTTCTTCTTCTTTGAGGTTTTACGGCAGTTGGCACCCATTACTGCCTCCTTCAGGTTTTATATATAATACATCCATGGTTTTACCCTCACTCATGTTCCATTCATCTTAAAACCGACTTTCCAGTCCTGTCACTCTTAAAAAACTAACTAACATTTTCCTTCCTTGACCACTCTCTAATATACTTTTAACATTGTAATCTGTTCTCCCTGTTTACTGTAATTGTGTCACCATTTCTTGCCTTTCCTGTGTACATTTTCTGCATGACAGAAGGACATGCTCAACTGTTCCAGCCTCCTGGCACAAATCACAAAGACCCTTTGGGTGTTTTCCCATAATGAAAAGTGTAAGCTACTGTTAAGGTTACTGTTCCCAATTCTCAGCCTGCTTATTGTTACTTGCCCTTTCCTTGTAGTTCCCCCTACCCTTCCCCTACTTCTTAACATGCCTACTCTTTTTTGGATTGAGTGTTAATGCCTTCCTTTTATTGTGTTATCCCAATGCTCCTGCCACTGCTGATTTACCTTTCTCTACACTATACCTTTTCCCTCTGCTTTTGATAATTTAATATTGACTTCAACAATTCTTTTTTTGACTGCCTCTTTTGCCAACTTGTCTGCTCTCTCATTTCTGGGGATGAGCTGGGAGCCACATGAACGTTATATTTTTCCCCTATCTAACCGTTCTGAAGTTTGTAAACAAGACTTGTGGTGGAGGAAGTATTCATATCCTTTACTATTGAATACAACTACTAATGCCACTGTAAACATACTAGTCTACAAGTTAAACTCCTACATTAAAAATGTTACTTTATTAAAAGTATGTAAGTATAATCAGGAAAATGTATGTCTAATAATCTGAGTCAAAGTGGGGAATAATTCTTTAAAAAAAAGTATTTATATGAACCATTTTCAGTTTATTCCTATCTGTATCACAATACGTAATTTAGAAACAATATATGCTTCAAAGTCATCCAACTTTCTGCTCAAGAACCAACAAGTTTGAAGTGTGTTTATTAAAGGGTATTCAAATTTCATTTGTTTTTCAAGTTTCAAAAAATAACAATGACATCAAAACAGCCTCAAAGTAGCAAGTGGCTGTGAATGACAAAGCTTCATCTGTGTGGATCACATACGGGATGGGCGTTTGCTTTTAATTATCAATTTAAAATGATTACAAATCTATTTTATTTCAATCATTGAAGCTGATCCTTCGGTAATACTATATTAAGTAAACCATGTATATTTTATAACAATAATATTGAGATGTTAGAGCTGCAATAGGCAACTTATATTAGTTTAAGCCATATTTAGCTAAGTATGCTGTAAGTGTAGAAGCAAGTTGTTTAATTTACCATTAATCATACTTTAAATCCATCACTTTCCTTGTGAATATTTCCAATCAATGGTTTGGACACTGGAAAAGATTTGGATAAATTATGGTCAAAGCAGTCATGCAACCCTTCGGTAAGAAAAACATTATTGCACCCTTACTGAGTGTGATTTTTGAATTTATAAACTGTGCCTCAATGACATAGGATGTATTCAATAAAATAATTAACCTATCACAAGGGCCAAAAAGCTTAAGATTAACAAGCACTACCCATTGGAAAGTGTACGTAAGTAACCAGGGATCATTTGTCATTTAAGGCATACAAGTGTCAAAGGGCTCAAAAATTGCTGCAGTAACTGTCAGTACTGGTAACTCATCAGTATTTGATGAGATTATTGATTTCATGGTTTGCAAACTTTTATTTTCAATCAGTGGCAAACAATGGTGCAAAGTCCTTTTGTGTGAAAAACACCCAATGAAAGACATTCATCAAACCAGGGAGCGGAATTTGGCTTCGTTCTAATATTTTTTGTGATCATTTATGTAGTTTTCACCACAAATTTCCATGACCCTTTTCAAAATTAACACAATTCTCATGTGGCTATATCATCCTCCATGCTGAGCATCAAATAGTTTTTTCTGAAGACCAAAGATCTTAATAACGCAATCAGTCAATATACTACTTCAACTGGTGTCAAAACAGATCAAAGTCCTCTGTCCTAGGCAGATGCAGTGCAGTTAGCCGTAAAAGAAGTTCCAATTTAGCCATTCTGATTAGAAACAGCAAGGCAACACACACATGGAAATGTATGCACGATAACATAAGATTTTCAATTCATGAATAGGTCTGACTTTTTCCACTTTGATAAAATTTTATATGACACTACCAATAAAGTTTCCTAAGCAGGCTACATCATCTAATCTCTGATACACTACTGATCTCCTGACTTAAACATACTATGTCTCGGCAAAACAACCCACAAACATGAAGAAACATCAGCGGTTTGAAACAAAAGCTAATTTAAAACATAACACAGCACCGGTAATTAGGCAATATGTAAAAAATAATCCAGGGAGTAAATTCATCTTTATTGCTTGAATAAACTTAGATTTAGTGACATTCTGTCCTTCCGATCTATAATCTTTGGCCACAGGCTGTGTGCCCACCAGGCATTTCTTCCAAACCGAGGCCTGTGGACTGTGTAAAGTGCTGGCTGGGCCTCTGCCATTGCTATGCAACTACAGTATTAAAACGCACTTTTAAAGTACAGTGCACTCTTACATTAGTGTTGGATCAGTTTGACTTTCTCTCACCTTGCACTTATGATGCTGAGCACACAGTAAAACCCCAACACTGTCAAGCACCTAATTTCCACTGAACCCAACAAACCAGCTTCCCGGGCCAGCTTCCCGGTGGACACCCAGCCATGATCCAAGCTCCATCAGTGGAAAGGCCAGCTTGTTCGCTTGTACCTCTCCGGGGAATTCCCAGATTTACGAGCTCTCGTTATTCTCCCTGAAGAGACAGACACCTGATGCCCTGGCACACGGGCGGCCAATCATGCTTAAAATCATAGGGCACCTCATGGTACATCAAAGTATCACAGTGTGTAGGGATGTGAGGCAAAAGCCTGTTCACAGTGTGGAACAGAAGGGGTTTCAGATCTTTGGCTGATCTCTGCCAGCCCCTTGCAGCGTTCCACAGAGGGAAAAGACAAGGTGAAAGGCAAAGACCATGCCAGTAAGCAGAGTAGAGAGAGGGTGGAGAAGTTCATTTCATTCCATGCTACGTCATCATATTTCTAAAGTCTGTCAAATTTTGTGTCATCCCACCACTCTGCTCTTTATACCACACACAACCCCCTTAACTGCCACCCTTTATGCCCTCTCAGGGAGACAGCTGACTCCTTGCAGCAGGTAGCTCCTGCTTATCTGCAGAGTCGGAAGCCTGAGGTGCCATCTGGACCGGTGGGCTGGCGGATCACATTATTGTTTGGACGAACTGGTTCTGATGGTTGCTGCACGCTCATACGAGCTGGCCTAATGATATGAGGAGAAATAAAAAATAAATAAATTACAGTGTTTTTCACATCTAGGCGTTTTAACTACTGTGAGAATTAATTGTTGTAATTTCTTACCTGTCCTGACATGGATTGTCCTGAGGTGTATCATCTGAAGACGCACTACCTAAGATCCTTCTTCGGGCCTCCGCGTACTCTGCCTCCCGCTGGGCCAAAGACTTCATCTGCTGCGAGGGACGGGTCGAGGATGCAAGGTTTCCTGCAGTACCGTTATTTGAAGGACGTTTCAAAATTCGAATTTGTGGTGGGGGTGCTGCTGGCAGAGAGTCATCCTGGATTACAATAGCAGTTCGAACAGGTGAGCCACCTGAACCCAAGCTGGACTTCCTGTACAGGTTAAAAAAAAAAAAAACAGGTAATAGGAATACAATTACTGGAAAAAACTTCTATGAAATCTTACCATGTATTGAACATTTTTGATAAATTGTCTCTTTGCTTACTTTGCCTCCTGGTTTATTTTCAGTTTAGCCTCAAGCCTTCTCTCTATTTCCTGAGGAGAAAACATACTTACACATTATAACATTTGTATTACTGCCCAACAACTTCATTATCTGTTCATGAGATCCCGATTTCTAAATTGATGACTGGTTGCTGGAATATAAGAAAACATGCTTTTGAAAGATATGACATATTTCAATCATTACAAATCAATATACATATGTTATATACATTTTCAGACAGAAGTTGGAATTTATATTTAGTGTTAAACCAATTCAAAGTCAACATCTTAAACTGTAAACATATCCCAGTATCAGATCATATCAACACGTTGCCAGCTGGTGGATTTCAGTTTGCTCATCAGAATAAAAAACAAAAATGGAGAACCTCAACCATTACATTAATATCCATAATAATAATAATAATAATAATAATAACATCATGTACTGTCACAAAAGTGACATGGACATGTTTTTGCAGCCAATCAAAATGTAACAGATCATTTTATCACAAATCAAACTGGTTCATCTACCAACACACGCTAATCAATGGTTTTACTGACACTGGAAATGATAAATTATGTTCAAAGCAGTCATGGAACTAGGGCTGTTCGATTATGGAAAAAAATATAATCACGATTATTTTGGTCAATACTGAAATCACGATAATTTAACACAATTACTCGTTTACTTCTGGAAAGATGTTGCAACTTAAAAAAACAGTAAAAACTGTGGAATTTGCCTTAATACTTTTCCTATTTAAACTTTATTTTTTTCATTCAGAACACAAGAGAAAATAGGAGTTTATTTGCAAAACGTAATGAGCTAAATAATTGTTTTTCTCGATTATTCAGTTTTTGTGATCATTGGGAGCCGAAATCATAATCACGATTACATTTCGATTAACATGGAACACTTCTGCAAGAAAAGCTTTATTGCACCCCCCTAACTGAGTGTGATTTTGTATTTGCCCAACACTCAGCTATAAACTGTGCCTCAATGACAGGAGTCATTCAAAAAAAATAATTAACCTATCACAAGTGCACAAAATGCGTAAGATTAACATGCACTAACGATACCATTTGGAAAGTCAATAAAATCAAACTGGTTCGATCTACCAAAACACGCTACTTCTACACTACGCGAACCTGCTAGATCTATTTGCATGTACTCAAAATATACTATTTCAAAAGCCCTAAACATAGAGCAATGATTCAGTGCCGCCTGTCATTTCCGCAATGGGCGGGTCTAAAAAAAACTGGGGGAATCATAGGAAAAAGTCGACTTTGTAAAAATTAAGTTTTTTTATGGATATTATTCGGGATTTCCACAGATCATAAAATCATTTTGTTGCGTAAATAAAATGACATAACGCCAGGCTCAGTCCCGTGTCGTTATGGGACAGCGAGGCCTGCAAGACTCAGTCAGGAAAACAAGCTGCATTTCTTTGATGAGAAAACATGCCGGAAAAAAAAACAAAAAAACATGTTTACATCAGGTATTCAGGCGCCACAAACATCTAGCGTATCGCGGTCGCGGATCCTTGCTAGGTGACTGGCATCTGAAATAAAGTTATAATCTTGTTTATAAGAATATTTCCACAATTAATGTTTCTCACCCCGCTGTCCGCTGCCTCTTCCCAGCTCTCTGCAACCTCTTCATCCTCCATGTTTAACAGATCTGCTGGCTGGTTACCTCTTCGGCTCCACCGGCTAACTATCTCCCATCCACGCAGAGGACATGGGACGGTGGGCAGAGTTCACGCAGACCCGCAGGCACAATCTCACGTTTTTTTGTGTTCGGATGAAGGCTGAATAAATAAGTTCGCAAACCGGAGCTTGGCCGCGTGTTGGCCTGCTAGCGTAATGTTAATGCTCTACTGAGGACAACCCCCCTGGCTGCCTGCTACTTTAATTTTGGCCTAAATTAACGTCCACCTCGGTAAATCAACCGGCTATCGGTGTAATCCACACGCATCTCAGACGGAAAAACAAGTTTTGGATTGTTGACAGTTGTGTTACCTAGCTAGGGTTTACCACTTAAGCAGCGCCTCTTAACACAGAAAGGGAAATGACGTTATATTAACGTTAGGAAAGGTAACGTTAGAGTCACATTGCTAGCTTCCAACATGACAGTCAACCGGCAAGATTAAGTAATTTAAATATGACAAAGCCAATTTAATTGCGTAACGCTTTATGTTTGACACTTAGCTAAAAGTGAGCGATACGCTCACTCCACCACACTAGCTACATGTTTTTTGGTAGAGAACACAGAGTTGGATCGTGAGGTTAGCCCATTGATGTTAGCCTCGCACAACAAGAATTAAACGCAGCACTTCCCTTCAACACCACGGTCAGTGACCACTGGACAAAATTACAATAGGCTAGCTACATAGCTAAAGGCCCAAAGTGAAATATTGTATCACCCGTCCGTTAAAAAATACAAAACACAACACAACACAAAACACAAATACAAAATACAAAACTTTATAGTATCTAATTAGCAGTTGAATGTGGAAATGTACGGTAGTGACTTGAACGCATCATCAGAATCAGAAATCATAAACATTTATTGCCAAGTGGTTGGTTTGGCAACTATTAACTGTGCATGATATTACAAAACGACACCTGTTAAATAAATAACAAAGTGTTTTTAATTTGCATTTATAATATTTACCACCAAAGACCATTATTATTATTATTATTATTATTATTATAACTATTGTTATTATTATTTTATCCTTCCCTTACAAAAATAACCAGGACGAAAGTCCTGGAGGAAAGAGGATACAAATGAAAGTCTTCAAAATATTGAGCATCAGAGTGGTCAAAACTCTTACATTTTGCAGGCCTAAATAGACCTTTCCAATAGCTTTGCACCTGTGCTTTTTCTACTAATACAAATGAACTGTTATGAAAAATCCTTTTGTAAAATGTACAACCTCAAACACAGCCAGTGGCCACAAAACACTGCAGATGTAACACTTTGCCTGCCTCACAAATGTCAAAATAGCAGCAGTATTGTTTTTTGTTTTTTTTGTGTACAGACAGAGTAGGCATCTCTCCACCTGCACGGCTAAATCACTGCTCCTTGTACATTTTTCTAAACAAAGGAGTGGGGCATGTTGGACTGAAACTACAGGTCTGATGATGAAATTGTCTAAGCCTGTTTTGGGTTCATATGGATGACATAGTGTGTCCAATATTGTTAATGTCGCTGCCTACATAATAAAACATGATTTCTGACACTATATTTAATCATAAGTAATTTATTGTATTAGGTTAATATTTAATTCTTTGTATGGTGTTTGTGTGTACACTTTTATACATTATTTACAACATCGTCAGTGTAGAAATTAGAAGAATTTGTTCATTATGCAACAGCAAAGAAACCAGTTATACATGCAGGGTACATTAAACATATATAACTTTATTTCAACAACTTGGTACATTGCATGAAAAAAAGTATGGGAGAAACTATGAATGTTAGCTGGCCAACACTGGAGTACAAAATTACAGCAGTAATAAATATACATCTTAGCCCTATAACCCACCAAAAACAGGCACACTAAATACAGACATTTCATTCCAAGGTGCACAGATCTATATGAGATGTACTTCTTGTAACAAACCAATTATGAAAACTGTTAACATTTTAATTTTTTAAATCAAGGTCAGATGAAAGTGGAGGAGACATGTCCAAAATCCTGGAGATTTTCTTTTTTTCTTTTAGGTATTAATGAAATCTTAATTAAAAAAAAAACACTTACATTCTCAGCAGTCATGATTTACTACCGGAATGAGGTTGATAGCCCACATTTCTTTAAGACCATGGGCTTATGCACAAATGGTGTTTTGACAGTTGAAGTAATTTCGATGTTTCCAGTTTCTGTTCTATCAGTGTCTGTGGTATCACTCATTCTCATTTACTGATTTCCTAATATAACAATTATAATTGATTGGTATTATGGTATTATGCTAATTTGCTACATTTTAAAATTGGGTAATTATATAGGGTAATTCCAACTTTCCCCTGAGCAACACATTTGCCCACAGCAGCTGGGGGCGCAGTGTTTTGTTACAGCGGTCCATAATAACGCGTCCCACCCTGGTACGTGGGTACCACCATATACCACAGAAAGTCAGCGGCTGCTACAGCGTCGCTGTGCTGCGGAGGACGCTGTTCGCGGAAGATGGCGACTATTTGGCTGCAGAGGAACCTCCGGAGCTGATACCGGGGGTAAGAAGAGGAAAGACACACACTCAGAGCCCTCAACGTCTACAACAACGGTATGAATAATGCTGCAACAGTTAAGGAGTGAAATTGACAACCTTTATCTGACATTAGCTAGCTAGATGAGCTAGTTAATGACTGCTCGAGCTAACGTTAGCATAGCTAGGTTATCAGCAGAAGACTGAATATAACCGCTAGCTAACGTTAGTTAGTTAGTTAGTTAGTTAGTTGGGTGTATCGTCAGCCGAGAATGCTGCCCTTAAAGGTTGCCGTGTCTTACTTAATAAGTGTGCGGATTCCACATTTTATCAAGCAAAGCTATTTCTCGTTGACGTTTTAAGAAAACGCGTACGCTGTTGCTAGTACCGTTAGCTAGCTAAATATTCATTAATGTTCGCTACCGTTAGCTTGGATGCTCATGATCAGTTAGCTAGCGTTAGCCAGTGCAATCATATATTGTCTAAGGATCAAACGTTAAATCCAATAACATGTAGCTACACGCCGGTGTTTTGTAGCATTCGCCGTTCCTCGTTTAGCCGTATGACATATCACACGTTTCATGTATTTTCCCAGGTGGTTCGTTAGCTAGCAATCCAATATTTCATTTGTTATGCGATGGCTAACGACAGCTAACGTTAGTTAGATGAACGATACAAGGGGGACGTGCTATATGGAGGGGCCAGGCCAGCTGCTTAGTCTAAAGAAAGGGCACCACCCGTTTCAGACAATGGGTGAGACAATTAACTGTTAGGACTGATGAGTACTAAATGCCACTAACATGTTAAGTGGGTATAGCTTTGCTGTGTCATTGTTTATTGGGGGTAAGACCAAATTCAAATTTGAGTTGCAGAAATTCAATAAATAAGTTATAGGGCAGGTGTGAAATCAGAAATGGCTGAGTCAACTAGAATAAATGGCGAATTTTAACTGCTGTTACAGTGTAGCTAATTGTAGCTGATGGCAAACATGCTCCTGAACATAGCTACATCACTAGCATGTCTACCCATGTCTCAACAGACTATAATGTCCCGCTCCCCGGATAATGAGGATGGATGTTTTGTTGCCATGGATACAGAGGATGATGGTGCAGACCCTGCTGGAATAACAGAGGAAGAAGAGGCAAACATGGGGTCTTGCCGACAAGAAGGGAACATGGACAGTAGTGCCAAAGGAGGTGGGAGAACAATGGTGGAGTTGCCAGAGGAAGTTCTTGAATATATTCTGTCCTTCCTCTCACCGTACCAGGAGCACAAGACTGCTGCACTTGTATGTAAGCAGTGGTATCGCCTCATTAAAGGTATGCCTCTCATATTTACATAGTCTTGTATAAAACTGAATCATAAGGTAGACTGGTTAACCTTACAGTGGGTCAGAGTGGGCATAACACTATGAGCAGAGCAGTAACATTTTACTTTAAACACTGGAGATGTAACGTTTAAAAAGTAATACTCATTTAAATGCGCTCTTTGTCAACTTAAACCATTTTTATGTTCATGTTGCTTACTAATATTTTATCTGAACTAGGTGTTGCTTATCAGTGCTACCACGGTTTCTTGAGAGCTGTCCAGGAGGGAAATATCCAGTGGGAAAGTCGCACATACCCATATCCAGGAACCCCAATCACCCAGCGCTTCTCACACAGTCAGTATATGCTGCTTTACAACATTTCATGTCAAAATGAGTTGCACGTAATGTATACACTTTTTTTTTACCATAAGTCAAGAATACAGAACTTTCGGTTATGCATCTATCATTTGAACATTTTTCTGTGAATTCTGAGCTGTGGATTAGATCAGAGCTCTTCTCTCTTCCTTTAAGTTTTTAAAAAAAATTTAAATGTCTTAACATAAATCCAACATATTATTAGCAAATATAAATCAGCCTATTTGTGAAGAAAAATAATTGAGGGTAGGCTTACTGGCCTGTAGGTAATGTAGTCACTAAGGTAGCCATCCACAGATACAGTTAATCCTAAGGTTTCACTGTTCCACATGTATGTTTAACATTAAAACATTATTTAGAAGTTATTGTAGACCCAGTTTAATATGCTACCTTATTATATACAATATATGTAGTAGGGGGTCCCTGATCCGTCGTCCTTGGCTGAAAAAAAACATTAAAGACCCCTGGATTAGATTATGAGTCCAGTGTGTAGCATATAAACGCACTGATTTATGATAAACATTGAATTGTGCCCATGTCCAATGTCAAATGCTGTAGCGTAATTCACATAAAAGGCCACTTTCTGGAAGTTTATGTAGAATAATTCACCATTTTACTGAATGACAAGCTTAACTGTGCAATTTTGAAGAATGATTATATTTTAAATTGAATTAATCTGTCAATACAACTGCACTGTAAACAACTATGTACAAAGATATGTAGATGTCTTCCATTTACCATTTTATTAGAAAGGCTGGGCACTGATTATACTGTTCAAGGCACACAACGAAAAACATATCTAAAAGGCTCACTGTTTTCTCTGGTTAATTGGTTTTTTTTTTCGGTTGCAGGTGCATGTTATTATGACTCAAACCAGTCCATGTATGTGTTTGGGGGTTGCACTCAGAGTAGCTGTAATGCTGCCTTCAATGATCTGTGGAGACTTGACCTCAACAGCAAGGAGTGGATCCGCCCTTTAGCCTCAGGTACGAGTAGGTTACAAAGTAGTAAAGGCCAACAGGAAACAGAAATTTGGGCTCTTTTTTTACGATATGTTAAAAAAAACTGCACATGGGGCTTATGTAAGGGGAACTGTGGGAGGGCAAACCACATTACGTAAATGTAGTAGTCAGATGCTCAGCAGCAGCAGCAGCTGAGTGCACAGTATTTGAGGTGGTAATAAAAACAAAAACAAAGAAGCACTGATGAAATGAGATTGTAGTAAAATTATTTTACTAGAGCATTTGCATTATATTGCTGTAAATGTTAGAGCTTATTGTGCCTTTTATGAAATTGCACGTTAAGGATTAAGAGCTAGACTTTTGTAAAGACCATTTACTGTGAGAGATTAGGCCTACTGCATCATGAAAAAAATTGCGTAGTCTTACTGTGTGCCATGCTTTCCTTTTCTGTTCAGCCATGTTAATTTAAGGCACTAAGAGTTAAGTTAAATGTAATTGGTCAGATACATTTTTTTTCTCCACTAATATATTTTTTGGCTATATTTTTTAATTTAATTCATACATATAACATCATGCTTATTTAGCTAAAATGTGAATATCTTTGCTCTTCTCTTTTCCAGGCTCTTATCCATCTCCTAAAGCTGGGGCGACTCTAGTAATGCACAAAGATCTGTTGGTGCTGTTTGGGGGATGGACACGCCCCAGCCCATATCCACTGCACCAACCAGAAAGGTTTTTTGATGAAATCCACACCTACTCGCCTTCAAAGAACTGGTGAGAGAGACTTCAGTACTGGGAGTTTAAGGATGTAGTTGTGACAAGTGATGGACAAACATTGTAAAGTTAGCTTTTCTTCATAATTCTTTTTCTCCCTTTTTTGTGATTCACTTTTTCTTCTATCATCTCAGGTGGAACTGTATAGTGACAACACATGGACCTCCCCCTATGGCTGGCCACTCCTCCTCTGTGATTGGAAACACCATGGTGGTGTTTGGGGGATCACTAGGAGCACGGCAAATGTATGAACATATTACTTATTATATTACGTTATACAAAACTGAGCTGCACAAATTAAAGGTGAAATCTGTAACTTTTTGTACATTAAAATTACAGATAAGACATAAGACGGGACATGTTTGCAAAGGTGTTTCACCTCATTGTTCATCGACAGTAAACATGTTATTGACTCCTCAGGTGTCAGGTGACTGTGAGAATGTGATTTACATCCCTTAAGTAAATCATATACAATGTATAGTTGTAGTAGTTATACAGGTAAAACGGGGGAAAAAAACAAGTGACAGAGGAGCTGTTACAGAGCCTGTGTAGACGGGCTGTTGGAAGACCTAGACCAGTCTAATTTGACATATAAATCAACATTTCTCAAAAGCGAGTCCCCAAACGTACTCCACCATATAAATTGATGTAATGATATTTTAATGTAAAGCCTTACACATTTCAGCTTTTAAGTCTTAAACTTTGTTAATTGGACTGTATTTAAAGTGAATAGTGAATAAAATCTTTGGCTGTCACACCTCACCATGTTGTCGTTCCCTCTGATGGTTCTGATCAGGAGTAATGAAGTCTGGGTTCTGGATCTGGAGCAGTGGTCCTGGTCTAAACCACCCATATCTGGCCCATCACCCCACCCGAGAGGAGGTCAATCACAAGTAAGAAGGCTTTAATGTTCAAGAAATCTTGAATATTATTTAGTAGTAAAAGTAAAGTAAAAGTAAATGATACCATTTTAAATGTTTTTTTTTTTATTAGATTGTGATTGACGATCAGACATTGCTCATCTTGGGAGGCTGTGGCGGCCCTAATGCAGTAAGTATTTTTTTTTTATTTTAACCACTCTAGTATCAGAACAACATATCTGTCTATCATAGCAAATATTCCATGTGACTATAAGTGACTACAGTTTTGACTGATCCTGTTGTCTTGTGTGTTAAAGCTCCTTAAAGATGCCTGGCTCCTCCACATGGACGCACCACCATGGAGGTGGCAGCAGCTGCAGGTGGAAAACGAGGACCATGGGGCCCCGGAGCTGTGGTGTCACCCAGCTTGTAGAGTAAGTGTCTGTCTGAACTGTCAGTCCTATTCTGAATGTCTGTGCCTAATCATTAGATTAATCACTAATGTGCCTTTTTTTTTTCCTCATCTTGTTCATTTTCCTCAAGGTGGGCCAGTGTGTGGTGGTTTTCTCACAGGCTCCATCTGGCCGTGCACCACTCAGCCCAAGTCTTAACTCTCGGCCCTCCCCCATAAGTGCCACACCTGCCCCTCTGGGTCCCGAACCGCCTTCCCTGCGCTCTCAGTCTCCTGTTCGGAGTGGGGCCGCCGGTGTTGTCCTGGGAGCTATTGAGGAGGCTCCATGTGTAAACGGCCGATGGGGCACGCTGAGACCTCGGCCTTCAGCTAGAGGAGGTGCAAGAGAAGGGAGCCCATCCTCATCCCAACAGCCGTCTCCTTCACAAGGCCCAGACAGCCCGCCTCTTCCTCCACTTCCCCCGTTATTAAATGGATCCTCCCCTTCACCAAGGACCAGCCCAGCCCAGGCTGCATCTCCTTCCTCTCGCCCTCTCCCACTTGCCTCCACAGACTATGGCTGGGAGTCTCCCCCTTCTGCCGCTCACCACCATGAGGTGCCCTGCACCAACGGCCTGCATACACCTCCTGCAGGCTCCCCACACACTCCCCCAGGTGCCGTGTCCCCTGCTGCCTTACGACGAAGTCTGGAGGCAGTGAAAAACAAATCTTCCTCATCTTTACCGTCTTCATCGTCATCGTCTTCCCTTCAGACACAGGGGGCTTCTCCTGGAGGAGGAAGTGGTGGAGGAGGAGGAGCGGGTCCACCTGGAACCCCTCCGTCATCATCCTCCAGCCCTCCACAGGCTGCTGGAGCTGATGGACATGCTATCCCACCTATTGCACGGCGTCTTGGCCATCACCCACCCCAAAGCCTGAACGTAGGGAAACCTCTGTACCAGTCTCTCAACTGCAAGCCCATGCAGATGTACGTGTTGGATGTGTCCAGGGCCAAGTCTGCTGGCGTGGTGTCCTGGAGAGTTTATGGGAACGGGACTCCCGCTGCGGTTACAGGGCCTCCTGAGACCAGCCTTCACACCGTGGTACAGGGCAGGGGAGAGCTCATCATATTTGGGGGCCTCATGGACAAGAAACAGAATGTGAAGTACTACCCTAAAACAAACGCCTTGTACTTTGTACGAGCTAAAAGGTAATGCAGCTCCAGGTGTGATTGGGAAGACTGACGCTCCACCCTGTGACCACACAAGGGAACTGACACACAAGGCCTTTTTCCTATAAAGAGAATTATGGGAAAAGAACATAAGCATTGTTAGATGTTCCACTTCATAAATTCACTATTCTCTTCTGCCTACTGCAAGCATTCAAAATAAAACACTTTAACTACACTTTGATAAAAACATTTGGTTCAATGAAAATCCTGACTGTGTGTGTGTGCGGGTGCGCGTGCGTGCTTGTGACTGCAGTGATTAGAGAGAACAGGACTTTTTTTTTTTTTGTCATTACCCAAAAGATGATCAACCAAACAGTAACGCTTTTGTTTTTCTGTGTCGTCCTCCTGTTAACTCTTGAAAGAGGAACTCTGGAAGAAAGGACGCAGAAACGGTTGACGACTACCTTGCTTTTTGTATTACTCTTTAAGCCTATAATGTTTATATTAAAAACAGTGCGAGTGTGTGTGTGTGTGGTGGTGGTTAAAAGTTGTTGACTAATGTGTGTCAGGGGCCATGGAGGGTGAGAGATGTGGCACTGTACTATAAACATAGTTAAACAATAAAGGCCTCCATGTCTGCTCTGTCACAGTCTGAATATTCATGCTGTGTGTGTGGGCTATAAAACTTTTCTTGTTGACAAAAAGATCTCACCATAAGGTTTAATTCAATTAGCTGTTCTGCGGCTTTCAAAGACATGCAATCTTCCTCAGTAGATGGAGGTTGCAGAGTTGTCATCTAGGTATTCAAATGTCCATTTTTTCTGAGCATGAATTTTTAATCTCAATGCCTAAACCAATGTGGATTAGAGGTATGGAAGCAAAGAAAGGCCATAGTAATTTTATTTTTTATATTTATAGCGATCCCAGTTTTCCAATATTGATTTAAAAATGGTCCTCCAGACTGTGGAATCAAAACTCCGTCAATGGCAATGGTCAGCAACGGTCTAAAAAACAGACCATACACTGCGGTGCTTGACCAATCACAATCCAGTATTCAACGAGGCCGTGTAATAACCATAGACTTTTACAGTCTATGGTTATTAGTAAAGGTTCTAAACTGTCTCTGGTAATAATCATAGGCTGTATACAACTATGTTTTACAGTATATGGTAATAATATAAGATTAAAAGTATAGCTGCTCTGCAACAATGGTCAGGGCTGAGCATTTTGAAGAGGAAAAGGAAAATGCGGGGGATGGAGAAGAGGAAGAGGAGGAAAAATGGCAAATACACAAGGGTTCTGTCAGCAGAATTGCCAAACAGGCGAGACATTGTTGCTCATTACGTTGAGTATGCCCAAGGAGCTTCTCAAATTAAAATCTGATTTTATGTGTCTCCATTCCCCACAGCATAATGCCAGAGTACACTATGTTAACCTAGGACACAAACTAATGAGCTGATCATTTCAGACAGGTGTGTTAATGCAGAAACACATCTAAATCATGCAGGGAAGGTGTCCACAGCACAATGCCTGATTTGGCGTGTGTGCAATACTGCATGAAAATGCAGGATTTTAAATGGTCAAAAATTAATCACTAACATTCTGAGAATTTGTGTACTTTGTCTAGACAACATAGAGATGCCTGCAATTTATTTTAATAAGTCAAGCCGGGGTGACTTAATAACATGATGTTACTTAACTGGAACTGAATGTTAATTTGAATCAGGTGTGTTGATGGAGAAGCACATCTAAAACATGCAGGGCAGTTGTCTGCAGCACAATGCCTGATTAGATATAAACTTAGCACAAAAAGTAAGGAAATTTGTGTTTGGTAGATTATTTCTCTGTGGTAACAATGCTTTTTGGCAATACATCTTATACCGTTGGAAAGCCTGTTTAGTTTCCTTTCAAATGGTGCTCCATTTGTAAGGAATATGTATTTGTGGGATGAGCAGCAGCGCTGACTATGTGGGTTGCGCCCATGAAAAATTTGCCAAATCTTCTCTGCCACTGCCAAACAGGTTATTTTGCTTTTGCTATTGACACTTGTTTTGAGGCTTGTCATCATTGGAGGCAATCTCAATGCAGAGAGATATAGAGATGAGATTCTGCAACCAGTGGCAATCCCATATCTCCACAGTCTGGGACCGAACTCTATCCTCCAAGATGACAACGCTCGCCCCCACAGGGCGGGGTTTATCAGCGACTACCTCCAGAATGTGGGAGTGGAGAGGATGGAATGGCCTGCCAGCAGTCCTGACCTCAACCCCATTGAACACTTGTGGGATCAGCTTGGGCATGCGGTTAGTACCAGAGTAACTAACACAACCACGTTGGCTGACTTGCGACAAATGCTGGTTGAAGAAGGGGATGCCATCCCACAGCAGTGTGTGACCAGGCTGGTGACCAGCATGAGGAGGAGGTGTCAGGCTGTTGTGGCTGTGTATGGTTTTTCAACACGCTCCTGTTTGTGAAATGAATAAATTGTTAAATTGCCAATATGTCTTGTTTCTTCAGACTTCAATCATCCAATCCACCAAACAACAAACGAGTCAATGGCAGAATAAGCTGTTTGGCATTGGCAGAGTAGATTTGGCAAATTTTTCATGGGCACAACCCACATACTCAGCGCTGCTGCTTATCCCACAAATGCATGTTCCTTACAAATGGGGCACCATTTGAAAGGGAACTAAACAGGCTTTCCAACGGCATAAGACGTATTGCCAAAAAGCACTGTTACCACAAAGAAATAGTCTACCAAACACACGTTTCCTTACTTTTTGTGCTAAGTTTAGTATGATCATCTTGCAACACGTTCAAACTCAGAACTTTTGTCACTGTAGGCAGGTAGCCTACTGATCTCAGAGAGCTATTATCTGGGTGATGACGCAACTGGCTTCATGACATTACAAAAAGTGGACAATGGGCACGACGGCATATATGCAGAATTTAAAACTACTACTCACTTGAAAATTCTGAGAATTTGTGCACTTTGTTTAGACAACATAGAGGTGCCTTTGATTTATTTTCACAAAGATCAATTAATGACAAATGTTTAAAGATGCTCTATTTTGCAATGACTGCAATGGCATAGATGAGGATACGATTTACACTTTTTTTTTAAATTCACCTTTTGAGATATTCTGAAATGTTGCACACTAAATCTACAGTGACCTCACAATGTTTTTCCATACATCATAGATTTAGTTTTCAAGAAATTACAGTATTTGTTTACACTACTGTATGAAGTAAAAGGTTTTAATGCACTGTGGGCTCAATTTTTGATATATAAAATCTGGATGGGACATTTGTGGAAGATAGTCTGGAGATGAAGTTCCCGAAGTTTGGTGTCAATAGAGCCAGAAACGTCGGAGGGTCGCTGCTCTTCTTCCAAGTGCTCAACAACTCCATCTGCTGAGGAACATTGTGTAAAACTATCAAGAGCTCCTGAATTGCTTCATATTTACCGTTGTAGTGAGATTGTTTTTGTACGCTGTTGTTTTCAATATCAAGAATGAACTCTTATTGTTGAATTTGATTGATTCATTAAGAGGCATCGGGAGTCATATCTAAGGGTTTGTACTTTGAAGAGCTGTAGAAGATCTCCCTCTAGTGGCCCCTTTGCATACAGCACATAAAGAAAAGGCCACATTAGATGAGTCACCTCAAAAAGTAGCATCAGTTTTTCCAAATCTAATTTATAGCTAACACATTACACAACAGATGATTTTAACCGATCTACCAAATAGTTTTTCCCTGTTTAATCTATATGTATGTTCAAAATGTCTCTAAAACAGTCGTTCCTATGAGAACATAATTAATTTAATCAGGGTGCAGAAGGTAAAACAGAGCTCATGTTTGTTTGTTTTCTTTCTGAGATCATCAACACTATCTTCAGCAGATTAACCTTGTTAAAACACCGTTCTTAGTCAGCATGTGTATCTTTGCTCTCCTTTGCCTCAGACATTCCACCCCCCTCTTTGACCAACAATAACCTTTTACCCAGACAGCTCCTATAGGACCAGAGCTGGGGGCAGTTTAGAGTTTAGAGCCATTTGATTGGCGATGTGGTAGAGAGGACTCAAACTGTATTGGCTCTGGTGAGAGTCAATGGGAGGAGACTTTGACAATGAATGTGCTGAGGACACATGTTTGCAATGATGGGCAAGAGAGGAAAAATGGAGCTGTACATGATCACCAAACACTGTGAGTTTATGAATGAAATAACCACATTCAAGATAGATTTTCTAACTTTTCAAAAGGCACATGAGAGGAGTTTTCTTTTTGAGTGTGTTTGCCTCTGGTACTTGTACTGTGCTTGTTTGTGTAGTTGCATGTTGGTTTGAATGAATGTGACTCAGGTGTGTGTCTTGTTAGTGTCAGATTATCTTGTGTGTGTGTGTGTGTGTGTGTGTGTGTGAATGTCTGCTCTTAAAGGTGTTCTATCTGTGTTTTTTCATGTGTAGTATTTAACATGCTGCACGTTTAGAGAGTTAAACCGCAGGTTTGGTTTGTAATATGTCTTATTATGTGAGCTAAAACCTGAAGGTTTCCATTCCAAGAGGACTCCTCGCAGTCTTTCTCTTGACTCACAAACACCCTCTGTCCTCATATGTATGGCTGAGGCTTTGTAAACACACCTGAACCTCACAATGTAAAAGTTAACTTCAAAATGAATACATTCTCTTGCAGATGGTGCCTCTTTTGAACAGACTGACAGAAAATAAATGCAGAAGGACACCAAAGAGGCGCATTGACCTGCAGTGTCACAGGAAAAACATGACAAAAAGATATTAGATGAGTTATCACAACAGCTGATAGCATTTGTTTCTGACTTCACTGTTCTGTACCAAGTACAACACACTCTTCTTGTTCCCTAACAAACTAACACAAGGGGGACAAGTCATCACAAGGACTAACAAACACTCCTCAGGGATGACCAGTGCTCAGCTGTTGAAGACTTCACCAGAAGAGTCTGCGTTTGGTGTCCAGCCTTCCAGGATGGCATCCACTGGCAGTGTCCTCGGCACCTCACCTCCCCCTGCAGCTGTCTGGCCTCCTCTGGACTTTGCCCTGGGCGCTCTTTCCTGCTGCGCGGCCTGCGTGTTCACCAATCCCTTGGAGGTTGTAAAGACCCGTCTGCAGCTTCAGGGAGAGCTGCGTGCACGGGGGTCCTACCAGAGACACTATCATGGAGTTCTGCAGGCCCTCTGGGTGGTGGGCCGCACAGATGGGCTCCGGGGCCTGCAGAAGGGGCTCTCAGTCGGGCTGATTTACCAGGGTGTGATGAACAGTGTGAGGCTGGGCTCCTACTCCTACTGTGAAGCCCTGGGTATCACCTCGTTCCACGGGGGGAGTCTGCTGTCAGGGGCAGGGGTCGGGGCGCTGGGTGCCTTAATTGCCTCTCCTGCCTACCTGGTAGGTTTACCAAAGTTTCTCATTATTTTTTAAATTTTTTATCACAGTGGCTCCCCATATTGTTTTGCTTGTGAGCCTTCATCACTGGGTACATGTATATGAGCAGTTCAATTTTACCCAAGTGATTTTTACCCTCTTCAGACTGTTTAACGTTTAATAGTTTTTAGAGGCCTGAAGAGGTAAAGATGCACAGTATTTGGCATGAAAAGAGCAAAGTATATATATATATATATATATATAGCGACTGCTTGATGGGTTCCTAGCCTGTATTGGTCATTATAGGTCAGCTTTATATTTTTTTTTTTTTGATTAAATCAGTAGGTGTTACAAGCCATTTGTAGTTGCCAGTTACTGTATATGTCCAAAAGATCACAGTCACAACTATGTGTTTTGTGTCATAATTTATTCTGTTATGTTACTGTTTGAGCATAATGTTGCCTCACACACACACGTTAAATAAAACCAAGAAAGTTAATAATTAATAGCCAAACAGCTGACATAAAGAAGACAAGGGAAAGATGATATGGGTAATCGTTTTCTGTGGCAAGCTTCAGATGTATAATGCAAAAGGTTTCAGAGTAACACTAACAGACCACACTGTTTGAATAACGCCAACACACTGGTCATCATCTGTCTGATGACCAGAAATTAGATCATGTTTGCACATGGTGTGTCTGTATCTGCAGCAACATAATACATAGGTCGGCTTTGTAAACAGATTGGCGACAGGCACTATTGAATCCTTAGATTACATTGTTAATTTACACACTACAAAGCTTGTGCAACATTGTAAAGTAAGAGGTGTTCATAGTTAGCGTTAGTTAGCGGACATACCTACGGTACGTTTCTACAGTTCACATTCACTCACACACTCACTTACCCATATGTTCATTAAAATAGTTTTTGGATGCTGTAAAAAAGACTGTAAATATGGAAGATGCTAACTTGATTTGTGTTTTTAAATCGCCTTAGAAGGGATCTTTTCAAGACCAGTATGGACAGGTGGAAACATTACAGCGACCAATAATTATTCAATGTACATATGGACATGTGTTGTCCACATTGTTAGAAGATAAAAAATGTCAGCCTATTCTTTAACAATAACTCTTTAGCATCACTAAAGGGAAATATAAACAGGAACGTTTCTAAAGGGAGTTTAAAGGGAAAGGATGGAAGGCAGCAACTTCCTAACTGTGTGAAATAAATGGGGGGGGAGTCACACTTCTAATGAAATAAAAGTAACTAAATTGGAAAACTTAAATTTAAACGTGACATTTCCAACCCATAGCATTTGGCTTGAATAACAGTATTGTAATTCATCACAATCAGAAGCAGGAAAGTGAACCAGCTCAGTTTCAAAGGCTATTTTTATCCAGCACGCAAAGTGACATTACATGGGTGGGTGTGGTAGAGTCAGGTGAGTCACAGATGACGTCTAATTTGATGGCATCTAGTTTTGAAAGAACACAAGATAAAACAATGATCTTAAGCTGTCTTAACCACATCCCACATGGATGAGTAATACATCTTTTCATTATCCACCTGCCCCCCAACCTGTCCACATCCAGGTCCCAAACAACCACCAGACGAGATTCATGTTTTGACATTCACACCTGTCTCAAATGTCACCGTCTCTTGATTTACAGCACAATTTATTTAGTTTTATCTTATTTTATTTAACCTTTATTTATACATGTAATCTCATTGAAATACAAGGTCTCATTCTCAAGAGAGTCCTGTTTGGGACAATACACATCGGTTAGTGACAGACAGATTACAATAATATATACAAGATTTACCAAATAGTATATACAAGATTTACCAAATAGTATATACAATATTTAATTGAAAGTATTAATGTCCTCTACATGTCATGCCAGGAGTAGTGTTGTTGTTTTTCTGCCTCAGCTGTCAGTCAATGCATTTAAAACCATCTAACCGTGTTTGTCTATATCTAGGTCACTAAAAATACCCTGAACTTTACTTCAACCTACCCACTGCTGCCAAAAATATACAGTATCTTGTGGCTCCTTGCTGTGTACTGTACTGTTGGCAGTGTGAGTGAAGGAAGGTTTGCTGAAGGTTATTTTATTGTCACTCTGTATGAGATTGACCAGAGAGGCTTCTTGGTTTTGTGCATGCTCTCGCTGCTGTTTGATCCTTAAGGTTTGGTGCAAATGAATCACTGAGGAATTTGTTAAGACAAGTTCCTGGTAACAAGTTTGTGTAATGTGACTCATACCTGGTCAACATTAGTAGAGTTACCTGTCATTGTTTCATAACTCATCCTGGCATCTGGCTCAGACATTATCCCACTTAGTAACAACAAGTCTGGTTTTGTCTGTACTTAGATTAACTTTTGGCACAGTATCTAGTGCAGGTTGAATGCACATTAAACCTTGTGTGCTGCATTTTCTCTCTATAGGTGAAGACCCACCTGCAGGCTCAGACTGTGGAAGCCATAGCAGTAGGCCACCAGCATAACCATCTGGTAAGACAGACATGTTCAAAGTAAGACACGTTAATAACTTTTTATAAGTTGTTTTATCTGGAATTAGGTCATAGTAAATATGTATTCAGATGCTTTACTTAAGTAAAAGCAGTGATGGAAGAAGTACTTAGAGCTTTTACTTGGGTAAAAGTAGCAATACCACAGAGTGAACATACTTCAATATAAGTAAGTCATTCATTCAAAATTCAAAGTAAAAGTATGTACAGTATAACCAGAAAAGGTATCAAAAGTAAAAGCCCTCATTACGCAGAGTGAAGTGTTTTATTCTTGTTTTACTTATTATTATATACTTTTTATATAATATATTTATACATTATTTTATATACTTTTTTATTGATTTAGTCACTACTGATAAATTAAAGTATAAGCAGCAAGGCAGAGCAAACTCTAAGTACTAATTATACTGTTTGGTAGTTTATTCATAATAACCTATAAGCAGACTACTTTGCGCTGGTAACCCTATCCATCAGAAATACATTTCTATCCCTATATACTACCAACACATGATAGAAAACATACTCTGAGCCATTAGCTGCTACTTCCAACACACCAATGCCTTTGCTTTCTTCCATTTCAGGGAGTGTCTGACGCCTTTGTTACCATCTACAGAAGAGACGGTTTAATTGGTCTTTGGAGGGGTGTGAACGGGGCCGTGCCTCGAGTCATGGTGGGATCAGCTGCTCAACTGGCAACATTCACCTCGGCCAAGGACTGGGTGTCACATTCCCAGGTAGATGGGATAAACAGCTGACATTTTTTTCCGCACATGGAACCGAACAGTTGCCATCACGCTGTCAGTCAAAAGTCAAACCTCAGTCAATAATCAGTTTATTTCTTTCCTTGCAGTGGTTTAGTCCAAACAGCTGTCTTACGGCTTTGATAGCCGCCATGATCAGTGGAGTCGCTGTGGCGATTAGCATGACACCATTTGACGTCATTAGTACACGGCTCTACAACCAGCCAGTGGATGAGTTTCGTAAAGTGAGTTTAAGTGACCTCTGTTCTTGCTTTCAGTAATGGCACAAAAGACTCTTGTAAGAAGTGTTCTAGCTACTGTAAATACGTACTATGACTTACTGTTTTCCTTATGTGTCTTTTAGGGGCGTCTGTACCATGGATTTTCTGATTGTATGCTGAAGGTGTGCCAAGCTGAGGGCCTGCTGGGGTTGTATAAAGGCATGGGCCCTGTCTTTGTGCGCTTGGCCCCACACACAGTGCTCAGCATGCTGTTCTGGGATCTGATGAGGCAACAGACAGTGAAGAACACCCAGAGCCAGGGAAGGAGCTAAAACATCCCTGCGCTGCTGCGCATGATTGACTGGACTCAGTCACAACTATTGAAGTTGTCCACCAATTAATGAAACACTGAATTCAAAGCAAATGTTTGGGAAATGCACTTATTCGTTTCCTAGCAGAACATTAGATAAGAAGATTGATACCACTCTCATGTCTGTACAGTAAATATGAAGCTACAACCAGCACCTAGCTTAGCATAAATACTGGAAACAGGAGAAACAGCTAGCCTGGCTTTGTCCAACTGTAATACAATCCACATAACAGCACCTCTGAAACTCACTAATTAACACAAAAAATGTTTGTTGCTTTACAGGAGTTAATCATGAGAGTAACTTCCTGGAGGCTCCGCTGTCAACTGCTAAAGGCCAAGAAACATAACATAACTCCTGTCCATAAAACGGAACATTGTCGTTTTCACACTTTTTTTAGTGGGCTGTACAGGTGTTGGTAGGTGGATTTTAGAATAGATCTTTATTGTCATTGTTTCACAACAACGAAACACAGTTTAGCAGCTCTCAGTTTAAATAACAAACAAATAGAAATATAAAATGTAAATTGTAAAATATAAAATGACAAACAAACAAATATAAAATAGCAAATCTATCACAATTTAGATATAAAAAATCAAGATAAATAAACATGATGAGGTGGCACTATATTTCTGTACTTTTGGACAGAGCCAGGCTAACTGTTTCGCCGTTTCCAGTTTTTGTGCTAAGCTAGGCTAACCAGCCGCTGGCTGTAGCTTCTTATTTACTGTAAAGACATTAGTGGTTGATCTTCTCATCTAACTCTCCGTCAGAAAGTGAATAAGCGTATTTAGAACAATTAAGAGACTCACTCTGTCTCAAGCAAAGCAGATCGATGAGCATTAAAGCACTTGATGAAGATGGGCACATGTTGCACAGGCTCTAATTTCAATATCAGGAGTTCCTATCAAATACCAAATGCATGAAAATGCTGTTGAACTATCAGGTTTTACCTTTAATACCTCAACTGATCAATTTACAAGCAATGTCTTGGGCTTTCATATGTCCTCTCACAGCAAAGCTGAAATGAACAAAGTAAGATCCACGTGGCTTGCAGCCATATCAATGGATGCCAACACACGCAGATGCAGATGAGATGAGATGAGATGAAGAAGTCTGGATTATTAAAACATAAACTTTGTATTCCATGTTTGTAGCCCTGTGTGGCTGCTGTGATTTTTCACACCTTAAAACAATTTACTGACTTATTGATCTAAGGTTTTTATGTACAGACATTTTTGAACAGCAGTGGATAATAATAAATATTTCTTTTTGTATAAAAAGCATTTAATACATGTGTTTTGTATCCTCTTGGACACAAGTGCTGCATCTTTGAAATACATGATTGTGATCTAGACGCATTGTAAGCAAAGTGTGATTTTATTTAGAGACAGTTAAAAGGTGTCTGATTGCTCTGTAAGCCTAATCATTTTTAGAGGACTTTCAGCCTCTTTCATCAGGAAATGATTAGACTGACAACCACACTCCAATCACATTTGACCTTTGGACCTTAAACATGGAGCTCACACAGACCTAAGCAGCAGGAGAAAATAAAGGCAACGTGACGGTTTGGCTCACAGTAAAACATTAACTGACTTGTAGTTTCTGATCAGGTTCTTAAATTGAAGTATGAGTGAGAGATCATAGCACCTTTTTGTATGTGTCCTTGAGATATTACAAGGAAAATGTTTTTTTCCTTCTCCTGCATCCTGGGAACTTCTGAATGGACGTCTTTTGATTCAAACCCAACAGATCATTTTTTTAAAGGTGAGTTCTTCATGGCAATAAAAAAAAAAATCTAAATTCTTAGAAACTGTTTCTTTACATACTTGTTTTTTTGGCTGTGTTATTTGTGCTTCAAAGGTCTTGTGGGTGCATGTGGAATATCAGTGCTGTACAATTTGATGAGAGTTTACCATTTCATTCAAACATGCAGGTGAGTTTATTCTACTGTATAAAAAGAGGAGAAAATATATCGTATCATATCATATTTTATGCGCGGTCGTTTTCATTTTCTATTTTCCCCTTCACACAGTGATTCCGAGACTGAAACTGAAAGCAAACTGAGGACATCCTCACTTGGCAATCTGAGAGGGAACTGGACAACAGCTCTCCAGTTCTGGACCCTGACGGTCCTCCTGTCTCTGGTAAACTCGAGGGTTTCCTCTCTGATAGTGCTGGAGTTTTCTCTCAGAGCTGTTTCTGTCTGGGCATCAGCAGGACTGGTGAGTTTCTCATCAATCAATGTGTTATCACGGATAACACATTATCACAGATAGCACATTGATTTAGACTTGTTTTATGTCTATACTGAAAGTGGGTATACTTTCAGTGTTAAACGTATAGCTCTTTCGAACACTGACCTGACCTATTTTTATCCATGCTCCTGCAACCTATCTGAACCAAGGATGCCAATGGCAGAGGCTTAGACCTACTCCTGATCCAGTGCCAGTTTCCCCTGGGTTGCGGCCTCACCTGTACTCTTGACTTCCTCCATAAGGGGGCTCCACACAGTTCCCTCAGCTTGTTTCTGGCAGCTGCTCTCAGCTGGGCACTGGCAAGTGTTGGCCACAATCTGTGGAGCCATGTGGCCAGACTTTACCCACTACATAGCAGAGAGCGTTACTGTGGGAAGTGCATCACCCTCCTGGCCTCTGGACACACCATACTGGCTTCACTGCAAAGAGCGGTTGTCTTGGCCTTTGCTCTAGCAACTGTGGCTTACACCAGTACAATTTATGACCAATTCCTGTCCCAGAAGGATGCTCTAAAGTTTTGGATTCCACTGACACTCTGCTACACCATGTTGGTGGTCTACATTCAAGGTGATTGTCTATCAACTATTTGGGGAATGAAATGGTCCTTTAGGAAAACTTTTAAATGAGATTAGATAACCTGAATAACTAGTTTGATCACCCATATACAGTACAGAGGTGGAAAAAGTACTAAAATATTGTACTCAAGTAAAAATACCAATACTTTGATAAAATATTACTCAAGTACAAGTGAAATTACCTATCTGAAAAATGACTCAAGTAAAAGTAATAAGTAGTTAATTTAAGTTATGTACTTTAAGTAAAAAAAAACAATTATAAAACGGGACGGGGGGATTTAGCCAGTGTCCTACATACGTTGTCCTACGGGTTGCTAGTGCTAGACAAAAATTAGCAATGCCATGAAACATGTTGTTTTGCTAATTGGCAATTTGCTATTAGTCATGAAAACTTCGTTTGAAGTACCAATGCACAAATACTTACCAAAACATGCTTCTGCAGATTAGATGTGGAGTTATTGAATGCTGCCAGTTCAGTCACCTTTGGCAGGCGCATCTGGCATTGCATGATGATACTATTGGCCCTTTTGAATTTAAATGAAAATGTGGCCAAGGATTTTCGTCGTTTTGGGCAGCAGAATTCAATGTTTCAACTAGCATTTCTACTGAAACAGTCTCTGAACCGTTGTCGCTCACCTGATCCACCTCCATCTCGTTCTCAATCTCCTACAGAAAGATTTGGCGCCTGGTAGCAGCCTAGATGCTGATCATTTGTCACTGCAGTGGTTCTGGGCGCGATTTTTTTTCTTCCTTTCGGTTTTTGTTAGTCAAAGTTTTTTTTTTTTTACTCAGTAGCGGATGGGATTTGTAATGTAGCGAAATACAAGTATTTTAAATTACCGATTTTAAAAAGTACTTAAAAATACAAAATACACAACAAAACTACTCAATACAGTAACGTGAGTAAATGTATTTCGTTACTTTCCACCTCTGCCCATATAGTGTGGTAACACTAGTCTATATCTACAACGTTCCACTTCCGGGATTGCCCCGTTGCGTCGGAAATTCCACCGGATTTCACTCTTTTCAGCCGGACGTCCGGTTACCTTCCTCTTTCTTTGTGTTGACATTCTAAACTTCGGTGGATTTATGAGGACTATGGTTAACTACTCCTCAGATCTCTGCAGGGTAAATCCAGACAGCTAGCTAGACTATCTGTCCAATCTGAGGTTTCTGTTGCACGACTAAAACAACTTTTAAACGTCCACGTTCTACCAAAACAAGTTCCTTCCTGAGGCTATTTTGCAGCGGCACCGTGTCTTTTCCTGGTCCTTAGGGCTGCCCATGACGATTGTGATTAGTTTAAAGAAATGCCATTAAACCAGAGCACGTTTTTCTCCCATCCAGGAATGCTGTGTGGACTAGCCAGACCCTCCTCCGCAGCGCTGTGGAGGAAGGTCTGGCAAAGCGAGACAGGCCATAGGTGATGCACCTAAGAATGGGAACAATAAAACAACAAATATAAAATAAGAAAATACATGTGAGACAATGCCATTACAAATGATTGTCTCAATGATGAAAAAAACAAAAACACACACAACCCATATCTCAGAAAACAAGCAGGTATCACATTATTATACTGCTCTGGGCACAAAAGATCTTTTAGCATTACTGGGTCACTTTTTGTTTTTCATTTTGCACAGATAATCAGCAGCAGCAGCCTGGCATAGATGTCCTGCTGCACACTGTCTTGCTGCGAATGGGGGCCTTACTGGTGCTCATGCTGATGGTGGGCGACTGGTCTGATGTCCTCCACGTCCTCATCTCTTTCCTGGGTGAAGCAGTCTGCCTGCTGCCCTCTCAGGACCTGCTGAAAGCCGCGTTAAAAGTCTGTGTGAATTATCTCTTCCACTCACAGTGATTTGACAGTTGCATTTAAGCTGCAATTTCTACAACATTACTTTTTTGTATTTAGTATAAAACTGTTACTTGTTAGTAATGTTGAGATATGTGAAAATTACATTTAATTGTCATCCTTCATTTTAGGAAGAAGAAGACACAAGCCTGAGGAAATATGAACAGAGCTCCAGTTACAAAACAATGAAAACATCATCAGCTGACAGCTGATGTTGAACCCAAAATCTACGTCAAATACCAGAGACTACCTCAAATGTCAAGATGTGATGATAAAACAATAAAAGGATTACTGTGGCCACACTTGATGGCATACATTTTGGGCTTAATTTTTGTTACTGAGTCTTTTTTTTTTTAAACAGAAGGAAAGAATGAGGAGTTTGTATGTTTCGATGCTTCATGTAATGGAAGACAAAATATGAAAAGAGATTGTCAAGCTGTTTATAAAATATATTGTATTGCAGATTATGTTTTTTGTAGTAGCACAGCATACTTATACCAAGCCCAATTTAATAAAGTCATGATGAGTAGAATACAGATGAGCAGAAAGCTGATAAAAGGTACACAGTGTAAACAGACCCCCACCAGGAGGGGATGAAAGCTTGTCAAAAAATGCATTTTAAAATATATAAAACAATATTCGATGGCATAAAGAATTTAATTACACATTGCTGTAATTGAGACGCTTTTATGCACTGTTTACACATCAATTCTACTATTGCTACACAACAACTACACATTTTTGAAGAGGTATTCTTTGGCAAACCTTCCTTCATGAATAACACTCAAAATGCATTAATGAATAGCAGAGAAATTGGTCAGGAGGGTGTGTGTACATTTTAAGATGCTAATCATCAGGATGTCACAGTGGCACCAATGGCCAACTGACAATAATTAAAGGCATACTATGTAACTTTTCCCATATGTGGTTCCTGAAGAGGGAAAAGTTACATAGTATGCCTTTAAAGTGGCTATATGTAAATTTCAGTTTGTGTCGATTATAGCGGCCGCTTTGGACAAAAGCGGTAGTGTTTTTACCACACCCGTCGTAAAGATCTTTTCTTTAAAATGCTGTATTACCCACTGTAAATTACTGAGTAAGCGTTACCGGGAGGTTATATAGTCGCAATGAATATTTTGCTCAGTCAGAAAATCATTAATTTACAATAACATAAGTTACAGATGCATCGTTGCATTAAAAGTGTGTTGTACGGTAACTAGGCCTACTCTGGATGTATCGTGAGCTAAACCGGGTATCACTGCCACTGTGTTACGAGCCAAAGCATTAAGAGATTGTTGTAGCAACCAACGTAGTAATAACTTATATAGCACATTTCATGAAACCCAAAGACACTTTACACAGGAACAGTGGGGCAAGGGAAGAGAAAATAGTGGCGTACAACCACATCGCGCGTTGTAAAGTTATTTTATGAATGAAATAGACATATTACATACCTGAGGACCATACGCGTTTGGTTGGGACTATTGACGTCGCTTTTGACACAGTTAGGTTATGGTCGTGGATGGGCTTACGTTTCCATGACACGCGGGACAAGAACAGGACGGTTGGGTTTAGGACAAGAAGGACAGGACGGTTGGGTTTAGGAAAAGAAGAACGGGACGGTTGGGTTTAGGAAAAGAACGGGATGGTTGGGTTTAGGAAACGTGACACGCGGGACACGATCCCCGCTCTCCTGGGTGAAAGTCCTGTGTTGTTTGACCCATGCACCACCCCAACCAACCTCCCTCTGTGGATTTCCGGCTTTCATACTAGCCTACTTGCTACCGTAGTCGCTCTTAGTGCTACGTCATCTTCAAATGCAGTGTAGCTGCTGCTCTCCCCGGTGCGTTCTACACACATGCTGAAGGGTGTTTTTTGAATTATTTCTGACGTTGACAGCCACTGCCCAAACGTTCGTATTTTAGGAGTTCGGAGTGAGAACAGGTTGATCTATTATAAATTATGTAATCCTGTGACTTTAGATGGAGCTTTGTAAAGTTTGAAAAAAATGCTGATGTCATAGTGATGTCATTAGGGCTATCTCAGCTTGTGCTTGAGATTTAAATAGTTTTAACAGAAAGCCTACATTACAAACTGGAGTTGTAGAGTTTTCGGAAGTCAGAGGCCGAATGACGTCACACCCGAGTTGACTGCGCGTTTCTGTAACAAGTCGGAAAAACATTATAGTTAACGGGGTGGGGGGACTCCAGCCAGGTTAGCCATTGTTAGCAATACCAGTTGATAACAATGTATTATGCTGTATCTAGCACATACAAACATCGTTGCAACATATCTACGGATATAAGATGGACAGTACTGTGTGTATGACTGATTAATGAGACACAAATAAGACAGAAGTGGTAATAAACAGTATATTCATACAGCTTTCACTACTGTTGATGCTCAGAGAAGCCATGTTGGATTGTGATGTCCGTTGTTGAGGTTCTCCCGACTTTCCGAGTCGGAAATCCGACTTCAGGGTGTGTATGAGTTGACATTTTCGACTAGGAACTTGGAAATTCCGACTTCCCAGTTCAACTGAAACGCACCATAATAAAAGACATTATCCAGTTGCATTATGGGAAGTGTAGGATTCTGCTTTTTTGGAGCTAAACCCATACTAGGGACTAAAAAGTTGGAATATCTCAGCCTCTGTCTCTCACATTTCCCCCAACTTGATTGCTGAAGTACTCCTTAAACCTTAACTCAAAGCAGTCTAATCCTACTCCTACTTGAGGTATTTGGTAAAATGAACAGTATTTATCCCTGAGAAGTTTTTCCACCCCTGCAGATGTTTGCAGTTAAGAAATCAACATCAACTGTATTTGTGAACATGCAATTGTCATTGTTTTTGCTATCTACTGTGTTTCTTCCTGTTCCTTTCCCTTCATTCTACGTAGTTCCATTGTTTTCCTGCTCACCCAAGTACATAAAAACTGAAAATTAAAGTAAAAAAACGATATTGTGGTGTTGGTGAGTGAATTGAAAAGTCATTCTGTAGAACCAGTGAAGAGGTTCAGAGGGTTTAATGAGGATTTAGGCTGTTTGGGGAGGTCTGGGATTGTGTCATCAGTAGGCATGCTCCCTCCTGCAATCGTGACATCACTGCAGCATTCCTTTCCAAAGAGCTGGAACAACAGAGACCCCCATCATTCTCCTCATCTCCGTCTTGTTAACCCTCTCTCACACAGACATGCCTCACTCTTCTTTCACACTGACCCACATTGATCAGTTTTATTAAACACTTAGTTACTCTCTCCATCCTGCCTTTTGACTGTAGGAGGGGAGTAGACCTTAAAAAGTTTGGCTCTGGAAACTAACCACAATATTTGCAGATCAGCAGACCTGATATGGCTTAGACTCACTCTGGTGGAGAGCAGCAAACACAACAAAGCAGCTTTTTCATAGCTCTCACACACATCACTCACTGCCCCCTCTCCTAATACACCAATATCTCCTCTTGCACAATGCCCTGATTCATTGCACTGTAATGCAGCGGCTCCTTTACAGCTGCTTTCAACCACAAAAGCTCCATCAGGAGAGCCTGATCACCACATATTATCAGACGTCGGTGGGGCACAATTTGAAGCAATGCCATGTGACACTGATAGTGAGTCAAGGCTAAAGTGATATAATGTAGTGGGGGAAGGGAAGAAGGAAAGAGGGAGAAGAAAAAGGAGGCAGACTCAATGAGGGAGGTAGGGAAAATAAAGCTGACAGAACAATAAGGCAGAGCTGCACAGGAGAGAGAGAGAGAGAGAGAGAGAGAGAGAGAGAGAAAGGACAGTTTAAGATAGAGAGTTGCTGGAAAAGGCAGGTACAGTCACATCCTGCTGGCATGCAAAAAGATAAAGGGTGGGAGGACAGGAGGCTGTGTGTCTATTAAGGGCGAAACCTCATGAATTACTTTATGATACTGTATATTGCTTGTGTAAAACATCTGACTCTGCTTTTGGTTAGATTGCCCAACTGTTGCATGACTTTCTTTGTGTCTACGTGCATGCATGCCAGTGTGTGTGTGTGTGTGTGTGTGTGTGTTCCTGCCAAGTTTTCATAGTGGATGAATGTGTCATGTTTTTTACTGCACTTTGCCAGAGATTAACTGTTCACCTTTTACGGTCGGGAGGGAGGTGGTATTGTCATTCAGCCAGAGAAGGAGGAGGGGTCAACGAACGAGAGAGAGGGAGGGAGGTACAGAAGGAAAAGGAGTGGCCTTCTACTGATAGTCGCCCTCTCTACCGGAGTAAAGTCTTCTCTCAGTGGCAGCTTACAGGAGGGAAAACAAACCAGAAGTTTTGAGATACAGAGCAGGGGAGGAGAAAAAAAGAAAAGAGAGAGCTGTCCTCAAACCGATTTTTCTCCCAGGTATGTAATGGCAGCTCACAGCCAGAGTTTAAAGGAAAAAAGATTTGTGCTTTCTGCCTCAAAAACCATTCATTATGGGTAATGAGAGCTGTGAGTGTGAGTTTACCTCTCTAAAGTGAGCGTAAGCGCTCCCACAAAGTTGACTGAGAGGGTGTGTACACTTAGATTCAATATTAGTGAGATGATAGGAGTAAAATGTCATGTTCACTATTAGTATGTTTATTCATACACTCCAGGGTTGCTCAAAAAGATCAAGTGTTGTGTTGAGTCTGTAATGTGTTTCTGTTTCTATAGGACTATAAAACATTAAATGTTGCAGGCAGTCTTGAGTGTAGATAATAATTGTTCTGTCCTCCTGTTAGGCTGTACGTGGGTTTTATACAGTCATGGCATCAGCAGCTCCACCAAAAAGGATGGTGTCTTCTGTCTTCATCACTCTTGCGTCTCCTCACCAAGCCACTGTGACACAGCAGCAGCCTGTCCTCCAAGCTCACAGTGCCCCGGCCAGAGACAAGCAGCACACTGCTGTACGAGTCAGCCCAAGTGACAACATCCCTGCCTTCAGACATAAGAAAGAGGACCACTCACAGTCTGAGTCCTATGGCAGTGTAGACAGCAAAGACTGGACTCGTACGGCCCGAACTTCAGACCCTCAGAGCCCAAAACCTGCCCAACCTGGACCCAGCAGAGGAACGCTGCAAGAAGATTACATAGGTGCTGCAGGTATCCATGACAATAATCCATTTTTCATCTTGGATTCAAGCAAAATGGGGAAAACTGAAATATATTCAGAAATTGACCCTACATGTAATTGATGCCATCAGGGCATGGCTGACATGTATTATATGTTTTGGACCTGTCCTTCCATAACTTTGTTTTAGAAGTTTTATTTTGAATCACTCGTTGAGGTAAAAAGTTTCCCAAACTATAGGCTATATGAGTGCTGCTCTTTTTAGGGCCCACCCCAGACAAAAATTAGATTTTATTACTTTACTGACCTGCATGCCGAAAAGTTGTCACTTTAGTTTGACTATGAGGAGCAGAGCATATGCTTCGGAGACATAACCTTCAGGCTTCTATTTCGACACTTCTTTTATATTAATTCCTCATCATCATTATTATTTTCTACTTATTTTCTTAGTTTTTCTAATGTAATATTTAATAATTTTGGGGTGGTGGGATCTGTATGTTTATGTATGCACATTTATGCAAATGTATGCATGTGTGTATATATATATATATATATATAATTATATATTTGGGTTTCATATTAATCCTATCCTGAATTTCAGGAAATGTCAGTGCTTAATTGAAACTTAAATAAAAAGCATCTGTGTAAGTTGCTGAAAAGTGACTTGAAATAATTTTTCTTGCCAAACAGAGCTCTTCCCTCCTCCTCCTCCTGCTGCTGCACTGCCTTCATCTGTGGGAACATTGCTCTCTGAAGAATCAGCACTTCCACCACCTCCTCCTGCCCAGTCGCCTCTCTGCCACCCTATGACCCCCGGCCGGCAGCCAGTTTACAACACAGAGGTATGCAGACTTCTGTCACGTTAGCATCACTCAAATGTTCATGTACTATTTTTATACACTTGATCCCAATTTTCCTCAAAGAATTTCGCCAGAAGTAGGCAAGTAATTTTTTTTTTCCCCACAGTGAAGGTTTACAACTTCCCCATCTTTTACAGATACTGTATTATGTTGCAGCTGTTGTAAAGAATGAACTGCAAAACACATTATGAAGGAAAAACAGCTGTCTTTTAGATATGACTGAATGATCAAAAACACTTTATGAACTGTACATGTTTCCTTCACAAACAGAGCACTTTCCAATCTTTAGCTTTACAAGAAACTTTTAGTTCTAATCATTACAGCCCCATCTCTGTGCAGAAACAATAGCAGTGCTAATCAGGAAATTGGGCTGAGTTACAGCAGGAGGTCTAATAATACTTTCCCTTTCTTTTTTAAGATTATTTTTTTGGGCATTTTTAGGCCTTTATTTGACAGGACAGCTGAAGACATGAAAGGGGAGAGAGAGTGGGGGGCCGCAGGTCGGAGTCGAAACCGGGCCTGCTGCGTCGAGGAGTAAACCTCTATATATGGGCGCCCGCTCTTGGGAACCTGCTCAACCAACTGAGCTATCTGGGCGCCCGTACTTTCCCTTTCTTTACTATGTACCTAAATTATGTACCTATACAATGTATTTCATGTTTTACTGTTTGTGTTTTCAATATTTTGGTTAAGGGATTTAATGAAAATTATCTGTATACCCCAAAGCTTTTAGTTATGTAAAAGTTTAAATTTGAGTTAATTTAGTTTAAAATCAAGCATTTGCTAAATTATGAGGCCCAACGCATATGTTGAACTTGTCAAACTTTTTAAAGCAGGGGTCTTCAACGTTTTTTAGGCCAAGGACCCCTAGCTGATTAGAGACGACGCAGGGACCCCCTATTACATATATTGCATAAAATTGAGTTGCATATTAAACTGGGCCTACAATAACGTGAAGGGCGGCCTAAAGCCTATACACATACCTTTTTTATGGTGCATACAATACCAAGCTTTTAAAATAAAAATTGTTGGCATGTTCATATATTTATACATTAAGTTTTAATGTTAAAATGTGGCACATTGAATCCTTAAGCTTAACTGTATGTAGAAGGCAACCTTATGGCTACCTTACCTATAGGCCAGTAAACCTATCATCAATGTTGTGTACATTTACACCGCCTTCACACTGGCAGTTGAAATCAGCTCCGTAATACACAATACGCA
This sequence comes from Sander lucioperca, assembly GCF_008315115.2. Taxonomy (NCBI): domain Eukaryota; kingdom Metazoa; phylum Chordata; class Actinopteri; order Perciformes; family Percidae; genus Sander; species Sander lucioperca. Next base: position 3,201,330 of record NC_050178.1, read on the forward strand.
ATACGCCCCCAGCGGACGCCGTACTACACCGTTGAAAAGCTTCGGAAGCGACTCACAAAAATGGCAAAGAGACTAGAACGACTGATAAGTGTCTGAATGTACGATTCTCTGTGACCTCTCTTATACAGATATAAATAGAGAGGCTGCTGCGTGGAGAAAAGTTGCCCAGGATGTTGACATGTCACGTCAGTTAAATGTGATATAGAGGTATAATGTCAATAGTTGATGTCTGTTGCTAGCTAACTAATTAGTAATTAGCATTAGTAGGTTTGTTCATAAGTACCATAGCAACGCTGGAATTGTTTGATAGGAACCGTCCGTAGCCTTTCACAAGAGTTCAATTTTTTGAACGCATCCGGATGACCAACTGACACGATTTTTTTCGCACCGCACTCGTTCGGACCCAGTTTGGACCCATTCGCATGCAGTCTGCGAATCTCCATAGGAAATGAATGACTTCTGGTCGTTTCGAAGCCGTATCGGAGGTGATTTCAACTGCCAGTGTGAAAGCGGCGTTTAAAAAGATGTGTCTTTACTTATAATATACTATTTTCAGACATATATATTTTTTTAAACCATCAATCAGTAATTTGGTGGCCCCCCTGCAACATTTCTGAGGACCCACTAGGGGTCCCGGGCCCCCTGTTGAAGATCACTGGTTTAAAGTTTAGTTTTACATTAACAATGTGATTTACATTTAAGGTGGAAAAAAACACACCATCTAGTGGGTTAAAACAAGATGAACAGTCCCATGGGATCCATAAAAATGGCCAAGCCACGAGCAGGGAGAGTAAAGGTAACATGATCTCTATTTACACGTGTACTGCTCAGGCTTTAAACTGCTCCACTTTGACAATACACATATTATTATAACCGTCTTTGACTTTTGACGTTTGTGTACGATGCAGAGGTGTGTGGCTTCTGTCGGAAACCCGTGGCTCTTTCTGAACCTGCAATAGAGGCCTTAAACAGGACGTACCATGATGGTTGCTTCCAGTGTAGATCTTGTCACATCCCCCTGGCTGGTAAACAGTATTACAACAAGGCAGGAATCCCACTCTGCGAAGACTGCTACCAGGTAGATCAAAGTCAATACTACAAAGCATCCACTACAGGATGTTAATTAAGCTGAAAATATAAATGCAAATCTTTCTAAAGGACCATACCAATGTTTTTGCATGCTCATTTACTTCAAATCAGGTATGCTTTACATTAATAATGCTAACTGTTATCCAAAGACTGCTGTAATGGTTTGCATTTTTGAATTTTGGTTTCCCCACACCTTCCAGGTAGCTGTTGGTTTCCCTTACTTTTAAGACAGCGTGAAAATCAACTTGCACAGACTTGAAATCCATCTATCAATGTTATGTTATCATTTCTCGGTGTAGTTGCAACTGGAGATTGAATTCCAGTCTGATTGTAATGTAAAAGTAAAAGTAGCAATGATGTTCATTGTGAGGGTTTACCATTATCTCTGCTATTATTTTTATTCTTTGCAAAAATGAATGGAAGCTAATGGTTGCTTGGAAAGTGGGTTGACCAGAACTCAAAAATGTAAACACTCCGCTGTGTTTTGGAAAATGACCAGCAGGCATACACTTGAGGTATGAGTGGTTTGTAGCAAATGGGTTAAACAGTGGAAAATGTTGGTATCATCTTTAATTACAGAAATATATTCTATTCACCATTTATCTCTGTCTCTTAGGCCAGTCTGGAACTTTGCTGGGCATGTGGGGAGGTTATCACAGATCATGTTATCCGTGCACTGGAGCGAGCATACCACCTTTCTTGTTTCAACTGTGCAACATGTAAACAGCAAATTGGAGAGCAAGCTTTTGCTCAGGGAGAAGTTGGAGAAGTGTATTGCCTCCAGGACTATTACAGGTATGAGAGTTAAAAATGATGGCATGCACCACATGAAAAACACCCTTTACACTATTCACCAGAGGTTTTCCCATTCTCATGAACGGGTTCGTATGAAACAAAATTAGGCAACCGCAGACTGCTCACGTGACGACAGGTCACATGACAGTTATGTTTAGCGGTCTTTACAGTTAAATTTAGCCGACTTAAGGTTACTGGGAGCTGGCTACAGAGCACTGTGAGCAATCGGTTGTTTCAGAATCTGTTGCTAATTGAGTTTAGCCAACAAAAGGTGACTTTGAGCTGGGTACAGGGCACCGCGAGGGGACGGTCCTTTCAGGGGCCGTGGCAGTTGAGTTTAGTTGACAAAAAGTGAGCGTCATGCGGCGACGACAGTTAAGTTTAAGCACCAAAACGACTAGTTAAGATTAGAAAAAAGATTGTGGTTTGGATTAAAACACTCCTGGGACACAAACACGCATTGAAAGCCCTGAGTTTTATAACCCAGCCATCCATCTCGACCTTCTCCCTATGCGGTCCAGAGCGTTCTTATACAGTAGCAGTCAATATGGTGCATGTAGCAATAAATACGTGGAACACATACGAATTACAGTGCTTTACTTTCAATAGTATGAATGGTTCATGAGAACAGCCTGATATAATACATCAACAAATTGCTTTTAAAATTGTTCTAATGCATTATTTCACCTATTTCAACTCACTCTGTGTTTGAAAGGTGCTATAATAAAGTTGCCTTGCCTAATATTTTCTTTCCTCCTGAAACGTCCATAAAGGAAGTATGCTCCAAAGTGTAATGCCTGCAACCAGCTAATCATTCCAAAAGAAGATGGTACTGACAGCTATAATGTTAAATGCCTGGGACGCTCCTACCATGAGAACTGCTACAGGTGTGAGGTAGGCGTTCCGCAAGCAAACAGAGTGTACAGTATGGACACACTGACAAGTTTGCAAACACAAATTAATCTCAACCAGTTGATAAGTCTTTCTTATTACCTGCAGGTCTGTGTCATCCAGCTCTCTCCTGAACCAAATGAGCGTGGCTGCTATCCTTTGGAAGGGAAGATGCTTTGCAAATCTTGCCATCTGAACCTGGTTTCTGGCCAGCACTAACACTGGCCTTACAGCCCGGGATAAACTGCAACATTTTTTTTTTCTTTTTTACAATATATCATGCTTTCTGAAGATTCTCCTTTTCTTCTTTTATACTTGATAATTTTGCACTCAAACTACAAAATGCACCAAATATATTTATGCAATAGCCTTTATAAAAACATACTGCAAGCATTATTTGAATTTTTGTAAACCTCAATCAATATACTGTTTCTCACATTTACCCTTTATATATATATATATATATATATATATATATATATATATATATATATATATATATATATATATATATATATATAAAAAGTTTTACTTTATATTAAAAAACGTTTATATAAAAGTAAACTAATCTAATATATTTTATCTTGAAGCAGGCTCCAACATCTACATCCACAACGTTCCACTTCCGGGATTGCTCCGTTGCCGATGGAAATTCAGAGTCAGATTTCACTCCTTTAGGCTGGATATCCATTGCCTTGGGCTTTCTTTTGGCGCTTTTCCATTACATGGTACCCGCTTGACTCGCCTCAACTCTATTCGCCTTTTTTGGTTTTCCAATACGAAAAAAAGTACCTGGTACCTGCTAACAGGTACTTTTTTTAGTACCACCTCAGTCGAGGTTCCAAGCGAGCTGAGCCGATACCAAAAGGTGACGTGAAAGCGACAGAGGGGGGTGTCCTGAACAAACCTGCCATTTTTAAATGGTTTAGCCAGCTGTGTTTTTTTTTTGCTGCCTCCAGCTTCATTTGAAACAAAATGTGTCTTCTGGCTGTGGCAACAACACACCTTCGACGTTTTGTGTGTGTGTGTCGCGTTAGGTCACGGCAGTTTACTACAGCGCCGCTATGACGACCAGCCACACAGTGCGTCGAGTCGAGCCGAGGCCAGTAGAGTCGAGGCGGGTCGAGCAGGTACCATGTAATGGAAAAACGCCATTTGAGTTGGCATTTGAAACTCTGGTTGATTTCTGAGGACTATGGTTAACCTTTTCTCAGATCTCTGCAGGGTAAATCCAGACAGCTAGCTAGACTATCTGTCCAATCTGAGTTTCTGTTGCACGACTAAAACAACTTTTGAACGTACACGTGTTCCACCAAAACAAGTTCCTTCCCGAGGCTATTTTGCAACGGCACTGTTGCTCCGTGCGGCGCTTAGCACCACCCAAGACAATAGTGATTGGTTTAAAGAAATACCAATAAACCAGAGCACGTTTTTCTCCCATCCTGGAATGCTGCGTGGACTAGCCAGACCCTCCTCCGCAGCACTGTGGAGGAGGGTCTGGCAATGCGAGACTAGCTCCAACATAACGTGTTAAATTACACACACAATATCAATTATGTAGCTTAGCATTAATTCTAAGTTTTAAAATGTGAAAAACTAATTACAATTTAACTCACAACTGTTTAACTGGTAAGAAAATTAAACAAAATAATTATTATAACAATATATTATAAAATATTGTGTAACAGAGCACATCCTTAAGTACTCTTTATGGACCAAAACTAGCAGGTGCTTTAGATGTGTTTGCATTCACATTTCTAAACATATAAAGATCTTCACTGGACCACAGGGCCAATGTTGTCTTTTTTGCCTCAACAATAGAAATATTCACATTGATTACAATATTAAAGTCTCATACAGATCCCAGCTGAATTATTTTATTATTTATGTTCTGTATCTCAAATGACATGTTTGTGGAATTATATTTCTTTGTATCAAAACATAAAAAATTAAAAAATTCTGGAAAAAGTAATTTTGCCATTTATGTTTTTATTCATCACACTTTTATTTTACTCTGTAAATATTGCAATGGTGGTTTGCCCGTCTCTTATCTTTTCTGGTCTTTAAAGTGAGATAATTTTACTTTTGAAAGAAATGAAAAGTTAAATTTATACAAAATAAAACACCCCTGCTCATTTAATACAATTGGGATATTTTCTCCTACAGTCTTACTTGGTCTGGTATGACCAGTAGCTTATGGTGGCTTATACTAGGTAATGTTATCAAAGTTTAGGTACATATTGCTGTGAAACATTACTGAGTCTGTTTGCTTACGTTCTGAGTCTTCTCTACTTGTGATGACTGTTACACTAACATTTACCATTATCCCACAATTGTTACTTGTGGCCTCAGTGGCTGTTGTTCAGCAAAACTTTATAGTCTCACATTAAGTGGTCCAAGAGACCACCTCTTTAATTGAAGGGGGAAAAAACTCAACAATCTGATTCAGGCAGTTTAAACAATAATTGATTAATAAAAAATATGAATTATTAAGTATTGTCATCAGTGCACAATGTTTGCGCAAAACAAAGACTTGCTGCAAGATGAGCATTTCATTTTGAGCTATAGTTTAGTATAGGCCTTTGTAAATAAGCTTTGTCTAAGAAAACAAATTTTCTGAATTTACATTTACAAACACTGTGCGGCACTGACTGTGCCTGATGTGGAGTTAAATCTGACACCCCTGCTCATTGAGCAAAAAAACATAGCCTACTGTACCACTGGTGGATACAAGCATTTGCTTCTTCTTCACCCAGAACATCGCCTTGGAATTGGGTGGCACCTACACCGGGGTCCTGGGTGCAGCTGACGCTATGGACTTACTACACCCTGCTACGCTCTGCGATTCCCCGCAGTGTCCGACTGCGTCCTGCCGCGTCCAACCGCGTCCACCCAGGCTGCTGTGCCACACTACACCCCGTAACGCCCTGCTGTACCCTACTATGACATGAACTACTATGACTACCATTGTGATCACTGCTTCACTATCTTTATTATGACTATTATTGCCACCATTCACCACTCCCCCAACTGGTGCCGTCAGACACCGCCTACCAAGAGTCTGGGTCTGTCCGAGGTTTCTTCCTAACAAAAAAAAGGGAGTTTTTCCTTGCCACTGTCGCAATAGCTACTGCTAATGCTTGCTCTTGAGGCAACCACTGTAATAGTTGGGGCTTCGTAAAGTACAGAGTTTGGTCTAGACCTACTCTATCTGTAAAGTGTCTCGAGATATCTCTTGTTATGATTTGATACTATAAATAAAATTGAATTGAAGATTTTTTAAATCGGGAGACCAAAGATCGAGGGACTGAGTGTTGAATAAAGGTGGGAACCTATTTTGGGGAGCTTTTCTGACCAGATTTGATATATCCATACAACGACAGTAATAAGAACGACTTGTGGGCCAAACAAAAACTAATGAAGTGCCACAAGTTTAAAGGTGGTATGTTACCTGGGATGGCCAATCAGATTCCATGGTTCTTTTTAGATTGTAGGCCTACTAGGGCTTAAACAGTGATCCTATTGATCAGTTTTGACCATCGATTTTGAAATCATTTATCAAGCTAAAATGACAAACATTTGCTGGATTTCAGCTTCTTGTGTGTGATTTGCTGCTTAGGCTACTTCGGAATAACTGGTTTCAGCCTGTTTCAGACAAGGAAGCAGGTCGAAGGCGTCATTTTTGGGGTTTGGAAATTTGTGATGCACATTATTCACTATGTTCTGACATTTTATGGATTTAACAAATATTCGATTATTTATGACCTTAACAAATTGTCAAAAGATCGATATTTAGCTGTAGCAATACATTCGCTTTTCTTTACATATGATAGGCTACATACGATAGGCTACTTGTCAATTTCTAAATTCCCACTTTGAAGAAATAGTTAAACTTTGATCAAATAACTCAACAACAGTCCAACACTGGGACGTTAAAAGATGACGGGGGTCTACTTTTATGCTAATGTATAACATTGATTACCTTGCAGAGAGCATCACGTGACGCCGCAGACAAATCTTGCTCGCGGGCTGCAGTTTGTTCCTCTTGAAGAAATCGCGTTGTGTATATTTGTAACTGTCGAGCACGCGCGGCAGCGGCACACCGAGCCCAGACCAGACCGTGCAGCTCGCACCCAAAACCACCAGGAGCGAGTCCCACGCGCGTCCACGTTCATGGATTGACGAGGACGCAGCAGCTAAAGCTAAACGGGCAGCAGGCTACCAGGCCCAGATTATTCATCACCGTCGTTCATTTTGTTCATGCGGACCTCCGACCGGCAGGGATTAGAAACGTGCGAGATCATATGAGTGTGAAGGGGGGAAGAATAGCTCAAGATGGTTCGGGAAACCCGGCACCTTTGGGTTGGAAATTTACCCGAACATGTTCGAGAGGAGAAAATTGTGGAGCATTTTAAACGGTAGGTTACGCAAGAGGGATCCTCTGTTGGCCAAGCAGCGCGCGCTAGGTTCAGCAGTTAGCTAGCTAGCTAGTTGCGATGGGCAGCCTGTGGCTAATGCTAATACAGCTAACGTTAGCATTTATTTTAAGTTTTACAAGCAAGGGTGTTTTTTATTTGCTGCCGGTGCTATATTGCAGCACATCGATATATGTTTAACCAAAATGCCGGGAATTGAACCACTTAACATTAGTGTAAATGTTTACGGTTTATAGTATTTGACTAACTTTTGCTAAAGCCCGGAGGAAAGAAGCTAACGTTAGGTTTGCTAGCCACCGAGCTACCACCCAACCAACCAACCATTTTGTGGGAAGTCGAGACGTTTTCATGATCAGTAACGTTACAAGCCAAACGGCAGCTAACGTTAGCTGGACAGCAGGTCAAATAACATGAGATGACTTGTGTTTTTTAGCCACTTGAAACGTGTGACTCATGCCGTTATGTATGTGGTCAATTGTGTTAGAAAAATATTGAAACGCTGCTAGATAACGTTAATGCAAAATCTGCGAGCGATCAGTGAGCTCACCGCTCGCTTGTTGTTGAGCTGCTTTACGTCGGTTGCCATCAATATACTTAAACTTGGCTAAGATACTAAGTATTGTTTTCTAATTTGGCCAACTTGCAAACCAGGATTTGCTCCCGCTGGGGCACAAGTATTTGAATTTATAGAGAGCTAACAGCATAAACTTGTATGCTTCCACTTGTTCGTAGGAGTAATTTGAAACCATGCAATGTTGTATGTCTTTATCGTTTGCTACGTTATGTAAAGTTCAATTGGGTAACTCCTCAACAAACGCATCTGCAACACAACAAACTGCATCCAGTCATAGTTAGCGGGAGCTATTGCAGCACAGCCTTAACTAGTGGTCTGGTGACAGCTGTGTGTTTGATGATAGGCTTTTTATAGTTGTAAAACACTGACATTTGACATGTGTTAGGTCCCAGAGGGATGTTTGATTAACGTTAGTACTTTGACGTTTGTTTAGAAACATCAACACTCCCAACAATACTTGTAACACCAAGCGTAGTCATCCAGCATAACAATTGCAGACAGTTTAAGACGCTTCCTGAAGTTCAGACAGTTCGTTCCTGTTTGGTGGCCTAAAATGAAACGTTGGTGTTAACTTGCTTTGGTTCATAATTAGAGGTAAATCATTATTACTGTTAGCTTTTAGTATCAGTGTGTTCTGTTCTACATTTACCAGACTCTGAAATACAGAGAGACAGCTGCACATTCCCTAATCTTAGCTGGTGTATATGTAATTTTCTCTTTGTTTTTATTGTAATTTCCTCAGGTATGGGCGTGTGGAAAGTGTTAAAGTTCTGCGGAAGCGAGGGTCAGAGGGTGGTGTTGCAGCCTTTGTGGATTTTGTGGATATCAAAAGTGCGCAGAAGGCTCACAATGCTGTCAACAAGATGGGGGACAGGGACCTTCGGACTGACTACAATGAACCTGGTTCAGTCCCTAGTGCTGTTCGGGGCCTTGAAGACAGCTCTCCCTCGAGCAGTCGAGACGTTACAGGATTCTCTAGGGGAACAGTTGGTCCAGTGTTTGGCCCACCTGTGTCCCTTCACACCAGAGAGGGACGTTATGAACGGAGAATAGATGGGTAAGTGGACACGGCCTCCCCTTAAAATCCAGGGGAATCTAGGTATTGGATAGGTGTAAAACCTAAACACATAGTGGGGTTATTCGTGAGGGATATATGCCTCAAGGGGGTTGCACAAAGGTAATTAGGGATCGTTCCACTTTTCTTCATAATTGACTCGCCTTTCCCACGGGATCTAAGTAAATTAACTACACATTATCATTTGGTAAGGTAACTATAATTCAAGGTTTGACATCTGGTTTGGATATTACATCCGTGAGGAATATCCTGGTGAGTTTTGGATTTATTACATTTTGTGGGAAACTACCTTGGGGAGCTTTTGGATACTTTTTAAACATTTTCCTTCTAAATATGGGATCTAACCTCGATTTTTACTTGGAATTGCTTGAAACTGGAAGTAAATCCCTATTATGAAGGATGTACTTTTCTTTGAAGAATCTATTCAGGTAATATATCATTATGTCAAGGATCTCCCATCTCGGGTTGTCAATTTTTTTCCCTCTTGGCCACAGTCGATGGATGGACTACTTTTTACAATTTTTTTGCATCTGTGGATACGGCCTGTTCTGGATTTAAGTGGATGGAAGAACATTTTTTACACATCACAAGAAAGACCGATTTAAATGCATATATCCTAGGGTATCTCAATCATTTTAGGGTGAGATTAACTTTATATTATAAAAAATGTTGTCCCAAATATGGAAGCTATACAAAGAAGACTTGGCAAGAATGCGGATGGTCCAGACAAAAAGTTTGTGGAGCTATTCTTGTTTTGGCTTGATGGCCATGAAGACGCATGAAGACTGCATAGTTGGGATGTACCCTCCTGGATGTACACACCCCATGTTGGATGTACTGATGTTGACCATAGTATGGATAGGTGTAGCTGCCGTTCATTTGGATTACTCGAGTGTGGATGTAGCTGTGTAAGGCCTCAGCTCAGTGAGGAGAAGAGCACTCCGAGTATGTATATGTATGAGAGCTGAATACAACTTTTTCAAAGTAACTTGAAATGTTACTACAAAAGATGAAGCCTTCCAGTACGTACGCCCCATGAGATCCTTGGATTGTGGAATTAAGACATGCCTGTGAGACCATGAGGAGTTTATGGGCTGTGATTATAGTGCCTGTGAGTCTACAAGCTTGTGTGATCTTGAACTACTTGATATTATCAGTGGAATACATTTTTCACCCTTTTTCTCCCATGTAACGTAATTTTTGGAACATACTACAAGATAAGATTGATCCAGTTGGATGTATTTTCCATTCGGGCACCAACTTCCTGTAGTCAACCTGGAATTCCCTGAATTACTCCGAAGTTCATCAGCTTGAAAAAAAAATCCTAGTTATTTATTCAGGTCTTATGTTCCTATAGTGTTTTTTTTTTTTTTTCTACATGTCCAGAAATCCATAAAGAGGTCCATTTCTGTGATTTGTTTTGTTTTTCCTTTTTTCCATCCAGTGAAGAGAATTAAGTAGCCTAACTGGATTATACATCAACAATCTACTGGCCTGGTGCTCCACAGTATTTGAAGATAACGTGCAGTGTGATTCAAGAGAACCGTTTTTTGCCTAATTAGATCAATTGATTTTTTCCCCTTGGTTTTTCATTCGGGCTCTCACATTCTGATCCACCTAGATTTTATATGGATTAGTTTCGGTAACTTCTTTTCCAAAAGGTTGGTATTGCTCTGCCCTCTGCATATTTTCTTTGTCTAACATTCCTTAGTGCTTTGTCTAATATTAGGTTTTGCACTGCTTTTAGGGAAACCATTAATTTGATGCAAGAGAAGAACAAACTTATTTTATAAAATGCATATTTACAATACATATATGTATTGTCAACAAGTGCCTCCTTTTTCCAGCATCACACAAATACTTCAAAAGTATTGTTTTCACATTAAATACATTGATCTGAAATATTTTAAAGAAATGTTTGATTTTGAAACTTTCTTTTTCTTAACAGCAATAGTTCATGAACAGTCAGCCTCTGAAATCAGCTCCCCTGGACACCCAGAGGAGCCAAAAGTGCTTAACGTTTTTGTTTTTGCAAACGAAAGTAATTGAAAAAGACAGCATTTCAACATTGCTAAATTATGTGTTTGTATGAGTAGATTTTCAAAATGAAACAAAGAAGGTTGTAGTGAACGTCTGGGGCGGCTTTGTTTCATGTGACTGTTTATGAATTTACCAGTATAGATAATTGTGCTTGTTGGTAGTCTTGTTCCTGTCAGAATGTAATTTTAGGCTGTACAGTTCAGCAATTGGAGCAGCGCCACACAAGTCAAGTCAATGTTATTTATATAGCACAAAATCACAAATTTGCCTTGAGGGTCTTTACAATCTGTACAGCATACAACACCCTCTATCTGTAGACCCTTGTGCATATTAGTGTTTACAGACAGTGCCGGTATCTGATAGGCTGACCCCATTATGTCATGTCTTGAAGAGTCAGATTATTCGGCCTATTTGTCTAGTTGTGAGGAATTTGGTATTGTTTTTCTAATCATTGTTAATGCTCCTCTAGTGACAAAAAACGTGTACACTTTCAAATGTCACATTAGAATGAAAATATCATGCAACTTTTGTTGTAAAACTTGTTGCTGAAAAGTTAAAGCAGTTTTTTAACATACGTTAAAGTGAGCACTTCTTTCTTCTTAGTTGACCAACTGAAACCCCATAGAAGAGACCAGTGTTTTGTTTCGATGGTCACAAATTGACAGAGACAGATTAATGAGTTTTGCCAAGGCAAGAATGACTGGATCTCTACATTAAAATACTGGCACTGCTCTTCCTAAGAGTATTAAGCTAAACAACTTATCTGGCCTGCTCTCAGTTGTATCTCTGCTGTACCGACTATTTTGAGTTTCACTATTGGGCACTTAAATGCCAAATAATTTAACAGAATTTTGTTTTTATTTTTTTTTGCCTTTTTATTGTTTCGAATCATAGTAACTCTTTTCCCCTCTCTACCCTGTTCTTATTTCACAGTAGCTCAGACAGCCGGGAACGTGCATATGATCACAGCCCATATGGACACCATGAGCGCAGTGGCACTTTTGACAGACAGCGTCACTACAACGCTGATTATTACCGAGATCGTTCCATGTTTGCTGCTGCTGGCCCAGGGAGCAGTACTATCGGGGGAAGCTTTGAGGCATCAGACCCACATTTTGACTCTAGAATTCGAGACCCCTTTACTCTTACTAATTCTACACGACGTGACCTATACAGAGATGACCGAGGACGGCGGGTTGATAGAACTTACCATCACCGTCGGAGCCGATCGTCTCATTCCTCACAGTCAAGGCACCCTTCCCCACAACGGACCACCGGACAAACCCCCAAAACTCCGCATTCCCCTAAAAGAGCTCCTTTGTCCCCTGTGAGAGGTCCACGATCTCGATCCCGCAGCAGATCTTCGAGCTCTGATTCTGTCAGCAGCACCAGCAGCACGGGCAGCGGAAGGTGTGACATTTGTTTTGTTATATTAACACTTCATGTTTCATGGGTTTGTTGACTGGATTTTGTCACTGGACAAACTTTCTCTCTGGTTTTCTTATATTTTTTTTCTATTTATATTTTGTGACAACAGCGACTCAAACAGCAGCTCAAGTGATGGATCTCGGGCACGCTCTGTTCAGTCGTCAGCTACACACGCCCCTACGTCTTCTATGGGGCTTGACTCAGATGAGCCACGCAGAAGCTTTGGAATTAAAGTGCAAAACCTACCAGTGCGCTCCACAGGTAAGTTTCTACATGTTAGCCTCTCAAATGAAAGGGCTACATAACACCATCTTATCCATATAATTTGTATATTGCTTTTGTCAGGACTGGGATACAAAGTGGTCAGTGCACTCAGCATGATAAAACAAATCCAAGTTAAGTAGCACAAGGTGATCGTGTGACCATGTTCAGAAACTTGGTTTGGGGCTCCTGCTAACCTACATTTCTGTTGCTGTACACAAATCTTATTTTAATTAAATTTACTTTGTGTTATGGACTTTAATGGTTGCCAGAGTGCATTGTTTAAAATTGAGGATCAAGATTCAAGACCTAGGGTCTCCTTTATAAAACTGTGCGTAGGATCCTTACTAAAAGTGTAGGTAGGCCCAAAAGCCAAAAATGGCATACGCCAAAAACAAATCAGATTTAGAAAACCGTGCGTACGCACATCTGCAAGCAATGTTATAAATCACAGATTAGAAGTGTGCGTACGTGAATCAGCCTTTTTTTTTTTTTTAAAGATTATGTTTTTGGGCTTTTCCGCCTTCATTTTTGACAGGACAGCTAGGTGAGAAAGGGGGGAGAGAGGGGGAAGACATGCAGGAAATCGTCGCAGGTACTCCTGTAGGGCCAGCAGTGCCATCATGCAGCATTACGCACAGGGGGCACCGCAGTATTTAATATGTTTACAACAATTTGTGATTAACACCATGCCAAAATCACAGCATCAACTAGTGGTATCCCCCACCCCGAGATCCAATTTGAAGACGAAAGTCTAATAGGCAAACACACTTTTCTTCATGTAGGTTTTGTCACGAACAGTGTTCAAGTTCGGACTGATAACAAGGACGTTAAGTGTAACGATGGCGCGAGAGCTTAACGGCTGTAATTCCAGACTTTGACATTTGATGATACATGCACGGTATTAAAGTCAGATATTTAGTTATTTACACTGTGTTCTGCAGTTACCTAATACTAGGCTATTTGATGCTATCCTGTATTCCATGGAGTCGGGCCATCTCCTCCTGCGCTCCGTAGCAGACAATGTGACAGTGAGACAGCGCCGATTAAACATTAAGAACATTTTTATTTAAGATTTGAGTTCGAGGTGTTTATGGAACAATTATTACTCAGTACAAGCGCAAATAACACTGCTGGATTTAATCTTCATGGTAACGTGGATGATATAGAGTGAAGAAATGTGCGTGAGGCATCAACACTTGAAAATATTAAGAGTAATCGTTATTCCCACATTTACTTTCTGCAGTCTGACTTCAGTTCACCACCTCACCATCTACGTCGCCAATTCTCAGTGTCTCCAAAATGTGCGTCTGCATGGGTCAGAGTTTGCGTGGAGGATTGGTCATTCTCCCGTCAAGTTAGTTTTTTATAAATCACAATAATAATAAATCAGCCCCATTTTGTGCGTATGCCACATTTATAAATGAGACCTCTGGACTGCTGTTATACCATTTTTTTTTTTTTTTTTTTTTTAAGCTTCGGTGCTTAACAGCAAATATTCGAAGCTATAGGAAATGAAACTGTTCCACAGCTGCTGCTTTCACCACTTAGTTCGCCGGCTTACTCAGCGCTGTAGATTGGTCTGGCAACGGGAGACTAATAAATAACAAAAGGAGACGACGTTAGAGCAGGAATGTTTGTAGTGTACAAATACTACATATTGGTGATTAAGGGATGTTTTATGAAACTAAAAGTAACGTTATTGTATACCGGCGGCTGCCTTTTCCAAACAACATGACATGAGAAATACTTTGAATGAGTACGTATTTCCGCTCACAGTTGAGTAGGCGGTCCTTAATGTGGCCCGGGACACATTACCGTTCTCACTGCTACTGGTGGAATTTCCTGCGGCACCGGAGCAATCCCGGAAGTGGAACGTCAAGGATATAGGCTATTAGAATGTAGACATGTGCAGCCTAGACCACCTCCGAATGCTGTTTCAGTGATCAGATCTCAATGTGTCCTCAATGCATCCTGAGAGCTGTCCACTTGTGTTATCGGATCACTCAGATATATTACCAGGTGGAAAAGCGGTAATAGTTAAGCTCACAAGTAGTATTCCCTCAACGTGTGTCAATCCCCCCTATGTGAAGCTGTTAAAGGCAGTATTCACCCTCATTTTGAAAAAATTAATTTTAGGCTCTTGTGTTCAAAGTTATGTATTTTACACTTATTTACGTGCCAAGAATAAGAATATCATTACCAACTTAAGTGTACACACCATCATCCAACTACTCATCCAACCTTTTAAATCCTATTTCAGGTTTGGTATTGGGTACTATATAATATATATTATATATTATATATATATAATGATGCAATAAAAAAGGCTAAATATGAAAAATCAATCAATTCATCATTCACATATTTGTCTTAAGCTGTATTTTGTCTTTGTTTCTTTGTTATAGTCACACAAAATGTTAGTTATTTGGTGCTTGGTAAGCCATGGAATACTAGTGTACAGGTCACTCTGCTTCTAATATTTTAGATTTTACAGTTTTTATTTTTCAGTTTACTCGTGTAATTATTCCCAGACCACAATCTTATATTCTGTAACTCACATTTAAAATCTTTGAGCCTATACCTTTGTGATATATGTATACTTGTTAAAATCAAGGCAGTAAGTATGACCCACGGAGTTCAACAAAAACAGTTGGTCAGTAGCCCTGTCAGTAGAAAAGCCAGGTTGCAGTAGGAAACTTAAAACATCCCAATCAGGCTTTTTTCGCTGCTTTAAAAAACATAAAAATAGTAGATTCAAGCCGTGACACTTGACCCCCCTAAAACAAAGAACTTTGGACTTGTGTCAGCCAATCATATCTGCTTGACATACATATCAGTGTCACTGTAACAAGTATTTATGGTCCAGTTTCAGTAAGAAATTGGGAATCTAGAAAAGTGTAAGCAGTGACTGTGAGAAAAGCTATGAGTCATCAATATGGAAAGTATCATTCCCAGGTTTATATGCAAATAAATTCATATTAAAAGATCCCTTATATAGCATGTAGACTTGGTCATTATGATTTTTAATTCTTTGAAAATCGGTTTGTTTTCAGCACTCTTTGAAGATTTGCATTGCATAGTAATCCTTTTTTTTTTTTCTTTTCTTCCGCAGACACAAGTTTAAAAGATGGACTTTTCCATGAATTCAAGAAACATGGAAAAGTGACCTCAGTGCAGATCCATGGAGCATCAGAAGACCGCTATGGTTTGGTGTTTTTTAGACAGCAAGAGGATCAAGAAAAAGCCCTCACTGTCTCCAAAGGAAAGCTGTTTTTTGGCATGCTTATTGAAGTCACAGCCTGGAATGGTCCTGGTAAGTAAACAGCATTTTGATGAATAGTTAGTGCCAACAAATTAAATCAGCAAACAACATTTCATAAAACCATATATTTTTGTGGTGGATAATACAAGCTTGACATTTAGCAACATGACAGTAATATTAATGATAAACCTCTACCTTCCCTCAGAAACGGAGAGTGAAAATGAGTTCAGGCCCTTGGATGGCCGGATAGATGAGTTCCACCCAAAGGCCACAAGGACACTGTTTATAGGCAACCTTGAGAAGACCACCAGTTATCAACAACTCCTTGACATTTTTCAACGCTTTGGAGAAATTGTGGTATGCTACCATTTGACTGCGTACTGTAAATAGTAGGGCTGCACAATTTGGAGAAAAAGTCATATTGCGATTTACAATACTGCGATTGTGATATTATGGTATCATGAGTCTACTTGCTTGATTATCAAGGAAAATGCTCAATATACTAACATTTTGAAACTTACAAAGTTAAACGAGCATAATAAGAAATACATAAACAAAAAATGTGCAATACTTGCTCAACAGTACAAATTAAATAAATACAACCAACAACAAATTATTAAAATAATACATTTTGTATGCCCTTATAAATAATGACATTTAAGATGGGTGTAATATAGTAACTCGTGATTAAGTTACAAAATATACTTTGTACAACCTCTTCTTAAAGTCTATATGCTCTGAAACCCGCTACACTTCTGATACTCACGTGACCATACACAACACACGCGCCACTGCCTAAACGGCTGGTCATATCTTTTGTGGAAGTTACGATGGTAGCGTAAGTGAGAGCGAAAATTGCGGGTGTGTTGAGTGAGTGATGTCATTGAATGATTGGTCAAGCAAGGAGGGAGCGGTGAGTGGTGTCGGACTTAGCGTAGAGGCTGTGAGGGATAAGCGAGAGGAAAAAGATAGCAAAGACGATGTAAAGTGTGTTAACCGTGAACAATATGACATCAAGCTTCTTTAGACGCGGTGGCTTCATCTGTTAACACTGTTGGTACAGTGAAGGGTGTTACAATGTGGAGACTGCAGTGCACACAGAGACTAGAGTGTCATGCACACAGCACACCTTTTATGTTTACTCAAATCGCACATTTTTTGTGGTTACGTAATCGAGTGACATCACGATTGCAATTAGATTAATCGTGCAGCCCTAGTAAATGGGGACATTTTACATTTGATAAGGGTCGCTAATGGTTCTCTTTTCCTTTCAAGGACATTGACATCAAGAAAGTAAATGGAGTTCCCCAGTATGCCTTTGTGCAGTATTCTGATATTGCCAGTGTCTGCAAGGCCATTAAGAAGATGGATGGAGAGTATCTGGGGAGCAACAGACTAAAGGTAGTGCTTTTACAGTAAACAATAGTAAAATTTCTGGTCTATGTAGGTTTTCAATCTTTCAAATGTATTCCACATGTATAATATGCATATTATTCTCTTTCTACTTGAAGCTTGGGTTTGGGAAAAGTATGCCCACAACGTGTGTTTGGCTAGATGGTTTGGCCAGCAGTGTTACAGAGCAATACCTCACACGTCATTTCTGCCGCTATGGACATGTAGTTAAGGTAAGGTGTGATATTTTCTCTTGCTAAAGATTTGCTGCTTTTGATTATAATGCTATGTAGTTTTAAACACTTCAAATGTATGTTTTGTCCTTTTTTAGGTTGTGTTTGATAGATTGAAAGGGATGGCCCTCATCTTGTACAACAACACAGATTTTGCTCAGGCAGCTGTAAGGGAGACCAAAGGTTGGAAGATTGTCGGCAATAAAATAAAGGTAAACTAACAATTATTGGGTTTATTATTTTATAAAGTATTTTTCATGTGTATATGCATTGATGTGTGTTAACTTATTTATTTATGAAAGGTGGATTTTGCAAGTCAAGAGAGTCAGATGGCATTCTACCGGTCTATGCAGGCATCTGGTCAAGACATTAGAGACATCTATGAAATTCCTGCTGAACGACGGTAAATTGCCAATTATTGCACGCTAGTGATAATGTCCACAACCAATTATATTTTTTTAAATGTCACAAATTTGTCAGTTATAGAATTGATAAATTGCTATTTTGAACACTTCTTTCAAATTAAATAAACTTCGATAAAATGTCTGATGTAAGGTGATAATCTTTAGAATCACAGTTCCATTGCAAAATATTTAAGCACTTCTTAATCTGAAAGTGAAGTGCAATTTTATAAAATAAATTATTTAGGTCAACAAAATGCATTACTTGTCTCTTCCTATTCTCTCCATTCACTCTACAGAGAGGAACGCAGACCTCCATACCATGAATTTACAGCGGAAAGGGCTTACTATGAGAATATAAGAACCCCTGGCATCTATCCAGAGGAAGCTCGAAGAGACTATGCTGCTCGCAACAGAGAGCGTTTTCCTGAACTGGAACACTATCAGGGGGATCACTTTGACCCACGTTATCATGAAGATCCAAGAGACTACAGGGACTACAGAGACCCTTTTGAGCAAGATATCCGAAAATACACATATATTCAAAGGGAGCGAGAAAGAGAGCGAGAACGCTTTGAAGCTGACCGCAGCAGGTGGAGCCCTTCCCATCCAAGGCGACCTGTTACTCCTACGGTATCGCCTTCACCATCTGAGCGTGCTCCCAGAGACTCAGAACGCCGGGTTTACAGCCAGTCCTCTGAGCGAAGTGGTAGTGTGAGCTCAATGTCACCACCACACTTTGACAAATCTGAAAAGAGCCTGCTGGAGCATGCCTCAAAGAGTGACAAGAGTGACAAGAGCAGCCAACCAGATCGTGTTGCAGGTGCTGAGAAAACCAAACGTGCCAAACGAAAAGAGAAAGGTGACAAAGCTGAGAAGCTTAAATCAAGGAAAGCGAAGGGGCAATCCCCATCCAACCCACCACCTGAAACAGAGCTTGAGACTGGTTTTTTTGGAAGGGGATCAGACCAGGATGCTCAAGAGAGGCAAAAATGTAAGGGGGATGGTGAATCTCTGACTGAAAATCAGTTGTCAACTGCTCATCATGATTCTGTAAAAAGTGAAAGATCTGAACTGAGTAAAGGTGAGAATTCAGACTTGGATGGAAAAAATCGACTCAAGAAACATCTAAAGCCTGATATTGGAAATGATGGGAAAGATACATCATTGGATTCAGATCGCCTTGCTGCAAGAAAAAAGCGCTTTGCTGATTCCGGTGGAAGGACAATTCGTCAGAAAAGAAGCAGGCATGAGGACTCGGAGGATGCTATTCCATCCTCTGACTTAAGTGCTAGTGCCACATATTTGAAAGAGTCGGACACTGACAAAAACAAAGATTCACAACGGAGAGATTCAAGACTCAAAACTGATAAATGTGGCACTCAGAAGGAAGGCCAAGAGGACCCTAGAGGACAAAGAGAGAAGTCGGAAGGATCTTTGGACCCACTGGAGTCAAAACATCCAGTGCACACTTCATCCAGAAGGTTTTCACATGAGGGAATTGCAGACCAAAGCAGTATAAGAGAACAAGAACACCATGCTGCTTTCAAATTTGGTACTCAAAATGCTGACCAGGACAAAAGTGTTAAGAACAAGGAAGATCATGTTGACATTGACCTCTCTCAGAGTTACCGCAAGCAAATGGAGCAAAATAGACGGTTGCACCAGCAGCAACAGCAGCGCGAGTCTGACAAATCGGACAATCCAGGAAGTCCTCAAGGAAATGAAATGGAGGACTTGGAACATCGTAGTCTTGTGCATGAAGTTGGTAAACCACCTGAGGATGTCACAGATAATTTCCCGTCTCACAAACTAAAGAAACTAGACCAATTTGAACCTGACTCAGGAATTAAGAGAGAGCGTGTCTACAGGAGCTTTAGACAAAAAAGTGAAGATCCTGAGTGGAACAACATCTCCTCTCCAGGACATCAGCACTTCTCTCACAATGCTGATGAGGACCTTGTGGACCTTTCTCAGAAAGAGTTGAGTAGAAATGAGGAAAAAATTCACCCAGATCTTGAGCTATTAGTCAAAAGGACACATAACACACAGGTAAACAAGCCAAACACTCCTTTACTTAGTGTGGAAGAAGAGCAACAAAAGAGATGGGAGAGCAGAGTTAAACAAGACTTGTTACCTGACCTGAATTTTTCTAGAAGTCTAAGTAAAAACATTCACAATCGCAAGCGTTTGGAATATGGTATTTGGCATGACTTAGAGCCTGGGGAAGTACGATCCGACTCTGAGGAGGACAGAGAGACCAAACCCCACTCTCCTGTGCCCTCAACATCTATGCCTTTTTCCGAGCGGCCGAGGGTTGATAGGTTTTCAGACCCCAAACTAGCACATCTTGAAAGGAACAAATTCTACTCCTTTGCACTTGATCAAACCATTACACCTGATACAAAGGCTCTGCTCGA
Organism: Sander lucioperca; assembly: GCF_008315115.2. Classification (NCBI taxonomy): domain Eukaryota; kingdom Metazoa; phylum Chordata; class Actinopteri; order Perciformes; family Percidae; genus Sander; species Sander lucioperca. The sequence continues at coordinate 3,221,630 of NC_050178.1, forward strand.
ACGTGCAAAATCTCTCTCATCTTCAAGAGAAGATAACTGGTCGTTTTTGGATTACGATTCTCACTTTGCAAGTTTACGCAACAGAAAGGATACTGAGAAGGTAGAATCAGCACCACGACCTACACCCTCCTGGTACATGAAAAAGAAAAAGATTCGAATTGGATCTGTAGACAAACTTGATGACCGGAAGGAGGAGCCTAAACCGGTGGAACAGGAACGAAGGGAACTTTTTGCCTCCCGCTTCCTTCACAGCCCCGTCTTTGAGCTGGACTCTAGGCGACTTCAACACTTGGAGCGTAAACATGAAGAACCTGAGCATACACAAAACCAACAACCAGGTCAGCAAGGTACAGTAGATGGGGAACTTGACTCTGGGCCAGTTGTCCTTTTCCATAGTCGTTTTTTGGAACTCACACGACTGCAACAACAGAAGAATAAAGTCCGTCAGCTGCAAGAGGCAAAAGAGGACACAATGCTCAGGGATGAGAATAAAGTGGAAAAAGCACCTGTTCAAGAGCAACAAGCTTTGCAGTCACCTAAAACAACAGAATCTATCATGGAGCCAGAAATCAAACCCATCAGTCCTGCTGAAGAGCTTATTTCTGAACCCCGACTCACACCTACTCCTGTCACACAATCTACGGCCAAAGACTCTCCCCCTCCAGAAGCGAAATCTGTTGCAGTAAATCCAGCCCCTGATCCTTATCCACCTGTGTCTGTCATGAAGGAAGAGGTAAAAGAAAATGAACCTGTTGTATCCATTCACCACCTATTAACTGAGGCGTCATCTGATTCTGAACCTGCACCAATAGCAGCACCCGAACCCAGTTGTTCAGTGGATAGACCTTCTCCATCTGAAGGGAAATTGGATATTATTACTGAGGATGTAAAACCTCTCTGTACAGAAAAACCATGCCATCGTGATTGTCATGATGAGTTTGTTAGCATTTCAGAAACGGAGCTTGATCCTGAGACAACACAGCTAGAAGTGCCTGAAACCACTAGTCCCACACCACCTAGTCTTCTAGAGAAAGAGACCCAATCTGTTTGGAAAGCAGTAGCAGAACCTGAGGGAGAGAAGAAACTTCAAGTTAGTAAAATGCAGATGCCCATTGATAATGACACAAATGACGAGCCAGTCTCACCCCAGAAAGAGCATAAACCAAAAGAAATGAAAAATAAAAAGTGCAAATATTCCCCTGCTCAAGTTGCTGTAGTTCCCCTCATATCTACCTCTGGTTCAGAGAAACAAGCAACGCGTAAGAGTGAGCGCATTGACAAAGAGAAGCTGAAACGTGGATCATCTCCAAGAGCTGAATCAAAGTCCTCAGGCAAATCTCCTATTCATGGATCAGAACCTGATATGTCCGAGCCGGGCATATCAGCAGGCAGAGCAAGACGAAGAAATGTTAAATCTGTGTATGCCACTCCAGTTGAAGATGATGCGCCAGCTCGTTCTGGAAAGGAAATTACAGAGTCACCGCGCTCTGCACGAAAGCGAGGTACAGACAGAGATGCAACACAACAACAAAATATCGAACAGGATGCACCTGCTCCAACACCTGCAACCAAACGGGGCCGTCCTCCCAAGAATCGCAGACAAGGCGACGAGAGTTCAACAATTAAAGTAGAAAAATCAAAAATGGACAATAAAGACACCGATTCAAATGAATCAGAAGTTGGGGAAAGAATTCCAAGAATGTCCAAAGGGAAAACATCCCCTCATGGCACAAAGGGTTCATTGAATCTGATGTCCACAGTCCTAGTATCTGGATCAACAAGGAAGGTAGAAAAACTTGAGATGGCTGAGGAGGATGATCAGGAAATGGATTCCACAGATGAAGATTCCTCGGCTTTGCAAGATTCATCAAGTTCATGTAAAGAAGATCCATCAATAAAAATTGACCAAAAGAAAGAGGAGAAAGATAAAGAAGGAAGAGAATTGGCCAGAGATAAAGATATTTCCCATGAAAAGGCAAGTGAGGGTAAATCAAATGGGAAAGAGACAGATTCTCCAGTGTCAGAAGAGAAACCCAACTTAGAAAAAGACAGGGTTGTTAGAGGTAAAAACAAGTTGACAAGGACTCCTAAGTCTCCTGTTCTCAAGAACCTCAAAATCAGACTAAATGTGACAGAGGTTAAAGATCTTCTTCAGTTGGGGGATGATGAAGTTGGGAATCAAGAGGATTCTTCAAAAAAGATCAGGCCTGGTGACAACAGTGATCATGTTTCAAAGTGTACTAATGCAAACAAAGGTTCCAACATTGAAGAAATGGAAAATGCTTCCACTTTGGAAAAAAAAGATCTCCTGGAATCACCAAAAAGCTTAATTTCACAGGAGCTGGAATTGGAGCAGGCTGTGGAGAACATTGCTAAACTAACAGAGCCACCTTTTCCAACAGAAACACCGATGCCACCTGCCCCACATACAGAAGTAAAAAGTGAACCAGAGGAGGAAAAAACTTCAAATCCTGCTAGCGAGACAGAACTCATGGCTGCCATTGACTCGATAACTGCTGATGGTAGAACCTTAACCCAAGCACCTCCACCAAGTGCAGATGTAGGTTCCGAACCTGAGATACAAAACTTGATTCTGCCTGCCAAGGGAGATGAACCTGATACAAATACACCTGCTATACAGGAGGAGTCTGTCTTCCCTTCCACACCCAAAAAGGGCACCAAAGGAAGACCTAAAACACCCAAACGTTCTAAAGGCCAAAAGCAAGTGAGAAAAGATTTTAAGGAAGGACCTTCAATAAGTGAGGAATTGACATCTCCTTTAGCAGATAGCCCACCTTCCAGTGTAAAGACTGTTCCTGCAACGACTGTTCCTGCAACAACTCCATCAGCAGCAACTACTGCGGTCATTACTCTGACTACATGGAAGCCAGAACTTGAGCCTTTAGCTGTCAAGGCTACAGATGTAAACACGGAGTCATCTTCTGAAGAAAAGATTCAAAATCTTAAATCTGTTAACCCCCAGTCTAAGAATCCAATATGCCCAAAGCCTCAACAGGTGCCACCTGAGTGCATCTCCCCTTCCCTATCTCCACTTGCTAACAGGCCAATTATCAGACCCATTCAGACAAGCAAAATTCCTGTTTCTCCACCAGATTGGCGCCACCCGTCTAAGGATACAGAAGTGTCCTCACCTGTCATGCCGTTTGCATTCAAGGAAAACCAGCCTTTACCCTCAGACTCTGACAATGTGGATAGTGATCATTGCAACAGTGACTTGAGACAGATTCTTATGAAACACAAAAATATTTCATTGCCAGGCAGTAGTTCTATTCCTAGTAATCTACCCACCCTGCGAGATCAGAACCCCTCTGAAAGTAAAACTCCATCAGCTGTTGTGCCAAATAAGTCACCACTACCCAGTAGTGGAATGGCAGCTCATCCAGCTCCACCTATTTGTCGACCTCCGGCCTCACTACCATCTCCTGAAACAAAGTCTGTGATCTCTGTTATTGCATCCACTGCAACGTCTGTTATCAGTCGTGTTTGCAACCCTCCTGAGCCTGAGGACAAAGTAAACACAAACATTGGAAATCCCTCTGTGGACATGACTCTACCCAAGCCAACCTATAGGCCCAGCAAAGACGATACTGGATCATACCATGGGCCATCGGTTGGTGATGACGAGGGAGGAAGTTCTGCACGCTTCATTGTTGAGAGCCCCACTCTTGGTATAGGATCTTGCCCAGGCCTGAGAGTTAATACATCTGAAGGAGTGGTAGTATTGAGCCACTCAGGCCAGAAAACAGAGGGACCACAGAGGATTAGTGCAAAAATAAGTCAGATCCCACAAGCAACAGCAGGTGACATGGAATCTCAGCAGTTGGTATCCATGCCCCAGATAAAACAGGAAATGTATGGTCATTCTCACTTAGGACTTCAAAAGGGGCCTTCATTGCAGATAGATCATGTGCATCCTGGTAAGACGCAGTCAACTTTGTCTTCTATTAAACAAGAAAGCACTGGTTTGGAAAAGATGGAATCCTACCAATCTGGACCTCAAGGAGTAGTGAAGCGTGTCACACAGGGTAACCAGCAAGTAATGAGTTACCATCAAGAGTACATGCCAATAAAACATCAAAAGAAAATGGACAGTGCTGATCCTCACATAACGGATGGAGCTAAGCCACCTTGGACCTCTGCTATAAGTCCTGCAATAAGCCCCCATTTGCCCTCTCCACCTGCCAACCATGTAGGTTTTGTTACAGCAGCTGGCGACAGAGCTCCCTCCCATATTAGTGGAGTTAAACAGGAACCACGATCCCCTCGCAAGTCAGGTCATCCACACTCTCCGTTTACCAAAGTATCCTCGCCCATAGGCTCCTCGTCACCAAAGGGCATACCAGTTATGTTATCAACTGGCCTACCTGCCATGCAGCAGTTTATTACTGGTGTACATCATCCAGAGCAGTCAGTTATCATGCCACCTCACAGTGTTCCTGGAAGCTTGGGACGGATGTCTCCTCACCGTGTTACCCAGTCAATTCCAGTGGGGCATCTTGTCCAAGGAGATCGGGTTAATACTCCACCTCTTTCTGTGATGAGCTATGGAATGCATAGTGAGCCTCTTGCCTCTCCCTGGTCTGGCCCCGTGCAGTCACGGCCTACATCACCCCAGGCTGTTGGCAGGGACAAAGTTCTCAAAGTAAACCCTGGTTCTTTAAGGGGCCATGAGGGGGAACAGGAAGAAGCCAGACGCTTCCACCAGGCTCCAGGAAGACAATCTGCTACACAGTTAAAACCGGAGACTATGCAGTCAGATCCTCGAGGGCCTTTGCGGACTAGTGTCCAGTTAGAAACATACATGGCACAAAGAGATATGCGTGTGCTGTTGCACCAACAGGGAGAGCGTTTGGGCACAGACCCTCATTCTGGACACATTCAAGAGACTCTTCCCCCCTCTTCAGCGCCTTCCAGCCTACCCTTATCCTTGTCTCCAAGAGCACACGTTTTGCCTAAAGGTCTGTCTGAGAAGGATATAACGAAGCCATTAGAAGCAAAGAGGCCACACTCTCCTCTTCCTAAAGATGGAATGATGGGGATCAGACAATCGGGGCAAGCAATGGCATCTCCCCAGAGAGTTCAGCTAATGCCGCCAGGACCTAGTGGCTCATTCCCAGAGTACTCAGGGATGTACTCCAACCCAAGAGGCATCCATTCTCAAATACCAGAGACGTCTCCTGTTGGACTTAACCAGCCACCACTAAACGTTACACCAACCATGGTGAGTTCACTTCACTTAACACTCTGTTTTAGTAGGTGCACTTGGCTAAAAGTAATGCAGTCTAATACAACAGTCCTGTAACAAATCCTACCATCATGAAGGTTATAATGTTCAGTTTCTGTTACAAAATGTTTTCGAGAGCTGTTGATTTGACTTTATAGTCATTTTGAAAGCTGTGATAAGTGGAGCGGACGATAATAAACTGGCCAACTAAGTGCGAATGTGGGTTGATATCTTTGTTACAGAAACTGTTCATGACACATTACACTATTGTCTTGAAACCTTTTAGGCTGCAGACCTCCAGACAAAATCAGATGGCAAGATGACGCAGCCTGTTAATATGGTGCAGTTGCTCACGGTAAGACAAAACTCATAATGGTTTAAATTGTGTTCAGGGTTGTTGGTCTGAACAAGAGCTGGCTTTGTCTGACATACTTGTCTTTGTTTTGTCTTGCATTTAAACAGAAATACCCTATTGTGTGGCAAGGCCTGCTGGCACTGAAGAATGACACAGCTGCAGTGCAGTTGCATTTTGTCTGCGGAAACAAAGCTTTGGCTCACCGATCACTGCCCCTACAAGAAGGAGGCGCATTGCTTAGGATTGTCCAGAGAATGAGACTAGAGGCTTCGCAACTTGAGAGCGTAGCCCGAAGAATGACGGTTCGTCTTTTGTCCTCCTCCCGTTGAGTAGTTAATTTGTCTGTTTAATTTAATGGATTCTGCTAACATTAACATTTTCCTCCTACAGGGGGACAGTGACTTCTGTCTTCTCCTTGCTCTGCCATGTGGACGAGATCAAGATGATGTCCTAAACCAAACTCAAGCTCTAAAGGCCGCATTCATCAACTACTTGCAGACAAAGTTGGCTGCTGGTATCATCAATATACCCAACCCAGGTTCCAATCAGGTGAGACATGATTGTTTGTGTAAAGTTTTTTCTCTGTTTTCATGTTTTTTTTTCCCAGTTTTTTATTTTTTTATTTTAAGTTTAATAATGATTTGATGAAAAGGGATTATTTTAATTAATACATCTTCTTGTATCTTGTATGTATCATTCATGTGTGACCTCTATAGTCTCCTTTTATAACTATTACGTTTTCTGTGTGGATTTTCATTTATTATTGCACATGACCAGAAGTATAATCTTGCTTAATGAAACACAACTTTGGTATCAAATCTGTTGGTTCTCTGTAACTTCATAGGTGTAATTGATGTTTTCTTTGTTTTTCCAGCCTGCCTATGTGCTACAGATTTTCCCACCATGCGAATTTTCAGAGAGCCACTTATCCCAGCTCGCCCCCGACCTTCTTAACAGGATCTCTAGCATCTCACCACACCTCATGATTGTCATCACCTCTGTGTAACCTTCCCTGCTGGAAATAATGGATGTTCTTGCTGATGAGCCTCAGGAAACCAGAGGAATAGGAGAATTTTTTTTTTCCTGGACACAGTGGGAATGTGTAGGATGTACCCAATCAACGTGTTTTTTTTTTTTTTTTTCCATTTGTTACTCCTGTCTGGTATTTTTGTCCTTCTCAAAAGAACTGAGGGATGGACCAAACCAGAATCAGTCTTATTTGACCATTTCTCTGCTGTATTTCTATTTATTGGAGTTTTATTTTAATGTTCGGAGATGCTCTGAAGAAAAAAATCAGGATGTTTGATGAACAACAATGAGTGACTATCTGGGTGGCCTTTTTTCTTTCATGTCTTTTATTGATTGTCATATTCATTTCTTCACAAGAGTGGATCATGGAAGCTGTTGCACCGCAATGGCTAAAAAGACATTTGAACATGTCATTTTAAATAATTATGTACAGACTTCCTCGCCCAGGCTTTCTTTTAGAGAAGGCCGAATTGTAAAACTATGGAAACCCTGTAAAGGACCACATTCGTTTAACAGCTCCTTTAATTCCACCAGCTCTGCTTATTTTCTCACAATACTGAAGCAGTCACACTTGTGGCACCTGCCTTTGTATTGAACAAGCTACAATATGATTTGGGAGTTTTTGAATACAGGACTTTGTAAATATTTTAAATATTTAAACTTTGACAATGGAACTTGAACTTGGACAACCTAACAGAGACTTGAACTCTGGGACAAACCAGAATGCAGAGTGTGGAAATTAAGATGGATATCCTTGATTTTTGGGTGTAAATACTTGTAACACAAGAAGGTTGGCAAACTCTCTTGAGTCTGCTGATGGCACTTCATATTTTGTAACTCAAATAAAACAAACTCCAGAAAACTTGAATATTTAAGCTATAATCCTTATTTTATTTGTCATGTGGATTATTAGGCAAGACTGTTCATGTTTGATTTCACTCACTTTAATACTTAAGACATGCCAGTTACACTTACATTTCATACCATACAACAAAGGTTTAAACGACAGAAGGGGTTAAGGGTTTGAATGTAAAATGGTACAGCACTTCTATTATGAAATAATCAAATGGCAATTGACCAGCACAATAATGAAAAATTAACATGAATTCTGTGTAGGTGAAGCACAATTGTATTAAAAAAAAAAAAAAAAAAAAATTACATATAATTTGGAAGTGTAACAATGGAATTGTGCCTCAGTTGCATATTAATTGTTCATGTTTGAAGACATTTATTTTTAGTTCCAATGTATTTGATTGGTTAGTAGATTATCTTATGAAACCTTGGTTATAAGATGTAATTTTAGCAATTTCTTTAGCAAACTTAAACTGCTTTATACAACAGGTTGATTAAAGACTTGTGTCTTCAGAGCGAGCTGCGTAATATCTGATAAATTGCCTCAAGTGATGTAACTTGAGTCGCTGTTGGTTGGGTCCATTGTGGAGAACATCCAAAAACAAGTTCATGTCTATTCTAATGTACACAGGGCCATGGTTAGCATTGCTAAGTCTATGTCCTGATTGACAGGTCGGTGTGTAGCCACGCCCTAAAGCATGCCCTGCTTCATCGTCAATTTTAAAATGGGACCATAATTTACAAAATGAGACTTAAAACTAGAGATTGAGACCATAAACTCCTCATGATAATGTTAACTGAGGTAATAAAAATCAAGTGGGAAGTATGGCCATTTTCTCGCAGACTATAAAAGCTGACTTCTTTTTGCAACCAGTGGAGTCGCCTCCTGCTGGAAATTAGATAGAATGCAGGTTTAAGGCACTTCTGCATTGGCTTCACTTTTCAGACCCGGAAGCTCTATCTATTCTTTTTTACAGTCTATGGTTGGATCTGAAGACTAAGGGCCCTATTTAAACGGTCAATGGTGCAATTGCTTTCTGGTGCCTCAATATAGCAATGCGCCTGACCACACCGCATTTTAAGACCAATGGTCGAAAGTACATTTGCTACTTCTTACACAATGTGGGCGCTGGGCATGAAAATGACAACTGCGTTGGTCAGAAATTAGTAATGGCAGCTATGATAGAGCCCTAAGAGTTTGAAAATGAAAAAGAATCTGGGGGTGTGGAGCTAGAAAGAAGTGAGGTAACCAGACCTCTGTAGCCCACTCCTCATCTCTGCTTGAGGATACATTAGCCGCTACTAGCATAACACCTAAATCTCCAACTGAGCTGTTGGTGGTCAAGTTGCACTATGGGTAATGTAGGCGTTTAAACAAGGAATTAGAAAGCACAGACTAAAAAAGAAGATCTCTCTGGTTTTGCTGCATTATCTTAATATGTTTTTTAAAACTGACCACCGTGAGTCCGACAATGTTATAGGAGTACAATTCATACATACATACTGAATATAAACAGAAGGCTGTATGTTACATTTAGGCCTACCTCAAGGTAGGGCTGCACAATATATTGTGTTTTATTGTCATTGCAATGTGAACTTGTACAATAAGCACATATTTACCTTTGAATATCGTAACAACGTAATAAATGACATTCTGTCTGTAGGCGTTATTTTGTCTGATACGCGCCATGCCGTTAACTCTGTGGCCAATCAGACAGAGCCCTTGCTGTTAGGCATCGTCTGATTTAGAGTGCGGATCGGGACGATTTTTCTGTCCGAGCCCGGCCCGCTTCCGACGGAGCAAGTAAACCGACAGGCATTAAGATATTTATGTCCGAGCCCGACAGTTAAAATCTCATTTTTTTCTCACACTAATGACACATGTACATATGTTTGTTTGTGTGGAAAGCCCGCTTTTATTAAGCATCTGTAGGAAGGCATTCGGAAATGTCAACAGATGAGTGCATCAGCACACACAGGGCAACAAGCGCACGTTAACACAGGCGCGCACCTACATAATAAAGCTGTTTTAAATTTAAAATGTTCAATGCCTTATCGCGCTGATGTGACCGAGCCTGACCCGAACCCGAACATCATTTCTAAATATCTGTCCGAACCCGGCCCGGTCTGTCGGGTACCGTCGGGTCCCGTCAGGCTCGGGTATCCATCCTCTAGTCTGATTGGTCAGAATTTGACAATGTGGCACAAGCACAGGTACTGTGCAAGTCTGAGTCAAGAATTGAGTACACTTTAATATCTGTTTATTTATTTTCCTCATATTGTGCAGCCCTATACCTCAAGGGGAAGTTTCTTTTAGTGCTAAAATACTACTTTAAATTTTTTTTTTTCTTTTTAAAATTATGTGTCCTAGTGTTTTAAATCTACACTGGAGCCAAAAAGTGCCACCAACTGGTCTTCATACTGGGAAATATTCCTCTTCATGATGTCCATACAGGGTCCCAGCAAACGCTCAAAAGCCTGGATGTCAATAACTGAAAGAAATAGAAACTCAATTAAGATGATGTAATCCCACTGCAGGACTCTGTTTCCCTGTCTAACAGATGGAGTAGTTTCCCAAAAAGTAGTGAAAAAGTCTTAAAACGGTAGAAATTGGTGCACAAATCATTTTTCATTAAGAGAAATGTTTGGTCATGTAACAGACAGCCTGGAATTTAAGTGTACTGAGATTTACATTTAAGTCTTGCCATTATTGGGGTCCACAACAAACTCAGCAGATGGGGCGTGTTTTAATACATAAACTTTTGTTGTTGAGGATCAATAAGATGTCAAACAGGATTTTAAAACTGTTTATTTGGAAGATATTTAAATCACAAGGATCAGTGGATATAATGTTTTTAATCACAGTGAAACAGCAGGAATCTTACCTAAACATTTGGTTTCTCCCACAGCGTAAACTGATGCTGCACGAGGTTTGTTGGTGACCAGTGCCAGCTCCCCAAAATACTGCCCTCTAGAGTAGCGAGCCACCTCGACCTCTATGTTATCCTGCTGGCCTGCCTTCGTCTGTAACAGACATAAAGGAACCTGTGAGTCCTGCAGTCATTTAGTACATTAACATCACACATTACCAGACATAAACACTAAACTATTCTATCTACTTAATGGCAAATACTAGCAATCAAATTCACAAATAAAGAGGGTGAATAGTCATAATCATTTTGAACAGGCAACAAAATTGATTCTGTTAGAATGTTGGATACACTCACTTTGCTTTTTATCATTATCTTCACCTCTCCTGATTCCACAATGTAGAAACAGTCGGCCTCCTCCCCCTGCAGGTCCAGAAAGTTTATTAGGTCTAACCTGTTTTTGGACACAAAGGCAGCCAAAGATACAGCCAAAAATCTCCCAACACTGTACCTGCATTATTAAGCGCTCTCCATCTTTGAACACATGTGCTCCCAAAACATCTACAATCTTCATTCTCTCAGAGAGCTTGTGAAAAGAAAATGAAGCATGATGACAACAAATACACTGCGGACAAACCTGAAGTATAAGGTGACAACACGTCCACTTATTCTACAATTATCTTGTTTGTATAGAGTTTGTGTTTCTAATACAAACCTCAAGAGACTTCAGAAGAGGAACACACTCGATGAAGGCCTCATACATCCTCCTCTTCTTCGCATTATTTCTAACAATTAGTCTGTGAAATGTGGCTCGATCCTGAAAGAGAAACCATCAAAAAACAATTTGTTGATGTATTTTATTTTAGCTTCAATTCTACTTTTTATTCAAGATCATCATCCTTTGTGGGACTCACCAGGCCCCACAGGGCACCTTCCTGTGTTGCAATGATTGTGGCAGCCCGCGGCGTGTTGTACATGAGAGCCAGCTCACCAAAACTGCCCTTATTGTCATACTTTCCGACGCACACACTCACTCCGTCTTTCTGCAAACAAATATCATACACACCCCTGGAGAGGACATAACACAGACGGGGAGTAGAAGTCTTTATAAGACTGACAAAATGTCATCTAGTTATAACATTAGAAAAACAATTGTAAAACCATCACTCACCTCTCTATGACATAGAAATTATCTCCATCGTCTCCTTGGTCTATGATGTGCTCCTGAGGTTTGACCAACACTTCGAACATGCCGTCCAAAACCTCAGAGAACTGCTCCTGGAAGACATAAGGTGAGAAAAATGCTTTACATAAAACAGAAATGCATTAAGATGAGATATAAAGGTTGTTATAATAGTGCAATAAAATAAAAGATAAAATGGAGTACAACAGAACAGACAGGAGAAAAAAAGTTGTGCGGCAGCTAACAGTGCAGTGTAAGACATGAATGAGCATTCCCCCATTTTTATTTAATAAAAGGCAGTGGCAAACTGAAAAGTCTTCAGCCTCGATCTAAAAAGAGTTGAAACACAGTTTGTTCCAGATGTGTGGAGTGCTGCTTCTCCATGATTTAGTTTGGGGACAGTAAGCAGAGTAGCAGCAACCATTCAGTGCTTTGTTAACCATTTTTTTTGACACATAGGAAGCCAGTGTGAAAATCGGAGAATTGGAGTGATGTGGTCTTAGTGAGGACTCTTTTATACATTACACTCACATTAGGTGCCTCTGTGTGTGTGTGTGTGTGTGTGTGTGTGTTTGTCTGTCTGTAAAACGTAAACTTAATATTCCAATTTTGTCTAACAAATGAAAAAGTCATCATCATCAAAAGGCCAATCAGTATTGTACCTGCTCCAGGGTTTTAAACAGTAAAATGTCTTTGCATGCATCCTGAAGTCTGCGACGCTGCTCGTCCGTTTTGGGATACACAACTCGAGGCTCTGCGTCGTCGTCCTCATCGTCATCAGGGTTGTACGCCTCTGCACAAACTGCAGCGGACACATGAATGAAAACTGTACCGTGGTCAACGGGGATTAATATTGATCACACATACTGTTCCAGTTACTGACCTGAAACTCTGCGATTGTATTTACTGGTGGTGGACTCTGCAGAGAGAGAGACAGAGGTGGATATATTAGACTAGATTTCATAAGTCTATTGAAGCATAAAGAAGCTCATCATTCTTTATTCTACTGTTTTCTCTTTTGCGTTTTTTATATGCATAGTGAATTGCTTGAGTCAATGAGTGTTAATTTGTATCATGAGATCTGCTGGTTGTAGGTGGAGTGGCTGTTTTCTATAGCCAACTTTTTGTTCACATGGATCTTGACTGTTATGCAACAATCAATGCAACATTTTTTGGGAGATTGCAAACTTCAGTCCATGTACAGTTTCTCCATGTCCTTTGTGTGATTTTAACACTATAAAGCTTTTGGGGTGTGAAACATTTACAAAATGGTATTTCTTGAAGTTATCTTTCATTTGGAGGACATAGAGCAGAAAACAAACAAGATGGTGTAATAATACTCACTAACAGTGTCTTCCTCATCCTCCTCCTCCTCCTCTTCATCATCCTTTTTGGGCTTATTTGACTTTGTTTCAAAGGTCACTCCTTTACATGCAGGTTTGGCGCTGTGTTTCTTGGCTTTTTGGTCGTTTCTTTGGCCCTGCAGAATTTGTGTAAAATGCTGCACTGCAAATTCAACCAAATTTGGCGGCCTGCGGCGAAGCACCTCCACAGTGTATCCCTGCAGCAGCTCTTTCAAACCAGCTGGTATCTCCACATTACTCATCGTCCAGGTTCAAAGGTCACGAGTTGGAGTTTGATATTTCCAATTAACCCTAAATCTAAATATCAAATACTTTGATTTGAAATATCAAATCTAAGCATCAGCTTGTCCCACAGGTTTGATAAACATACTTCTGTTTGGACCATCATCATCGCAGGAGCAAACTGACTCCTCCTCCTCTCGTCCCACTAACATTTCAGCAGCTTATTGATTTCTTTATTTAGCACGGCCTGTCGGAAAGTATTGACCAGGACTTTTCACATCAGATATAATTAAAGGCTGTCCGATGGATTACGACATAGAACTTGATGATTTGGCAAAGAAACAACAGAGAGAGAGAGAGAGAGAGAGAGAGAGAGAGAGAGAGAGAGAGAGAGAGAGAGAGAGAGAGAGAGAGAGAGAGAGAGAGAGAGAGAAAAGAGAGAATGAATATCTGGCTCTACTTACTAAGCTCAGTGTATTTTCTTACGCATTTTAATTCTCTTATTTTATTATTTCTCATATTATTATCACTCAGTTTATTATCATTTGTTGCAGTTTTTTTAAATGCATGTTTTTTTGTTTGTTTTTTAAGCATGGACAGTCAAAGCTTCTACGATTTATGACAATAAATCCAAATAAAAAGAGAATTTAGTGGCCGGGTGAGCTCAGTTGGTAGAGCAGGCGCACAGGTTTACTCCTTGACGCAGCGGCCATGGGTTCGGCTCCGACCTGCAGCCCTTTGCTGCATGTCATTCCCCCCCTCTCTCCCCTTTCATGTCTTCATCTGTCCTGTGGAAATAAAGTCCTAAAAATGCCCAAAAAATAATCAAATAAAAAGAGAGAATTTTGAAAAATAGTGCACGACTAATTTCTAAATATGGATTCTGTTTTTTATTTCTTTACATGTTGACATTCATATACTGTTCAATCACTCATTATTGATGACTACTCTCATAATTTCACATTAACACAAACAGAAAGTGTAGCTAGCATCGGTGGTCACTGAGTGGAGGGTGACCTCACAGGAAGCAGACAGTTAGAAGGGCGTGTATTGCTGAGAGAACACACACAGTACAACATAATGCACCTTTTCCCTGACATGTACACCTGCTTGCAGATAACAAAAGGTAAGGCACGCATGTTCACTTCACTCCTTTTCTTATATAAAAATAACACAATTTAAGAAATCAAGTAAAACAAAAAGGAGTGAGAACATTTGACTGTATGTGTGTGTGTGTGTGTGTGTGTGTGTGTGTGTGTGTGTGTGTGTGTACACTGGCACCGAGTCATCCCAGCCTCTCTGCTCTGAATTTTCTGCAGGTCTGAATGATCCAAATGCTCTACAGTACTACAAGGTCTTAAAGATATATAAGCACATTATTGGAAAAATGTTAAAATCTTTTTGTGATTCAGTGTGTGTGTGTGTGTGTGTGTGTGTGTGTGTGTGTGTGTTCATGTGCTGCTAATAACTGCGCTGTGTTAAAACAGTTCTGTTCCTGGGATTCACATACGAGGCGATGCTGAGTCTTCATCACAGGTCGGGTGCTAACCAGTTCAGGAACTTCATTGCGAGCTCAAATCCTAAGAAACAAGCCTGGATAAAACAAGATACAAACAGACAAAACTATTTAGCTTGTGTAGCATATTGATGGAATAAATAACAGATTTCTAACATAACGTTTGGTTTTCTTTGACAAAATGTACAATATTAATTTATTGTTGTTTTCTTTTGTCTATTAAATGTCAGATAAGAGTAGAAATTGCCATCATGCTGTCCGAAACAACAGTCCAAAGCCAAAAGGTATTCAGTTTTCGATCAGTTCAGTGCAAGGTGCAAATTTAAATGTTTTTTTCCTTGAAAAATTATTCAAAACCTGTTTCGGTAAATTTTCTGTCAGTCGATTAACCAATCAATTGTTTAAGCTGTACTGTCCACTTTTAAAAATGCAAAAAAAAAAAAAAAAAAATACAAAAAATTGCCTATCAGCTGATATTATTTTAATTGGTGATAGTTGGCCAAATGCACAATGAAATACAAGCACGTGATTATGTAAAGATTAAGAAATCAGCTGTAAAACACCAATTAGGGTGCAGAGGTGCACATTTATTGGATTGGAAACATACTTTGCATTATACCTGTACATTTATAATCTACTTAGAAATCATTCTGGTGGGAGAAGGAAAAACAGATTTTGGTGTTTTAAGTTAAAATATACTGTGTGTGTGTGTGTGTGTGTGTGTGTGTGTGTGTGTGTGTGTGTGTGTGTGTGTGTGTGTGTGTGTGTGTGTGTGTGTGTGAATTAATTTATAGTCCATAGCTTTGTTTTTTTTTGTCTTAAGACACACATCTTCCTCTGAACAGCTGTCACTACAGATCAGTGTAGTGATTGGACTAAACCCGACCTATAGCTAAGTGATACTTATGTATGTCATTTTCCAGTATTTACCATATCTGCTGCTACTAATGACAAGATTTATTTTCATTGCATGACATAATTATGACCACAACTTCTTTATCCTTGAACTTCTCAAACAAATTCTCCAAATGCTCTTGTGATCCCTTCACAGTGTTACTGAAACAGAAAAATAAGTAAAGTGAACTCACTGCGTTTGCAGGAAAAGCTCTAAGCATGACAGCATTGAAGCCCTTATACAGAGAGCCCACGCCCTCCTCTCTGATCAGCTCCCGCAGAACCTCCCGAAAACCGTTGGGATATTTTCCTTCAGGAGCTGCGGGAGAGCCACAAAGAAAAAGTCATCTTCAGCAATATGGACAAAAGTGAAGACGTTTTTCTAGAAGTAATAAGTAACTACACTGGTTTTATTCTTAGAGGTGTTACATAACTCATCAAGAGGCTTCTTTGGTTCTCCTGACTGATACGGATTTGTAGGAATACTTTACCTCTCCATTATACCGAGTTTGAACTGACAAAGTACTTCTAGATATCATACTACCTGGATGATGGAGACTCATCATAGGGACTAAACACTTAACTTGTTATTGGCTTTTTCAGTATCCTACGTTTAGGTAAGACCTTTTTACTACCACATGGAGTTGAATTCATGTACAGAAATACAGCTGGCAAAAAAAAAAAAAAGTAAAAGCAGCCCATGTTTGACTGAACATACAGTATATACATACATACTATAATATACTGTATAATACATACTGAAACTTTTATTTTAGCCTTAACAAACTGTTGAATCTACAAACAAACCTGTTTGGAAACGAGACTTGAGTACGTCGGCTGGAATTGCGACCGCCCAGTTAAAGATCCCGGCCATCCCCCCAGCAAACAGCACACTGGGAATGCTGAGCTCGCTATGGCTGCAGGGAGAAGACAACAGGCTCAGCTAATCAGATGTCTTTTGTACAATAAAACAGACCGTTGTAAATACTGGGACAAATATTCACCTTTTTCCTGCTGGTGTAAGGAGGTTCTTCAACCACTCGTAGGAGGTGAAGTACATCCCACTTGCTGGAACATCTGAGTGACAAAACAAAAATAGAGTAGCACACCTTAACCTCCATAACATACAAAATATAGTTACATTGAATTGATCAATAACTACATAGATACATGTGAATGTTTCTATGTAAACATACAGAACGTTACATCTTCTGCCAGAATATAGGAGTGGTTTGATATGAATTTTCTTAAAAGGTGCACTATGAGTTCCTGCATGATGTTACTACTGTTGACATTCCAAGTAAATTTCAAACAAAACAGAGCAAGCTCACCCCTCCCCCCATGTTTCCGTAACTGTCATGACTAATTGTCACTAACCCCCACCCCCAACCATCTTGTCGGTGATTGGCTGGAATGTGTTTGTTTTATTTTGGTGCCTATCCTGTCCCCCTAGTGTTTGTTTGACGTTTACGCTCCCTGTTGTCTCCAGAGACCAGGCTTTTTCACAGTGTATTCAGGGGGCAGGCAGCTAGCGGATCAAGGAGAGATGCCTACGATTTGAGATAAAAATGAAATCGCGCTGAAACCGTGCAGGAACTCATAGTGCACCTTTAATACAAGAACACCCATTAACTAAGACGCTATGATAACCCTACAAGAGGGTAGACAAAATAATGATAACACTTTGTGAAAATGAACTTAAACTTAATCACGGTTACAAACATTATTACAAAAGAGGGTGGTAATAAATGACATATCAACCAGCTGATGTGATGTATCAAGCAGTCAGCAGTTTGATAGGTCTTCAAAGCACCTGGGAAAATGACTGAGCTCTTTAAGTCCAAACACCTGTGTGAAAATGTAGTGCCAAAAGAAACAGCTGACTGACGGCAAGTTACAGTGGTGAAAATATTCTAAAATAGCGTGCGCTTAAACTGATATTCTTTTTTTAGGTGGCTAAAGTGTGTTTTGCTGCTGCACCTGTCCACAGCAGCAGTACATTGCTTAGCTGCTGTGTCAGTACTCCTGTCTTTCTTCTCCAAACTGGGGGCGTGCCAACCTGCATCTGCTGTACACTGACTATGGACAAGTACCTCATACAACCCCACTTTAAAAAATCCAAACTATCCCTTTAACAGCAAGTTGTGACTTCTGGTCTCAGGTTTAGGATCTTTCAGAGTAAAGCAGCACCTCTCATGAGAGTCAGAGCGGTGCCTTTGTAGATTCCTCTGATGCCAAACTCTCTGTACAGCTGTTTGACACAGTCCATAGGACCTGCATACTTCACCTCTCCCGACGCTGCCTGGATCTGCACACACAGAAACACACACACACACACACACACACACACACACACACACACACACACACACACACACACACACACAGTCATTTCATTTTGGCATGTTGAATCTACTAGTATTCAGTCCTGAGGAAACAGTGAGTAGATCCTGTATTTCTGTACAAACACATGACTCTGACCTGCAGGAGGCATTTGATGCGCTCTCCAGGAGCCATGATGGCCGTGGTGAACACACCAGACAACATCCCTGCAGCAAACAGCTGTGGATACCTGCAGGAGACAATGTACGTATTATACGTACATATTAGCATTTGAAACAGTTGAATAAACAGTACAAGCACCTACGACAAAGCAATCACCTACGTAAGAATATCATCAGGGGTTCTCTGTTGTAGTTTCTTGCCCAGTCCAAATCCAAAGAAACACACAGCAAACATGGGTGTGACGCCGATGATCGGGGCCGCCATGCCTCTATAGAGCCCTTTAACACCCTGTGAGGGAAGAAGATGACAAGGAAACATCAGCATGAGGGAGGAAAGACATTTGGGACAATATTTAATTTAATATATCCCAGATATTAAGGCAGCATGCTTCCTCACCTCTTTGGCTAAGGTCTTTTTACAACAATCAATGGTCCCAGCATACAGGAGGCTCTCTCCAGGTTTGGGTTTGGGCTGAGTCTGCAGACGCACCTGAGAGAGAAAGGAGGACGCACACAAAAGATCAAGCATTACAGTGGCAGCAGTTTGGACCTCACGTTGTGCACAATGAAAGCCAGGTCCATAAAGAAATGGTGACCTCAACCCCATCTGACACCTTTAGGATGAGTGACTGTAAATAAATCTAATATTAGAATATAAATAATCCATCTTGTGAAGGGCTCATTGCATTGGTGGGATATTGTCTCAAAAAATTTTAAATTCTAATTCATATATTTTTTTTGTGAGACCCTATTCCACTCATTCAATGGGCCATTTATAAGATGGAATAACAAGCACAGTACACCTGATGTATACAGAGAGCACCTGTATGTGATTACCACAAATACCCAGCAGCGCTTCTACTCCACTGTCTCAACGTTTTAAATGTTGGACTGAATTTGTCTGGTGGCCAGAAACACAACTCCAAAATGAATGCTAATCTTGCTCTGTGTTTGCTGGATGAGTAAACAGGCAACTGTTTGTAATAACGACTTTGTAAGGGGATATACTATGTGTGTTTACTGCTTGTTACCATTGTGTGAACTGTGAAGGACACAAAATAAACATGACAAAACTTGTTCGAAATGACCCCAAATACATCTTTGGCATTTCTGAACTGCAATTTCTTCCGGTATAGAGTATACACCAACACCAATACATATGCCATAAGATATTATTGGCCAACTGGCTGATTGATCAGTGTAGCTCTATTAAAGAGTATTGAACTAATTACTGTAGGTCTAGTACTATAACTATGGATGGCAACATTCCTGCATTAAGGTGAGATCTCTGTCCGTGCCAAAGTCCAGCAGTGAGTGGAGTCATGCAGCAGAGTGAATGTGGGTCAAAGGTAACGTTACTGACGTTAGTAGCCTAAGGTTACTCTGAGCTCTAATAATTACCTTAATGGTGTCGAGTGGATGTCCTGCGAAGACGAGACATATGCCACCAAATCCTCCGGCGAAGAAGTTCTTCATCGGACTGATCTGCTGCTGCTGTTTGGACATTTTTACTTTCTGCTCTGCTGGAAGAAAAAACACACAACATACTCTGAATGAAACCGACACCGGAAATGAACTCAAACACACTGAAATATAAAAAAAGACAAGAAATAACGTAACCTGTGGTCGACGGTGTCTCTGTGAGGTACCTGTGTGAGGTGTATATGTGTGCTGCTGTCACCCCTGACTGTTAGACCCATAGATATTTACGACCTTTCACCCACTTATTCAACCGGTCCGGTTTGACTGCGACACAGCCGTACACTGGTACGTCTCCGTTTGGGGTCCGGGGGGAAACTGTCAACTTTTGTTTGAATTAAAAAATAAATAAAGTTTACGGATACAAATATATAAGCCTACATAAATTGCATAATCTAATATGTAAATGATATCTAAATCTAAAATCTAAAATCAACGTTATTTATGTTTGTTTACAAAATAGAGCTGGTAAATTCTCTGTTTATGTAAAAATGAAATTCCATAGAATAGAACAATTATTACTACTATTATTTTTTGTATCCATTGCTGTATATTTAGATGATGAAGAATAAGCTGAAAAAGAGGGTGTAAGATTGTTATGTAATATAAAGTTTACAATACAATTAACAATATTTACATACAGATAAAATAAAGATACTAAAGATAAAATATGAGTCCATTAAACAAGAAACCACCATCTCTGTTATTTATCAAGCTTGTGCAGAAAATAAATATAATAACATACAAGACCAATACATTTTTTTCCCGTTTACTATGATTAACTTTAGACTTGCTGGACACGCTCAGCTGCTTTGGACTGCTGCCAACAGTCCCACTTAAAAACAAATAGCCTACTGTTTACATGTGTAACAAGGTGGGACCTACATGTTTCCAAAACTGCCAACACAATCAACAACAACCAATCCGACCACTTGCACTGTTAAAATATAGCTTTATTAGTTTTATTATAACACAGTCGTAGCATTTTTGCAGACAATGTTAATCATGGAAAAAAGAGATGCTCACTTCTCTCACACGCACGGTAAACAGACACAAATAATCAATGAATGCTTGGAAATGAACTAAAAACTGATAGCACTTCTGGATTGCGTCTACCTTCTCAGAACTATGTTTCCAGACGGGGTAGCCATGCCAGGGACAAAAACAGATATGTTAAAGTGTAAGATGGGAGAAGATCAATCACTACATCATGAGGAAGAAACAAGGAAAGGTACATGTTGCTGTTAAAGTATTAAAACCATTAGGAGACAAAAGAAATGTCCTGTATTTCCTCTCCATTGTCTTGATTTTCAGTAGGAGCATCAGATAATAACTGGACATCAACAACACTGACTAATGTATTATCTTGAGTAATAACTGCAGAACACTTTTTCCCCTCCAGAAAGCCACAGCTCACAACAGCCAAGACTTGTAATATTACAGCAATATTAGAAGTTGCTATATAAAGCCTTATTGCAGCACAGTTAGTTTGAATGTGAATACAGCATACATACATTTATCTGTAAACAGTCAATGACTTCTGAAGCTAGAGGAGCTTTGCATATGTAAGTACAGACCGATCATCTTAAAGTGTTTGAAAAGCAGTAAAGAGACAAAAGTACCAGACTGAGAAAACTGCAGATGGCGTCACAGGAGAGACTCAATATGTAGCAGCAGGTTACTCAGCGAAAAGCTTAGTAATGATAACACATGAGTCAGAGTGTGCTTTTTTCTCACTAGAATAGTACACTTGTTCATCACATTCTACTTGACATGAATTCTAATTATAATGAACGAAGGGGTGAATGAAAGAGGAAGTCAGTTTTTAGAGTACTATACTCTGTTAAGAAAATAATGCTGCAGTAACACACAGTAGTTTGGTCCCACTACAAGGGAAGCACATAAGAGTATTCTCACAACAGTTCAAATAATGGCACATTTATCTTCAACATGACTTAAAATCTGCATTTTTCATTGTTTTTTGTTAAATTTGTTCTGAAATCATTTTGGTTAAAGATATTTTGGTTAGAATAAGGATTAGTCATGGTTGCTGTTACTTTTAATTCAAAATACTATGAGAATATACAGTTAATTCTTACTTTTTCAAGGAACTATTGCAAGGAATTCACTGTAAAACAGCTCCAATGTTTGGCCTATATTTTGGCTTGGATTGTTGATCAGTTGGTTCTCCTACTATGACAGAGGTTCTCATAGGTTTTTTGTGCATTTGTCACATTTTTCACTTCTTGAAGAACACCAGAGAAAAAAGCCCCACTCCTTTTTCAAATAAAATTCATTTAAGAAGGGAGAAGTTGTGATGCATTATGCTGCATGCAGCATGCTGCAGCTGTGGACTACAAGTCCAAGAGAACATTGGCAAAACTGATTCACTTCTCTCAGCACATGCTGGCACAGAATATGGGGCGTCCCATCAACCATCAGTTCTTCTTATTTCAAACTTTATTGTACCTCCCTGCAGTAGACAGGAACAGACTACAGTGTGTGAGACTAATACTGATATGGTTAGTCCTGGTTCTGACAGATCTGTGGGAACTCCTTGTAGATCTGCTGTACAATTAGCTTATCCATCTGTTTCACTGTAGCGCTCCCTTCATCCTCTCCTGGATCTTCCTCCTCCCTGAGAATCCTCTGCAGCACCCCCTGCAGGTCAGACAGGCGGTGCTGGTGCTCGAGGTAGTCCGTCGAGCGTATTATGGAGTGCATGAGGGAGAGATACTCCATCCTCAGCTTCACAAAAAAGCAAGAGAGGAGATTTTAATCAGACATGGTATCAAGCTGTCAATTTAGCAGGTATCATTAAATAAATAGTTTCACATTTTTAGGAAAAAAACGGCTATTCACTTTCTTGCCGAGAGTTAGATGAGAAGATTGGTACCTCTCTCAGACATGCGAGTGGTATCAATCTTCTCATCTAACCCTCGGCAAGAAAGTGAAAAAGAGTGTTTCCCAAATTGCGAAAACTATTCCTTTAAAGCCTGAGAATAATCTGTAGCTGTTCGGTGTGTCCACGTCTCACCTTGTCTCCAGGTGAAAGGTCAGATATTTGTCGAACGGCGATGTCAATCATCACCATCATGTCAGTGCGGTAGAAGATGTCAGCGGTCTCTCGGCTGGCGAAAACATCCTGCAGAAACTTGAGCACTGAGTGCGGTGCAGGCGGGGCATGTTTGAACATACACACAGGGTCGTCTGGAGAGGACGGGGCAAAGAGTGAGTGATGGCGTCGGTGGACAGAAAGCTTAGGTGCAAAATGAGAACTATGACATATGGTATTTTACCGCCTCTGTTCAGAAGCAGCAGCATTTTCTCTGACAGGATCTTGACATTTTTCTTCTTCAGCTCCTGCATGATCACATTGCTGCCGGGTGCTGGGTGACACAGACAAGACACAAAAAAAGTTGTTAAAACGATAAAAGCTCTTTTGTAGGTCAGCTGAGCCGGAAAACAAATAAAATAACAGCTTAGAAGTCTGCTGTGCATTACTGCTCCTATAGACCTTTTTTAGGCAGACATCTTCGCATTTCTTTACTTGACTTTGGCTTATCATGTCAGTTGTTTGTATTACATTTTATATTGTTGCTTGTTATGTACCTTTTTATCTCTGTAATGTTGTTTATCTGTATTGAGGCAGATCTTAAACCATCTGCCTTGACTGGAACGCACTTTGGGTCAACATCTGTTGTTTTAAATGTACTATATAAATAAGGATGACTTGACATTTAGATGTAATATAGCAGGAAAAGCACAGGTGTTACTTATAGCATTTATGCTGGCTCTGCTACATTTAAGTTTCCCTGTAAGCAAAACCCCAACACCGGGACCCTGGAATTGGTAAACACAAATAGAACGCAGCCATCAATAATGTTATTATTTCCAGCTATGAGAAGTCAAAATTTCTGCTGTGAAAGGCTCCATGGTGGCTTTTCTCACCTGTGTGGTGCAGGTTGAAGGCCAGCAGGAGGTTCAGGAAGATGTCAGGCAGCTGCTCTGTGGGATCAGAGGAAAGCCCGTCCTCCACCACACCCAGCAGAAACTGAACAAAGTCAGCATTCAAGTGTTCTGAAAGCAGGGAGGGTCAGGATTACCGGTATATTATCCCTTTAATACACCTATTAATGCATGCATAAAGTTAAACACACTGAGAACTGGTTGGGTTGCAACAACAAGAATTCATTTTGAAACCCGATTAAATCATGATTTAACTTTAAATCATGTTGCATCAAACTTTAAAAGCATCTTAAAATTAAGAATGATTCAATTTAAACCTCTCTTTAAATGTTAGTTTAATTTTACTCTAAATCTAGATTCAATTTAATTCTGTTGCACCAAAACGTTACAATTTCAACTGTTATCCAGTATTAACTGGACACGCTTTGCCAGACCCTCCTCCACAGCGCTGCGGAGGAGGGTGTGGCTAGTCCACACAGCATTCCGGGATGGGAGAAAAACGTTCATATTAATAATATAATAATATTATTATTATTGCCATTTCTTTAAACCAATCACAATCGTCATGGTCGGCACTAAGCTTCGCATGGAGCTGCTGCAAAATAGCCTCGGGAAGGAACTTGTTGTCGTGGAACATGTGTACGCTCAAAAGTTGTTTTAGTCGTGCAACAGAAAACTCAGATTGGACAGATAGTCTAGCTAGCTGTCTGAATTTACCCTGCAGAGATCTGAGGAGCAGTTAACCATAGTCCTCATAAATCCACCAGAGTTTAAAATTCTAACACAAAGAAAGCGGAAGGAAACGGACATCGGCGAAAAGACATCCGGCGGAATTTCCTGCCGCACCGGAGCAATCCCGGAAGTGGAATGTCGTGGATATAGACTAACTTTAAACTTACATTTGACTTTTAAAATGTCGGCCTTTTAAGATTGATTGAGCAAAATAATCAAGTTAGGAGACAGACTTAACCTAATTTAGTTGTGTGATGATTCTGAATTACTCTCCAGATACCGGTTCAGCAAGGAAACTGTTCTGGAGCTAAACAGGAAGATTGGACCAACTGTCAAACATGGCAGTGAAAGGACTGCAGCTATAACATCACCAATGCTTGAACTTCTGGTGGCCCTAAGATTTTATGCCACCGGATTATTGCCAGCTATTATTTAAATTGCTCCATTAATACGGCCAACACATTTTTAGGAGAAATTAGAGCTTCTCTGCCAACACTGCGTAACGTTAGACTAACTGACTTTTTAGCTAGCTTGCAAACAATGTAATGAGCAGCCAAAAAAAACGGCTTTTATAGCCTACTTACTAGGTCGGACAGCACATTAAGCTCTATTCAATTTTAAAAGTTTACATCAATAAACTTGGATTTACTAAAAAGAGATTTGTTTTTCATTGTGTAACAGAGCTCTGCTCATGATTTTAAATCTGGATTCACTCAGTTTAAACCTAGTTTTGCTAAACTCTGATTAGAACTAATCTTAGATGAAAGATAGATCCTTAAATTAATCCCTGTTGGTGCAACCTAGCCAATGTAGTTTTCGCTGTTTTGGAAGAATCAACATTGTACATCAGTGATATGCAGAGGTAAAATATACATATGTTATATGCCACTGAAAAAATAACACAGCAGCTTTATATATACCATACCGTAGTGATGATATGGCACCTGTTCGCCCATTGAGAAGATCATAGTAAGTACCAAAGCTGTGTAACACATCTTCTGGTGCTCTGAGGGAAGGAAAACATGTAATTGTGCTCAATATTAAGCTTGGAGAGTACTAGAGATGAACAAGAGAACAGTGAGACAGTGAAGAGTAAATCTTTTCACCTTGTGTGTCAGTCTGTAAGTCCCTGGCCAGCTCCATCGGGAGGATGGAGTTGACGAGGGTGGAGATGAGAGAAGCATCCAGGCTGCACATCGCCCCAAACACTTTGAGCAGCAGCAGCCGCAAAGACACACGATGCTCCTGCATGGTTACATGATGGCAACAATGAGCCAACACCAAACAAATGTACATTGAACATCACCAACATTGTCACTTGAACACTGTAATTACACAACCTCCCAGTCAGGTCACCAAGGCTAAAATCTAATTCACTCTTGGTACAGGAAGATGTTCATTTGCATATGTAATCAAGAACAAATATGAACTGAATATTATTGTTGAAGCTACAGGTGCTAGGCTCCAAGGACAAAAGAAAAAAATAAGTCTGCCATCTTTGAGTCATATTCTTAAATAAACTGACTGTATAAAGATGATCATAATAATAAAGAAGAATACATTTTTAATAACCATAAGAGGAAACTAGACAAAATTTTCTGTACAGGACTATTACATTTTTCTTGAATACAGATTAGTTTTAAATTCAGTGTGTTCAAAATAAAATGGTAATGTCTTACCATCTGATAATATGAAACCAGAGACAGCACATTCTCATAGTGGTTGGCCTTGCACATCCTCTTACACACCTCTGGATCTGCATCAGTCTGAAAAATACACCATCTTTTAGTTGTAACAGCAATGATATAATAACATCATCAACTTCCTAGTCGTGGTCCCTGAACACACCAGAGGAGGATTACGGAGCCCATTTACAACTCATCTGGACCTCCCATCCCTGAGGTTCACGACAAACTGCCAACAGAGTATATTTGGCAGCCTGAAGAGTTTACAGATTCAGTCCCTAACCACACTGTTGGATTTGTAAAGTCGCCTGAGCCGGTCTGATACCATCAAACATGTCTGGTATTTACAGCATGACAGCTGGACGGGTCCTGTGGTCACATCCCAGATTCATCCCAAGAGTTTTCATATCAAACAAATAATTATGAGGATAAAGCAGTGATATCAACTCTTAAACTCTTGTCCTATAATGGGTGTTGAATTAGTGGCTTCCTATTTTTCCAGCTCTCACTGAAAATTTGCATTTAAACAAGTTACATCACACTGCACATTAATACATAATGACTCATGTTGGATCACATGTGTTCTTGTGTGCTTATAATCAGATTTTTCCTTGATGTTATTACCGTTTTGTGAAGTCTATTTTGCTGTTCCTGTGTTATTATCGACCTTGTTAGATATTTAATGCTTTTACTGTGTAGCCCTTTGCAACCTTTGTTTTGAAAGGTGTATTTATGACTGACAGACATTCATATCTGTGAAATCCATCTTTACAATGTCACATCTTCTTACACTTTAGAAAACAGACATCCTGCAGACTGTTGTGAATCGTTACAGGAGGTGAACAGGCTCCTGCATCATACCAGTATCTTCAGCAGCTCCTCGAGGTAGCAGGCGATGAGAGCGTGGTCCTCATGAAGCGCCCAGCTACGCTGCTGAGAATCGTCCCGGTGACGGGCGAGGTCGCTGAAGATCACCTCCAGCCTCTGTTCATCGTGACACACCTGACCCTGCGGCAGCGCTGCACTCAAATCCTACAGAGACAGAAAACATTAGGACACACCTATTTGTGCTACAACTTGAAATACCAGTAGAGAGGAACATTGTCTACTCTCTGACATAGAAAGTAACTTAAGGCGGGTGATTATTTTCTGCGGGTTCGTCACTATGAACAGCTTTCCGATTTTATCCATTGATAATATAAAAATTTGTATTAAAAAAAAAAACATATACAGGCTTGATAGTCATCCGAGTTACAACCCTCAATTTGGGTTTGTTTAAAACTCTTTGTGTTATCAGTGTTTTGTTAAGCTCTAGTTGAGTGTTCCTATCTAAACACTGAAGAGACCCCTAATAGACCACAGAGTATTTCAGGCTTTATAACTGGATAAGCGGGGTCGGAGTGTGCACATGTGTCACCATGTAAATACAGGATGCAGCCAAAAGCTTTCAGTATTTGCTGTTTGATGTTGCATGACACACTACCCACTATTAAACGCCTTACACTCACCGGATGAAACAGAAATGTCTGCCAGGAAAGAAGTTCACTTCAAGCTTGGTCAAGCTTGCGTTTAAAAACAGGAAATGAGTGAGTGATACTGTGAGTACTCTACCCTGCTTCTCAAAACGACCCTGAGAAATGTCAGCTAAATGCAGACTGAGCTGTAACTCTAAACGACACCAGTATTCTCCTTTAAGCTGGCGGGGCTCCATGATGCTGAATAAACACGATGTAAGGAAAACAAATCTGACCTTCCTCTCCACCAGCGAGAGGAGAACTTGCTCCAAATCAGAGGAGGCTTGAGGCAAGGCCGTCTGCAGATGGCCAACCACCACGCCAACAGCGACCCGCGACAGCTCGTAACTCAAGCCTGTGTTCTTCCGTACCAACTCGATCAGTTCGCCCCCGATAGTCGTGGGAACTGGCTCAGGGGTAGTGGGGCTGCCAGGAGGGCTTTCAGCGATAGACGGGGGGGCAACAGGCCATTCACTTTCCGGCTGCTCCTCCACAGTGGGCTGTGAAGGAGGAGGCTGTGGAGCCGGGCTCTTCTTTGCAGGAGCTGGCTGAGGAGCAGAGTCAGAGGGAAGCACGTCTGGAGGCAGTGCAGTGAGCTTCACACGGGAAGGCACAGGAGGAGGGGGGGTGCTGGAAACACTTGGCAAGCTGACATCAGAGGAGACCGGTGAGTGGGAGGAGCCAGACTCTAAAGAGGTGGTGCTGATCGAGAGCGAGAGAGCAGGGGACGGAGGGAGAGAGGACACTCTGGAGGGGACCTCCGGCTCGGCTGGGGTACAGAGAGAGAGAGAGAGAGAGAGAGAGAGAGAGCTCTAGTTACAGAGAGGAGAGGGAACAGGAATGACCTGACTAAGAATAGAGTGTGTTTGTGAAGTATAGAGCTGCAGCAGGTAGCAGCAGCTGAATGCAGCAGCAAAAACGCTGCGCTGTAATCTGTGAGACTGTAATAAACGTGTAAGTGATGTGATGAATACTAAGTAGAAAAAAGTGTCCACATCGCTGCTATCTGAACTCTCACCTGGACGCCGGCTGTTTCGCTGTTTCTCAGGGGGAGGTGGGGTAATCGGAGCCGCACGTCTAGGTTGAGGAGGCACCTGCAGGAGGTGAAATTGATTAAATACAGGGTCATTTGAGGGCATATTGTGTGTGTGTTGTTCTATACTGCACAAAATGAGCATATTTAATTGTCTCTATTCCTGGGTGATGTCAGGATGGTTTCATATCTCTCATGCTCTATTTTATAATATCACGGACACTGCTGACGTTTTAATCCCACAGACAGGCTGTGTTTTTGACCTGTACATGGATGGAACCTTTTCTAATGAATTGATCAAGTACCAATCCCTGGTTGCAAAGATTTGTGTGCTAGGATATTAATGTAGATTAGCAGTATTCTGTTGGCAGCCTTATGCATGTTCACAAACTCATCATTAGATGAGTGAGTCACAATTGCAAACAAACTTTATTTTTTATAGCACTTTTCGATGTTAGAAGAGCTTTACAGGAAGAAGGATAGGAAAACAGAAAAGACAGAGATGACAATATACAGGCTTACAACTTTTTTCTAAGAATTAATATATAGCCTCAGTAAATATTTGAATCCTGCATATTTTAAACTAATTTGTGGTTTCAAATAAAACATTTAAATGTGTACTGTATCAGTGTGTTACCTGATAAAAGCCCTGTTCTGCCTGTATATTGTCCACGCTTCCTGATAGCGGCACGCTCCCCTGTCGTCCGTAGTCTTGGTTAAGGCCATTGGGTGGAGGAGGAGTTTGACTGAGAGATATTTCGCTGCTGGAAGATGGGAGGCCTTGTTTGTGACCGGAGGACGACGAGGAACTTCGTCGTGCAAGCGTCTCCTTTCTGTGATGGATCAACTTTCTGCAACAGAAGAGAATAATGATTTATATACAGAACATGCCAGAATCAATATATTATCTCATAATGTGGATTCAATTTGGACTCACTGTAGAACGTCTCTCTGTTCCAGATTGTATTTGCCTCCATTTTTTAAGGCCACATTGTGGATTCCTTCGATTGCTCTGTCAATAGACTGCAACACATCATCCTGCTCTGGAGCCTGCCAGAGAAAGAAAGAGGAAAAAAAGGGGACAAATTAAATATTCATTTACATGAGTATTAAATTTTAAACAAAATGGAACAGACTTGTGGCTCGGGGACATGTGTGACTCTAGGCAGAAACAATCTAAGGCGGTTATCTGTGGCCAGGTTGGTTCAGTGGGTAGAGCAGGCGCACATATATTTAGAGGTTTATGCCTCGACGCAGAGGTCCAGGGTTCGACTCCGACCTGTGACGATTTCCTGCATGTCTTCCCCCTCTCTCTCTCTCCCCTTTCTCACCTGTCGTGTCCATTAAAGGCGGAAAAGCCCCCAAAAAAATTATCTTTAAAAAAAAAAAACTAGGGCGGTTATCTAACAAAAACCAGTGCCACACATATGCTCAGTGAGGCCTCACATTCAGGCTCATTAAACCTCCACAGCCAATGTCCTTTACAACAGGAGCGAGCATTCCTATTCTGCCATTGTGTGAGCCTGTGATTTCATAAAATACATGCTTTGACTAGTTCACTGTGAGTCTGAATCCTTGGAAAAAGGAGTCTCCAGTCCTGATTGCAGAGCACATGTGGGTGTGTCTGAGAGACAAGCTATGTGGAAAGGAGTAGCTACTTGTTAAACAATAACAAGGATGGTTGAGAATAATTCTTGATAATAAAAAAGAGATAATAGTCGCAGGAGCTGATGAGATTAATTTGAGCAGAAACAATGGCTTTCTGTCTTGCTGGTCTTTGGCCCTTGGATCTGTCCTGTCTCATATCATCCCATCATCCTGTCATATCCCATCCTTTCCTAACGTTACATCTCTGTCGCAGTGAGCAGCTGCAGTGCAGAAGACCATGGCTACATAATACAACCTTTCCAATAATTTATGGTTTCTTCTGCAAGCGTGCCTTTTAATCAGCAGTGAGCTTCAACATGGCCTGCACTGCAGTCCATAGTACATGGGATCTGTCTCTTTCGATCACTTAACGTTACTACGCATTCACTATATTTCACTTCACCACTATGATGCGACATGGCCACAGCTTGTAACGTTATCCATTGAACAAAAAGAGAAAAACACCCAGGTCATTGATGTTTACCTGTATTTTTTCGATGTATGATGATGGGATGTAGCCGGTTTCCCCCGAGCTGCAGCGGGACCCCAGCCACCAGTGTTTGTTGCTCCTCTCCAGGATTAAGAAGCCTTCTCCGGCCGCGAAGTGCAGCGAGTTGGGCTCCGCGGATCGGAAGGCGTACAGAGACCGGTACATACTTTAATAACACTTTAACACGCCAAAATGACCCGAAACAGCTAGAGAACCGATGTCGGAATACAAGGAGTCTCCGATATCTGCTCTTTTGGAGGTGATTTAAAGAGTCTATGAAGGCATGGCCCCGGTGCATCGACGCTGTCTATTTACAATGTAGCTCGGATCATCCGATCATCTGACCTGTGTCTGTTGCCAGTAAACACCGCAGGGGGCGCTGTTACTCCATGAACACGCCCCCCAGGCATTGTAATCAAAGGCAGAGCCCGTTGATCCCATAGACTATACAGTCTATGGTCGATCCTGAAACTAATGTGATCATCACTGTGCAGTTGCATCACCATTTTCATAAAATATATATTCCTGAATGTGTGAAAAACACATTAAAATGTGTAACATTTGCTACGTTAGCAACGACAGCAGGTGCTTTAGTAGCTTTGTATAATTTAGCTGTATCAGATAAAAAATAAAAAATATATATATACCAGCTGAAGGTAAAATTAGCCACTTAGTAATCATTTTATTTAACACAATCAACTGCATTTGTAATTAATTATTAATTAATACAAATGATTTCACATTAAATGGCCAGTTTGTACGGCTTGTTGAACTTGAAATAAAAATTGTTCGATTGAGCATTACACAACACCGGAAACAAGCGGTTGGTGTTACACAGAATTCTATCCCCCTTATGTGTCGCCGGGTCTATGAACTCCGTTAACATGGCCAGTGCGGTGTGTGCCAGAGTCCTCCTTCAGAGATCAACACAGGGATTTCTCTTCTCCTCCAGGGCAGTACCCAATTTCTCAAGGTATGGTCTTTTTTATTTTTTATTTAAGGCATGTGATTCCTTGAAGCCGAAGATTTAAACCCAGTGGGGTCGCTTAAGAAACTGTCACATCTGTGTGTAGACGAGGACATTACAAAGTAATGTTATTGTTATGACACTCCTTACTATAACATGAGTTTGAGATGGTTGAAAACAAGTTCGTTTTATCAACAGAGGCCGGTTTAGAGGCTTATCTTGTATAACACTCATTTTGAGATATGTACATGTAATGTGATGTTTGTAAAGTGCTGTTTTGGGCCTGATGAAGATCAGATGTTGTGGTAGCAAAGTGTGCTGATTCTACTTTTTGACATGACAAGCAGTTGACTAGACAGTGCAGTGCATCACATCTCAAAAACAAAAGGTTGCTGAACTTGCTCTGATTTTTGCAACAGTCAGGAGGAAAATATGTAAGAACAAGCAAAAATGTACTGCAGCTCTGTAGACGAGCAGAAATGTTTGCTTCTTGGCTGCCTCTTCTCTGCAGAAACAGGCCGAAAGCTTTTGGCCATCAGCCCTGTCGGTAGGTTGGCATTCGATTTTTGGCTTTTAAACTGGGCCACATGGCAACAGTCTGCAGTGCAGCCTGTTTCATTGTAAAATGGGAAGTGATGACAAGAAGAGATAATACCTGTACGATAAAAACAAAATTACAGTTTCATGCCAATAAACACCTCACAATAAATAATAGAAAATTACCAGTCTTGTGTTGTTAATATAGCATTGACAAAGACAGATTTAAAGAGTCAAGTACAAGTTTAGCAAGGCAGTGAAGGAGGCTAAACGATGGTACTCTGAGAAGCTCCAACGCCAGTTTTCAGCTAACGACTCTGCGACTGTCTGGAAAGGACTCAAGCAGATCACCACCTATAAGCCTAAGGCCTAAAGCCTAAAGCCCCCCACTCCTTCAATGACCGACACCTAGCCAACGACCTGAACGAGTTCTACTGTCGATTTGAAAGACAAAAGGTCAGTCCTGAAACCATCCCCCACGACACCTCCCCACAGCTCCAGCTACAGTGTATCACCTCCACCTCCCCCACCTCAGCAGGGTCCTGGGCCCCCCCACCAATGCCCTCCTTAAAGGTCCCCCCCTCCACCTCCATAGGGTGACCCACACCCACCTCAGTGACGACTCTCTCCATCCACGAGAGGGACGTCAACAGACTCTTCAGGAGACAGAACCCCCGCAAAGCTGCTGGACCAGATGCTGTCTCCCCATCCAGCTTG
Source organism: Sander lucioperca (assembly GCF_008315115.2). Classification (NCBI taxonomy): domain Eukaryota; kingdom Metazoa; phylum Chordata; class Actinopteri; order Perciformes; family Percidae; genus Sander; species Sander lucioperca. The sequence goes on from NC_050178.1 coordinate 3,254,434, forward strand.
AAGCACTGCGCTGACCAGCTGTCTCCAGTGTTCACAGACATTTTTAACACCTCACTGGAGACATGTCACGTGCCAGCATGCTTCAAGACCTCAACCATTATCCCTGTCCCCAAGAAGCCAAGGACCACAGGACTTAACAACTTCAGACCCGTTGCCCTGACCTCTGTGGTTATGAAGTCCTTTGAGCGCCTTGTGCTTTCACACCTCAAAGACATCACCGACCCCCTCCCTGCAGTTTGCCTACAGAGCCAATAGGTCTGTAGATGATGCAGTCATCCTGGCCCTACACTACATCCTCCGGCACCTGGACTCCGCAAGAACTTATGCCAGGATCAGGAACAGTTTGTGGACTTCAGCTCTCCCTTTAATACCATCATCCCGGCTCTGCTTCAGGAAAAGCTCTCCCAGCTTGGTGTGCCTGACTCCACCTGCAGGTGGATCACTGACTTCCTGTCTGACAGGAAGCAGCATGTGAAGCTGGGGAAACACGTCTCCGACTCACAGACCATTAGCACCGGATTCCCCCAGGGCTGTGTTCTTTCCCCCCTGCTCTTCTCCCTGTACACCAACAGCTGCACCTCCAGTCACCAGTCTGTCAAGCTTCTGAAGTTTGCGGACGACACCTCCCTCATTGGACTCATCGCCGATGGTGGTGAGTCCGCCTACAGGTGGGAGGCTGACCACCTGGTGATCTGGTGCAACCAAAACAATCTAGAGCTCAACGCTCTAAAGAAATTGGAGATGATTGTGGACTTCAGGAGGAACTCAGCCCCACCTGCCCCCATCACCCTCTGTGACTCCACAATTGACATTGTGGAGTCTTTCCGCTTCCTGGGAACTACCATCTCCCAGGACCTCAAGTCCCTCATCAAGAAAGCACAACAGAGGATGTACTTCCTGCGGCAGCTGAAGAAATTCAACCTGCCAAAGACAATGATGGTGCACTTCTACGCAGCCATCATTGAGTCCATCCTCACATCCTCCATCACCATCTGGTACGCTGCTGCCACTGCCAAGGACAAGGGCAGGCTGCAGCGTGTCATTCGGTCAGCAGAGAAGGTGATTGGCTGCAATCTGCCGCTGCTCCAGGACCTGTATGTCACCAGGACTCTGAAGCGTGCTGGAAAGATTGTGGCCGATCCCTCCCACCCCGGCCACAAACTTTTTGAGACACTCCCCTCTGGCAGGAGGCTGAGGTCCATCAGGACCAAAACCTCACGTCACATGAACAGCTTTTTCCCCTCCGCCACTAGCCTTATTAACAAGGCCCGGAACCCACCCTGACACTCCACCCCTGGCTCTTCATGCCACTGTTCTCTCTCTGCTAATGCTCTTTTTATTTTATTTCTATCTTTATTTTTAATTTAATACATACTGTGTACATATACCTATACTTATATTGTTTACTATTCCATCTAGAGAATGTGTGACGTGCACCAACAACACCAAAACAAATTCCTTGTATGTGTTAAAAAACGTACTTGGCAATAAAACCCTTTCTGATTCTGATTCTGATTCTGATTGGTTGTAATTGGTTCTAATTAGTTTACCTGTCTTTTTTTTCAGCCCATTTCTGTCTCGTGCACATAAATTGGGTCCCAGCGATGATGAAATGTATCAGCGTACCTCAGTATCCGTCATGCAGAAGGAGCCGGGCAGCGGGGTCATGATCCACAGCTACAGTTCCAGAGGATTCAACATTGACGGCAACAAGGTGATTGGGCCCTGTGCTGTGCTGCCTCCTGCTATCCTCCAGTGGAATGTGAGATCAATATCCAAACTACCTTCACAGTTTGTACGGAATTTAAACAACTATCTGTGTTTATTACATCTCTCTTTTTACCTCTCTACCTCTCTCTCTGCAGGTTGGCAGTTATAAAGACATCACAGAAGAAAGTGTCTCACTTTTTCACATGCTTGAACCAAGAATAGGTACAAAATAAAAGCACACCGGCACAAAGATGGGTGACAAATTAAAAGAAAAACCAACATGAAGTGTGATGAACAGCCTTCTTTCAAAAGATATTCACTCGTTTGGTGTTTTCATGATGGTGGTGAAGAGCGTTGTTTAACACGTTGGTCCAAAATCCCCCATATATGTTAAATTGGGTTGAGATCTGGCGACTGTGAAGACCATAGTACACGATTCACATCATTTTCATGTTCATCAAGCCATTCAGTGATGTGTGTCCTGTATGGAAGCATCTGCAATTATTATATTTTTCCACAATTATTCAGGTTTTTCCTTGATTTTGTCACTCATCTAGGTTTATATATGTTGTATTTAACTAAAAAACAAATGTGTAATTTAACTTATTTTCTTGTTTTATGCAGAGATTCTTGTACTGGGCACAGGTACACGTGTTGAACGAATTAACCCCTCAGTCCTCGCTCTACTCAAGCGTAAAGGCATCGCTGTGGAGGTGCAAGACACGGTAAAGTATGCTCAGTGTGGTAAACTACATATGTTCTTCTGCATAAAAGACTTTCTAAACTGTGTGACAAACAACACTAAAACTAATCGAGTTGCCCTAATTTACCGTTCTGTCTTTCTTTTTCATCTCTGCTTTTTGCAGCCAAATGCATGTGCAACCTTCAACTTCCTGACCAATGAGCGAAGAGTGGCAGCCGCTGGTCTGATCCCTCCGCCCATCAGCACGGAGCTGGAAGTGAGACAGGAATAAGTGTTGCAATGTCAACAGAAACTAGAACTGATTTCTGCAGATGGAGGTTTGAGGTTTATGAATGATCCCAGGCCTGTCGGATGGTTATTATTCTTTTCACAAAGCTTCCAAATGAAGAAACACAGGGCTCTAAAGAATCACTATATTTGGTTACAACTGTTATTTTTTTTGGAGATGGTGTTAAAACATCCGTTGTCACCACCCAGTGATCTGAGCAGTGACCTGGCTCAGAGAGACTGTATTGTAAGGTGAACACTGTTCTTGTATAGAAATACTGTATTATGTGTATGAAATATATATATATATATATATATATATATATATATATATATATATATATATATATATATATATATATATAATATATATATTTAAGCTTTACATGCAACAAACAACCCAAGTGTCATGAATTTAATGTGTTTTCGTAGAAGATGGGGTATTAATTATTTTAAAAGACACAGATGCTATTGTCTGTGCAGCAGATAAAAGGGTTCTACATGTAAAAAAAAAAAAAAAAAAATATATATATATATATATGTATGTATGTGTGTATATATATATATGTGTATATATATATATATATATATGTATATGTATATGTGTGTGTGTTCCAGCCCTCTACCCGAGATGTTGGTGGTGACTGTCCTTCATTGGATAAGCCTCTTTACTCTGTGCGTCTGTCCGCCTTCTGGCACCAGCAGCGCTGCCAACTACAAGCTGCCTGTGTGCAGCACATGACATCATTCTATGGTTTTGTCCTTCTCACACATAAGCTCCCATAGATAAGAGAATCCACAAATCCTCTACACATCATCTCTTAATCATCTGCCTCTGTGCCACACACATGCCAAGTATCAGTTTGAATTTTTAAATCTCCGTTGTTCACATGCAGGGTGCCGCATTATTACTTTTACCTGCTGCTGCTGAGAAGTTGTGACACTTATTGGTGCTTAAAGGAACAAAAAATCCAATCAAACTGGCTTCAGTTAGATACGTGCAGTCACTTAAGATATTTGGTAAATTTGACAAGAATTGTGTAATCAGCTAAAAATCATATTGAATATGAAGCTGTCTTTACTAAAGTCCTAATTTAGTAATAACATTTCTTAGTTTCACAAAAGGTTAGTATAATTATAGCAAACAAATTAGACATCCAACATTTACATAGTGCACTCACAATTCAGTCTACGTACTACAGAACACACCCTCTGCTTTACAGCTGTGTAGCAAAATAATCATTCATAATGTCATTATGGCCTCCCAGCTTTTGGAACTCTTTGGTCCTGATGTTGAAGGTCTTTCTCAGTCATCATCAGAGTTGAGAGACTGGTGTCTCTCTGATCCTCCGAAGCAGAGCTCTGCTCCTGTGATCCGGCGGTACATGTCTTTGATGTCCTCACAGTCAGCATCAAAGTGGTTTACTGCATCATATGAGCAGGACACAAATATCTAGTGACGATAGAGGAGAGATGTGTCACCAGCACTGGACCCAGTACACTTCACTTCTTTTAATTTTTTTTGCACAGAAATCTCCTTTATTACCTGACTCTTTTTTCCATCTTCATTGGGAACCAACACTTTGCTGACTTTAACAAATCTAGATTTTAGGTGGTGACAGGAAATAACAATTAAATGTTGTTTAAAATGTTATTTCACTGACACAGCCAGGACAGACAGTCAAAAATTTAAAAGTGTTACCAACTTTTGCATGATGGGTTCGAGAAGCTCCAGGCCTGGCTGAACTTCTTTCTCTGGGTCGTTGGTTTCTGCAGTCGTGCTCACTGTGGCAATGTACATCCCGTCTGAGGCCACATTGTGGGCATAGGACACTACGGATATGTAAATGTCTGCATGGACAAAACAGAAGGGGTTTTCATAGATTCAGCCCAAATCATGAATGTAAAAAGGATCTGTGGACTGCAACACACTGTATGTGAATACATGATTTTGACAAAATACCAGATTTCCTGTTGATTTGCGTTTGAGGGATGATGATTTGACAGGAGTTGGCCTCGTGGGTGTTTTTAACTGGGTGATTTAATAAACAGATGACTCTTATCACACGCCCCACTTTCCTCACTCGATTAGGAACGTAGCTGGGGTCGCAGATGAGCTGTTTACAGTGAAAAAGCTGTTGAAGAGACAGACAAGATCACTGATTGCACAGTTTTCTCCAAACATCCCAACTTGTCTACCCTTCCTCCACGTAAATACACTCGCCTTCCCCTCAGATTTTACAGCTTTCACTTTGCCGTTGTCCATCACAAGCTCATCCACTGCTCTGTTCAAGAGGAAAGTTCCTCCGTACTCTGCACTCAGTCTGAAACACACAGAAGCAGGTTGGGTAATATGAACCGAACAGTGACTGTATTCTCTGTCACTGGTGCAAGATTGTGAAAAAAATAAATATTACAAACATCTAGAGGACCATCTACAGGCATCGATATATATCAAGATATCTGTTTCAGTATGCAAAATCCCACACAATGTTTCCTACTTGATGTTGATCTCACTGAATGTAATAAGAACACAAACTGGAGCTTTTTCTGAAAATATTCAGGGAGAAATCTGATTAATTATTTTGTAACCTGGCAAATCCCTGTGGTAGCTCACGCAGCCCATACACAGGGTAGAGGTATGGACTGGTGTTGTGGCGGGATAGAGACTCAGAGTACAGCCTGATCCGTCTGATGGTTTCCCCACACGGCTGGTCCAGGTAACTGCAGGGTCACCAGGAGACAGTAAACGAGACAAGGCAGGTTTTAACTTAAAGGATTCCCTGTCATAATTGATCTGGTTTATGTTTAAGTTCCTGTGACTGACCCCTCACTGCTGTGTAAAGCTATGGCATGACCTGTGAACTCCATGACATCTAGTCCCAGGTCAAAGCGGCAGAAGAGGTCCCGCGTGGTCATTTTGTTAGGATCCACGTCCTGGTAGGTCCGAGGTTTTCTCACGTCAAAGTTCAGAGCAAAGAGCAGCAGCTTCCTGAACCTTCTCTTGTCAAACATGCCCATCAGATCTGCAACAGAAACGTTTTATTAAATAGAGTTAAAATTCAACATGCATTAAACGTTCTTCAGGTTCATCACCTGAAGCATGAGCTTCTTCCTCTGTGCAGGGGACTTTGTGCACTTTGCCTGCTTTGTATACATAGCTGCCTTCAACGACTTTGAAGTCCATATACCGAGTAACCTCAGTGTGCACCAAGATTTTGACCAGCTCACCTAATGCAAAGACACAGAGGGTACAGAAAATGACAGTGCACTCATTTACACCACAATAATGCACACATCACAAGTTCAGATGCACTAAACTCACCATTGGAAAGAAAAAATTTAGGGATAAGGTCGATGTTCCACTCTTTTCCATGGCCTATAGACTTGGCAGAACCTGGAACCTTAAACATCTTGTACAGCTGTAAATGTAGAAAAATATTAAATAGTAAACACCACAAATGAGCGATGTAGCAGCAGCTTTGCCTAACGGAGGATATGCATGTTGGCTGTTGTTTGTGTGAACACACCTCCTCAAGGGGAGAAATGGATGCACTCTCTCCTCCAGAGTGAGGATTCTGGTCAATGTGAAGAACCCTTTTCCCACTTTGAGACATTAAACCAGAAAGGATACATTCCTGAGAGAAACAGTGGAGCCGTTAGTGAGATCTGTGGATGAAGACTAGCATAATGACGTCATTTAATTGTTGTAAATCCATTTAACAGCCAACAGGAGCTCAGAAAGTCTGCATGTGAATGACCAATAAAAGCATGGCCATTTTACTAATGATCAAACTTAACTACCACATATCATATACATTATTAAAGAGTAAAACTAGTTTAGGGAACAGATGAAAGAAAAGGTCATTCAGTATATCTTTAGTTTCTCAGTAAAAAATAATGCTTAACAATGATGTTTGTAATTTTCCTCATGTGCCTTATACAGCAGACTATGTATTTTACAAAAGTGTTCTCACCTTAAGTCCAGTTCCAAGCACAATAATATCATATTCCTCCATCAGGACAGTCTATCCGCTTGTTTCTCACTGCTACCTCGCTTTTCCTGAGTGTAGCCTGTTGCAGTACTGTGAATGTGTCTGTTTGCATGTGTGTATACAGATATGATTATGATAAGTGACAGTAATTGCTTTGTGTTCCCCTTTGCAATAATCCTCTTAAGACTTAATACTGGCACATCTATGCTGTGTGTGTGTGTGTGTGTGTGTGTGTGTGTGTGTGTGTGTGTGTGTGTGTGCTATAAGATGTGGGGTATCCAAGTCACTGCAAACTGAGGTATTAAATGAAGATGGTGTTATCAGTGGACAAAGTTTTCAGAGCCGTCATTCTACTTAAGTAAAAGTACAGAAGTATTATCAACAAAATGTACTATCAAAGTAAAAGTACTCATTCCGCAGCGAAATGTCCCCTGCGACTGATATATTCATTATGTATTGCATTATTTGATTATTAATACTCATGCATCAATGTATAACATTTTACTGTTGTAGCTGCTCGAGGTGGAGCAACTTGAAACTATTTTATATACTGTTAGGTAGTTTAGTCCAGTCAGTGCTCCCAACATAGGGGTCAGGCCCCTTCAAAGGGTCAGAAGATAAATCTGAAAGGTTGTTGGGAGATGAAAGAATAAAAAATGTATATGTTTATTTTTTGGGACTTTCTCTAATATTTACTTTTTTTGGTGAAATATTAGGTAATTTTTTATCTCTTTGGGCCTCAGAAAGTTATTTAAATGAAACTATGTGAGAAGTTTAGAGGGGAAATGTGTCTGCTTACAACTCCTAGACATTTTAAATGTGACAAGGAGCCCCAACTGGTTAAATATTTAACAACGTGTATGTATTGTATTTTTTAATTATAATTTTTTTTTATGTAAAATGTTAAAAGAAATACTCAAGTAAAGTACAAGTACCTCAAAATTGTACTTAGTAACTTATAACTGGATATAAAAAATATGAACACAATTTTGTAAGTAATTGTAACTTTGTACACTCTTCCAGCCTTTATTTTTTTGACAGGACAGCTGAAGACATGAAAGGGGAGAGAGAGAGAGAGAGAGAGAGAGAGAGAGAGAGAGAGAGGGAATGACATGCAGCAAAGGGCCACGGTCGGAGCCGAACCCGGGCCCGCTGTGTCGAGGAACAAACCTCCGCATATGGGCGCCCGCTCAACCAACTGAGCTATCCGGGCGCCCGTAACTTTGTACACTCTTAATGTGAGCACCCAGAAAATCAGTTGTAGTATGTTTGTTTCCCTTTCCAACAGAGTCTAAATTCTGAATACAAAAATATATTAATTCTCAACAACAACGACAAAAACAGCATAATTTCAACATTACATAACATCAAACTAGAGAATGAAATTGCAGTGGGATTGCTGGCTGCAGAAAAGCTGATGCTGAGCTGCTACAAACATTAAGTTACCCATAATGCCTTGAGAAGAAGACCTATGGGTCTGGGCTGCGCTTGTTGAACACGCCGGGGCGGCGCGCAGACTCTGGGCGAGCCGCGGTCTACAAATTTGCTATTTCCTAGGATGGTGAAAATAGATATACGTATATATATCTATGGGATGGTGAAAGCATGACCCACCCTAATCTGCCTCTGATTGGCTAGTACTCATTACCTTCCTTGTTTGGATTAATTCGTTTTTGGTTTTTTTTGTCTTCAAAAAACTTTATTATTCAAGTACAGATATACATATACATTGAAAACATTAAATGCATACATACAGTACATGAAAAGAGGGGTGCGTGACATTTACATTAAAGAGGTTGTAAAGCATTGTAAATGTTCAGAGTCCGGATGGCTTTCTTATTTGTCAGTCCTTTTAAAGTTTCAAAATATAATTTCATGTCATTTTTAAATTGGTGATTATTTGGTTTTCTTTCAGACCATTTACGTTTATGGATATAACATTTTCCAAATAAAATTAAAAGATTCAAAATGAAAACATGGCATTTATTCAAATCATTTCCTTCATAGTAAAAAATAATGTCTCTACTTTGTAATTTTATCCTAGAGCCACACAATACATGAAATACATCCTCCACATCAATCCAGAACCATCTGACATCAAAACAAATGTGCAATCATCTCTGTGAAAACACCACAAAATATGCAGGATTCAGAAAGTTTGGGTTTATATTTCTTTAAAATTTGATTTGTTGGGTAGATGCAATGGACAATTTTGAAATATACGTCATTTACTTTATTATTAACAACATATTTATTATAATAGGTCCAAATCAAATTCAATTGATATTCCCAAAGTGGTTATTCCAATAATGTTTGCATCGAGCAACTGTGGGGCAATGTGTCAAATGTCTAAAATATCTATTATTGCACTTTTTATCCTTTATGTCTATGCCATTTAATAAAACATCTGTTCTAAATGTTGACTGGTCATTAGACACATTACTACCCTGCAGTAGTCTTACATAACCTGTGGGTACAGCATCAAATACTATGCTATATTCTCGTGCAATTATTGGAATATTAAACTTCATTAAGAATTCTGAATATGTAAGTAAGTGACCGTTGTCATTAGTCAACTGGGAAATCAATACAATATTGTTTTGGACCCAATTGGGATAAAATATTGAATTGTTCTTATACTTTACATCTTTATTATTCCATATCAAATGTTTGTGGGGTGAAACAGTGTGTTTATACATAAGAAGCCAACATAAAAGAACCTGCCTATGAAAGTTAGATAGCTGAAGAGGGATTTTATCAATATCAAAATTGCCCTGTTAGTAAGAATTCAATACCCCCAACTTTTTAAAAAATAAAGTTTGGAATGAAATACCACATTGTATCTTTATTTTTTATATAATGTTTAATCCAGTTCACCTTGAAAAATATATTAGATGTATGGAAATCAAGAACATTCAAACCTTCTTGGTTGTATGGATTACATAAAGTATTTTTATTTAAATAGTGAGGCTTATTTTTCCAAATGAAATTTAATATTGTAGAATCTATTTTCTTAATAAAAGGTTTTGGAACATCTAAGACTTTTAATTAGGTTTAATTAGGTTTAGGCATGAGTAGTGAGATTGGTAAGGGTCATAGTAGTTAGGGTAAAAATACCAGGGTTAGCCAATCAGAGGCAGAGTAAGGTAGAGTAGGGCGGGACATACCTTCGCCATCCTAGGAAACGCAAATTCGCTTCCGGTCTACGCCGAGTGTGTGGTGAAACTGAAAGTGCATTTTGTGTCATGTACTGTGTTGATATCTTCCAGCCGCTGCAGCTCTAACTTGAATTTTAATTACTGTTTGACTGCGGAGTTGAAACAAGTCAGAGAAATGTCTTCAGCACAGACAGTAAGTGGTTCCGTTGAAGTGCTTTGGTTTTACGTGATAAACACTGTTCCTGCAATTAGCGTCACTGCAACATTAACGTTAGCTGTCTTACTAACGTTACCGCCTCATTTTCAGTTTTCAGTTATTTATGATTCAAACAAAAAAAACGCTAGATAACCTTAATGGCGACGTAACGTCAGATAGTTGCATTTCTTAAGTACTGGGAATGGCATATAACAATTCGTCACAGTTTACTGACACATTTTCTATTAGTTGAGAAGTAAAATAGCACAGAACAAAAGAGAGGTGTGTCCGTTGTTCACGCCTTATCTCTTTGACATGGGACACAGTTGTTAACTAAGCTTGTCCTGGTACCTTCACCAGCCTAGTTGTAATACATCTGATAAAATGAATCTGTCTCAAATGCGCAAAAATAAAGAAGTCGGCCTCGTTGTTTACGGTAGAAGAGTTTTAAGTTAAAGTTAGCCTACAATAGCAAAAGATGGGATTATGCAAAACAAATCAAAATGATCCTACAAGTTTGAATTGGTGCAGCCAGTTTGGTTTGACTCTACCATCCACACTGATTGAGCCATTATTGTGTCAGGTGAGAAAAGAAATACTCTTGACAGTTTTAATATAGTTATTTGAAGTTCATGACATACGTTGGTGTTTCCGTCAGGGGCTAGAGCTGGGCAATATATCAATATTATATCGATATCGTGATATGAAACTAGATATCGTCTTAGAGTTTGGATATCGTAATATGCCATAAGTTTACCTGGTTTTAAAGGCTGCATTACAGTAAAGTTATGTCATTTCTGAACTTACCTGACTGTTCTAGCTGTTCTATTATTTGCCTTTACTTACTTAGTCATATATCCACATTACTGATGATTATTTATCAAAAATCTCATTGTGTAAATATTTTGTGAAAGCACCAATAGTCAACACTACAATATCATTGCGGTATCGATATCGAGGTATTTGGTCAAAAATATCGTGATGTTTGATTTTCTCCATATCGCCCAGCCCTAGCTACGACTGTCACTTCCTTTAGTGGAGGTCATCCATAATGCTGCTGCTCCTCCTCTAAAAAAAAAAAAAGTATTACGCTCAACTCTCAAAAAACAAGAGCCACTCGGTCAGCCACTAGAGGAGAGTGCAGTATTCCCAATCGCAAAACTTCGTTTGGCAAATCATCCTTTTCTTTTGTGGCCATAAGTCAGTGGAATACTCTCCCCACACACCTTATTACATGTACAAATCCTCAAACCTTTTCGAGTTTGACAAAAAAATGGTAACTGTCACAACAAAATTGTACACATTTATGAAATGGGAACAATTGAGCCCATGATAGTTTTTATTGTAAATAAGGTGTGATTGTGGTGGTAAAATTGTATATTCTGATGTTTTGTATTTCACGCGTTGAATATTTATTGTTTGACTGACCTGCCCAGGGACTACGGGCAAATAGCATTTGTGCTACAACCTGGTACAATGCATCTCTCCTTGTTCTTATACAAGGTTAATGTTAACTTGTGCATTGTCCCTGTTTAAATAAAATAAATTACAAAAGGGGCAAATATAAACCTACAACTTATAATAAAAGAACATTTCCTTAAGTGTTCCACTCAAAGTCAATAACGTCATCCATCTTTCTTCTGGATATTCAGCTGTGATTGTTGTTGGCATTGAACCTTAGTTGTTCTTGCATGTTTGTCTCAGTTTTTAGACCCAAACCAACACAAGCGTGTATCTGTTAAGTCCAACCCTGGATTCCTGGAACGGCTAGGTGAAACTGCAGGAGGAACAGTTGTTGGTGTCGGACTGTTTTTCCTCTCAATCTATGTTCTTTTTACCAACGAAGTAAGAAACACGCACACAGTGGAAAACAGTCATGTATATCACATCAAAGCCACAATGCAAACTATTACAGTCAAAGTCAAATTGTTGTGTTATGTTGCATGGTAATGTAACAGCAAACTAAGGGTTAACACAGTGCACACTGTCTGTAACTGTTTCTGTTCTTAGGGACGGGCTCTGCAAACAGCATCTTCCCTGGATGAGGGTCTTTCTCAGGTTGTGTCGTTGGGGCCGTTCTCCAGCCTCGACCTGCAGAACAACAACCGTTTAGTTCATCTGTCTGCACGGCTGCGCACCTCACAGGTAGACTGTACTCTCTGTTGTGTCAAACCATGCTCTCCAATCACACATCAATAATGAATTCACCGAACAACTGGGATCAGACTCAGCACTTTGCGTATACTCAAGTTTATTATTTATGTACATCTGATCTCTCTACAATTTCATGATTGTATCCTGTATCTTCCATGAATTAATGCCGTTTGTTTTTATTTTCTACTCTTAAACTAAAATCTGTAATTTATTCATCTTAAAACATTGCCATGTTTTGTCATGTGTGTAGTGGAATGTTGTTATTCCTTTTATCTGTCTTTTGGATGACAAAAATGACAAATCCCACCTGTATGTGCATTAAAGCGTAACTCTCGCCAAAATGCAACCTAGGGTGTTTTTGTGAATGTACCCGAGTCATACTTTCTTTTAAAAGCATAATTAGGACGGAAACGCCACTTTTAAGATTTACCGTATTCTCGTTTTCGGTCAAATGGCCTTTTGAATGGGAGAGCTAGGGGCACTACTATGATAGCATCAAAATCACTATTTTTAAAACACTAAGAAGGCTCGACACAACATGAAACTTTGCTCGAAGTCTCACCAGGGGCTCTACACATGAACTCTACCATTGAGAACATTGTTTGTGTACACGGAGTTCACTAAAAAAGGTTTTGAACGACTCACTTTAGCAGTTGTTGTTTACGCTATCCGCCATCTTGTCAGTCAAAAAGTGGCGATCTCCGAATGCGAATGAAAGGACTCCGTAGGAGGAAATGTCATTCCTATATGAGGCTCCTTTTTCAACTACAAGGTCAATATTGTGTTTCACTAACGACAAAACAACAAATTATCCGTGCATTTATATGGAACTAAGCTTTAGGAGCTTTCCATCTTTACTCTCCTCCCTGTTACGTTGCATTCAGAGATCGACTACTTTTGACTGGCAAGATGGACGGCGACCGGAAAAACCAACAGCTACAGGGAGTTGTTAAAACCTTTCTTTTTAGTAAACTCTGTGTACACAAACAATGTTCTCAATGGTAGAGTTCATGTGTAGAGCCCCTGGTGATACTTAGAGCAAAGTTTCATGTTGTGTAGAGCCTTCTTAGTGTTTTAAAAATAGTGATTTTGATGCGATCATAGTAGTGCCCCTAGCACTCCCATTCAAAAGGCCATTTCACCGAAAACGAGAATACGGTAAATCTTAAAAGTGACGTTTCTGTCCGAATTATGCTTCTAAACGTTTTAAAGTTTGACTCAGGTACATTCACAAAAAGACCATAGGTTGCATTTTGGCGAGAGTTATGCTTTAAATAAATCCATATACAGTATGTTGATCCAAGTTTCTGTGGAGAAAAGAGATCAATACAATAACACACAAACAGGGGAGGGGACAGGAAAGGGAACTTGTGTACATCAGACAGTATACAGAAATTCAGTATATATTCTTTTTTAATATCAAAACTTGTCTTGCAATTGCATGAAGAAATCACATTTTATTTAAAAAGCCTTTTTATATGTACAATTCTTTAACAACCACATTTAAGAGATCCTTATCTAAAATGTTTATGTTTTAGTAAAAAAAAAAAAAATCACTATGTTGTTATCAGTGTGTTTAAACTCAGTCAGTATTCTGTATTTTCTCTTTCATATCAAGTAATACTGATATATACAGTATATTCTTGTAACACGCTTAGTACAGGTTACGGGGTAAAACAGGATGTAGTTGTCAGACATTTCTGACCATTTGGTTTATTCTCTTGCTTATTCGACCATTTTAAGTGGCATGCTACCAGAAAAGAAATTCTACGTTGCTTGGTTAAAGCAATACTCTGAAGTAAATTGTACTTCAGGTGACTAATCATCTGCACCTGTGTCTGTGTAGCCCCTCCATGACCCAAATTACAGAGTGGTGGTGCAGGCAGTGAAGCTGAAGAGGCAGGTGGAAATGTATCAGTGGGTGGAGTACCGGGAGAGCAAGTGAGTCTGCTGTCTGCATATGTCAACATTCAGTGTGGGGTCAGGTGTGTAAAACGTTGGCTGGAATACAGAGCATTATTCGCTCAAAGTGAGTTTGTTACTGTATGACTAATTTCAGGGACTACCAAGAGGACGGTGAGACCAAAACTGAAACGACGTACTCCTACAGTGAGTTGTTTCTGTTAGTATTTGGTAACAACATGGTGAGCTTGACTCTGGTTGAAGATGTATGAATTGTTTAGATGTGTGATGTGAATTGAAGCAATGTAATTCCTTTTCTTTAGATACTGAGTGGAAGTCAGAGCTGGTCAACAGTCGTCATTTTGACTTGGAAATGGGACACCAGAACCCAAGGTACTCATTATTCTGTTCTATTCTGTGGCATTAGAAATAACATTTTGTGTGTTAGTGTGCAGTTCATCTTCAATTTAATATTTAAATCTTAGTGCCATGGCGGTTGAGAGTGTGACAGTCGTGGCTCCTGAAGTCGGAGTTGGACCTTTCAGTCTGTCTAAAGGTATCTTTACTGACATAAAGACACTACATACAGAAATTACACAGATACTGTATTGTATGTCACGCTGTTTTCGATTTTAATCATAATTAATCAACTGATCGCTTGGTCATCCTCAGGCCTGGTGGGGCAGATAAATAATTTCCAGACGCTGAGTCTCAGGGATTTTTCTTTCGACCCTTTTCTCAGCATCGATGACGATTATTTCTATCACACTCAAAACCCACGCAGGCCAGAGGTGAGCATCATGATGTGAACTTCTAGATACCTAAACTGCTCTGATGGGTTATGTATTGTACATTGGTGCAGTTATTGAGTTGAGTTTTTAATTTTCATCAGGTTGGGGATGTGCGTGTGAGATTCTCCTTCGCTGGACTGAGTGGCGAGACGTCTCCCCTCGGCCCGGCTCAAACTGTGAGTGCTGCACGTGACCAGATATTGATTTCACTCATGATGACATATCGGTGAATCATTTCCTTTTTAAGTATTTTCTGCATGCATTTTCTTGGTATTTACGCATCAAAATCTTTGATTTTAAATGAACTAAACTGTTCAAACTAGTGCTGAAACGATTCGTCTGGTGCACCAGTTGATCAACACAAAGTAAAGCAGCATTCATTTGGATAATAAATTAATCGTTTAAGTAATTAAAAAAAAAACTGGTCCTAGCTACTCAAATTAAAAGGTTTGTTGCATTTTGCTGTTTTATAGCATTGTAAATTGAATGTTTGGGATTTGGACGATTGGACAAAACGATATGAGATGTCTCTTTAGGCTCTGGGAACTTTTCTGACACACATAACTAAATGTGACTAAATGATTAATCAAAAAATATTCAACAGTTTAATCAACAATAAAAATAAGCATTAGTTGCAGCCCTAGTTTTATCGATGGTACAATTTTTTTTTTTTAAATGTTGAAACTCACAATTATTCTCATGATCAATTAATCTGCTGATTATTTTCGGTCTATAAAATGTCATGATATCCAACAGCACCAGTTTATATCGGTGTCAGTTAACATAAAACAGGTAAGTGTGTTGATTGCGATAACGGTTTTTCAGGTCAGTATTGTGGCCATGCAGAGAGGGGAGCAGCTGATGCCTTTTAAAACCAAGTCAGGAGACACTCTGGAGATCCTGTACCTGGAGGAGCTCTCTGCAGAGGTCAGTATGGATTTTATTTCATTTCACACTTGGACACTGCGGTTGGTTTTTGTTAATTAAATTGAAATTGTTTTCGGCGGGAAAAAAAGATATTCATACCTATATGTGTCTAGTTAACACATTTTCCACTTGGTCTTTGGTTGTGGTAGTTGATTCAGTTGTATTGTTTCCTGTAGGAGGTTTTTGAGAAAGAACTCCAGTACAACAGTATGAAGACATGGGCACTCAGGGCTGCTGGCTGGGCCCTCATGTGCCTTAGTATTCAGCTGACCATGCGCATCATCTACACACTGGGTAAAACAAACACTTGCCGCTGTACATCCACATCGTACATTGATTTCTGTCCCTGCATTTCTCGTTCATAATACTCCTTGTTGTGTGCCTACAGTGGATTGGGTTCCTATTCTCAGAGAGCTCGTGTCCGTGGGGCTGAAGATCTTCGCCCTGTGTGTCTCCTGCTCTCTGTCCCTTCTCACCATCGGAGCAGGTTGGCTTTTTTACCGACCATTAGTGGCTGCGGCTCTGGGAGCTCTAGCTCTGCTTCCGGTGTTTCTCGCCCGATCAGGACTTCCAGCCAAGAAGAACGAATGACAAATAATCTGATGATTGTCACATCAATTGCTGATGCCCGGCTGTAGCTATTCATCAGAGGAATGAGACTGTATTGTGCAGCCGTTTTTTTCCACAGCAGGGTTACAAGCCACATAAGACTTGCGTTATTGGGTAAAACAGACATTCTATGGTGATAAGGGGGGATTCAAGGGGCTTGAACATATTTTTTTAGTTACAGTGGGCATCATTTTATCACCCTGGAGATATGTTTATGGTTAAAAACAAATCACACGTCAACCACTGCTGGTGTTGTTGCTTTCAGACCGCAAATGTTATCAGATGTGGCCTTTCAAAAGTCTATCCACCCATGAAAATCCTCACTCCATCATCTTGATATTCTGTTGCTTGCAATGAGCAACATAAGATTACTGTAGTTTCATTTTGACTATAAATGTAACTCGTCAAAGACTTGTTCCTCCCTCCACAAAACTTACTTATTTGCCAGTTTATTAGATACACCCAGCTAAAGCAGTCGAATACAACTGCCCTACAGTAAATTCTACCTTCATGAAGGTTATAATGTTCATTCATTGTTTTAGTGAGTTGTTGATTTAACTTTATGGTCATTTTAGATGGCTGTCGTTTTGAGGTGCTGTTGAATTGTACTGAGAGGTACTTATAAAGTCTGCACTCATTGACGTACATTGGTTGGGTAAACATTTTTCCATTAATATTCTTTTTCTTTTGGAAAATGATGAATGTGATTGCTTTATTTAGACTAAAAGACAAATCTTCGTAAAATACCAAAGAACAGAATCTGCAATTTTGTTGTATTGTTTGTATGCATGTATGTTAAATAAAGCACTTATGTTTAATGTGGGAGTGCACTTCAAGATGGCCTGGAAATACAGGCACTGGCAAGTTGAGCCTGAATGGTATTAGCTTATCACAGGTACACGTTTTTTTTATTTAAATTTTTTTATTAACCAATTTGTCAGTTAGGTCGATCTTAGATTAAAAAGTTTTTTTACCTTTCAAATAGTCATATCGCCCTCAAAAATCCTGTATCTGTCAGGCTGTATGATGAGATAACCAAAGATCGGCTTGTAATAATCTACAAAGCCCAACATATCTGCCATGTGCCCTTGAGCTTGCTAGGGCTGTCCTCGATTAAAGAAACGCATATGATTAAATCAATTTATCGACTCTGTTGACGACCGATCTGTAAAACTGAGTTTTTCCACAATAACTTAACTTAAAATCTTGTTTACCAGAGACGTGCTCATACGTTTCTTGGAAATATTTAATTCAGCAAAAAACATGAATACCGGTAATCGACTAAAGAAATCGCGTTCAGACTGTCTGCGTCGACAGTCCGACAAAAAACGCAGGTCTATCCTTTCATTTTGAGTGGGGGCAGCGTGGGTTGCCGCACGGGCGACACTCAAACGCAGCGGGCCAGCGGCAAAACCCCTTAAGACACTCAACTTTTGGAGAAACGCAACCCCACGTCACGCTGCGGTGGCTAATCACGTAACCGGCGATCAGACTTGTCAGTGTGTTTTGAGCAATGGGTTGAGGCGGTGTGAGGGTCCCATACAGTAAACATCGCTGCCACAATAAAGTTTTAAAACACTATGAGGGTAAAAAACGAAACAAGCACTGAACTGCCCAGGAGTTTGTGTAATACCTGAATGTTTCCTGCAACAACAAAACACCCGCCATGTCTCGCTCATCTCTTTTCTTTCTCTCCTGTGAAATAAAGCTGCCTTTAAGTGTGGTCGGTCAGAAACATTAAGCTCTATACAGACCCTTTCCAAAAAATTAGAATATCATGGAAAAGTTTATTTATTTCCATAATTCCATTCAAAACGTTAAACTTCCATAGATTATAGATTCAGGGCCCACAACTTAAACGATTTCAAGTATTTAGTTGTTTATTTGTACATCATTTGGGCTTCCAGCTCATAAAACCCACAAAAACAGGATTTCAAAAAATTAGAATACTGTGAAGAAATCAACATTTACTGCTCAGTTTTTGCAGAAAAAAAAGAAATTAGGATCACATCAAAGCAATCAAAATATGGTACTTTCAAAACGATACGTCAATCTTCAATACTTGGTAGGGAATCCCTTTGCCTTAATCACTGCCTCGATGCGCCGTGGCATTGAGGCAATCAGCCTGTGGCATTGCCTGGGAGTTATGGAAGCCCAGATTTCCTTGATGCTTGCTGTCAGCTCTTCTTTGTTTTTGGGTCTGGTGCCCCTCATTTTCCTCTTGATAATACCCCATAGATTCTCAATGGGGTTTAGGTCCAGCGAGTTGGCTGGCCAGTCAAGCACTGTGATGGCATGGGCATCAAACCAGGTTTTGGTGCTTCTGGCGGTATGGGCAGGGGCCAGGTCCTGCTGGAAGATGAAATGTGCATCTCCATACAGATCCTCAGCAGAAGGAATCATGAAGTCCTCTAAAACATTCTGGTAGACTGATGCGGTGACCTTGGATTTAAGAAAGCAGAGTTTACCAACACCTGCACTGGACATTGCACCCCAAATCATGACTGACTGTGGATATTTCACACTGGACCTCAAGCAGCTTGGGTTCTGTTCCTCACCCGTCTTCCTCCAAACCCTTGGCCCTTGATTCCCGAATGAAAGGCACACTTTACTTTCATCGGAAAAGAGGACCTTGGACCACTGGCCAACAGTCCAGTCCTTCTCCTTGGCCCAGTTGAGACGCTTCCTACGTTGGCTCAGGCTCAGAAGCGGTTTGACCCGAGGAACCCGACAGTTGTAGCCCATCTCCTGGATGCGTCTGAATGTGGTGGTTTTTGAAGCTGTGACTCCCGCCTCATTCCACTCTTTCTGGATCTCTGCCAGATTCATGAATCTTCTCTGTTTGATAATCCGCTGAAGCCCACGGTCAGCTCTTCTGCTGGTGCATCTTCTCCTGCCACATTTTGCCCTTCCACTAGACTTTCCATTGATATGCTTGGACACAGCACTCTGTGAACAACCAGCCTCCTTAGCTATGAACTTTTGTGGCTTACCCATCCTATGGAGGGTATCAATGATGGTCTTCTGGCCAGTTGTCAAGTCTGCAGTTTTCCCCATATTGATCCTAACTGAGACAATTGAACCAAAGTGAAGCAATGTAATGACACCTGGGAAAACCTGTGCAAGTGCTTTGAGTTTAGTAGATGAGTAGTGTGTGACACTCAGTTTAAAACATTCATGCCCTGTAAAATTTGGGCTGATTTCTTCACAGTATTCTAATTTTTTGAAATCCTGTTTTTGTGGGTTTTATGAGCTGGAAGCCCAAATTATGTACAAATAAACAACTAAATACTTGAAATCGTTTAAGTTGTGGGCCCTGAATCTATAATCTATGGAAGTTTAGTTTAGTTTTGAATGGAATTATGGAAATAAATAAACTTTTCCATGATATTCTAATTTTTTGGAAAGGGTCTGTACATGAGCTGACGTTTAACAGTAATTGTGAAATATAAAGTCTACTTGTGCTTTGTTGTGCGGTTTAAGAACACAAGAGAATGTCACACAAATGGGCCGTTTCATTGACACCCCCCGCCGCACCACCCTGCGGAAAATCTCTGGATTTCTTTGTTTTGGCGTGAATCACCGATTAGTTGACTAATTGACTATAACTAATTGACTAAGAGGGGGCAGCCCCAGAGCTTGCACTGTGGCTGACCCTGACCCCAACTCTGAAATGCACGTGTAGCGACATAGACTACACAAAAGGCCAATGTCAAACTGGCTGTATATTGAAAAGGTTTTATCCTCTGAAACGGTTTGTCCAACCTTCATTCAAATCTTTATTCTATATCCGAGCGGGACTATAACTCACTGGGTTAAGTGTCATTCAGTGTTTATCAAGTAACTGATTCAAATTATCAAGATTCTTACAAAGTAATTTATTACACAAAACACTAAGTTTCCATTTGCGTTTTAACAAAATGAGTTTCCAGTCTCATATTGTGCACATGATCATAATGCACATAGGATTTGTATATGGAGCACACAAACAAATTCGACTTCATGTGCACATCTGTCTGTTGAAATAATTAAAGGACTATGGGTCACAGTGTACAGGTACTTCACCCTAGTTGGCTGTGGAAACATTCCTCCGATCAGCAGGCAGGGCTTAAGCACTTAACTGTAGTTGGCAGGTATGACACAGCAGGTCCCCTGGCTGACCTCTTCGATTACATAGTACATGTTGATAAAGGAGGTTTCATTATGGCAGATTTACTCGTTAAAGTACAAAAAAGTATTTTCCATAACCTCAAAATTGAATACTGACAGAACCTGACTACTTTTGCTTAAGACAAAAAAAGTAAAAGCATTACACCTTTAGTAAAAACTGGGGAGAACAGTCTTTTGTGTGGGTTGTGTTTTGGGGTAGGTTTGACCTAATGCTCCTTCTTTCCCCCCGTAGGAAGCAGTCCATGTGCCCCCGTTTACAGTAGGACACATTTATTGTTCTTCTTTCCTCGCCTGGCCTGTAGTGCAGCCCTGGTGGCCATCTCGAACACTTCCCTCACACCATCCTTTGTTTTTGCAGAGCACTCCATGTATCCAAAGGCACTGATCCTGTTAGCCATGTCCCGTCCATCCTCTGGTTTCACAGGTTCCTTAAGCAAAGGTCAGGAGAAGTTTTAGGAAACAGGCATTCAACACTAGAAGACGCGAGTAGTAGATGTGTACCGTTTCATTTCTTTTACCTGCTTCATTTTGGCAAGCTCCCTCCGGGTGTGCTCATCGTTACGCAGGTCCTTTTTATTTCCCACCAGTATAATGGGAACATTAGGGCAGAAGTGTTTCACCTCAGGAGTCCACTTCTCAGGGATGTTCTCTAAATGAAGGGACAAAAGACACCATCAGTTTGAACACAGACACAGCTACATGGTGCATGTAGGTGAGATGAGGGTGAAGTGTGTTGCACAGGTTACTCACAAACTTCATAATGCGATAAATGTCTTGATGAGTGCGTTTGTGTGTATGTTCAGTTGTGATGTACAGTGGTGAGCAAAAAACTGGCACATGGTGTGATACAATCACCAGAGGAGAAGTGTGATAATATGCTTCCCCAAGTCCAAAAAATGTGCCTGTTTAACTATTTTTTGTGGCTAATTCTTAACATGACATTATTCTAGTTATTTTTTTTCAGACTGGTTTGTGTACTTCCCTCCTAAATACTGTATAGTAATAATATCAGTTAACTGAATATGATACATCTGAACTGTGTTTACTCTCTAAATAATCCTTTTGCAAACCCTTTGCTGGCATTTACATGAAATTTACATGTAAAAGAGAAAAATGTACATCGCCAGCTCTACGTTTCAATTTACCAAGACTGTCAGGGCTGTCGATGGAGAAGCACATGAGAATGACATCAGTGTCTGGATAGGAGAGCGGGCGCAGTCTGTCGTAGTCTTCTTGACCTGCTGTATCCCAGAGTGCTAACTCGACCTGCCATGAGAGTTAACAAGTTATCAACCACATGAAGCCAAACCATATTCACTATGCTACAGGTCGGAAGGTTTGACGTAATACAGACTTAATGAGTGCATACAAACCAATGTTCAAAATCTCAATTTACTGCTCACTATTGTGGTAGGAAACATAGGAAATATAGTAAGGGTTATGCTTTAATATTAATGTTCTTTTCTTTGTTTATTTGTTTGTTTTGCTTTCCTCGAGACCGCAGAGGGTGGGGGGGTGGGTGAGGGTTTTTGTTCTTGTTCAGTTGTATTTGTCTGTTCTATATGTTCAAAAATATAAAAAACAATAAAACGATCTAAAAAAAAAAATATTAATGTTCTTTATTCTCTGCCTTTATTCTAACTTTTGTATCCTAACTATCGTGCAAAGACTGGAGTCAGTAAGTCAGTCACTAAATTACTGAATCATCGTCATAGATCTATAGAATCGTTCTTCTTTAAACACACACCAATAAACCATATTATTTAACAGTTTATCCAAAGTAAGAACCTAACTTGAGTAAGAGCTCTATTAAGGCTAATAGTGCTTTGTTAAATACTCATACCTTCAACAAGTCTTCCAAACAAGTAAACTTATTCATATTAATCAACACATTAAATCACAAACAACCTGTACGACTGTTGGTCATAGGGAGTGGAAAGAGAATACAACCAGCCCTCTCAGCTGCTGTTGTACATTACGTAATGCTGATTCTGGTCTGAAATATGAGAAGAGCAAAATGATTCGTACCTGTTTGCTATCAACTTCAATGTCAGCAACGTAGTTCTCAAACACTGTGGGCACATAGACCTCTGGAAACTGGTCCTTACTGAACACAATGAGCAGACAGGTCTTCCCACAGGCTCCATCTCCCACTATGACCAGCTTTTTCCTGATTGCTGCCATAGCTGCAGACAGGGGACAGAAAACAACAAAGGTTACAACACGTTATCTAAAAATAACAGGGACAGTCAATTTTATTGCATTCAGGCATTGTGCAATTTCTACTTCTACGTATGTGAGAAACGATGTGCACCCACTAAACTTCAGCTGTTTTGACACAACGCCCGTCTGAAACTAACACCCGAGGCTAACTATGTAGCTTTCTGTGGCAACATCACGGTTGTTTATAGCCAGTCAGTCAGCTATACCGTAGTTTTTATACAATGGAGGACACGTGAACAGCATACAAAGTTGGGAGCTCATGTCACCTATGTTGACTTAGGAACTCGCTTCCATGATGATACATTTCCGCTCCAGTATTTCTGACCCACCCCAGGATTAAGATTGATACATTTCTACGTTATACGTTTGTCCTACATCACAATTAAAGCATTGTGTTAATGAACTTAAGATGTAACGTGTTGCTGCTCGCTGGTACCAACATACTGTATAATTGTGAATCATTGTAGTGCATGCTGACCTAGATTTCAGTTAGCTAGGAGGTTCTGTTTACAAAAGACTTGACGCTAGCTGCTGTAGCTAACCAGCTACCGTTAGCCGGATATGTGGCTAGTGCGCTACGTAAACATCTTTATAATATTATTCATGGTGCAGGATACATGTGCAATATTTATGATAAAATGCATCTAATGTCACGGCAGTGTTTGTGGTTTCAACGACTCAGTCAAACCTCGCTTTTCCTTTGAGTCACAAACCGGTACAGCTAGCTAGCGAGCTACTCAGGTTTAGCTTAGCTAGCATAACGGAAGTCAAAGCGACTTTATCAGTCCGTTAGCTAGCTAGCGGGCTAGCGTCAGCAGAATATCGGATGAAAATGTAGGTTAACAAAATATAAAACGATATTATTGACAATAAAACATACTGACAAGGTACTGCATCTCAACATTACTTGTAAATATAAACATGCTTACCTAGCGATTGGGTTAAAATCTATCCAATTGATTTCCAAGTATTGCTTTGTTGGCCTCAGTCGCTGCTCCCTGACTGCGCTGCTGCTGCTGAAGGATTAACAGGAGGGAAGTGACTCAGGGGTGGGGAGAGGATAACAATACACTATTGTATAAACATGAAAGATTATACCTTATACTTGTAATGTATTATGATTATTTTTGTTGTTGTTCTTATTGTTATTGTTAATATTATTACACATTTAGTTATTAGTATTAGCCATGGTTCGTATCTTGCATAATACATAATGTGTTAAATATTATGATGTATGTATGTTGACTTGCATGGTTATGGTTCCTTTCTATAGATTCAATACAACACATGTTTTGTATGTAGCACCTGCTGTAACTTATATTGGTCCATGTGCAGTGGTGGAAAGAAACGTTTAGATTACTGAAATACTGTAGTACAATTTTGAGGTATTACTTATGGCCGAAATTAACTTGCTTTGGGGCTCCAGAGCAAAAACTACCTATAATAATAGAGGCCCCCCTATTATCCACCCATTCTTTCTCTCTGTGAACTATTCCAGGATTAAGCTGTACATGGCTCCAAGTGAGCTGTTTGGTAGTTGATTATTGGTTGGTAATTTTATAAAAGAAATGTCTCTATGAAACGCAAACTAATTTAGGAATATGCTACATT
This sequence comes from Sander lucioperca, assembly GCF_008315115.2. NCBI lineage: Eukaryota > Metazoa > Chordata > Actinopteri > Perciformes > Percidae > Sander > Sander lucioperca. The sequence goes on from NC_050178.1 coordinate 3,278,850, forward strand.
TAAGCACAACAGACGTTTTGACTTGCCAAAATAGGAAAAGCACAGGTGTAACTAATAACATTAACGATTGCTCAGGTTAAGTATCTCAATCAGTCGTGACAGTGTGCCAGCATTCACAGCAGCCATCATTCATTATATGTTTTACACCTGTGTGCCTCTCCTACTGTTACATGTCAAAATGTATCATGTCCAAAAGGCCTATATCAGCTAAAATAATGAAGAAAATATATTTTGACATAGGGTCTCAAGATCAAGCAAAGAAGCAGGACCCACTATGATGCTGTTATATCAGTGGGTATTGTGCTTCAGTATAGTGCATGTTCTTATATTTCCAAGCCTGGGTCTGCAGCACCCACCTTGGTCGATATTGTACTTTAGTGGAGCATATTATCAAACAAATTTGCAGCTAATAAAATGACCATGAACAAGTTGACCTGCAGTGAACCTGGAGCTTGCATGGCCCCTACAGGTCCTTGGGGCAGTTGCCCACTTTTTCCAATTGGTAATCCAGCTATGTGAGAAACGTACACTTAACTTGAGCATTTCCATTTTATGCTACTTTATACTTGTACTCCTCTACATTTTTTTAAGGAAATATTGTACTTTTTAATCCAATACATTTATTTTAGTGGTATACCGTAGTTACTTTGCAAATTCCGATTTTATAATATATATTGCATTGATATAGGTTACACTACCTAACATTATGTAAAGTTCAAATTAGCTCCACCTCAGTCAAATAAAAAAGCTGTTGACACATTGACACATCTATAATTATAATCAATTAATATATATATATATATATATATATATATGTAACTCTCTGAAAGGAGCTATTGCATGATGAGTACATTTACATTGAAAACTTATACACTTTGCTGACAAGACTTTGAATTATAATATTGCTACTTCTACATAAAGTAAGTATATGAGTATTTCTTCCACTACTATGTGTTTGTGGTGCAAGTCTGACATATGCATGAATGTCAGCTACAGCTACTTATTCTCTGTCAGTTGTTCAGTCAGACCTGGTGCAAGGATGATATTGACTGCAGGTCAGAAACATCTATGCTTTCATGAAGCTGATAGAGCTTGTAATAAGAAAATTGTTTTGATTATGCTGATAATTTAAATTTGGACTGAAAAAGGATTTAAACGTTTCAGACTGATAGGTTGGGACAGACAGAGAGAGATAGTCCATTCTGAGTTGGTGCAGCAGTGTATTAATAACTGCAGCTCTTACTCTAATCCTGATAAGAGGCTTTCTCAGCTCTGCTCAGTTCCACCTCCTGGAAACCAACTCAAGCGTGTTTCCATGAAAACAGTAATACTAATACTAATACTGTCTTTTGACAATGAAAAAAGACACACTTTGAAAAAAAGGGAAACATTTCTGAGGATTATTTCTCTGAAAATTCACAGGAATGCATTTATGATTCTCTTCTGAGAATAAAACCAGTTTTTTAAGAGCTAACAGTTTTTTCCACAAACAGCCTTAAATGTTCATTATGGTAATGCTTTTATAAGAAGATATCTGATTGTAGGAAAATGATTCTGCACATTAAAAATACATACAAAATAAACACTTAACCCTGTCTTTTGTAAAATCTTTTAAAATAATTTGTCACCCACCTCTTGCCCTCCAGTCTGCAAGTCATGTAATGTCTGCCTGACTTCATAATATTGGAAATAGCATGTTGTATCAATGTACCCTCAACTACCTGAATTCTTAATTGTACTGTGATTGGAATTGATGTCCATAAAACCCAGACACGCAAGAAGTCACATTCTCTGTGTAGCCTTCTCTTGGCTCCAAACAAATGAATTCTTGAATTTCCCCTTGGAGATCAATAAAGTATCTATCTATCTATGATCAAAACACATGCTGTATCAGGACAGCCATAACACTAAATAAAAAGAATGAAAAGACATGTTTAAGAGATTTTGTGATGACCATAATAGTGACCAAAAGTGTTACATGAGGTCACTGTTGATAACCATGGTTCAGTAGGTTCATTGATTTCATGAAGAGTGAATAAACATTGCTTTGTTCAACACTCTGCCAACCTCAGGCCCTACAAAATGAGCTACAAAGCAAAGAAAAACAGAGATCCTAAGACAAAAATCCAAATGATTTCTAATGATATCTCTGCTGGAACAACAAAGTAACCAGTAGCTGTTTTTTCATTGGTCTATTAGTGATAATTTTGGGCTGTCTAAGATGTAAAAACAATTGGGACCACTGGTCTGAAGCATGCAAAAAGCTATGTGACACTATTCTTACTGGTGGGAAATAAGACAAAAACAGATAAAAAAAAAAAACCCTCACATATTGGCATTTTAGAAATAAATCAATTTACAGTAGCAGAAACACACATATGAAAATAATAATAATAAAAAACTATTCTGGAGAACAAATGTAACACTGTAGTAAGACTGAGCTCATTCATTTCAATATCCCCCTTATGGGCCATCACTGCTGCCTGGGGTTCCAGATTCACAGTGTGTGGTCATGTTGTGTGACCCTGACCCACGTTCCTGTCTCTGTGTCCTGCACCAGAGGGACAGAGACCCTCATATGTGGAAACGATAGTCCTGCAGGTAGTGCAGCAGAGGCTTTGGGAGTGGCAGTTGGTCAGGCCAGTTTGTGTGTCTGTTGATGGTGATGCGCGTCAGGTGCTGCAAAGAAGGGAAAGCCTCTGGTTTGTGCAGGGGCTGCGTCAGCTTGAGAGGCACTCCGCTGTCCTTAGCCATGTGTTTGGCAGGGTCAGGCTTTGTTTGGGGATGGCTGTCATTAGACGCCTGGTCTTGTGTCATGTGGCCTGAGGCCGTGTAGTGCTGTATGAGGCTGAGAACATCTGGGAAGGACTGCAGGTGAGGCAGGCCTGGGGAAATGGAGTCCAGCCAGAAAGAGCCCCTGCTGTACTCTATGCGTACACTGGTGGGTCCACAGCGGGTCTTCACTGACAGGGCCAGCATGTACTGAGGATGACTGCTGTCCCGCACCAGAAACGTGCCTTCAGACTTTTTTAGGAGAGCTTCCCGAGCTTCACCCGCTGAGATGGAGCCCCAGTACCAGCCTGGGATTAGACAGATGGTTTGGATATCACTTATTATTATTAAATGAATGTAGTTTTGGTGAATATAGCCATACGAATGTTTTTACTGCCAGTGGAGTTATGTTCGATTTCCGCAATACCTCCCGCAAAGCCATGTGCGGTGCAATCTCACCCCACCCCAAATGTCTACCATACCAAATAAATAACACTTAAAGGAGATGGACTCAAAACAGTAGGATGTTGTATTTCAATGAAATAAATGTGAAGTAAAAATCCGTGAGATTGCTGGTGTACCTGAGGTCCGTAGATACTGGAAGGATGTGGTGATGCAGCGGAGGTCCTCTGCTGGGTCACAGCCTGGAGGAGGTTCATGCCGTCCATAATGAACCTCCTCGCTCCTCATAATGAAAAATGGTCACTGCCCGGGCAATCATTTCAGACTGACAGTAAGACAAATTACAATAAAGACAATAGCCTACATATATTTTTTGGTTGCCTTTGTCTAAAATGAGCTAACAAGCACAAAACCAACCAATCCCCAGTAGAAGTACTCAGGAATTTTTACTTAACTAAAAGTAGCAATAGCTAAAGAGTAAAAATACTCTATTACAAATTAATAATACATCATAATTTATTTATTGATGTTTTGTACTATTAATATGAATCTGCAAAGTAACTAGTCACTGAAGTAATCAAATACATGTAGTACAGTACTTGAGTAAATGCACTTAGTTTCAAAACCAACATACTAAAACATAAAATAAATCTGCTAGTAAAAAACCGCTAAACAACCAAAAGCCCCCACAACGCAGACATAATTAAAAATAACTAATTAATGGGCCTAGAAAATCCCCAGGCTTTTAGTCTTGCAATCATTCAGGCATTATAATTTCTTCATAAATAAATAAATACTGTAATTGTACATAGGCAATTACATTATTTATTCATAAGAAAATTCTAGAATATAGCCTAAGACTTTGAAAAAACATGAACCAGTTTTTATGTCATTTCAATCTTACCTTAAATCAAAGAGAATCATAAGGATCGTGACCAGTTTGGTAAACAGTTGGAAAAAAAATAGTCCAGTGAATAATCCAGCACTTTCTTACAGTAGGCTAAATAATTAATCTTAATGGCCGAATATTTTCAAATGATGGCGAAAAAGAGAAAATATTCCTTGTTCTGTTGTATTCATAAAAATGAGAAAAAAATATCCTGTGACCGGTGATCTGCTGTAAGTGAAACTATGCTGCCGAGGCGGAGTGTGTGCTCTATATTCAGTGAACTGCAGTACAGAAAACAGCTTAGCTCAGTTTGGATTGACGGAGGTTCCCGGAATCTGTTTCCACGAAAGGTTTTGTGTTTCAGCGCCAGCAGTTTCACTGCGCACGGTCAACGAGGACACTGTCAACCCACACTACTTCCTGTACGGCTTTCACAATAAGATTACATTATGGAGCTCATCATGCTTTGCACAATAACCTTTCCATTGTTTATTCCTTGTTGTATTATCATAAAGAAAATCGCCTGCAAATGGTTGTTTTGTTTCCCTGGAAATTAACTGAACCGTGTCATGTTAGAAGTCAGTACGTTTTCAGTCGAAGTATCATCACCCACCCCACAGTTCCCACGTACAAAGATAACAGCCACTTGAAAACTGCCCTTTAGCTCTGAACCATGTTTCCAGGAAAACATGTTCACATCATCATCATTTCCCAAGAGGTATGAAAGCAGCAGAACTGCCCAACTGGCTTCTGAGTAAAGGGACTTCTTGGAACACACACACAACCAATTGACCTCAACTACTGAGCCTTGATCCTTGCTGCTGCTGCTGGCCTGCATGACTACAGGATATATCACACACACACACACACACACACACACACACACACACACACACACACACACACACACACACACACACACTCAGAGAAATGAGGACACAAATGCTAGAAAATAAAGAAAACATTTTATTGTAGGACCATGTACAACAACAGCCTTCAGCTGAGTCTAGTGAAACCTCGCTCAGGTGACTGAAGAAGGCAAAGGCAACTGTAAATGTGATGTGGATGAATTTGCATGTGGAACCGTGGATAAAGCATATGGCTGCCTTTACCTAGGCAATAAAAGATAATCCAACCTAAAACAGAAATTTCATAGCCATTCCCCAATGATTGTGAATACGTAAATCAATATTAGTGATACTCGTGATAATAATCATTAATTATAATATATATAATAATCGTTGTTATTTAAGGGCTCTACACTTGGGTTTTTGTACAGATTAAACAAACAAGATATAATGTGGTAATTAGTAAGCTTGAGAGGTGCTGGTAGGCAAATTTTGTTATTACTGGACAGAGCCAGGATAGCCATTTCCCCTTGTTTCCAGTCTTTATGGTAAAATAAGCTACTTGACTATAGCTTTGTGTTTAACGTAGAAACATGAGAAGTGTATCAATCTGTTGTTTAAAGTCTTTATTGAAACTATATTTACATTCACATAGTGACATATTCTAAGTGTTTTGTGCATCATTTTATACACATTTCCCCTAAATTTAGCCTGACATATTTGGTATCTCCGGAACGTTTTGGATCTCCACTACAAGTGAAAATAAAGTTTTGTGGGTTTGAAAAAAGTTTGGCTGCACTATAGTTTGCAATGAATGACACACTGGTGGATAAGTAGGATGTAAGAAGAAGAAATTTAAGACTTTGTAGATTTCCCCCCCACATTATAATTACATTATTATTACTATCTCACAACAATACTGCCACTTTATTATGACTTATCATGTACAATTCAAATACATTTAATCTTAATAAACCAAAAGATGTGTCCACATATCAGCTAATTATCCTGGTTAGACTCACAGCTATCACTAACAGCTTAGCTATCACTTTCATACAAATGTTTACATTTAGGAGCTTTCTTTTACCATAGGAAAATATATATAAATTCTGCTTTATGGTGGATCTATTTTTTCCCTATTTTCAGTGTAAAATGTGTTTTCGCAAGTAAAAAGAAGAAATGGGTAGAAGCTAAACAGTCAAATAACAAGTCAAAATATAAATATTGTGTTGGTGTGCTTGTGTACTTGTGTATAATGTATTGTATGTGTGTGTGTGTGTGTATGTGTGTGTGTATGTGTATAACGTCTAACTTTCTTCCCCGTTCTCCCCTGCATCCTTGATAAGGCGTTTGTTACCCCTCATCCCTCCTGGTCCGCGGGGCTTGGCAAAGGCCTGCTTTAAGGTATGTTCAATTGGGTGGACCTCCTCGTACAGAAAGTCTTCTGTCAGGCCATCGCCATTGTCTATCTCCATCTACACACACACACACACATACACATACACATACACATACACATACACACACACACACACACACACACACACACACACACACACACATATATATATATATATTAATGACTACTCTTCAATATGACCAGTTTATACACAATTTATAGTGACCTTGTTTACTGTTTATCTCTACAGTGATATATTATTATTATTTGTGGGTGATTTGGGTGACCTGTACCTTTTTGGTGACCTCTAGCTGGTAGTCTCTCTCCACATCGTCCAGTAGCCTGTTCTTACAGCTGGAATACAACATCCGTTCCTTGATGCTACAGGTATACCCAGGCATCGAATATATGAACACTGGAAGGAATATGAAGTCGTCACTTAAGCAGCTGATATTTGTGACGTCATTGGATGAGATTTACTCACATGTCTGCTGTTACTGTAAAGCTCTTTGTGCTATGAAACAAATCCTGTCTCAGACGCTAAAAAAACACACTCTAACCACCTTCTCTAAACTACACACTACACCAGGGGTGGACAGAGTACTAGAACACCCAGTACTTGGGTACAGCTATCACTTGACCTTAACCAAACAGAAGTAGAGGTGAAAACTAGTCAACAGGAGCTGCTGAAACAAATAGTTGAGTAACATTTAGTTAACTACATGTGGTCACTGTAAAAAATGCTAATGAGTGTCTGAAATTAGCTTTTTCTGAGCCACTTGGGGGCAGTGGAACAAACTGAAAACACAGCATTGACATATTGTCACCAAATGAGACAAAAAGTTGTCTATTTACACCCTGCACACAGAGCAACATTATCATTCATTTGGAGGGATTTTTGTTTCAAACCTGACAAATGTATGTCCAATATCCACTACCTTTTTTGCTCTGTTTTGGTCTCCGCCAACTCCTGAGTGAAACATTTGGCTCTTTAGCTGCTAAATGCTCCACTATGTTAACCAGCTAACTTTGTCAGTCTGTTGTTTGGTGCTGGACAGATATTTTACAGTGGGTTTATCACTGAAAAAAAGATGCATGCTGCTGTTAGAAATGAGGTTGATAAGAGGTGTGAAACTGCAGAGTTGAGTAATAATTTTCTGTGATAATGATCTGTGGCGTGTGAGTAGCTCACCTGGTTGAGCGTGCGCCCCATGAACAGAGGCTCATTCTTTGCCACAGCGGCCACGGGTTCAATTCCAACCTATGGCTCTTTGCTGCATGTCATTCCCCCTCTTTCCCCCTTTCCTATCTTTAGCTGTTTTGTCTAATAAAGGCCTAAAAATGCCCAAAACATAATCTTTAAAAAAAGAAGTTACGTGATCATTATTAATATATGTTGAAAACAAATTAGTGCAGCTTTAAGCTTATGACGCAGATGGTTGAGAAAGATGAGGTTTAGGGTTATGGGCAGTAGGCGATTTGTTAATTTTTACCAGGGGGACGGACACGGTTTGTTTAGTTTACCCGTGACTAGCGCATTTACGAATCTACTTTAGCACCACAGACAGCATCATGAATTTATCAATACACAGTTAGGCTACTGATATTTCTGAGCCATGATCAGGGCCATAGATTCTAACTTGCACAAACCTTAGTCAATTACAGGATGAATGAGTCAGGCTGACTAGACTAACATATTCAACTAAACAACCCCTCAGCCCCTGCACTCTCTCTGCTACAATCAACCAGTCAATTTTATTTGTCACATGAAATCATACGAGGTACATCCCAAACCTCAACTTGTGCATGATTCATCATGAAGCAGAATACGGCCGTCAGATTGGCACACAGAAACAAGGGATGGCAGGTTAACAGGGGGCATGCATGCAACAAAGGGAATAGCATCCCCCCTCATATCGCCTACTGGTTATAGGAGATTCTAGGACTAACACAGTTGAAAAAAAGTTTTTATAAAAAATAAATTTGAAGACTTTAAATAATAATAATATCATAATGTATATATTATTCACATGGAGCCCCCTTCTGTCTTTTGAAAACTGAAAGCTAAATTGATATCTCTATATACTAGATACTTAATAAATAGAGTACATGATGTTACTTTCGCTCGCTGCATTAGCCCACCACTGTGCTCACACCTGCAGTGAGACTGTGTACTGACCCAGCGCCTCCTGCCGCTGGCCCTGGTGGGAATGTTTGAAGATGAAGAAGTGGTATCTAGGTGAATCTGTGGGAATCCTGTAGGGAAGCTCGTGGGTCTCCGTTGGTTTGGTGTGAACCAGCTCAATGGTCTCTTTCTCCACATCCAGCCTCTGCAAACACGACATACACAAACAAGCACTGTTCAGGGGTCAAGTCATGCACAGCCAATTTGACTGACAAACACTAATACACAGTTTGTTCCTGACGGCTTGTTTTTTTGTTTTCAAGGAATATGTTACATGTGTTGCAAGCTGTGTATAATTAGTAAAAGGTTTTCTGTCCAGGCTCACCAGCTGTATGTAGTTGATGCGTCTCTGCTTGAGTTGCTGCAGAGCTCGTCTGGCCTCTTCTTGTAATGGGAATGCAAGACCTTGAAGAGTCTGTGCCCTTTTGTCCAAGCCAAACTCCATTGTAACCTGCAGGATAAAAAATAAATAAAAATAAACATAGAAAACTCAGAGCTGATATTTAATTTCATTTATAGGAACCCCCATTTGCTGTAGCAGGAGCAGCAGCAATAACAACAACAACAATAACAACAACACCAATACCCAATACAACACAATACAGGACCCAGCTCTAATCAGTAAAAATCAAAACAAAAAAACAAAATCTAATATGTTTCAACATTGAGCTGTAGTAATTGAGCAGACCGTGGCCCATTGCAAATCAATATAATATATGCAGTGGCAGAAGAAGTAATCAGATCCTTCACTCAAGCAAAAGCAACAATAGTACATTGCAAAAAACACTGTTAAAGTGAAAAGTCCTGCATTCAAAATCGTACTTGTGCAAAAGCACAAAAGCCACCAAAACAAAAAACAACCATCAGCACCAAAACATACAGCACTGAAAGCAAAAGCACTCATCTTGCAGAATGGCCAACTCCAGAATCATATACACTATACAGTACTACTGCACTACAATTAGTGGTGCATCAATGTGTTCATCACTCCAATGTTGCAGCTGGCAAAGGTGGGACCAACCCTAATCACTTAATAGGTCCCAACCAATGACAGAAAATGAAATGCCGGTGAGTCAAACACATTGTAACAAACCCTCGCTCGTGCTGTTGGAGTTCCAATTCGTCTACGTTCATCCTGTGGACATAAGAGACAGTTTTTAAATGTCTTCTTCATGCACACACAGTTGAATTTGTATTAGGAAGAAAGTAACAAAGTAAACGTACCCACACAACTTTATCCTGTAGGAAAAAAGTAGAAGTATACAGAATGAGTACACCTAATGTACGTATGCGGTTCATATCATATTCAGTTTGTATTGTTTAAATTTTACCTCTGTGACTTTAATTCGTTGTAATTCCTGCTCAGCTGCTGTTAGCGGAGCCGGGGAGCAGCAGGAGGACATGTGTCGCAGGTATCCCTGGAAGCACAGGTCATCCTGCAAACAGCCACACAAACAGGATGGTACTTAATCACCAGCAGTTGAAGAGTCACTGATCAGTCGTCATGCTGGATGGATTTTACTCACCTCGACCGTGCCAAACATTTCATCTTTAATGTGACCTCCTCCAAACTCTTTCTTCAGTGTGGCACGGGTCGCTGCATACACCATCTTCTGCCTCACCTAACGGGTGCCAGGACAGGAGGATGCAGTAAACATCAACTATGGTTTAATTATGGTTTGGGATTTTGCATAACTTTGGATTTCTATAGCCATTTTGTGTGTGTTGTGTTGAGGGAGGGTATAGTTTTTAAAGCACCCTGAATACAAAGATGCGTTTCGCCTTATTGTTACTTTGACTGTGATGTTTGAGCGTCACTGTGGAGAATGATGTATATGCAGAGTTTGACACTAGGAGGCTTTTTTTTTTTTTTTTTTTTTATCAACAAGCTGCTGAAGAGGGAAACCCGAGTTTAGGACGTGTACATACCAGCAGGATTTATGACATCACAACTAGTTTGGAAGAGAATCATGATCCAGTATGCAACAGTATGCAACACAAGTGTGATGTGGAAACCTAAAGCCTCCAACGCACACTGAGAATAGACTTTTCATTGAAGTAGGAGACATCTTGTGTGCAGTAATTAAACTTTTGAACTGATCAATATCTGAATATTCATAGATTTCGGGGTTTTCAATGAGGGGGAAGGAGTAGATATCATTTTATAGATATACTTTTTAACTAGTTATTTGAACTTTTTTTGTGGAAAACCAATATAGCCACAAATTATTTTTCAAAGCAGTGTTTTATGACTTAAAACATGATCATATTCTCTTAGACACAATGGCGTTTTCTATTGTACATGCTTTGTTTTTTTATTTAGTTTCTGATCTGTTTTAGTAATTTTTGGTAGGAATTGTAATGTAAAGGTGGAATGATGTAGCTACAGATTATGTTAAATGTGTTTAATGCAGCTGTTGTGTAATACTATATAAACAATAAATCAATTGTGGTTATTATTACAACCTTCAAATAATAAGAACTACAATCCAAGTTTACCTTATGTATAAAAAAAAAAAAAATAAATAAAAAATAAAATTATGTCAACATTTTTTTTGCCTGCGTTTGAAAATGACTTTAAAATGTTAATGAAGTTTAAGTTGTATGGTAGTTTTAAAGAAAGGTTTAATTTAGTTCAGTTTAAGTTTTTCCATCCTGCAAAATCTTTTTTAGGGGCTAGGGTCATTTTTAATACAATCAATTTGACAGCAGACTTTGAATAACTAAATTTGAGCAGTTATCAGTGACAACATGTCTTTCAGCCACTCCAGACATACTGGTGATTGGTCAGGTGACCAGGCGATGAAGATCCACTCATATCCCTGTGCATTCAGGGAGTCCAGACGGTAGAGGATGTAGCAGGGTTCCTGAGGCGTAAGCAGAGGAAGCAGGAACTGATCGTACTCCTTGTCCCAGCTGTGTGCTGGCTCTCTGTATGAATCTAACACCAACTCCTCTGCAGACAAAAAAACACGTATCAGCATCTGAGGATTTAGAACAAGTCCCCTGGAAGCGTACTTGTGTCAAATCTTTCTGAATATAAAAAAAAAACATCTAATGTTTACCATTTCTGATGACAATCTTCATTATTCTGATGGCACCTCCCCTCGCTCGTGCCAGAAACTCTTTCAGCTCAGATGTTGCTAAAGTAACCAAATATAAGGCGGACAAGTCAAAACTGAGGATGGGGGGTTGAAAGCAAGTGAGACAGAGTTAGGTAGGTAAGAACCTGAGACTCCACTTCAGGGAGAACATTTGATCCTCTGCCACATAGTCACGCCATCACCTACAGTGACTCACATCACCTACAGTGACTCAGACAGGGGACGTATACCAAAGAACCAATGCGAAATTCAACTCTGAAATGGTAAAACAGCCTAATTACCCTCCAATTTCCAAACCTATTAATGGTAGTTTGGTACTGAAAACCAGATTTAGCTATGTATTGCACTCCCTGCTTCTCTCTCACCATGGTTACCAAACACAGAGGTCTCATAAATGATGTAAAGTCAGGTGAGAAAGGTGAGAGAGGAACGCTTCTGCCAACCTGTCCCCCAACGCTCCAATTACCAGATGCCATAACACACATATTGCCTATACGTAGCTCTTAAACTATCCATAAATGCCTGTAGGTGCTAAAGAACATGATTACTGGTATCACAACATAGAAGACAGAAATATAATGTACATGCTTATAGATGTTTAACCTTCATAGTACCCAATTATTTAGATTGATCAGGAAGACGATCCTAAAAGAGGATTTCAGAGAATAGATTGTTAGGTTGTAGTACATGCTGGGGCACAGCTCAAAAGCTCAAAAGAAAATGTAATAATATATAGTATAATTTTATGATTTTGGATTTGGAGACAACTAGACTAATACATAAAACACTCTGCTTCAAGAAAACTTACCGTCAATTCCGGTTTGGTGTGACATCTTTTGGCCGTCAGCTTCACACTCCTCTCATGCAAGAAGTACCAAGTCCTGTGTCGTCGCTCTTCTTTCTCAGCAGGTAGGCTGCCTCTCCACTGATGGCAGACAGATGGACCCATGCGCATCAGTGACAAAAACGCCTCGAGGGTGACTCGGGGGATTCCTAACACTTGAAATACAATCTGCGGAACTGCGGCTGATGAGTAATAACGTGCCTGTCAGTGGATATGCCACCCTAACCACTGATCTAAAACTCTTTGCGTATCGATGACCACAACTTTAAAAGTCTTGGTGGGGGAGCGTCTCCCAAGTCACATAATGTCCTGTACTGTACTGCGTTTGAGGCCATGAAGAAATCCACCGCTCATGACATCATGTGGTCAGTACAGTGTGTTCAGATGCTGTCAGTGCGCCACATGCAATCACATTTTTATCACTTATTAACATAGAGACTATGTAGGCTGATCGGCTCAGGCAGTCTGCATGATATTAAATTCCAGCCCCCTGGAAATATGACACCGAGCAACAATCTGACAGCTACATTTCAACATGTTCAATAGAGCAAGAATGAGAGGGGGGGGGGCACCAGCACGCCACAGTATTAAAATATGAGTGTGAGGCTTCATATGCCAATATATAAACACCTTTCATCCCAAAGTGTGGGGTAAAGAGCTCCCGATGACTTGTTTGAACACTAGAAGAGTTGGTTCCATTACTGGTGACTGACAACAAGGTAAAACACACACACACACACACACACACACACACACACACACACACACACACACACACACACACACACACACACACACACACACACACACACACACAGAGGTGAGAGAAAGATAAGTGTGTACCTGTGAGGTTACCTGTGATGGGATCATCCATTATTCACTCAGTGGTGAGTACACAACCCAAGCATCTATACATTATTCAACAGAACCCCCACCCCTTTCCTCTACTTCAGGAAAACACACTTTATGTGCACAAAAAAAGGAAAAACACCCATTCATTAAATTAATTAAAACTCAAAGTTTCTCTCATGCTTGCATGTGTGTTCACAGATTGGTTGAACTTGTATTTGCATCTTATTGCCAATGTTTTGAGAAGCAACAATATACTAATCCAAATTTTCTTAGTAAATGTGTCCCATTTATCGATATAAAGTTAAAACAATTAATAAAAGATGTGACTTTTGGAAATTGTAATTCCAATGTTTCCACAATTTGTTTTTTTACAAATTACTTTTGTTGGAAAAAAAAAAGAGGTCAGATTAACTGATATCGAAAATAATCCCTAGTTTGAGCCCTAGTACTGTACATCACGAGTTATCTGACGTATGATAAAACTAAGGATGTCAAAAAAGGAAAAACAGTAGCTTATTTTCATCTAAAACACTTTATTATAAAATATTCTAACAATAAACACACTGATTATTAATTAGTTCAATTTGACAATATAGGGTTGAAATGTTAGCGGAATGTAATGTACTTGAATTGCATTAAAAAGAACTGAGGTATGTGGGATTTTGTTGTCACAACAGCATCAACCCTTTTAAAAGTTTAAAAATACTGCAGGTAAAAAGTTTTTAAAGTTTTTTTTTTCTCTGTTAAACTATCAGGCCAAGGAAGGCAGTCCAACACATAATCTTACATCAGGATGTGTTTTACAACGAGGGCTCCCTTTGGCAATGTCCCTCTATGAGTCATCAATACATGGGAGCCAAAATGTCTGTTAAGAAAACAGAAGAATAAATTGCGAATGAGCACTCTGTTCATAGCAGTTTGTCCAGCAGCAGCAGTTACTGTACATGAGAGACTGATGTGATACGTTTGATCTCACCATGTTAGTGCAGGCACTGGCAAATGTCATGTATCGGGGGTTAAACTGCAGAGTGTTGATGGGTCCTGGATGTTTCCCATCCAGCACAGCCACCTTCATCCCACTCTCAGTGCTCCAAACATGGACTCTGCCGTCCTCTGAGCCTGCACACCAAGACACATTTGAACACAGTCACCAGAGAGATCTTACAGGAAGAGACCAAAACACTAAAAGTGACAGGTTTTAGGCTTACCAATCATGACAAACTGAGAGTCAGGAGTGAAGCAGGCCTCCAGGGAGATGCCTTTACTGTTGTTGTAGCCCTTAAAATAAGCAAAGATAGGAAAGCATTCAAGTAATCATACTAATAAACAGACAGACGTGATTTAATTTGTCTTACAGAAAAAGTGTGCAGAACAGATCCATTGAAAGCATTCAGGACACGAATCATCCCTCCATTGGTGGAGATGAGAATCTGTTTTCCATCGTTACTGAATTTAAGTCCAGTCCAGTCACAGAAGCGATTAAACCTCGTCTCAAATGAGGCAAAGGGACCCTTTTTTACAGAAAGATAAAACACATTATAAATATAACAGAGAAAATCTAAAATAAGGTCAAATCTTACTGAACCACTAACACAGTTATTTGCATTTTACCTTGTCAAAAGCACGGAGGTCGTATAGTTTAATGGCCTGTGATTCCACCCCTGCAGCAAATATCAACCCATCAGGGTCAAAGGAACATACAGGTTTCCCCAGCGGGTTAGTCAAACCCTGAAACAAAATCAAAATAAATCCAAGAAAAAGAAAGTGAGAATTGCAACAGGAAGTCTGGATTTTTATGGAGATATTGTAAAAGTATTACCGCTATATTTCAGCCTTCCTAATTAATGACTGCAGTTTCTGTCGTACATTTTTCACATTAATGCCTCTCCTCCTCTCCCAAATTTAGTCTGTTTATAGTACAATGTCTTGTAGCATTGAGAGGGCAGATCCTAGGCTGAATCTCACTTCTCTTATTTGATAGCTCCTTGCTCCTCGGAGCTATGAGAGCAGCCTTCCCGGAAGCCGTGCAGCTGAAAGCCATTGCTAATTCCGCCTATACAGCTGACAAATTCATGTGACGCTTTAGAGGAAAGGACTTCTTATCCCTCTGAAAACACATTTCCTCGTTTCCTCTCTCCTTGCATGATTTCCTCCCTCTCCCCCATGCTTCCGCGGTGGGGACGTACTAAGAAGCGAAGAAGGGAAGCAAGTTGAGGAACCATGAATGCAATTTAAGGGAAGTGAGATTCAGACCAAAGTGTAGCAGTGGTTCCTAAAGCAGGTTTGGGGACACCCAGTGGTCACAGGACAAATGCCTACTAAAAGGGGGTTTGGTAACTACTAATGTACTGTACCTTGATGTGCAGTAATCTGGGAATTCGTAATCGAATGCAGTAAGAACTGTAGCAGTAGATGTAATTATACATTTGAGAAAACTGCCCACAGAGAACAGAGGAAGTGTCATTTTCCAGCCTGACTACTCACTTGACAGTTTGGAGCACGCAGATCCCAGATCCGGATTGTTTTGTCCAACGAGCCCGAGATAAATGTATCATCGACTGGTGACATGGAGAGCGCAATAACTCTAAAAAAAAAAGAAATTACAAAAGAAACAAACTTTAACCTTAAGTAATAAATGATCATTTTGGAGAAGACATGCACACAAATAAGACAATAAAAGACCAGATAAGACAAAGTGAAACCTCTGATGCCTGTGGAGAACTGAGTAACTGGTAGCTGTGAAAGAGTTAACATGCTTATATTCTTTCTTTGTGTATTTGTAAACCATTGAGTGAAAATGTGAAGATTTTTTTTTAAATCTGATGTGCATAAGAGCTGCAGTGATTAGTCAATTTATCGGTTGGTCAACTGAATATTTTAAGTTTTGGGCTGTTGGTTGGACAAAACAAGACAGGAAATGACAGGAAATTGTAAAGGCCATTTTGAACTGTTTTCTGATGTTTGACAGACCGAGTGATTAATCTATAAAATAACTAGCAGATATATCGATTATGGAAATAATTGTTAGTTACAGCCCTAATGTGCACATACTTTGATGGTACTTTTCCACCTAGTGTGCATACCTTGTATTTATAATTGGTTTGTGAGTGGAAATAGACTTTTGTTCAAATCCATATGCAGCATACCACATCCTTACTTTATTTTACTCACCTTGCAGTGTGACCTGGGAAATACCTGATGTACTGGTTGTCAGTTAGTGACAGATATCGGATGGTATCTATACAAGACACAAAATCAATATTTTATTTTCCAAAACACATCATGAGCACATATATTTTTACTATAGATAACATTGGGTTTTTTTTTGGTGCTTTGTGCCAGCAGCTGTCAGTACTGCGTTATTACCATCTAGTTTGTTGGAGCTGTAGACCACTGTCTGCGCATCGCCGTGTGTGTAGCGGATGAGGTCTACTCCATACTTCTTACTGAACAGGGTGCTTTTAGGTCTGAGACAGGACAGAATATTAAAACCTGTTAATGATTTGATCACCTGATGAAAAGATGCTGTACTGCAATGGTCCAGACACATACGGACCAACTCAAGATATTTAACAATTTAAATATGGAAATTGATTTTCATATATTTTAGGCATAAATGCATTATAGAGAGAACTTGTTTATTAATGTAATAAATTGGCCACTTACTTTCCCTCCCGGATGTCATATAACACAATGCAGTCGTCGTCGCTGCTTGATATTGCATTTTCACCACTTGGGCTGAAGTCCACACAGTTGACTTTCTGGGAATTTTCTCGATATGTTCTAGCAACCCTGAAACTCCGTAACACGCTGTCTGTGATCTTCATGCCTGCAGCTTTTTATAGCATACATAGGCTACTGTGTAAAACCCCAAATGTGGACCTCTCCCTCTGGTTTAATGAAGCCTGCGAGTAATTTCTGGTAGAGCAATGCATGAGCAATATCATTTAGGAGCCGTTACGCGAAATAAAATTCCATTTTCAGAAAAACAAAAATAAAACAAAACGGTGTATGTTAAGAGATCATAGCGCAATTTGGAGTGACAACAATACATTCGGTTTATACCTCATTATCTACCAAATGGGCGGTGTTCTCTAATCACCATTACATTCAGTAGCATCAACAAAGCGGGCAGTGGCGGGTTCACAAACGAGCATTCCTATTGTCAGAAAAAGGAAATACGACACAACACCACAGGAAATTGCTACATGCATGGATTATTTTTTTTAAAGCGGCTTGAATTTCTTTTGTAATTTTAGCAGCCTTTAACAACCACCAGTCCACAAAAAAATATTTATTTGACTGAACTAATGTATGTTTCACCAAACTCACTACAGCTGTTCAAATATTTGATTTTTGTATTTTCTGAAAATAAAGTTTGTACGCCTTTATTCTGAAAGGTGCGGCCCGGAGGTCGAAAGCCGGAAACAGCGAGCATGTGTCCTCTGGAGTTGTGTGTATCTCCAAGCTAATGTGAACTGTTCAGCTATACTTCACAATGAACAGATATAGGAGAATATCCTGTAGTGACTGGAAATCCGGTTTGAACGTCGTCTTATCTCGGGTCAAACCGTGGACAAACTGCTGCCGGTGTCCGGAGGCAGCACCGCCCCTCAGCCGGAGCCAGGCCACGGCCACTCCAGGCTTCGACACGGGAGAGAAGCCCCGGCTAAGGGCGGTCGACCTGGCGCGGAAGGTCCAGCAGGAGTTGAGGAAGCCACAGGCGTCAGAGCCTCCGCTATCTGGCCAGCAGAAGAGGGTGATGGAGCTGAAACGGTTCAGTCTGCAGCTACAACATGTTCATCCTAACGTGCTGGCCAAACACCTGCACAGAGCCGTGCTGTACCAGGACAAAGATGTAGTTGTCATCAACAAACCTTATGGTGTTCCTGTCAGAGGTAAACCAACAGGAGCTAAAGACAGTTTACTGATTTTACTGAGTACAGTAAAAGACAGTTTGTGTCAACTTAGTTAATTGACAGAAAGATTGTTGATTAATCTTGTAATTTTCCAAGTGCCACAAACTCTCTGGTTCCAGCTTAAATGTCAGGAGTTTTTGGACTTCAATTATTATTTTTTTAATAATGCATTCAAATATTTCTTATAATGGACTTATTTTTTTCACAATTTTTCTGAAATTTCTATAGACCAAAAATTATTCTGCAGATTAATGGATAAAGAAAAAAACGTCTTAAATTGCAGGCCTAAATTTCTTTGCATATCTGCCAACAAATGTGCCCATACTGATAATAAGTCAACATGGGCCAGTAATATTGGTCTGCTGATATATTGGTAGAGTTCTACATACTGTATAGTATTGCAGTATTAGTTACAGTATAGGTTTAAATTACAAGATATTGACAGAAGTGTTGAGTCATGCTGAAGTTGCTGAAGACCTGAATACATGCACATTTGTTGTTGTTGCTCTCAGATGACTGTGGGGCGACATCGATCTCCTCTGTGCTTCATGTTCTCTCCAAAATGATGGATGGGATGAAGGTCAAGTCTGATTCTCAGCTGCTCCCTTGTCTGAGGCTGGAGAAGGAAACAACAGGAGCTCTCCTGCTGGCCAGGAGTGAAGAAGTATTCGAGCACATACTCAACCTTCACAGAAATAACCAAGTGCAGAGAAAGTACTGGTAAGACACAGTAAGGGGAAGAAAAGTGGTTAAAATAGGACTTTGGAAACCATTGAAAAGATTGTGCCTCCACATTGTCACACCACATTGCTACAATAACACGTTTGCCAGTCTTTAACGTATTCACTGTTCCTCCTCAGGGTCATCA
This sequence comes from Sander lucioperca, assembly GCF_008315115.2. Taxonomy (NCBI): domain Eukaryota; kingdom Metazoa; phylum Chordata; class Actinopteri; order Perciformes; family Percidae; genus Sander; species Sander lucioperca. Next base: position 3,297,932 of record NC_050178.1, read on the forward strand.
CAGTTGGTGTACCTGTTCCATCTGAAGGAGTGATTGACATCCCCATCATAGAGAGAGAGGTCACAGGCTCTCGACCACACTACAAGGTGTCTCCTATTTTGTGGTTTTAATGCTGTAATAATTAGTCTGTTCATCAACTGACAGAAACCTAATTCCAAATGTGAAAATTGCTGTAGTCATTAGTAAAAAACAAACAAGTACCAGTTTTAGCTTTACAGTTGCAGAGAGCTGCTTTCTTTTTTGTTTAATGTTATATAGTAAATTGGATGCTTTGGGTTTTCTTGCTGTTGGTCACATCATGTTAACCTACTAGTATATTGTCTATTTACAGTTGTTTCAAGTAAATTACTAGTCAATGATTCAAATAATTATTAATTTTGGTTTTATTGTAGAACTATTCATAATAACTTATTTATTTAAATTTCAGATGGCTCTAAGTCCTCTTTTCAAAATGAATGATGCAGGCGATGGTGTGACCAAAGTCCGCGCCCATAGGCAAGCTCACTCTGCAGTGACCAAGTACAGAGTCTTGGACAGCAGCAGTGGTTGCAGCCTCGTGGAGCTCCAGCCTTTTACTGGTAAGACACTGAAAGTGCTTTATTTATCACAGGAAATAACTGCCAATTCAGTTTGTTGAATTTATTTTTAAGAAGACTGGACCCATTTTTTCTGTATCACTTTCTTGTGTCCACAGAAGTGAAGCACCAGATGAGGGTTCACATGGCACTTGCTCTGACATGCCCCATTCTTGGTGACCACAAATATTCCCACTGGAGCAAACTGGCACCCCAGGTAAAATATGTTTACAGTGTATCACTAAGAACACGTTCACAATTGGCAGTAGAACATTAACTGCATACCTACATGCACACTGATATTCCACTATTATTTCGAATATGACGATATTTCGAATTTGGTACAGGTCATGTAAACAGCGTATTCCGAAAGGCCTTTTTACGAAATTAGTATTTTCCAATTAAGACGTGGGATATGCCAGTATTCTTTGGACATGTAGATCATGTGCAGCGCATTCGGAATATGTGTCTCAATCTGGGTTTTTAACCGCAATTTGCGTCCTCTTGCCTGTTTACGGCTTACGGTCAGCTCTGTAAGTTGCTATGGTTGTTGTACACAAACCATTAGAGCAACACCAACAGTTTGCAAGGCTGCGGTAGAGATACATGCCCAAAAGAAAAGGAGAAACATGAAAGACTTGGATATCATCAAGTGTGTGGAAATGCACAAACATCGCAACGGCGACTTTTCAAGAAGGTGGTTAAAGGAATGCTGTGTCCGCATGGTCGAACAAATCCGCCACCAGTGGAAAACTGAAAAAAATTGTCTTTTGCACGGCTGCATGTAAACGGGAATATTCACTTTCATTAGCCACGTAACACAGCTTAGTCAGAATAATACCTTTTTTTGGAATATTACATGCATGTAAACAGTCAGTGTGATGCGTCACAAATATGGCCTTTGTATCCTATAAATGTATTGAAATGTAAACGGTCACACTATGGGCTGGGGATGAACCAACCAGCTTCTTGTACTTTCATCTCCCTCCCACATGACAAACATTTTGATTCTTATTGTACCACTTTAAGGTTGGGGCCTCACTAGTCTGAATCAACCCAAGTTCATTTCCAGGATAATTGCCTGACTCCCGTTCCGCTCTCTGTGTGTTGCCGTTCTCAAAATTTTTGTTTTGAAGGAAGTTTCGAAGAAAATTTGGATTGTGTGATAAGGCAGGCCTGCTTGGTTCTTACGAGGAATAATTGTAGTTTCACAAAGAATATGTTTTACGGCATTTACCATCTAACTGGGACTGATTGGTGGGGATTGCTGTGGACAAAGTACACATGGTGATACACTGGTAAGAGCAAATTACGTTTAACCATGTATCCAGCTAATTTAAATAGTTCACTATGTATTGTGTGAACAGTTAACTTCATTTAATATTTTATGTGGCGTTTTCTTTTGCGGGGTGCAAATATTCCACCAAAAAAAGTTCCTTCCTGAGACCATTTAGCAGAGCCACCGTCGCTGCGTCCAGACCTTGGCGCTGCCAAAGACAATTGTGATTGGTTTAAAGAAATGCAAATAACCCAGAGCATTTTTTTTTCTCCTATCCTAGAATGTATGTGTGGTGCAGCCAGACCTTACTCCAATGCAATGCGAGACTATAGCATTACTAATCCTGAAACCTACCCTACTGGCATCCAAAACAGGGCCTTTTTAAATCCGTTGGGTCATGCTTTAATTTACTAACATGTCAAGTGTGAAACCTTTGAGAGTTTTTGTTGCTTTCACTTGGGTATATTGTTAAACATATACAAACAGTAGAGGAGCGCTCACTTTCTGTCATTTAGTGTCTTCTATAGTAAATCACAACTTTGTTCATTTTGGTGCACAGAAATTACCAGACCATGTGCTGGGAAAGCTTGGACTGGAACAGAGCAAGAGCCGGTATCTTCCTCTACATGTGCTCGCTCGACAGCTGACGCTGCCAGGTACCAATGGAGCTGACGTCAACGTGTCCTGTCCCCTGCCTAAATACTTCACACAAACGTTGAATCGACTGCATTTAACCCTTCCTGACAAAAAAGACCATACATAACCACCTCTTCGTTTTTTGTTAAATTCTTATCAATCCAAGTGATGTCTAAATGTTTTGGGCATCGGTCTGAAGGATTTCAGACTGCAACGTGGGTGAAAAGTGTATCATCCTAAATGCAAAATTAAATCAAGCTGGGTTATTGTGAGGTTATGTGAAATTATCAAATGGAAAATGACTGTACAGTGCTAAACTCATTTTAGTAATAAACAAAGCAGAACTGTATTACAACTATTTTTGTCAATGTAGTTAATCCAAATAGACGATAACTAGACAATGGATGCTGTTGGTGTAACAAGTTTGTTTTTTTTGTTTTTTAAAGGCCAGCAACTAATCCTTCTTTCAAATATCAGTTGCATTTCTACAGACAACACTGCACTTAATACTTTCATTTTTTGAATTGCTTGTCATGACTTTTGAGACAAGGATTAATACTGTTAGCTAAACAAAGACTTTTCCATCTGCATGTCCTGTTTAATAACCTACTATACATACAGGAATAAGTTGGCAAAAATCCTTGATGGTGTTTAAATCACTAGCTTTGACCTGAGAAAAAAAAAGTTTCCAATCTCCTGAATGACCACAATATAGCACTTTGACCTTGTGAATATCTGAGGTTCGACTCACTTAATGATCCACAAGCATAAATAATGACGTCATTTTTGAAAACAGGCACAAGTTCTTCAGTTTTGAATGTATCAATTATGTGATCCAAAATGCAGTCAGTATACAAAACAATTGTGAGAAGAAGTCCCTGTAATTGTCCATTAAGACGTCATGTATCATAGTGGGACTTTGAAGAGACGTAATATGTGTTAAATGCTCTGTGAGGTTAAGTACTGAAGGGTTATATCCTCAAATTGATACTTTTATAGGAAAATGTACCACATCTGCTGAGTCGAGAGGGCAGGAGGTCAATCAAAGTCCAGCAGCGGTAAGACTAAAGCCTCCCTTACTTGCCAGTTTAAAAGGTTACAGAGGCAATGGCTTACAAAAAAGGTAGTCAAAAGAAAGAACAGTCCAAACCATCAGCTGAAAACAGAAAATGTAAGAAGAGGGAAAAAAAAAAATCTCTGCTTTTATGATGCACTCCTCAGAGAAATGATTGTTCCTTTTGATTTGAGATGATGGTCATTGAGGTTTATAGAGTCAGGATGGATACTGCATAGTCAACAATCAGTGACTGGAGAACAAGTTTCTGTGAGTCCAGTCAGTCCGGTCCAACGCCGATTATCTCCTGGATCTCTCGGACCACGATGATGCGGGCCAGCACGTGCTCAACTTGCTGACTCGTGAGGGGCTGAGATGAGTACCACATCGGACTGTTTGGTGCAACGACAGGCTCTGGAGTCATGTAGTATGCATCGTTGCGTCCCTTAACACTTTGAGGACTGGAAAAGGAAAATACGTTTTTTGTTGGATAGTACGGTACAATACAGTGCACACACACAATTTATGTGTACTTACCATTTGAAGAGATAAAAGTCATAAAGTTTAATGGGGCAGCGAAGGGGATTCTCAGGATCCTCAGCCTGCTCTTCATACATGTCATCAGTTTCTGAAACAGACGTCACACAGCACGTCAGCAACTTCTGCTGTCAAAGGCTGTGACTTGTAGCAAGACTTTAACATGAGGCTTACTGTATTGAGCGCCGTTCTGTCCTGCACTTTGTGGGCCTTGCCCTTTGAGAAGGCGGATGCTGGTCGCTTTGTCCTTGGCATTAGTGGGGTTCTTCCTTGTGTGTCTTAGGACCTTAGAGAAAGCTACTTTCATGTGCTGTTCGGGTGTTGTCAGGTGGAAATGCCTGTGACAAAGATATGTTTTTACCACACGCAGTAATGAAAAAATACATGTCTGTCATTAAAGAAAACCGATTCAGCTCATTCAGTGGTGAGATGCAGTTACTCACTTAGTGTTGAAATACATTAGAGTTGTAAGCAATGTGGCTGGTGAATGTGCACCAAGCTGTTTACACTCCCACAGCATCTCCTCTGTTACATGACTTGGGATGACATAACCTAAGATGAAAAACATGCAATGAGCAATTCTTTCTATAAAACAATTAAAGTAAAAATGTATATGTTGACTCTCTTACCTAAAGGATGGACACTGGGTTTCCAACCATCCAGGATTTTGTGTAAACACCCACAAAAACGTGTGTAATACGGATCAGAGAAAATATCGTCCACACGTCCATTTTCGGAGAGATACTTAAAAAATAAATAAATAAAGAAATGTGCAGGTTAGAACTTAAAGTAGACAGCCTTTTGGCAAGATGCACTGTTTGAGCATGGAGACACTAACCTTTTGTATGCACAAGAAAACATAATAGAGAACATCGGATGTGAATTGCTCTTCGTCTGATCCTCGTGCCTCCTGTGTCATCAGGGAAAGACCCAAGTTTAGCTCAGCTACTGCGCTGGACACCAAGTCTTCTTGAAAACGCAGGGGCTGACGACCTGTGTACAGCCACAGACAGATGAGTGTTTTAAAGTTTACACACTTATTTCTCAAATAGAATAAAAGTTCTCAAGAAGTACAATATAAACAGTGAATGCATCAGGGATTAAAACTTGTCGTTTTATTGCTTCCAGTGGTTTGAGTAAGTATCCATAATGATAGATATCAGTATTTATGAAAGTGTGTTCAAACAATTATTAGTTGACTTACGTCCTATGGGTGCAAGCTTGTTCTTTTCCTGCTTGTTTAGCTCCGCGTTTTTTCGGTTCACCCAAAGGCGCCAGACTTCCAGGCCTTCCTCGGGCTTCAGGCAGACAGGAACCATGATCTCTGTGGGCGGTTCAGCATGAGACTCCGTCTCTATGTGACCCTGCACCAGGCCAAAAGCGTCAGTTAATGCTTTCTGGGAAAGAGGGCAGCAAGAATAAAACGCTAACTTTGTAATCACATAATAATTTAGCTAGATAATGTTATAATTACAGTAAGTAGCAATAATACATTTTTCAAGACCAGTATAAAAAAATGACATGCAAGTTTACAAACAGAATTTTTTTATAGTGATAGTTCCAAAAAACAACAAAAATGCATTTGTAAGGTTTCAAACACCATCATTTCAGGTAATGTTCTTAGGATTTCCTGACTATAACGATACATGTCTGCCACGTTATTTATTCTCATCACCAAGAACAATTTTAAGATATATTTTTTTTTATCCATTTTATGCTTTGAGCTATGAAAAAACAGGGTACACAGCATAGGACCAATTCAGATAATGAAAGTCAGAACGCACCTGCAGATGGAGCTGCGGCTCTTGTCCCTCTTCTCCTTGGCTCTGCTGTTTATTTGGGTCCCATATGTGTACCGACTGTGCAGCGTTGTAAGTCCCTCCTACAGTCTGCACTGCCACGGGGATGTGAATGTTCCCGTTCATGAACTGCGCTGGGAACAGGGTCTGTACTATTTCTTCCTGCGTCCCAGTGGAGGCCGACTGCACATCTGCAGACCTTGATGAGGAATTGGGGGACATTTTGTCCTTACCGTTGGTGGTGGCAACTTGCATTGTGCTGTATGTGTCCTGTGGTATGGCAATGTGAGTTACCCCCTGCTGCTGTGGAGTGGAGTACACAGGGATGGTCCAGGTCTCACCTGTGGGACCCGTGATTGTTCCTGTAGTGCTGTACAGTTGAGCGCTGTCAACAGTGAGCAAATCTGGTCGTAGGGACACATAGCTCTGCTGCTGCCCTTGAGGGATGGTTAGAACTGTGGCCACCTGCTGCCCCTGTGTAACAGCATAAGACACAGATAGAGGGACATCCATCTTGCGCTTCTTGGCAGGTTGGAGAACAGTTGGGACAGTGGCGGACCTCCTCTCTGCTTCCCTGGCTGAGTCCTGTTGTTGCGAAGGAGACATGGCCTCTATGGTCTGAATCTGGATCTGTTGGCCCCTCTGTAGCTGAATTTGTTGGCCACCCGGTAGCTGAATTTTTTGGCCACCTTGTAGTTGAATTTGCTGGCCACCATGTAGTTGAATTTGCTGGCCATCCTGTAGCTGAATTTGCTGGCCATCCTGTAGCTGAAATTGCTGGCCATCCTGTAGCTGAATTTGCTGGCCGTCCTGTAGCTGAATTTGCTGGCCATCCTGTAGCTGAATTTGCTGGCCATCCTGTAGCTGAAAATGGCCATCCTGTAGCTGAAAATGTTGGCCATCCTGTAGCTGAAAATGTTGGCCATCCTGTAGCTGAATATGTTGGCCAGCCTGAAGTTGAATTTGCTGGCCACCTGGCAGCTGAATATGCTGCGTTCCTTGTAACTGGATTTGTTGTCCACTTGACAACTGGATTTGTTGTCCTCGAGCTACAGCAGCAACCAGCTGTGCCTGAATCTGTGGAACACAGTTGACATAGTCACAAACCAGCATCACATGAATGCACTTGATATGGGTAATCCTGTACCTGCTGCTGCTGCTCCTCTGTGAGCTCTCCCTGCTGGACAAAATGGGCTGTTGAGATTCCCTGCAGGTCTTGTTGTGAGGGGGAGGCCACCTGAAGAACCTGGCCAACTGATTGGCCCTGCTGTTCCTGAATCTGAACCTGGCACAGAGGGAATGTTTGAAAAATAAACAGGCCTGTCAGGAGAATATCAAGAAATGACATACCTTAATGACTGATGACTTAATGACTGTTCACTGACCACTATGAAGTACTATTTGAGATAAAAGAATGTGAATGTAGATGATAAAGTGAGTTATAAAATGTGAAGCTACACTAATACAAATACTATCAATACTGAGCAGGTCAAACAGTCTACACGTCACAATGTATCAGTGAATTTAACCAAAGAAACAGTTTCTTCTACACAGAAAATGTTACACAACCCTATGTTTTTGCAAGTAGTTGTCTATTGTGGAGTATTCCACGATGGGCTTAAGTAATATTTATAAATTTAAAGGACATGCAGTAGACAGAAGTGCAGCAGTAAAGATAACGTGAGTGAAAGTGATCCCACTTTATTGTGTAGCCAAGGCCATGCCTCCTAACAACTAGTAGGAGGCCAATAACCACTAGAATCATGAGGCACCTTGCAGGTAAGAAGCAATGGCTGTTAACTGTAATATATATTTATTATTATACAATTGTAGATCTGGAGTTACCTCAAATGTATTACCAGATTATCTTACTATGAACATATCAACCGTAGAATGGCAGCTTTACTCTCAAATGAAAAACGGATCATCAAAATCTGACTGATTTTGATTTTGGTTTTGAATTGGAATCAGAAAATCCTTTTCCATTCTTAACAGTGAGTGGGTGAAAGTATCAGAGCTGCGAGAGCAAAGCTACTTGACTCCAACATCACTTTAACTTTAACTTAAAGACTCAAACACCACACTGTTCTCATTATTTTCTTCTTCTCTTTAGTGAGAAATATATATATATATATCTCTGTGTTTCAGGTCCCTGCAGGCCCCATATGTCTTGTGCAATTTTACCATAGCATGTCATAATACGAGAAACTGACATTGCTGATAAACTAACCTGCACCTGAAGCTGCTGTTCAGACTCTTGATGCACAGACAGATGAGGTGAAATCTCTGCTGAGGTCACCTGTACCTGTCATTAAGCACGTATATGAAGTGCAGCAGATTGCACCACAGTGAATATCATTCAACATCAACCATAATAAAAAGGGACCTGCTCTTACCGGACAAGCCAGCTCTAAGAGAGAGCCAGCCACCTCTGTACTGTCTGCGTAGACACAGTTGGTACCCTGCTGCTGGTACACCATGGCTGTGGTGGTGGCTGCACCTTCCTGCTGGCTGAACTCCTGCATCACCTCTGGGCCCTTGGCGAGAGACTCCAGGAACTCCTTCATCCTGTGTTGAGGCACAGTGCGGGCCTTCTGCCGCACATACTCATCAAAGGAAACGACGCCACTGCCCTGCTCATTCATCCTCAATTGACCTAGAAAGATACATTTTCAAACATTTGAGAGTCCTCAAATCCCCTTACTAGCTATGTATTGAAAGCACAGACATGTATAACGTGAATGAAAAATATTGTAATAAAGAGGGGCAGTGCAGTTTTATAAGCACAACATTAATTAGCTCAATACTGTCATTTAAATAATAGGGTGACGTTGTAATATAACTTAACAAGCACACGGGACAAAGTGCATTTTGGCTTGTATGTTAGCTAATACGTTAATATTACAATGACTGCTGCGCTTCCATCAACTTTTTCTAGTAAATGTTAACTTAAACATTACAGTCAGAGATATAACGCTAGCTCACAGCTAACTGTACATTGTTAGCTACAACATGAAAGACAATTTTGGTTTAATGCTTATAGAGCACCAACAATACATTTGAGCGACTGTACTGTACGTTACAGCTAACGTTAGTGGTTAGCAAGCTAGCTTCACGATGTTAGCAAGGCACTTTTGTCACAGCCCATATGGACAGTTGGCTTGCTAACAACCGCTAACTGTATTTAACACCGCCGAGTTGTGATAACTACCGTAAATTATGCAATTTAGCTACATATTTGTTTATAACATATGTTAAACAATAAAACAACAGTACATTCATTCCATACATAACATGACGCTAGCTAGCTAATCATTGTGCTAACGTTAGCTAGCTAGCTCGATGGCTCTGGATCATGTCATGCTACCTTAAATAAAACGAAATCCTCTCCTTTCCGCCAAGGCACGGTGTTTAAAACTAAAAAGCCAATAAACGTCTAACAGCTACCACCAGCACACCATTCACTTCGCTACATAGTGCGTGTAGTGACGGTGTAATCCCGCAAACAATGCTGTTTAGATTGCGATAAAAATGTAACAGCAGCAGCGAGCAGGCGAGGTCTGACGTCTCCGGGCACGCTTCGGAGTAAAACAAGTTTCACAGCTCCAGTAAAGCACAGATTTATGTATCCAGTTGAATTCCGAGTGGTATTGCTACGACATACACCACACAACGATACATACAAAAACCTCCACTGTATTTATCCAGTGAGATATAAAATGACGGAAGTATAGGCCCCGAAAACAACGCGACTCCTCTAAAGACTGCTTGCGACGGCCTGCCGCGGTGTTCTGTTAACAAGAGTTCCCATCCAGAGAGATGACATGCAGGGTTTATAGTCAGACGAAATTTGTTTATAAAATCTGATTAAGCATCAGAAGCATCATTACAGCTTGTGTAATGATGCTTCATCAGATTTTATAAACAATTTTCGTACAATTTAAAATACCTCACATCAATATTGTGTGATTTGGAGCCATACCTATTTTTATTTCATTCTTTATTATCTGGCACTAAAACCAGAGAGGGGAAATAACATAAGATATAACATGGAAAGTAAAAACAGGCACTCATAGTAAATGCAGTCGGATATTTAATAGATAAACAGATATTTAATCTGAACTAAAAACATTAATTATAGGCAATTCTTTAAAAGAATAAACCAAAATGTACAATTCACTTAAACGTTATTGTTTTTTGCTGAATTTGGTTGTTTATTCGCCTCATGATAATCTCTGTATGCCACAACACCTATGAGTTGTGGTTGAAAGCTCTGGAAAAAAAAGCTAGTAAATGGACCTTATTTTGTCAGACTACCTCCTTTTATCCCTATATGTTTGACTCTGTACAACAGGACTCTGGAAACCAAGTTCCAGGTTGAGTCATTTAACAGTGACACATAGACATACAGTATATATAATTGCAGCAGTGTTAAAATGCTTCCCAGATATGTTCTGGTGATGCCTGGTAAACATTTGAATGCATGTACCTTTAACAAAATCTAACTTCCCCAGTCTGCCTTAAAGAGCCAGGCATGTGCTACTGAGGGCCTCCCCCAGTACTCTCCACAACAAACTGCCTCTCGCCCGTCTTAAGGTGGACCAACACAGATGTATTGTGGGCATAGGCTATGTCCACTACACACTGGTTAGGAAAGAGTTAATTCCCACACTCACTACAGACTGCAGGGGCTCTATGGTGGAAGTGGTGGTGTGAGTAATATGCTTATTACCATTTTATCTTAAATAAAATTGCTTACAATGATAGCAAAAACATAATAAGATTCATCGAAGTGGCTACTGTGACTGATGGTCTTACACATTTTAGCATACAGTATGCATAACATCTCTCCATATGTCATGTCATGTTTGGCATACATAACCCCTTGCATGTGTATATGTTTCAAACTTATAGCCAGTGAGTTGGCATAAAACAATACTAGAATGTGTGTCTAGTTGGCTTCACATTATCACTTCATGTGACTTTGTGCTACTTAATGTAATCCTTTAGAGAAGGGATTAACCTTAACACAACTGTTGTAAAAACAGGCAGATGAGGCTTGTCAGCTTTTATATAGTCAATTATTTACAACAAATGTTTCTTTTTTAAATCTACATATGTGAAGACAATAATCCCCCAGAAGGTGCTTAATTAAGCATTTTCTTTTCCAGAATTGGCCCCTGGTATTTTGGTTTTGCAATTGTTTTAGCAGGTGACACATCAGGATGGGAAGCTGCCAAGTAACCAGCCGGTGCAGTAATAGGAATAGGACGTCAGCTGGATGGCTGAAAGCATGCCTGTAAATCCAATGGGTTCAACCTTCACTGTGATGCTCTTTCTGTACTACATCAGAAATCACGTTACACATGCTTGAACTGCAGCTAGAGGTGGAGTGCTACCCATGAAGCACTTAAAGAAAGCAGAGCAAAAGGAATCACAGGTATGTCTGAGTTATCTGGTTTTATTGAACATTTTTTAAATCTTTGGTTTAGTGTATAGGAGAATTTGTTTCGGCAATCGGATATTGTGTTTTGATAATGTTGTGAAATTAATGTTAATAGTTGGAATAGTTAGAAAAATCCCCCGCTTGTTTTAGAGACTACTTTTGAATTTGTTTGAGTGCACTTTTTAATCAAATAGTACAAATTATCAACAATAAGTCAGGACACAAGGCGTTTCTTAAAACTTGTGGTTCATGTTTTAAGCAGTTTTAAAGTAAACAAACAGAAATAACGTTAATTTATCATCTAAAGTCGCCTAAGGTTTCAGCAGGCTTTGGGAAATCAGGTCACCTGTAAGATATGTTTAGGTCATGCTGAAAATAATATATATATATATATATATATATATATATATATATAAGACTTGTGCTCTATGGTCTAGTGGCAGCTTGGCATTTGTGACCAAAGGTCACAGACAGATCAGACTGACTCATGCTGTGAACTTTCATGGTTTTGCCAAGCTGTGTTGTACTTTTACTGAGATAAACCATTCACAGATGTTGTGCAAACCCACTGGATTACACAGGGAATTTGTTGTCCTTTATAGGATTGAAACACAAGATTAATTATCTAGGAATCTGTGTGACTCATCCTGTCTTGACACCGAATAAGGGTCTAATTTTGAAGTGGAATAGTTATATGAAAGTAGTCTCTGTAGCCAATGTCAGTCTGCTGTGCCAGGCTGTTCCTCTCCTTCTTCTTTGTCGTCCTACAGGTTTTGGGATTTGGACTTAATATCAAAAGTGTCAAAATGGGGCGTTCATCTTTGCTCTTCATTTCGCTAACCGTGTCTCTCTCTTCACTTGGAAACCTCATCACTTCACATTCACTGGACAACTCTGATCCAGACCGAATAACTCGAAGCACAGGCAGAAACAACAATGCTCCAGACAGCTTGGCCAGTGAATTGATCTTCCATTCAGAGAGCAGCAGTGACTCTGCAGAGGGCCGTGGACAGAGTGTTGACAGTACAGCATCACAGATACTCATCATTCCAAAGGAGACTGAGCAAGCCAGCAATGAAAGCCGTTCTGGATCTGGAATTCCTTTAACTAAAACACCAGCACTTACTCTACACCACTCAGGCGCTCGTGACCAAGGAGCTGACAAAGCTGATACTTCAGTTACAGGATACACTCACTCCAGTGTGCACATGATCTCAGAGGAAGCTCTTTTGGAAGGCAGCCACACTGCGGAACAATTAAAAAAGAGTCATACATCCATTGTAAATGATGATTTTCTGCATGGTAAGTGAACATAGTTAATTCTCTCCCATTAGCCACATAGTAAAATACACAATTAATTCAAAATATATGTTTACAAAATTGAATTCTCCTGCATCAAAAATAAGACTTTTCTTATTTCTCCCTCTCTCTGTCTCTCATTTTTAGGTTTGGACAGCCCTAAACTCCCTGTCCAAAACAATGCGTTAACTTCCACTCTGAACCATTACCTGTCAAGACCCGGAGGTCCCCGTGTGCTTGGTCTGAGTCCTTGTGTTGTTCTTACAAACTATAATGGCACCAATCTGCTCTGGGATGACATGAGACGCACACTGGCATTTGCCTGGGAACTACATGTCTTTGGATCAGCCAGCCTCTTCATATTGATGGCAATCCTGGCAGTTATGGGAATGGCCGGTGCATGCACTCTTCCTCATCCCCTCTGTGACACCCTGACTTTAGCAAATACTCTCCTGATCCTCTGTGGTAGTCTGCGTGGTGTCCTCCTTCTACTTGATCCTTATGGCACCCGTCAGATCCTGTCTCGTGCTACTCTGGCAGCTCTCCATAATGTTCCTCTGCAGCTCCTTCTGTGGGTGCAGGTTGCCCTCGCACTGGTCACACTCAGAGGGTTGAAATTATTACTTTTCCCGCTAAAGCTGCAGCACCCGTGGGTGGTTGGAGTGCTAGCTGTATCACATTGCACTCCATTACTTGTAGCAGACCTTTTCTCTACAACTTTATCCCCCACTCTCCCTCTGTTGCTACATACCCTCTCCCTCTGCTGGGGCCTCCCATTCTGCATGGGAATCCTCAAGTCTTTCTCTTATCGATATCCCCTTCTCAGATCTTTTGCACGTCAGTGGGCTCCTTCACAGAGGATTGAGAAGTGTGCAAGGCGAGTAACAGTACTGTGCGCCTTCCTCGGGTTTCTCTGCTGCAGCCTTCAGATGTATAGTCTCCTCTGGCTTTATGGGCTGCTGGGGAACTGGAGGCGCTTTGGCTGGGGCTGGTGGCTTTGTCAGTTTTGGGCCAGAGTTCTTGAGTTAGCTTGGGGATTTTCGTTGCTTGTCCTGGGATCCTGGATCTTCTGGACACCATCCAGGCGTCATTCAAGGGGCTATCATGGGCAGGGCAGAAGTAAAGTGCCTAAAGCGGTAGAGGAGACCTGCTTGTGGGGTAGGGTCTTGGCCAGGAAACAGAAAAGGCCACTAAGAAAATCTGAGAAAACCCTGGAAGACCTGATGCCAAATAACTGGGCAAAGTATAAGCTATCTAGAACAGGTTTCAGCAACAACTTAATGTGTCCGTGTAATGTTCAACCATCTACCATTACACAAGAATACATACCTGATCCTGTTAGCAGTAGCAGCTCTGACTTTCAGGCTACACCACTGTGGCAGACAGTTGGTGAACGCGAATGTATTCTTTCACTTATAGAATTTGACATGTGGCCTCCATCTCCAATTAACCTCAGACGCAGCATTGACCTTGCCTTTCACAATAGACAGCTTGTAACAGGAGGTCTGTTCACACTTCCACCTCCCTCTTGGACTCAAACTGTGGGCACAGACACCGCTGATGGAAATAGTGATACAATAACATTCCCTCCAGCTTATGTTGGCAATGGGTGGACGTTGGATACAGAGTCTATTTCTGCATCTCTAGACGACTTCCAAGGTAAAGACTCAGAGCTGATACAGTCACCCATTATTATCACTGATTATGAGGGTAGTGTTGGGTCTCCAGCTGCTGCACATCAGAGAGAAGAATTTAACTTAGCACTCTCAGCAGTGATGCATCAGCATTGCTGGTCTGAAGACGATGTGACAGATGTTAAAGCTGCCTCTAATGTCGGGAGTACCACTTCTAACCACTAGCCTTCATTAAATGGCACAATCACATAATGTGGACAGTTATGCTCTTGCGATATGGCCTCAAGAAACAACTGCTTTACTTGTGTTGCTTTAATATTGACTAAATTAAGACATCACATGTATGTTTTGAAAATACAGGGGTATTATATTCATTGCGATTTGACTTCCATTGGGTCTTCTGAAATAAATGTTGTTGTTCTAGCACAACTTAATCCACAAGTACAGAGTGTGGACATTTCCCCCAGTGGATATAAAGAGTATTTCACAATTTATAGAGTTTTATAATGTTTGTTTTTATAATGTTCGTTTCTACAGTATAATGTCAATGCGGGGTAGACGAGTTTTCAATAAGTAAGTGTAAAATTCCTATCATCTGAGTCACCTCTCTCCTGTTTGTACCAAATTAGTATACTAACTTCACTGGTTGAAAGTCATATGTGAGCATTTGTTTGGCTCACCTTTGGTAATATGTGAAAGCTGCACTATTTACCTTTGCAGAAATAAATATAATTGGATGTTTTTGTTGTGTATGAAATAAAGTGACTTTATATTAATCATCTTGATAATTGCCATGTGCCTAAACACAGAGAATTGTAACTGGAATAATTGTGGTTGCATGTGTAGCAAAGTTTGCAAAGCAAAAATGCATTTATATTATTCTAATGATATTTGATTTGTCCTTTATACCAACATTACCCATGTAGTCTATCAATTTGATTGAATGGTGTGTTTTTTTTTAAGTAGGTTATCCTACCTGCCTTTTTAGCTGTGTTTATCATAGCTATCATCAATGCACTTCTGATTAAGTCCATCCGAAATCAAGCCTTGGTCAGAAGAACGTTTGTTTTTTGTGGAATCTATCTGACAAACAACTATTTGCTTGTCTCATTTTGATAAATCACTTCCATATGCCTTATTTATGCATACTTATTATCTATAATTGAACATGCACTTACTCAATTTTAAGTTAGGTTTTCTTCGGCGGAAGAGCTGCGATGCATCATCACACGTGCTCTCACCAAACTGGCTGTGATTGGTTGGTCAATTAAGACGTATTGAAGACTACATGTATACAACTTTGTAACGGACAAGCTGTTGATACAGAAGCTGTTATTGTGCAAAGGCCTCCGTTACAAGGCAGTCTTCACCTCAGAGGTGTGGCGTCTGATGGAAAACATGCAGCTGTGGCTCCAACACAACGCGGTTCACTTGCATTCAAGTTCGACAAACATAGATCCTCTCACATCTCTAATAGTCCTGTGTGATCCATTATCCACAATGGTGCTGAGTGTTTCATGCCACAGAGTTTAGTGCGTATTAAATTATTAATAAAATACCACATGGGGAATTGAATCAAACAATAATCAAAATATTAATCCTATTGAAGCTTTGATTAAATAGCCTATGTGTGATAGCCTATATTGTTGCAATAGTTCATGACCAACTAAGTTAATGCATTCTAAATAAATAAACACACACACACACACACACACACACACACACATACGTGTATATATTCTATCCTATTATTTTAAGATCTCAAAATTAGGCCTATTTTTATTTATTTATTGGCCCACAGAGGCCGTCTTCAGTGGGCAGAAATGTGTTTTATGTCACTAATGTGCTGTAGCCTGCATAATGTGTTCTTGTATGGGGCATACTCATCAAAATATAGCTCTTTTGGTCAAAAACTCCTCCGGGTCCTTTTTAAAACATGATGGAACCTATTAGTTTTGAGTGAGCAATGAATGGTTATTGCAGTGTATTTTGGCAGGGCTGTCGGGTGTGTTTGGATTTTTCAATCACCAAATTGAATTTGTTTATGTGCTTGTTTTTCCAGTGCACAATTTGATGGATGCAAAACTGAAGCGCATGGATCCATCAGGTTTTATATAAGCAGTTTGGAATTTTGGCCAATACACAAACTGTGTAAACTTTTTCTTCTGATGTCAAACAGGTGATGGGCCTCTTACTCCTTTGTCTCAAATGCCCTCTGAATGTGACTTCTCTGTGGAGATGTCGCGCTGAGAGGTGCGCTTTGCTGCACCTTACCAGAGCTGCCATATTACCAGCATAACTGAAATCAAACTGCACTTCATTATAGTGAATATTCATCAAACCTTTTCCTAACTTTTGCGTTTGGCTATTCCCTAGTCTAAATCCACGACGTTCCACTTCCGGGATTGCTCCATTGCCATCGGAAATTCCGCCGGATTTTACTCTTTTCAGCCATATGTCCATTACCTTCCGTTTTGTTTGTGTTTCAATTTTAAATTCCGGTCGATTTATGAGGACTATGGTTAACTGCTCCTCAGATCTCTGCAGGGTAAATCCAGACAGCTAGCTAGACTATCTGTCCAATCTGAGTTTTCTGTTGCTCGACTAAAACAACTTTTGAACGTACACACGTTCCACCATAACAAGCTCCATCCCGAGGCTATTTTGCAACGGCCCCTTGGCTTTTCCCGGTGGTTAGCGCCGCCCATCACGATTGTGATTGGTTTAAAGAAATGCCAATAAACCACAGCACGTTTTTCTCCCATCCCGGAATGCTGTGTGTGTGGACTAGCCAGACCCTCCTCCGCAGCACTGTGGAGGAAGGTCTGGCAAAGCGAGACTAACTCTGTAAATAAAATCAATTGTTTGATCAATTTTCAGTCTGCTCTAACTTCTTGCATACAAGTGTGCTTCTTTCTCACTCCTCCATCATTTTACACTGCAGGGTGGTGATTAAGTACTACCACTGTGTTTATGAGGGGCACCAGTGGCAATGTCTTGCCCTGCTGCGTTACCACCACCCTCTGTTTCTTGCTTCCCATCTGGGATGGTGGTGAAGATTGGTGGTATCGCAGCAAATTAACTCAAAGTTAAGGGTTAGTGACTTAACATATTGTCATTTTATTGGCTTTAGAAAACTGTTTTAGTATATTTTTCACATCTGTTATTAAAACTCTTTCAGTGTCTGACACATGGAAGCCCCTTTCATCGGTCTGTAGCAGTTGTGGATTTGCTGTTGAAGTGCTCTCTGGAGGACTGGCCCTCACTGCACCCTACAACAGAGGCTTATGCGTAGAGGTCAAGGTATGGTGGACCCTCTTATGGTTAAAAATGGAAGCTGAAGTGTACATGTGTTTGTTTGCTTGCAGGATAAGAAGTATTTACTCTCTCTTCTGTTGGCGGATGCTGAGCTCTTAGTCACATGCCCTTTATTACAGGACGTTACACCGACAACAGCAACAACTACGCCTCCTAGTGATAGTGGCCAGGTCCTGCAGTATCCTCAGTACCCCCATTTCCCAATGGTTTCTCAATACTCAGTGTTTCCTGGGCCCACTCCTCCACCACACACTCCTGCCCCTATAGGTACAATGGCATCATTGCCACAACATCCACAGGTGCTGCTACAGACACTGAAAACCAAGAATCACCTGCAGCTCAGCACCCTGCATTTCTATTCATGCCACAGTATCCACAGTTCCCTCAGTACCCTCTGTTTGCCAAACCTGTACCACCAACGCAATCTACTGCTAATAAAAACATTGCTGCTCCCCCGGCTCAACTACCTCCTAATCCTGATGTCACCATTTCCTTTCCCCCCACAATTCCCCATGGTACCTGGATTTTTTTCATCCAACAATCCCTCCTCCTCCTACTCGTGCAACAAGCACAGAGGCTTTGGTAACCACATCTGCCCCCACCACGAAGCATGATGGGAAGCCTTGTATTGTTTCCAATGCCCCCTCAATATCCTTTCCTGCCATTCCCAAAAATCCTGCTGCCTCCACAAGGTCAAACTCAAGCTCTTCAGGATCCCAAACCTGTAATCCAGCAGCCAGAACCATATCATATGTATCCTCAGACCTACCAGATCCCTGTGTTGTATCTTTCTAAATATCCCTCTCAAAGACAAAATACTCCAAATGCTGCTCCTGTTACCACCTCAACAACCAGTGCAGCTATACTGCGTTAAAGCCTGCTGCTCAAAAGCCATTTTATTACTCACACCCTGCCAGCATATTATGTTCCCCAGCAGGTTCCCATTCCAGTATTTCCTGATTCTCCGACTACGCCTCCTGCAAACACAGCTCCATCTGATGAGCATGAATGTCAGTCTATGTATCGTGCCATGCCTCGATTTTATCCTTTCCCTCCTCATCAAAGGCCAAAATCAGCTTCAAGAAACTGGTAAAGATTCTGCTGTTCTGCTTCAGACTCTGCTTTGTGAGTTTTGGTTAACCTCACAGATTTGGCCAGCAAAGCTATAACAGACTCTCTAAGCAACGTCTCTTGCTTTGCATTTAGCAAGAGGGATTCAAAATGTAAATTTTCTGAAGAAAAATAAAGGGCAAGGTTAGCTGCACAATTACTGTCTGAATACATTTTTTTTTAATGTAATGATGGTAAGACATTCAGGGCCGTAATTGGATTCTAGAAACCCTGAGGTTGTGAGTCCATGCTCACCCTAATTTTTTTTTCTTTAAGTGATAATATATTATTTATTCTGGTAAAGTTCATTCATTATATTTTTTGTACATTTTATTTCTAAGCATGATGGCTGTTTCTAGGGCTGCAAACACTTCTTTTCATTATCAATTAATCTTCCTTTTTATTTTCTTGCCTAATTGTTTTGTCTGCACAAAATGTCAGAAAATAAGGAAAAATGATCAAGAGTCCAAAACCCAAAGATGTCATGTTAACTATTGGAACTATATGGAAGTCTAAAAAAAACTAGTAAATACTCACATTCGAGAGGCTGAAAGCAGTGACTTTTCAGTTATATTTGCTTTATAAAAATGACTTTAATGATTATTCAATTATCAAAAATGTTGCTGATTAGATACACTAATTGTTTCAACTCTGCATGCTTCCAAACCTTCTCCACATTGCCTGGAACAACATTCTATTGGGCAAAGAGCTTACTGACTATTTTGTGTTGGCCTAAAAACTGTCAAATTTTTTATTATGTTGAGTCTAAAAATACTTGAATCAGTAAAATACCAAGTATTATATTTTCCCAGACAAAACATTGAGGACACGACCTTAAGTGTCCTCAAATAGCTACAGCACCCTATCACTATTCATATCTACAATCAGAAATGTCTAAACTAGTCATAAACGTAACCAACTGGTCCACCTGCATGGAAAGGATGGTTATTCTGTCTGCTACTCAGCTGTTCTGACGTCGAGCACGCTATTTGACGTCACCGTGGGAGTGTTCCACCATCGGGAGAAATGAACGGTCATCAACACAATCCTCTCAGCGCCCATGTAAGTTGAAGCCAGTAAAACACACATTTTGCGAACCGGTCTATGAATGAAATGTTTCCATATGCTGTTATCCGATCTGCAAAACGGTTACGGTTGATTAACGTTGTTTATTCATTGTCGCGCCCGCCTGGCGAGGTGCCCTGTTTGCCTGTAGCTAACCATGGCTGAAGCGATGTTTTTTAGCTAGAGTGTCTAGCCAGCCTGCTAATTGACAGGCTGAGTGGCCAGGCGGCGAGCGAGTAAGCGCCTGTTTTGTCACCACGACAGTCTCTGGATGGGCGATGTTAAGTGTAGTTACATGTGAGTGATTACGAAAAGCAAATGAATGATTGTGCTTAACATTGGAGACAACACCCAGGCCGGATTCAATGATATTTTCACAGCGGTCAGACCAGAATGTAAGTATCTAGTGTTACTTTTAGCTGACTCTGAACAATTTCGACTTTGTCTTCAGCTAAACACTGGTTTATCAGCAATGCAAAGAGGGGACTCTAAGCTAATGCAAACATATACTGTGAGAACTGTAGGATTTAAATACGCCACCGTGAAATACAAGACTCCAAGGTGTGATTAAGAAACCTTGTGAGAGTATGTGACAGATGGCCACCCAATACCTCCACTCTAAATTCACCCGGTGTGTCTGAGCTTTTTACACCTGTGAGAGCGTTTTATGGTGGTGGTGTCAATAGGAAAGGATTCGTCTGCATTTCTATAAAAAATAAGGTTCATTTTTTTAATCGTTTATTCCATATTTGGAGAAGATTTGATAATGACATAAACGCTAAACGGGTGCCTCTATATTTATGACAGAATACCGATTTAGTATACAAAATGTCGCACCGAAATGTCACCTTAGGTTTATTGCAACATTCAGTTTACCAGTTTGATGGTCAAACAGGTACAGAGGGATTCATTTGTTCTGTAATGGCATCTATGGCTATGTGATACAACAAATCCGGATGTAGGAGTATCATGTCATGTTATTTGAGCAAGTATAGTAATCTACTTGATTGCACTGGGAAACTCTACATAGTGGCCATATTCTATTAAAACCAGTAATGTTGAGGTTGGCCGGTGAAGTTGAATGTAAAGGCGCATGAGCAGTCTGTTTATTAGCAGATATCGCAAGTGATGAGCGAGGTAACGTCTTTTGGTAATCGGATGCAAGCCTACCCTCTGCTCCCTAGCCTTGCAGCATACATAATTATTAAAACATTGTCTTCCATTTATCGAAACTTGTTATTCACTTGAAAAATATATTAAGAAAATGAAAACTGTAAATAATTAAAAATAAGAAATGCTCTGGTTGTGATAAAGGCAGCTGTTGGACGTGTACACCTCTGACAGATGTTATAAATGCTAAATATTTAGTATACAGAGCCTATCTACACATACAGTAACATAACACTATGACCTCGCCCCGCACAGCAGCACGCACCGGTGTGCACTGTAAAATAAAACGAACACTCCCCGGTGCACCACGTTAGCTTGTACTGCTAGCTACAAGAGGAGCAGAAAAGCCATCAAAACGGGGTCAACGATATATCCTGACTTTATCTACCATAACGGTTAGCACCACCCTACAATAAAACGATAAACTACATTGACGTTTTCGGCAAATAAATCCTGCAGTTGGGTGTTTTAAAGGCTAGGCCTAGAAACGTTGGCTAGCGAGCTGCTAATTTATCCTCTTCTTATCTCTAGCTAGCTAGCTAACGTTAAACCGGTGGGCTCAGACTATTTGCAGTAACTTATTAACGTTACTCATAGGTACAGCCTGGTAGTTGTGTACATGTCTTAATTTATCACACCATCTTTTTAAATTTTTAAGCATACGTTAACGTTACGCGTGTACTACGGTTACCCCTAACGTTACATGTAATGACACCGAATGCACCTGTAACCTATTGAATAATTTAATTAACTAGCTAACGTTAACCTACATTGTATGGTGATGGTAATCTCTCATAAGTGTGTTTTAAATAAAGTTTGTGTTTAACGTAATAGTCAAAATAAAAGGAAACTTGTTAGGCGAGTAGATGTTATTACTGAAGGGGTGGTGATGATCTCATCGGAATGCACGTATGACTGTATCCGTGTACTCATGCAGAAGGCGATGTTTGTCTGAGTACACTGTTGCGTTTAACATTTGTTTTGTTTAATCGTCACGTAGAATTATTTCGTCTCAGTTGTGGTTATATAAAACAGGCAAAAGATTCTTGCCCTGTAGCTATTCCCATAAGGGGCTATTCGGTACTATTAATTAACATTACACCATTAACGTTAATTAAGCTAAAACGCCTTGGAGGCCTGTGCTGTACAAAATTAAAACACGTGTTTTCATTTTGCCATTTCTAAGTGATGAGGCCAGGTTATGTTGTATGAGCTCCTTGTAAAAATGGCTTTACTGGTTCCTTTAGGTTGAGTAATCACTGTAAATGTTATTACCCTAAATATCAGATTATGGTTAATATGTTAGTGAGCAGTTTACACATCCAGCAGACATAAATAAGCATTTATTTTGATTTGTATTTCTGTGCACTAATGAATGTAAGTCCAATATTCACTCTCCTATTAGCTCTTGTTTGGTCTGTGCCAACTCCTAATAATGAAAATAATAATATTAATAATAATAATATCTTGGTTTTAGCTTCCAAGATGATTACATATGTTCTCCAGCTAATGGCTAACTTCTGTTTGCTGTTCGGTGCTGCTGAAATCTGCTGACAGTTAGTTAGTTAGATTTCTGTCCGACTTCATCTCGACTTACTGTGACACCAATGGATCAGTGAAAACTATTGTCCTGTTTTTCTGCTTTCTTCTCACTGTGATTTAGACTATTGATCCATTTTTGAATTCATTTGGTTTGAGGTGGACAGGCCCATCAATCAAGTCTAGGCAGCTGGCAATCAGATATGATGGCTGCCTTACATGAGAATTCTAGCCCATCTACATTTTTATGTAAAATAAATGAGTAATACTGAGGTTAAACCATAGTCATGATGATCACAGATGGCCTATATAGCATTTCACACATCATTAAAAAAAAACAATTATTGGAGACTTGAGTACAAGATGAATAGATCAGTCCGATAACATTTTATCTAATCGGGACATCACTTATCACTGTGTCTGAAGTTGTCAGTTTCAAAATGCCAGAATCTCTTCATAACAAATGATTCTCACATGTCTTGCCTCTGTTTTTTTGTTTTTCTTTGCAGCATGTGATTTTTCTAAATGTCCACGGAAACAGCTGACTAAAGTTTAACAGCTATCCCACCAGTTTTCCATTTGTAAGAAGTCTCCCCAGAGGAAGCAGTGCTGGAAATCACTTGGATTAAGCCTTTTCCGGTGTTAATAGATCCACAAATTATCTGCTGATGACCACATCTGAAGGTATGTTTATATTTGGATTCTTGCTGAGTTGTGTGTGTGTGTGTGTGTGTGTGTGTGTGTGTCTGTGTGTGTGTGTGTGTGTGTGTGTGTGTGTGTGTGTGTGTGTGCGCGCGCGCGCGCGCGCGTGTGTGTGTGTGTGTGTCTCTATCGTAAGGCGAGTCATTTTTGGTTTTTACAGATCTTCCCTGAACAATACTGTTATTCCTTTGAGTATACAAGGTCCTCTAACAAAATGTGACCAATAATAGAAAAGTTAAGAGAAAATGGAGAGACAATGCAAAGGAGCTGCTGAATGTATATGATTTTCATCCCATTTTTAATATTTAGTATAAACATGAATAAATTGTAGGCCTATGCTGTAGCAGTGACCTAAGAGAACACTGCTTACAGATCCATAATTGGACGTGCTCCTGCTGTCATTTTGCAGAAATGTTTATATAACACAAGTAAATGCTTAAATGCTGCTAGACATGCACAATCCTCTGTAGATGGTGTGACCTTGGATCCCTGCATGTACAGAGAGTGATAGGCGAATGTTGGCTGACCCACTTCTGAGAGAACACATAGCCTCCTAGAGGCTATGGGCAAAGTGTATTTTCATTGTAGATGAGGGATATAGTTCCATGTCTGTGTGGACTGTCTGTTCCTATGTCTTGTCTTTCGTTTCTACTGCCATACATCGCACTGAGGCACTGAACGGCTGTGTCTCTGTCAATGATCAGTGATTCAGGATCAGGAAATGTAATTGAAGAGTAACTGTTTTTACGATCAGAGGCATCTGCAGATGAAGCTTAGTAGTGTTACATCAGTTGGCTACATAGTTAGTCTATGATAATTGATAGTCGTAACATTATGGCATGTCTGTCAAAGAGCCAGTCAGATGTGCATCTGTACCTGGCATTTGAGTTTTAAAGCAGCAGCGAAAAAAATCTGCATATGCAAACCTGCCCCTTTAGGAGTGTAGACAACTCTGGTTTAACACATGATGTGTAACATAAAGCAATCACTTATGTTAACTCATGCTTAAGTGAATGCAGTTTAAAGTTACCAGAAATCTGTTTACACTTAAAGTATTGCCCTTACATAGGGAGGGATGTTTGATGTGAATACTGTATTGATGTTTTAATTTGTTTTGAGTAATGAGTGAAATGAGCTGCGACGGCAGTAAGTGAACAATAATACAATTAAAAATGAGCCTTTGTTCCAGCATGTTGATCAGCAAGACTTGGTAAGGGTACTCTTTTTTTTCATTACTGCACTACCACCTACCCCTACCCTTTAACAGAGTGCTTTCTTATCCAACACTGCATCTCTAACAGCAGGACCAGCAGTAATGAGCCACTGTGTATCACTAATGGAGCATTTCATAGGGTTTTTGGTGCTAGATTGTGCTGCTGGCTTGTTAAGTGATACTTCGTAGCTCTGCTGACTCATGGAATCGTTTTTCCATTTTTCTGCAAAGTAAACCACTTACTACATAGTCAGACCCATCATTTTAGGCTTCGGCTATTTCCTTTAGAGAAACGTGCTTCTCACTGTGCCTTGTAAAACAGCCTGTCTAGGTACTCGAAGACTAAAGGAGGGTACATCACAAACTTACTGTTGAGAAATGAATTGTATTCTGGTCTTTTAGAAAAGCACAAGAGTTGTACTGTTTAGTAATGGGTGTAATTTCGTTTTAATTTAACAATACGTGATTCGAGCATTCAGAGGCATAGCAGAACTGTATGACCTGTATAGGTTTCTGGCTTCGGAAATGGGAATGCTTGAACACTACGGCTGGGCGATATGGCCAAAATCTTCAATCCCGATACACATAGGTCATTTTATATCTCAATAACTAAATATACATATATAGCATTTTTTCTGCTAAATTGATAGTCTATCTAAAATAACCACATGATAAAGCCTATTTTTTTATTTTCTTGTGTGAATGAAATACTTAACAAATACAATTTTTTTTCTCATTTTATTATGAACTTTTGTGCAAAATAAACATAACGTGCCGGGATCAGAATGTAAAGCATTGTGCAAATGACTAGATATTGCTGTATCGCAGTTTGGCTGTAGTTTCTTTTTGGCATCACGTTAGAAACGATATAGAAAAATGTATGCTTTAGACATTTTTATATTGTTTTGACGATACCATCATAACGTTCAGCCCTATTAAACACTGAAGTTAAAGTACTGTATATCCAAAAATAAATGATAAGCTTGCAAGATCATCATCATCATCATCATCAAAGGACTTCCTTTATTAATAAATGTGCATATCTTTAAATTTAAACACAGAACAATTTATAGTAGCCAAAAACAAAACTGCCTGCCATCTGGGTTTAAGGTTTTAAGAATATTTTGGCCCTGGACTAGATGATGTAAAATAAGAAATCTTTTTAATGCAGATGTCCATTTGGTCACGTGAGACATCATCAAAAATGTAAAAATGGATATTTATATTTAAGCCAACATTTGTTGGCTCGTTGGCCTAGGAGAGAAGGACAGGAGGTCTCTCTCTCAGCTTAACTTCCATCTGTCACCCCCCCCACCATGTTTTGATGTTTGTCTCTGTGTAGAACTGGTATTCTTATTACTTGAACAGTGTCTGCTGTCATGTTAATGTTGTCATGTATGCTGTAATGTACAATAGTTGCCATTATATCCTAACAAGGCTCATCCTGCATTGACTTACTCCTGGCTCTTAAGATTTTAAACAAAGTTGTTGAAAAATTCATATAGTCAGCATATTAGAAGCTTTGAAGTCTCTCATCTGCGTAGCATTCCTTTACATATCCATTACTACCAGTTACTGAGTTGAAGGTTTGTGTTCAGGTCAGTTTATTTCTGTGTAATGCTACAGAATGCATATTGTTTCTTTTTCTGTTATATGGAGCACATCATTTAGGTTTTTTTTGTTTCTATTTCTGGTCATTTAGCCAATCCTGAGTTGTGAGTCAGCAGAGGGGAAGCAGGGCTGATGGTAAGCTTTCTGTCACACTCTGTCTCACCTTGTTTCTTGCTTTCTTTAATGTCTCATTACATGTTGGTAAACCAAAAGGCTTTTATATAATCATGAGTCATTTGAGAGCCAAAGTCTTGGAATGGCCCTTCACATTACAGGATAAGGCCTTTCTATGAAAGGAGATGAAAGAGGAGACCTCCGTAGATCGTTGAACACCTTAATCCTTATAGAATTGCATAATAATCACTGTCTGTTTAGAATTTAATTTAAGTTTTTCACACTGCAATCTCTTTGTTAGCACCATCCAAGCACTCTTAATTATGTTGATTATTAATTTCCATAATAAACACTTTCTGAAATGTCATTATTCAACTATCATGAGGGCTTTTGTACAGTCAGGCTTGAATGCCCAGAAATAAATAATAGTGATTTCAAAAACAGACTAAGGCATCGACCTTCAACATGTGCAGTATAACAAATATTGGCATTTCAGAAACTGTTCTCAAAGCTTGTTTATTTTGTAGACTCTGTGTTTTTGCATTACCGGGTTGGCACTGTCAGACATAGAAAGAGAGAGAAAATATCTTTTTTCAAACATGAATTGTTTGCAAAAAGATGTTTTTTTTGGACAAAATGAATAAGAAACCTTATCCACTGCTAAAAAAAAAGTGTTCATGTCTGTGTCAACCCAGTTTATGTTGCTTGTTTTTAATTCTGCTGCTCATTATGTTCATCACTCGCTGCTGCATGTCATAATTCATTTTATTTTCCTTTTGTGGTAGACAAGCATGACATTGAGCCAAGCCACAGATGCATGTCCACTCAAAAGGCCCAACTGAGCACTCTTCCCATCTGCTTTCCGGCTTTCAACCAGTCGCTCAGAGTGGGGGTGTTGACGGGGCGTAGCTAGTCCCCTGCACCCCCAAGTAGAACCTCACTGTAAAACTGGAGGTCTCTGATGGATCAGGGTAGTAGTGAGCAGAGTCCAGAGGAGCCGGACACAGGAGGCCGAGCGGAGCCGGAGGTCGGCAGGAGGGCGTCGGAGTCAGAGCATGGCTTGTCCAAAATCACCCACAACGCCCTGGAGAACATGGGAGCGTTGGGAGTGTTAGGCCATGGCCTGAAGCAGTTCTTCCAGCCACAGCGCCGACGCTCCTCTGTTTCCCCACATGACTCCCTCTCGTCCTGCACAGGTGCCCCTCCCTCCGAACCCACTGATGTAGGGTCAGAAGTAGGGGACGCTCCTGCCTCCTTGGCCCTCCCTTTGGATTCTGACAACCCTTCCGCCCCTCCTGCAGCTCTGAGCCGTGTTCTGCAGCAGATCCGAGGTGCTCCACCAATTATGAAGCGAGGCTCCAGCCTGCAGAGCCGCCGCAGCAAGGCGGGGGGCACTGGGGATCCTCCCCAGAAAGGTAGCCCACAGATCCACCGGCGCAGCACCCATGAAGCCCTGCTGCAGGCTGGACGCCCTCGTTCCTCCTCGACCACAGATACACCCAGCAGCCCAGCTCTAGCTGACATGCTGCTGACCTCTGGTTACCAATCAACCGAGGAGCCTGACAAGGTGAGTGTCTCAGTCCTGTCAAGTGGTCCAGGTGAGAGATAAACCATGATTTACATACACACTATATACTGTATATATCATATCTCCAATATTCGTCACAGATAAACGCCCATAAATTTGCTTAGAAGTCATATGACTTATAACAGAACTTGCCTCGTATTCATCATGTTTACTAGGGGCGTCCCCGACTAAGAATTTACAGTCGGCAACGGATCATGGAAAGTTAAACTTAAATCTGTCATGGGGCAGTTGGATTTATTCATGCATTTTAAAAAGATTTATTATAAGCTTCTTTTCACATTTTTATTTCCAGCAATATGTTGATATTTATATCATAATAGGCTGAAAACCGGTAGCACCCCCATATAGCCAAAATGGCATGATCCTTGTTTCATAACTATAGAAAAAAAGGAAAATCCCGCACTCTGCGCTTGCTTTATAGCATCACCATTTATTAAAGAAAACTTAACGTTTAAAAAAAAAAGAAACATTTCACGGTAATGTGGTCGAGTGAGCTAGAGAGTGACTGAAGACAGCGAGTGGCGTTAAAACAAAGCAGTGAATTAGAGAAATAAAACGTTTTTGCCATTTCATCACTAGAAATGCAACTGTAGAAAGCATCTCACTATCACTAACGTTATCCACATTCATATTTAGAATGACAAATGATATATCCAGCTACAAAAAAGCCTGAAAGTCGGGAGTTAGAACGGAAGTACAAAGAGTCGTTCCTATGAAAAGGATACACCGTCTCGTTGCATTGGTGTAAGTTGGCAGGTTTCAGAGCGCTGCAGACCGGCGCGTTGCAAGTAGTTGCAAGTTTCAACTCGTCTCATCGCAGATCTTTGGTCTGAACTGGGGCTTTACGCCTCTGCGAAGATTCGACTGTGAGATTGGCAGTCGCTCCTTCAATCAAAGCATTGAATATTCGACTACTCAGGGTCACCTCTGTTTTTTAGACATTTTCCTCAGTATCAAAAGTAATCCTGTAATTGTTGTCTGTGCTCCGAAGACTCCGGAACGGCTAAAAGCTAATGCAGTATCACTTTCCAAAATGCTAATTTGCCAAACTGTAAACAAATATAGGCAAAAAAAAATGGGGCTCAAGGTGTTGCCAACAGTTAACTCACTGACACCATATCACTGACACTTGCTTGCATCCCCAAAGCATGATGGGAACTAGTTCTACAACTTAGAACCTGTTTGTCCCAAATCAAATAAATAAAATTATAGCAGTGACAAAATCCCTGAATATTAGCTTTTTCTTTTTGCACTCAATACTAAGAACATTTGCATGCATTATTCAGAGTGTCCCACTAACATTATTATATCCCTGGAACACAAACAATCTCCTCTATTCATTTACAAATCTTTTTGGTGTTGGAAAAAAACATTTTTGGAATTTATAAATCTTTTTCTTTTTTAAATAGAATCTGTCCTAGAAAATGTGTAGTACAACTCGCATAACAAAAGATTATAATAACTGAATTAAATCCTAAAATGTTTCAGGAAAAAAAAAAAAAATAATCCAAAGAGACACTGTGCACTCATGAGGAAACAAATGCATTGTATTTGTTTGCAACATAGCTGTATAAACAAAAGATACAATTGAGTCATGCACTTATATCTGTGCAAGAATGTCTACTAAGTGAATTGTGCAAATGTGTTAAAAGACTGTTAATGGTTTGGATGTGCCTGGTAAATGGAGAGATGAGCTGTCAGCAGTGGAAGGTCAGCGATTGCCTTGAGTGGTTGGTCACTATGTGCTTTAAGCCTTTCTAAATTTAGCCTTTTGCTGTCTCTGAGTGTACTTCAGGTCAGAGAAGGCTTGCAGGGCTAAAGAAACTCAAACTTGTGGTGATGATGTTTTTTTACATTGAATTTTATAGATTATCTGGAAATGTGTTTAGTATTTAGAACTTATAAAACCTGACATGTTGATAAGAGCAGACAATAGAAGATCTTTACACACTAAAGGGCCATTGAAGTAGGGGGCTAGATTCCAGCAGCATGCCAGGGGAATCTCAAAATGACAAATCGGGAGAAAGTAGACGTCGTAAAACGAGGGGGCTGTGCCACACTGTTTGGCAGCTCTGGCAACTCAGTGGAAGCATGAATTAAATTTATCAACAGATGTCTTAAGAAAAATGGGAACATTTTACCCTGTCTTCCTGTTCATCTTTAAAAAACAAAAACAAATGACCTGTTCAACAATCCTCAGCTGAGGTTGATTTATCCTCCATGGAACACAAGTTGTCTCTTTGTTTCCTTGCCACCATGCTTCATAGCCCATTCAACAAATACAGATTAAAAAGGAATTATCCAAGAACCTGTTTGTACTGCTTAATTGTTTTTATTTGTGCTAGATACCTGCAGTTTAAGTAAATATGCCTGGAATTAAATACCCTATGTATTGGTTAATGTTGGCGTATAACCAAACATCCCTGTAAAGGGACTGGAAAGTTATTCATTAGCAGCTCTTTCTAATCGCCTCTGTCAATGTAACATTTTAACAACATCTTCCTGTACTGTATGTTGTCCGACAACACAATGCTCTATTCTAGCTTTATGGTTCACACTTAAACTTGTTCAGACATACTTTACGTTCAGTTTTTCAGAGTACAAGGAGCTCAACAGCTAACATGTTTCCAATAGGGGCTGGTAGCTCTTATGATGGGACCATTTCAGTTTGTGTTAATTACCCAGATTGATATTTACCTTTCTTCTTGTTGCCCCAGTTTAAGCCTCAAGGCTCTGATGACTGTTTATGGCTACACATCATTTGCACAGCGCTTTTTAAACTACAATTAAAATCAATGTCATAATCCCTTTATGATCCTCAGTTAACTTGGCCTATTTTTGAGCTTTTGTTCCAACAGTCACTGCATCTCTCCTCCTGTGACTCCTTAAACTGGAGCTGTGAAGTGACCAAAGAGAACTTTAGTTTTACAGGCGCCATCTGCTGTTCTTAATGCATAGTGACAGATATAACCTAACTGTAAGGTGACTGCAGGTTTTCAAATGCTAGTTTCTGGAAAAAAGAAAACTCTCCAGTACGAGTTTGATTTTTAAGTGGCATGTGGCACCCGGAAGTGGCATGTCCTGGCATGTGCCACTTTCCTAAAGCCAAGTGGCGTGTTATTGCTAGGCTACTCGCGAGGCTACGTCACACGCGGGTTGCGTTCAGGAAAAGAAGAAACGGTTCGGATTAGGAAAAGAACGGGGTTGGGTTTAGGAAAACAACAAACGTGGAAAGGTAACATCACTCGTGGGACACGGAAACAAAGTCACACGCAGGACGCGATCCCCGCTCTCCATGGTGAAAGTCCTGTGTTTTCCCCATCCTCCCCCCGACCAATCTACCTACACGGATTTTCGCCCTTTAATACTACTCACTACGGCGTCAATTCACACGCAATCGGCATACGGAAGTACATGCCACTGGCATGTGTCACATGCCACTTAAAAATCTAACTCCCTCTCAAACACTGCCTTATATTAAAGCCAATACAGCACTGTATTATTTTTTTAAAGAGGATTTTTTTTGGGCTTTTCCGCCTTTAATTTCGACAGGACAGCTAGGTGAGAAAGGGGAGAGAGAGGGGGAAGACATGCAGGAAATCGTCACTGGTCGGATTCGAACCCTGGACCTCTGCGTCGAGGCATAAACCTCTCAGTATATGTGCGCCTGCTCTACCCACTGAACCAACCTGGCCACACAGCACTGTATTTTGAACTGATTTAAACACAGTGTTCACATTAGATACTGTAAGGGTTCTCATTAGACAAAAGCTTAACACTAGAGGGAGAGACAATATCATTAACACCAAATTAAGTATTGTAAAGTGTCACAGTCAGCATAACATCACCCAGTGGTTGCAAATGCATGATTAAATTATACCATGACAGCGTCAATTCATTAACAGTGTTAAAGTTTTGTCTTGATAAACTTCAAATGATCAAAAGCTTCTCTCCATATTTTGTTTTGAGCAGATGGATCATTATGATGGATCAGGCCCTGCTGTGTCACCCAATGCCCTCCCCTACGGTGCAGATGGGTATGATGTAGTGGACAGTACCCCAGACCCCCAGCGAACTAAGCAGGCCATTGCCCAACTACAACAGAAGATCCTCAAACTCACAGAACAAATCAAAATTGAACAAACTGCACGTGATGACAACGTGGCTGAATACCTAAAACTCGCCAATAATGCAGACAAACAGCAGAGTGCACGCATCAAGCAGGTGTTTGAGAAGAAGAACCAAAAGTCAGCGCAGAGTATCCAGCAACTGCAGAGGAAGCTGGAGCATTACCACCGGAAACTTCGAGAGGTGGAGCACAACGGCATCCCTCGCCAGCCCAAAGATGTTTTCCGAGACATGCACCAGGGGCTGAAAGATGTCGGAGCCAAGGTGTGTGATTTGCTGTTGCCTTCAATGTTCTACTTTATT
Organism: Sander lucioperca; assembly: GCF_008315115.2. Classification (NCBI taxonomy): domain Eukaryota; kingdom Metazoa; phylum Chordata; class Actinopteri; order Perciformes; family Percidae; genus Sander; species Sander lucioperca. The sequence goes on from NC_050178.1 coordinate 3,330,052, forward strand.
GGAAAAAAAGTATAAAATATTTCATCTAAATGTAAAGGAGCCAAGAGAGCAGACAACATATTAGATGTTAGACACTTGACAAACACAGGTGTAACAAACAAAATGAATATTGGCTGCATTCCATTCAAGTGTGCCAGTATGGCGCATGGTTTACTGGCCCACGTAAATGGAACAGTGTTGGAATATCTGCTGTGAGAAATATCTATAAAAACAGTCTTGTATCAGGTGGCTGACTCACTTAAAAGCAGAATCTGAATTAATTCCTAATTTGTTCCAGTTATAGGGTCAGTTTACCCAGATAAAAAAAGGTTGCATTCATAATCTCAAGAAGGAAACCTCCTGGTTAGCCCACAGTGAAGAATTAGCTGTTAGCTCCAGATATCTGGTCAGAGCCCAGGATTTTATACAGGCTGTGGAAAGTTTTGCACTTAAACTGCACGATTATACATTGTACTAAGGTGAGATAGCTCACACTGTTTCTGTGTGTTCAAGCCTGTTCACTGACGAGTGCTAATGTGATCAATTCTTTAGTGATCAGTTTGAATGCGCTTAAACCAGTTTTCATACTCGACGCAGCCTGAGAACTGACCAGACCTCGCTCATTACAGGTGACAGGGGGCCTCTCCAGTTTCTCTCAAGCCACTCATTCTGCAGCTGGAGCTGTGGTGTCTAAGCCGAGAGAAATTGCCTCACTTATCCGCAACAAGTTTGGCAGCGCTGATAACATTGCAGCCCTGAAAGACTCCTTGGATGAAAACCAGGGAGATGAAGGTGTTGGCCCAGGGGGAACGAGGACCCTTGGGACCGGACAGTTGCAGTCCAGCCCAAAGTATGGCAGTGATGAGGATTGTTCTAGCGCTACTTCTGGCTCTGCAGGAGCCAACAGCACGGCTGGAGCCCCTGGAGGTCCCCCTAGCTCCAAGGGCAATACCCTTGATCATGTCCAGGCCTCGGGCTTTGATGCTATACTCCATGAGATCCAAGACCTCCGGGAAAACCAAGGTCGACTGGAGGAGTCCTTTGAAAACTTAAAAGCCCACTATCAGCGGGACTATACGTTGATCATGGAGGCCCTGCAAGAGGAACGATACAGGTATCATATATCTTATACAGTGTGGTATAGCAGGTCTGTGTGGGTAGAAAGAAAACATCCTGTTTGTGACGTACTGTTGTCACTATTTTGCAGGTGTGAACGTTTAGAAGAACAGCTCAATGACTTGACGGAACTGCATCAGAATGAAATTCTGAACTTGAAACAGGAACTAGCCAGCATGGAGGAGAAGATTGCTTATCAGTCTTATGAAAGAGCGAGGGACATTCAGGTAAGCTTCACCAAAATTAACATGATGTTTCTGCTTTTGTCGGTAGAGCTATTTCACTGACAGTTTTGCCTCTGATCTATAGGAGGCACTGGAGGCATGTCAGACGCGTATCTCCAAGATGGAGCTGCAGCAGCAGCAACAGCAGGTGGTGCAGCTCGAGGGTTTGGAGAACGCCACAGCGCGGACTCTACTTGGAAAACTTATCAATGTGCTCCTAGCTGTTATGGCAGTCCTTTTGGTGTTTGTGTCCACGGTGGCTAACTGCGTCGTCCCCTTAATGAAAACACGCAGCCGCACGTTTTCTACGCTGCTCCTCGTAATCCTCCTTGCCTTTCTCTGGAGGCACTGGGAGGCCATTTCAGAATATCTGCATCGCTTTCTTCTGCACCCAAGATGACCGGCTTGGAGAGGCTTATTTATATGATGAACGGACAGAGGCTTTGGGGCTGATGTGTAAAGGGAGGACACTGACCCATACAGGGAGTTGAATCTCAATAGTCCTATCTTTTGTTCCTCTTCAGCAGCTTTTCAAAACACTCAGAAGGGTTGCATCCGAGGTTTGTCACTTTATCACTTTCTGAAACGTGTTTTGAGAAGAATAAAACAGAGAATAAGGGAAGAAAAGGCTGGATGTTTGGTATTGACTTTGCTTTCTTTGGTGTAATTGTGAAGCATAGTGTAAGGGTGAATGGGGTATACGTAGATGGAGGGGCTAAGAGAACTGCACACTTGATTTCTCTCTTCTGAGTGAATTTGTTTACATGTGGAAAGCATTGCATTGTTTCCCCACAGAAGACATTGTAATGCAGTTTTATTACTTTTGAGCTGATTTAAGTGGTATTGTTTTGAAGTCACTGCTATTTTTATTACAGCTGATTGATTGACTTTTTATTTTCTTTTAACTGTAATGAACTGACCGTGTTCTGCTGATGTAGTTGTCCATATTATTATTATTATTATTTGTAAGTTCTCTCTTCTGGTCTTGCTTGGTTTTACAGTCTGCTCCTTCTTTTCCCTTTACTCAATCTTTTCAAATTTTAGCTTGTGTGACCAACTCTTCCTCTCCCTGAACACTACACTCTGAAGAATGGGGTGCTTGCACATCAGCTACATTGCTCTGGAATCAGACTTGTCACTGGATCAAATAGGGGATTCTTAACTTGGTTCTTGTGGATGTGTGAAGTCAATAACACTGGTTCTGCCACAACCAGGATATTACTATCAAGAACTTTTAAGTTTGGAGTTGTGATCCTGCCCTCAGGCCAACTGGGTCCTACTATCCTGGTGGCTTTTCCACTGCAGAAGAATAATCTATGAACTGAATTAACATACTTGAAGAGCGGTTAAAGTGCTCAAAGACTCAGTGCTTCCGTACTGTTTCTATTAGTGACAATGAAATAGTTATACTTTTTAGTTGATTTTTTTATTTTTTAAAGACAAATAAATTTGCTGTTTTAAAAGGTGAAATTGAAAGTAACTTGTATTTGTCTCCAATGTCATGAAGTCCCTAAATTGTACGTCACACATTACACTACAAAACGCCTCTTGTTGGGGTCAGTTCGCTTCGCTTGTGGGCCATATGTTTGGGAATATACTGTATTTAAGACAGTAGTCGTGTTCTTACAGGTGTTGAACACAATCACCAGTGTGAAGCATTAACTTGTAGGAAACTAGTACTACCCTCCAAAAGCTAGGCAACATTTACATAAAAGGATTAATTGGACTTTAGGCCATGATAGTAACAGAAATAAATTGTGGAAGTTTCAGACTGTGGTAGTTACATTATCCTCCAGATGTCATTTTTTCATAGCAGACATTTTGCCATGTCATAGTAGGAAACCTGTTCTTAACCTTCTATGACATGGCAAAATGTGTGCCACCAACTAAGTGTATTAGCACATTTAACCCTTTTCATTAGGCCCAGTGTGTTGTGGTTATAACAGATGCAGATGAATATGCTGGATGTGGGAATAAGCCACTATGTTGCCAACAGGCGCAACAAAACGGCAGTCTGGGAGAAGTCAGTCAAGTGCAGTCTGTACAGCCCACAGTCCTGAGAAAAGGTCTAATCAGACTCAACAATTAAAATCACCTGGGTCAACCAGACGTGCACAGGGCATCTTAAAGACTTTTCCCCTTCTCCATGCACTTTGGAGGTAGGTGACATTGTGCTAGAAACCCTTTCTCTGCTTTGACTTGACCCAGACGCAGCTTGATTCAGTGAACAAACCTGCTTCAGCATGACCCAGCCTTCCCAAAGTAGATCTAATTTACAGACTAACCACATTGACTGTTAACTAGCATTTTGACTTTCGAACTTATTAAAATAAATCTTAACATGAAATGCAACTGTGATAGTGAGCAATATCAGAGGATCCCAAACGTAGCTAATTCCTTTCGGGAAAACGGTGTTAACTCACTTTCTCTAAAATCTGAACGCTTAACCGTTGCTAAGCAACATGAAAAGCAGTTGGCGGCGGTCGATAGAACCTTAGCCACCTTAGCAAACTGCTAAACCGTAGTGTTGTTGTTGATGAGATTTATTTTGCACGCAACGTTTCCAGACTGAATGCCAAGCATATACTGCACATTATTTACAGAATTAAACAATAACCCACCACGCTAAATGCTTTTAATTAACGTTACCAAGGCCAAGTGAAAACATTTAATCGACACCAAGTGGCTAGCTAGGCTAGCTAAGCTAACGTTACAGCCGTCATCATGATGCCTGACAGGTTGGAAGTCACCGAAATAGACAACTTAATTTGAAGCAAGGTAAGTATCTATTATAAGTCCGTTTACCCATATTACAAAAATCACATTCTCTCATTTAACCCTATGATTTAACGTTACGTTTAACGTTAGAGGTGTGTGACCATGCAAGGTCTTGAGTTGTCTCCTAAATAACATTATCTGCCTCCACCGCTGTTCAGTGAAGATTAATGGGAGATTTTTTTTTATAACGTATATTACACATTTGACAACTTCAGCGTCGTCATTTGACATAAAACAGTCCTCTCTGAACCCACTGTCAACAGTTGTATAGGGACTGCTTTGGTAGAAAATGGTTCCAAAAAAGAGTTTACATCAAGGTAATAGCATCCCTCAGGCCCATAGACAAGCACCAGGGCCTAAGTAGGCTAACTGGAGTCAAGTTGTTAGCTTTTCTTGTACCTTCAGTATTTCTGCTGCTAAAATGCCATTTTATGGACAAAAAGCCACATGTTAATAGCCTACCTTTTAATTTAATAAAATAATCATCTTATTCTGATGGAAGGTTCAAGATACATAAACCAGGGTAGAGGTCTCATGGTAAGAATCTGATTTTGAAGAATTCTGTCTATGCTAACGTAATATAAAAATGAAGACTATTGCTTTTGGCATGCTCAAATAAAGGTAAAAACAAAGTGGTTCGGTGGCCTGAGCAGTTGCCTGCTAACCCAATCCTGCCCATTACAGGTGACAGGTGATCTCTCTAGCCTACTACTGGCTACTACCCTTCAGCTGGAGTTGTGGTGTCCAAGCTGAGCAAAATTTCCTTCCATTATCCGCAAATGTTTGGCAGCAGTGATAACATTGCAGCCCTGAAAGACTTGGATGAAATCCAGGTAGATGAGGGTGTTGGCCCTGGGGAAACGCGGGTCCTGAGGACAGGAATCCCTAGCTCCAGGGACAATACACCTGATCATGCCCAGGCATCAGACTATAATACTATACTCCATGAAATCCAAGAGCTCAGGGAAAACAAAGGCCAACTTGAGGAATGCTTGGAAATCTTAAAATCCTATCATCAACGAGACTACACAGTGATTGTGGAGGCCCTACAAGAGGAGCGATACAGGTATATTCTTACTATAGTAGTCTGTTAGTTTAAAGGAACCTGTCCTGTTTTGGATATACTGTTGTCATCACTATTTTGCAGGAGTGAACGTTTAGAAGAACAGCTCAATGACTTGACAGAACTGCACCAGAATGACATTTTTAACTTGAAAGAGGAACTAGCCAGCATGGAGGAGAAGACTGCTTATCACTCTTACGACAGAGCAACAGATATTCATGTAAGCTTCACTAGTATACGTCTTTTTCACAGCTGACATTTTAACGTCGTAGCAAGAAACCAAAGGTGTTACTAATAACAATAATAGCTGTATTACATTTAGGTGAGCTGGTTCCATTCAGGTGTATTGGAATGAACAATCATTCATTTATTAATATTAGCTACACCTGTGCTTTTCACAGTAACAGGGCAAAGCAGGCAACTGCCCCAGGGCCCCACAAGCTCAGAGACCCTGAAAGCTCCAGGCTGACTGTGTGTCAACTGGTTTTTGGTAGTGTTTAGAAAAATGCACCAGTAAAGCAATATTCACTGACATAAGGTCATAAATGTGGGTTTTTCTTAATTACCTGTTTTTTTATGTCATGTATTGAAGTAAAAATCTAGTTTTAATACTTACATAAAGGTTAAATGCTGCATATTCCTAAATTAAAGTGTTTAAGCATATGAACAAATAGCAACTGTGGGGCCAGGTAGTATTGCAGTATAGAATAACAGGGGATTAACAGAGGCCTGGGAGCTAGATTTTGCCCTGCAGCAGGTTAATTTCATCATGGCTATCACAAGTCAAAATATCTGCAATGGAAAAGATTTATAGATAAGATGAGTGGTGCTGTACATACAGTATGTCTATCCTCATGTTAGATTAGAGCACCTTCACTGGCAGTTTTGTCTCTACCCTGTAGGAGGCGCTGAAGACATGTCAGACACGTCTGTTCAAGATGGAGCATCAACAGCAGGTGGTGCAGTTTGAAGGTTTGGAGAACGCCACAGCACAGACTCTTCTTGGAAAACTAATCAATGTGCTGCTGGCTGTTATGGCAGTCATTTTAGTGTTTGTGTCCACAGTGGCTAACTGTGTCATCCCTTTAATGAAAACATACAGCCGCATGCTTTCTACAATGTTTTTTGTAGTCCTCTTCTCCTTCCTCTGGAGGCACTGGGATGCCATTTCAGAATATCCTAATCACTTTTTTTGCTCTTGTCTTGAAAAAAACAATCAATAAAACTGAACTTGAAGCTTCACTCTGGCATCTTTAAAGGAATCTAGTGAAAAAGTCATTAGCCTACTTAGCATTAAGGTTCCATATTTCACATTACATACTAGTTAATCCTTTTAATTTCCCATTGAAGTTAATGTCTAGTAGTTTCTCATCACAGGAAAACTTGTACAACCCATGTGTTGCAGCCACATGGTTTAAAAGCCAGTCTGTGTTTGACTTTAATTAGACTTGTCCCTCAATGGGGAAATTCAATTATAAAGTAGGCTACTTTATTTACCTGTAGCAGTCTAGAAGGCCTTTAAGACATTTTAGAAATTCATATTGCCTTTGAGTATGAACATTAACAAAAGAAATTAGCGGCCAATCTGGCAAATCATTACTATAGAAATAGTTGTGTACCTAAATTTTGTGTTAACTGACTGGTATGAGCCTTAAAACAAGCCATGAGCTGTAAAACAAGCCATTTCCCTATCAGCTTCACGAATGTCCTTTAATTCTCCATGCCTCCAGCATTTTGGAAGACCCCTTTTGAATGTTAACTTGAGAATCGTCCTCTCCAAATCATGCGAGTACAGGAAAACTAAACCGGCCCGTGTCTGTCCAACATGTTGGTGTGCACAGTACCACTGAAATGGTATTTTGAAGAGGGTTTTGTCTGCAAGATAGCATTTTAACACTTGAACATAAATAAAGCTTGATAGGAAGCCTTGTTGATATCTGCTCCATAGACAAGGCCAGCTCCAGTGCTGCATGTCCTGACACAAGCAGACATCCATCAATTTAGAGATCACACAAGAGCTCCAAAAGTTAAGATTTTATTGCAAACAAAAAGAGTATAAAACCAATAAATTTATTCTGCAGTCTTCTTTCCTCGTTTCCCAGTTGCTTTAGCAGCAGGGGCGTCGCTGCCTGCTTTAGCAGCCTTGCTCCGCGTCGCATTTCCTGCCTTTGCTACTTTAGGTTCAGCCTCCTTGGTGGTCTTTGCTACTCTAGGTTGGGCCTCCTTGGTGGTCTTTGCTACTTGAGTTTCAGCTGAATCAGAGGCTTCCACATCAACCTTTTCTGCAGCTTTTTTAGCTTTTGGCTTCTTTGCTGGAGCAGCCTTTGAGATAGTAGCCTCTGAGGTAGCAGCCTCTTTTTCTTTCTTAGACCTTTTGGGAGGCACCTAAACAGAACAACAGTCAGACAAGGCTGTGGCCAGAGATGTAATAGCTCAGCCACTTGAACCCCCAGAAAAATGTGAAGATGTTCATTTTTAAATGTCCCAGATGGGCCTATATAAGCAGTTTTCTAAATTTTAATGTCTGCTAAAAATAAATTCAGATGAAATTTTTTTCTTGGCCAGAAAATGATCAAATAAGATACTTGAGTAGGTTTAACTTCATGCCTGTAGCCTATATCAAATAATACAGCAGACAGGAACACCATTCATCGTTATCACCATGATCTCAGCACACAAGCATTGTCTCACCTCTGGTGACTTGGCCTCTTCTGTGTCTTTCTTCTTCGTGGTACCTTTAAGTAGTTACAGGCCATTAAACAAGACACCTTTTAAGATTATGAGTGGTTGTAGTCATTTTACAGTTTTAGTCATACCTGTTTTTTTGGACTTCTTGACTCCATCCTTGGCTGCGTTTTGCACATTGGGATCCACGTTCTCAGCTTTGGGCTTTGCCTCCTTGACTTTAGGTGCAAGCTTAAGACAGGACAAAAAAAAATTAAATAAAATAAAAAGCCCGATAAATGACGTTATTTAATCCGCTTTGATGAAGCTCTGTAGATTTGACTTCTTACCCTAAATTTTCCCTTTGCGACTGTAGTGACATTGGAGTTAGCAGGACGCACCAACGTACCAGTCTCCAGTCCTTTTTGCAGGGCTCTACGGACGAAGTGCTTCAGCCTTACCAAATCCACCGAGGGGTATTTTTGTTTAATGTAATTCTGTATGGCTTGGAATGAAACCCCTTTGCGCGAGTCCAACTCTTTAAGTGCTTCTTTCACCATAATTGCTGTGGAGGGATGAGCTGTAAGTTTGCGCAGCGACGCAGCATCTGGAGAGCAAATGTGCACACATTCAGTTTATGTTTACACATTCGGGGAAAGAAAAGTCGATGTTTTGGAGAGGTGTTACTTTTAATAGTGTAATAATAATGGGTTCAACGGTCAGTTCTCCTTAGCTAAATGAAAAACGAGCAAACCTTTTTTCTTTTCCTGCGGGGCTTCACTGGAGGACGGCGCAGGTGGATCAGCAGAGGCTGCTACTACTGCTGCTGCCTTTTTAGGAGGCATTACTGAGAATTCAATATAAAAGAGAACCACAAGACACAAAAAGCAGCGTGTTACGCGAAGTCTAAAAGTATGCTATATCGGCACGCCCAGCACGTCTGTCTTTATGCAGCTGCTTCCGGTTAAACGAAACTAGGTGATCACAATCAGCATCAGGTGCAACCCATTAGGGTTTGTAAATTAAAGCCTGCATGGATCGTGGCGAAATGATTCATCCACCATTTAGACTAGGTCATTTTTAATTCTTTGAATGTGTCATATTTGCCATAGGTCGGTATATCACTCTTTTGCATTATTTGCAAGTGCTTCTCATTATGAAAAATGTATGAATTGTGCAAAAGTGCAAAATCCTATTTCCAATATTCGGCGTCAAAAATGTCTTCCAACTTAAAAACAAACAAACAAACAAACACTAATGGCCGATTGAAAATCAAGCATAAAGTGCACAAACCTCTCAGAATCATATGATAATGAACCATTGATGCTGAAGCATGAATACGATCGTGATCAACTGATGCAAACACAACTTCAGTGCTCCACTTGAATAAATACGATGGTACATTCCATATTTTCCCAGCAAAACATCATTCACATTTTAGAGATGTTTGAGGAGAGTAATACTGTATATTACACACAATGAATACATGCTCTTCTTTTTTGCCTTTTATCCCCAAAGCCAATGTCACTGATAAATCAAAATATATATAAAATGCTAAATAACATTGTTATTTATGTGTACAGTATGTGTAATCTACGTTTTATGGAAAGTCTCAGCAGTGGAGAGGTAATTTAAAAATGTCTGTATCCATTCATTCAGTGATCATGCTGTTCTGGACAAGGCCACTCACTTTACCTTCCCTCTATCGTTCTGATAAAGTTGCCACTTGGTTATGATGAAACTTACATTATCGTCACTTACAAATTCAGCAATATTGGTGAGCTGCTTTTCTCTCTCTGCCAACTTGAATGCTTTCTACAGTATGTTTCATACACATGATAGGGAAGAGATTTCATTGTTTAATATATTAACTTTTTGGTATTTGTGACTACTATGGGTGTAATAACATGAATAACTTACATGTACATTGTTACATTACATTTTCTGATGTTTTGGCAATGTGGAAGAACAAATTAAATGTGCAACTGGTATATCTCTTGACAGTTGCATAATGCAGGAACAGATTTTAAAACGCCATCAAGTCTGATATTTTTTTCCCACTAGAGCAACAAATGCTAACCTGTAGCACCTCAGAAGAACCAGCTGTTTCAGACCAGAGAGATAATGGGAGCAACACTTGAACTGCATTTTAAAGTTATAAAATTGTGTTTTGAGACAATTTGGATTTGTGGGGTTAAATACTTTGTTCTTTTTTTTAATGAGGCTGGAATATGTTTCAGCTAAAACAAGGGGTCGGTTGAAACTGGTGAGTAAACTCATGGAATTTGTATATTTAAGGAATGCTAAAGAATACTCAGGCTTGGGCAAAAACAGTTCATACAAACATGATACAGTATAGAAACACTCCATGTTAGTCTTCTCCAAAACAATCATTTACAGTATACGTTTTAGCTTCAATATTTTTGGTGAAACTGTTGGCCCTGTGCTCTCCGGTATGTTCCTTTAACCTCACTGTAATGGTCTCTGCTTAACCTTTCCCTCTCTCAGTGTGTGTGGCTGGTGATTACCCAAGCAGAGTCAGGTGTGCCTGACCTGAGGGGAGTTTCACCAGCTGCCTGCTATTCTGCAATCAAGCCTGCCTAAGACTCTGCACTGCCACGCTCACATTGCCAGAACGTGCACTGTAAAAAAAAAAAGTTATTTAACTGGAATTCACTGTATAATTTTACGGATTTTTTCCGTTTTTTCTACATTAAGTGTTAATGCCAGAAAAATACAGAAAAATACTTTTATTTTAAAAAAAACCCATTAAATTAAGGTTTTAGTCTGTAAATTGATATAATGAGATAATATAGTTGTTTAACAGGATAATTCCATTGCTTAACGGTCTTGAAAGTTAAATTACATTGAATTTTATGTAAAAAGACAAAAAAAAAACCATAATTTTACGGTGTGTAAAATTGAGGCCTCTTTCTGTTTTTTTACTGTTAAACCTTAAATTTAATGTAAAGAAACGTTAAAAAACAATCGTGAAAAAACGGTAAAAAGTCTGGCAGCAAAAGTTGCCAAACACTTACCGTGAAATGACAGTAAAAAACCTTATGTTATTCTACAAAGAATTTATTTTTAAAATACAGATATCTACTGTACATTTTCTGTATTTTCACAGTCCAACTACTGTAGATTTAAAAAGAATTGTAATCAAAAAACATATTTAGAATGTTAAACAAATGTATAAATCTGTACAAACACTGAAAAATATTGCAAAATACCTTAAAATTACATAATTTAAATGAAAACTGCTGTTTTCATACGGTTTTCTTTGGTAAATTCACAAGATTATTCAATCCATCCACAAGAACTCCCTGTTAAAGTACAGATTCCTGGAAGTAAAACACATAAAAATTATGTAAAATGACTTTCAAATACCCTCCTTTAGGCGTTTATTTTATGATTATCCAATCTATTTACGGTAAATTCCTGTTTAATACTGTGTTTTTACTGTACAAAAAAGAGAAGATAATGGGATAATACCTTCCAGAAACATTGTAATAATAGTCATTACTTTATATAAACAATATTTGAGAGTATTTACAAGCAACTCTCCAATATATCTACATACTTTTACCATTAATGTATGTTGTTTACTTTAAATAAACATTCATTTATAGTTATTTACATGTCAAATTAATGTAACATTACCCTATTTGACAGCCCATTAATAGTATCTTAAAAGCTTTAGGCATTTATTTTACATGATTATCCAATCAATTTACAGTAAATTCCTGTTTAATACTGGTTTTCTACTGTACAAAAAACAATATGTGATAATAACTTGCAGAACCATTATTTTATAGTCATTACTTTATATAAACGTTACAATCAACTCTTCATTATGTCTACAGGCTTTTCCCCATAAATGTATAAGGGTTTACTTTATATAAACAATATTGTATAGTGTTAAAAAGAAACTAATATACTGTACTTTAATCATTAATATATCAGGTTTACTTCATACAAACAATACTTTATAGTGATTAAAAGCAACTATTCAATATATCTACAGACTTATCCCATTAATGTACTGTGTGTTTACTTTGTAAAAATATTTGACAATATTTACAATTAACTATCCAATATATGCATCAGAGACTCTTCAGAGGGTAAATATTGGTATAATGTATAGGGGTCCATTTTAGCTTATTCAATGTGGTCTCATACTGTGTGTTAGTGTTTTAATCGCTGTCAAACTTCATCCTGGCCAGTGTCTCTTAATGCAAGTCTACTAAATTCTAGCAATAGAGTAGGACTTGTATTTAGCTTTGCAGTTATTTGAAGAGGGGTTAACAGAGGTACTGAGACAGGTAGGACCAGCCATACCCATTTAATGCATTGAATGAGGCTGACATGAACCCTCACTGCATGGCCTCAACAACTCCACAGCAAAAACCCACAAGCAATTGTTCTCAATTATAGTTGGATCAATGTAATTATATTAGAAACTACACTACTGTAATATTTTGCAAGCATATTTATGGTAATACAAACAGTAAAACAACTTGGCAGCACACAAGCTTAAAAAGCTATAGGACTACTGCACCAAATCACCACTGGTGACAAAGATGCTGTATTTAGATCTGTCTTTGTAAAAACAAACATTCTTTCACCTAAATATTTGTGGAAACAAAGCCATAGCTTCAGTTATGGGAATGCATAAGAGACAAGAGTCAACCTAAACTACAGGCCTTGGATGTACATGATGTCTATTTTAGTCCAAGTCTGTGATATGCTCATCACTATATAATCATGTTTTGGTCTGGCAAATTAGTTGACAAAAGAATCGTGCAGCCACAGTTCACATCACATAGGCCCACAACCCTATAGGCCTACAGGATGACGATACAGTACACAGAGAGCCAGGCAGCCTACAGCCTGGGTAAGCCTTCATCTTCACCATCCTAATATTTTAGGGGGCATCTGATGTTCTTGCCTCATTTCACTTCCGTGGAGGCCATGGGCCTATTTCAGATTCATGGCCCAACATCTTTTTCCATTGACTGCTTACTTTGCTGATGTCTGCGGTGATGTCTCATACTGTGTCCACTCTGGCTTTTGATGTTTGTTCCTGTCTATGTCATGCAAACAGCTCAGAGCATGAGCTTCCCTCTTATGTGGGGTAGAATGAATATTCATGCATGTCCGGTACCTTAAATGCCTCACCAAGACCTCGGTGATCTGACCACCCCTGCCTCTGAAATTACACTACAATTTCCACTGACTTGCAATGGTTACACAGGCATTGATGCACATATTGGGCAATGTGTGTTTCATTAAGGTGTAACATTAATAAGTTAAATGGATTGCCTGTGCCACAGCTATGCTACACTTTCATAAGGGGTGGAAAATCAATATTAATGCACACCAGTACCTCAAATACAGTATGTACCTGCTTGCCTAACTTGCACACCACCTAACCTAACTTGTTCCGCTAGTTCCAACCCTCATACAGTTTAATTCAACCCTGCGTTGATAGGAAAGTGTGTCCCCTCCTATGAAAGTCATGCCTACCGACAAACAGTATGGACATCTGCAACATTATGCTTATTTGAGAAATTATCTGTGATTTCATTTCAAAACTGAAGGAGTAGGCTTTTCATAAAAGGCTGTTAATCCACTTTAAAAATGTTGGAGTCTTCCAATACAAACTCCAAACTGTTTTAGGCAAGGCTCAGTGAATGTTATGAAAATAAGCAATTCAGAAATTTGGGGACGTTTTTACTGTTTTTCCCAATTCCCCACAGTCAGAAACTAATATGCATGCGGGACAGACCTCTTTTTAATGTATTTGGTGTACTTCAAATAGAATATGTAGCATACACGTTCTTTTCCTTATGAAGTTAAAATTGTTGTTAAAACAATTTTTCTTAATATTAAGACCCAAAGTGAGTCACAGTGTTCAACAAAATGCAAGGTCATTGTGCAGTCTACTGCTCCCTCAAATCATTTTGCCTCTCCCCACTTTCTACAGGTCAAAGGGAACAAAGAGTTTTTCATGGGCTGAGGTAATATACGGTGAATAAAGACAGGGAGGACACAGTATGAATAAAGCTTTACATTGGTGTGCAATATATTTTTTTCAATTTAGCAATACATGCAATGTGTGAAAGACTGGGAAGGGATGCTAGGGCTCAACAGTTCAACCAAGGCTTCTAGCATCAACGTGAACATTGATAATCAGGGCGTGAAGCGATGTAAGACCTTAAAATGGTTGAAAAAACAGAAATGTAAACAGAAATGGTCTCTTTAGTCTAGGCTATGTGCTTCAGGAAAGTGCGCGCAGATTCAAATAATTGAATGTTGCACAATCATTGGATGAATCATGCCGGGCAGAGACGATCTTGACCAATGATATTGTTTGACTTCATGGGGGGCTGTGCTAACGTCAAACTCATCTCGACGCAGAGACAGTGTGGATAATAATGTAACGCAGGAGTCAGGACTTCTCCACGATGATTCACATTCAGCTTTCACTTAAGGTAAAGTAATACTTTTCTTTTTATGTACATGCAGTTTCCTCACGAGATATCAACTGGACACGAGTTAAGATAACACTTGCATACGTTTCACAATTTTAAAATGTCAGCAGGGATAACGTTAGCATTTGCCGTTTATGTGCCTTATCAAAGTGTGTCTGGCGTTAGCTAACGTTACATTAAGACTGTCCTTATGTAATGTTAGCCTTGAATGTGAACCATGCACCAATCGTAATTTTAGCTAGCTAGCTAAATATATAACAGTTAACTAGACAGTTAGACAGTTTAGCAGGTCAGCTTGATTTGCTGGGTACTAGCTAATACTAGTAATTAAAGAAACGTTATAACGCTCCGTTGCTCCTAACGCTAGTAGTTAACATTACTGTTAACTAACCGGTAACCCGCCGTTTAACGTTACCACCTAGCTAGGTTATGCCTCAAGTTTACATAAGCTATCTCAGCTGACTAACTTTACGTTGGTTCTACTTTATGAACAGTGAACCACACGTTGTAACAACAACAAGTTACAACATGACATTAAACGGAGCGTCTGCTTTGTGGACCACAACATCTTAATTTGAACGTGATCGTTATTTTCACTCATGATTCAGTGTGTCCAACTTAACATTACCATTCTGTCTTTCCAGAGAGAATATTTCCATTCCCGCTTTCCACATAAAAATAAATGGACAGGGAATTGAACAAACTCAGAAATAAGATATAGGCTACCTGCTCTATTTATAAGTGTTTCTTCCTCCAGACAATTGCACTCAGTCTGTAATTAAATATGTATTTTAAGTTTAATTTTTGCTGTAAATCAAAATAAATAAATACCTGGTGGTCAATGCTCGCAAGCCGTCCCAAATAAATCTATGTATACTACTGTTACAGTAATGTTCAAATCTCACCCTAATTCTTTAATCCTTGTTTAGGAAAGATGGAAGAAAGAATACCAAGATAAGAAGATCAAGAAGATAAAGAAAGCTAAAGTAAATAGATGTTCACCCTACAGTATCACACGTTATCATCTGTACCTTACCACATCTTTCTCACCCATGTAATGGCTCTCATTCTGTGTTCAGTTTGACAAGGATCAACAGACCAGACAGCTCTCCCACAGCCAGCCTGAGAACCTGCTTTACGGTCTGAATAGCCTGGGTGAAGTTGAAGACTCGTGCATCAGATGGCTGAGAAAAGGATAGCCCAGAGCAAGAGGGAGCCCAGCAGAGGCTAAGAAGGAGGCAGCAAAGGAGTTCACAAACCCACATACAGCTAATGGAGGTACCGAATGACAGGTCCATTTCAGAAAGCAGGTTTAGTGAAAACTCTGAGTTAGTTAACCCTGAGATGAGGGTAATTCTGGGTTTTCCGTTTCAGAAAGAGAGGTAACTTCACCTCGGACTCTGTGAACCTAACCTAGTCGGGAACAGGTTTTCTTCTTTCAGTCTCCTCCCTCTGACACAGCTCTCTTTCATTTCATCATTCATAATTGCAGTCTGTATCAGGCGCATTTTAGCGCAGTTTGTTATCGGCATGAATAAAAAAGCAGGGTTGGTTTATTAACCATGTTAGGCAGATTATAAAACGTTTTTTTTCCTCAAAACATGCAATGTCCTTTTGTCGACGATCCCGGTGATGTAGAAGCTGTATTACTTCGCAGGGAGTTAAACATACGTCAGGAGATGATATTGAGGCCCCGACGCATTTTAATTTCCAGATAAATACCTATTTGAGCGGTACCGTTTTTTTCTTCCCAGTCTATCAGTTATGTAGCCTACATAACCTTATCCGTCCTCATATCACTAACGTCACCCATCGTGGACATGCTCTACATCCCAGCACATTATTTGTGTCACATTACATTTTTTTGCAAACAACAGTTTTCTTTACAACATTGGTGATGCGGAGCATATTGGTAAAGCTACTGTAGCAAAGCGCTGTCAGAAGAGTGCAACTCACTCTGAAACGTTTTTTAAACGTTTGTGTAGTGTTCCCTGGACACAAACCAGTAAGAGCCATTAAAAAAGAGTTCCACAGTATTGCAGGTGAATGATGTAAACCCTTTGAAATATAAGATTATGAATTATAGTTCTGTTGATGATGGTGCTGCAGCCTCAGAATGGGATTAGTAGGCCTAGGACTTTTATCGATTATAGGTTTAATACCATTTCACCAGTAATATTATACTTATGATTAAATATGATATACACTATATTGGAACTAACGCATTTACTCTAGCAGCAATTTTCTCCCACGCAAATTCTCTCTTTTAAAGCAGCCGCTGTGTTGCTTTTTTAACTAAATACATGTTCAAACTCGCTGTATGTGCAGTATTTCTGCCCACCAGTTTGTTTGTGGTTGTTACCATGGTGAATCGTAGTATCATGGCTCCATTCATGCTGCCTGAAACTGAAAACTCAGAGTTTCCCATCTCAGGGTAAATCAACTCAGATATCAGGGTTACACTCAGAGTTTGTTAAACCTCCTTCCTGAAATGGGCCCCTGCATTGTTAACGGTTGCTTTACCTGGTCTGTGCTTGTAAATAAAACGAACCGGATTTTGATTTGTAACATTTTTACACCCCTTTTTGTTGGTACAGCCTTACTTGAGTCTAAACACAGTGACTTGGGACTTGTTCAAGACGGTGAAGGTTAAGATTTGTGACTTGCACATGTGTGACTTAAGACCGTTACACACTGGGGGCGTGACGAATAAGCGACGCCAATATGCAAAATAATCGCCTGTGAATATTTCACATCAAAACTATTCACACCGGCAGCGATGCAAATTTGTGACAGTTTTCAATAAAAGGTTTGGATATTCACGCCAGCTCATCTACAATGTCAGTAGGACAGATGCTGAAGAGAGCGAGAAAGTGACGGAAGATGTGGTGTGAGCGGACGAGAAAGAGAGAGCAGTCGGAGCAGAGGAGAGTTAACGTTTAGTGGTGAAGATATGAAGTGATTGTACAGCAGCTAGATTCTGCAGTTTGACAACAAATAAATGCAGCAGCTCCTCAAAAGCACCAAAAGGTGTCCTGTCTGGTTTCCAGGCTGCTGAGTGGAGGGACGGGGGCTAGCTTCGGATACGTCCCAGGAAAAGCTGTAACACTAAGCTACTGTAAGCTATTTATTGAGTTTCCTCTAACTAATTGAGTATACAGTTAATACTCAATTGAATTCCCTCTGCAAAACAGTGTAGCATATGTCTCGGGCTTATTGTGAAAGGTAAAAACGGAAAGAATGTTTCTGGCATACGCTGCCATCGTAAAGGTTGAAAGGAGTAATAAAGTTTGCTGACGTACAGTCTGTAGTTGGGACAGCAGCCTCCGTGTTGTTGTTTGGTGATCCTCATAAGTAAACACTACTTGTGACAAAAACAACAGTTCGAAAAAATATATTGACATGCGAAATAATCGTCCCTGGTGTGCAATGGTCTTTAATCTCACCTCTGATATTTTGATTAAGAGCTACTCTCTGGCGAAGCCACAAACCAGAAATGTAAGACTCAAACTATGATGTCATCAGGTTACTAAGCTGCTTCATAGACAATGAATGTGAAACTAATTTTGTAGAATAAAAAACAAAAACAAATGAGGTTTATTCTATGTTAGCATTTTATTTCTGAAACAGAAACTCTACCCGTTACCTCTGAACGTCCCCCTGGGTGATCTCATCAGATGACATCACAAATTTGAGTTTTTAGATTTTGGAGAGAGTTGTTCATGTTCACTGACATTTTAACACACATGTATGAATTCCCAAATTGCTCAATGTACCAGACAGTTTTTGCTCCCATAAGTTTATTCATATGTGAACTTTAAGGATAGCACTGTTTAAATAGTGCATTTCTTTGTAAAGCATGCAGTAAATGGTCATTCTATAATACTTTCTGGTTATGATACATCTTAAAATCTCATACATCTCAAATAGGGATCTTCAGTGAATGGATTGGACAATGCTGTAAAATGTCAGCAGAAAAAATTATATATTTATTGCGTGTAAAAGTAGTTGATGCAATTGCACTTTTACATAGCCCTTTTGGTTTTTGTACATTCAAAACCCCATTTACTAATGAGGAAGTTGTGAACATATATTAGTTAGTAATAGTAATTACTGTCAAATAATGTTTATGAAGTAAATCCCATGCACTTATAAGAAAAGTCTGTAGATATATTGGTGTTGCTTGTTATTACTGTCAAATGAAGTTTATATAAAATAAACATGTATGTACATATAATGGAGAGTTGCTTGTTATTACTGTCAAATAATGTTTATATAAAGTAAACCCCCTACTTCAATGAGGAAAAGTCTGTAGATATACCAGATAGTTGCTTTTTAAGTTACTATAAAACAATGTTTATATAAAGTAACCTCATATATTAATAGTAAAGGTATGTAGATATATTGGAGAGTTGCTTCTAAATTACTATAAAACTATGTTTATATAAAGTAAACCCCGTACAATAATGGTAAAAGTATATATATATATTGGATAGTTGTTTGTAATTACTATAAAGAACAGTTCATATAAAGTAAGCCCCCATACAATAATGAGGTACAGTCTGTAGATATACTGGATAGTTGCTTGTTATTACGGGCAAATAATGTTTATATAAAGTGAACACCCATACAGTAATGGTAAAACTGTGTGTATATATCGGATATTTGCTTGTATATATAAAGTAAACCTCGTATATTAATGGTAAAGGTATGTAAATATATTGGAGAGTTGCCTTTTATAACTATAAATTAATGTTTATTTAAAGTAAACAACATACATTAATGGTAAAAGTAGGTAGATATATTGGAGAGTTGCTTGTAAATACTCTCAAATATTGTTTATATAAAGTAATGACTATTATTACAATGTTTCTGGAAGGTATTATCCCATTATCTTCTCTTTTTTGTACAGTAAAAAAACAGTATTAAACAGGAATTTACCGTAAATAGATTGGATAATCATAAAATAAACGCCTAAAGGAGGGTATTTGAAAGTCATTTTACATAATTTTTATGTGTTTTACTTCCAGGAATCTGTACTTTAACAGGGAGTTCTTGTGGATGGATTGAATAATCTTGTGAATTTACCAAAGAAAACCGTATGAAAACAGCAGTTTTCATTTAAATTATGTAATTTTAAGGTATTTCTGCAATATTTCTTAGTTTTGATAAAGATTTATACAGTTTAACATTCTAGAAATGTTTTATAACAAGAATTTGTTTTAATTCTACAATAGTTAGACTGTAAAAATACAGAAAATATTTACAGGAAATTTCTGTATTTAAAAAAAGAATTTTTCTGTAAAATAATGTAAGGTTTTTTACTGTAATTTGACGGTAAGTGTTTGGCAACTTTGCTGCCAGACTTTTTACCGTTTTTTTACGATTTCTTTTTTTACAGTGTGGCTCACACTGAGTTAGTGCATGGGTTCAGCCTCAATGTAGTATTTTTTATTTATTTTTTTTAACTCTGCATACTGTGTTTTTTTTTCTCTCCCTGCAATTCCATCTGCTCCATGTTTTGATTCCTGTGAGACTGTGGTTTTTCCCTCTGGATTTTTGCCTCTGCTCGGCTCCCTACTGGACACCACCCTGGCACGCATCACTCCAGTCCCAGCTTTATTTCTTGACCTTTTGGATCTAGTTCACTCCCTGCTCGCAAAATATTCAAGTTTGAAATAAATCTTCTTTCAAACTACTCCGGCCTCCTGTTCCTCCTGTGTCTAGTGCTTGGGTTTCCTAGCTCTGCTGTAAAGGACAAAATGCAGCAATGATTTGAGAAAGTCACATTCTGGTTTGAGGAACAATTTATTGCCAGGTTGCATTTAAAACTGTCACTCCCTGCTTAGTCAGTGTAAAATATTAGTAAATGCTGTAAGTAATTCTGGAAATATGAATGGAAATGCAGATTTCTGTGTTGAATGGTCAGGACAAAAATCAACTATGTATAGGTGTGAGCAGTTTGTAAACAAATGATGATCAAACTCTTTTATTCTTCTGAACCAGTTAGCCATCTGTGATAGAAGTGATCTAAAAATAATACATGTTTAGTTTTTTAGTGTGTGAAACAAGTAGATGTAACGTGTGCATGTTTCTGCGGCCTGTCTGTGTGATTTATATTTGATGCTGTGGTTTTCCTGTGAGCAAGTTTTGCAAAGTGACAAGTACATTAAAGTCCACATGGTCAAGACACACAACTATCTTCTCTCTGGACAGTCTTAGTATTCAGTTTCATCATGGCTGGATGCCTGCTGTTTGTCATCCTCATGTGTAAGTTAAACCTATAGATTTATTATTGTTATTACAAACATATGCAGGTTCACACTTGCAAACATTACATTAAAATGTAATGTAAGTTATTATGTATCAGCATACCACACTCGTGTTTTATCTTTTTGATATGGGTGATTTTATTTGATGTGTGTTCTTATAGACTGTGTTAGTCTGTGCTGTTTATTTGTGAACCTTTTGTGGAACTTCAGTGCACAGTCCAAAGCTAATTTCCCCACTGGAACAAATTAAGCATATCTTTATCTTGAGATATCTTGAGAGTTTTAATTTTTCAATGTTTTGTTAAAGGTATTGACAAGTTTTTATTATGTCTATTTAAAATTGTACACTTATTACACTTATTTCCAACAGATTCCTTCCATGAGATTCAAGCACAAGGTCAGTCTCTGATCTGTTATCTTACATGTTTAGCTGTGCTGCTAATTTGACTATTCATCCACACAGTTTGGTTGTTCAGTATATTTTTTCCTACTTCCACATTCAATCACAATTTCTCAAATAATATATTAATGTAATTTCTCAGTATGTGATATATGTTTACCTCTTGAATTTCAGCTCTTCTTCCACCTAAACTGACAGTGAATCCAGCGGTGATCACAGCGACAGAAACAGTCACACTGAACTGTCAGACTCCATCATCTGTTTCTGTGTCTCAGTGTCATTTTCTCATTTTAAGTGAAGGAACTGTCAGAGTCCTCTCTTGTCTGCAGACACTGACAGGAACTGAGCTGCTGAAGATGACATAAGAATTCATCTGCTGAGGTTGAAGTGAAATATTACTACACTGTAAAGGTTGGAGAGAGAAATTCTCCATTTCCATACAGTGACACATCCTCCATCACCATACACAGTGAGTGAACACTGCGGCTATGGACATGTATCAGCACGAAAATGTTCAATGGGCATCCTCTATCATTATACATTTATCAAATTTTATTTTTGAAAATACATGACATTTTCAGTTATTTGATCCAACATGTGCTTAATTTTCAGCTCTTCTTCCACCTAACCTGACAGTGAATCCACCAGTGATCACAGAGACTGACTCAGTCACACTGAATTGTCAGACTCCATCATCTGTTTCTGTGTCTCAGTGTTATTTCTACACTTTAAATGGAAGAACGGTCAGAGTCTTCTCATGTCTGCAGACACTGACAGGAACTGAGCTGCTGAAGATGGCAAATAAGAATTCATCTGCTGAGGTTAAAGTGAAATGTTACTAAACTGTAAAGGTTGGAGAGAGAAATTCTCCATCTCCACACAGTGACACATCCTCCATCACCATACACAGTGAGTGACTGTTTCTCCCATCTACTGATTGATATTATTATATTTTGATACAGAATCAGCACAAGAAAAGTGGTGTAATGTTTTAGGTGTGAATTTGTCTTTAGGGGTTACAAACCAAACAAATAGAGAAACAGATTTAACAACCTCCATCACCTGTGGGCGATGATACAGGTGATACAGATGTGCTTTTAGTTAGTTTGATTAATTGTATTTTGATGTCTATGACTATTCAATATTCGGAGCAATGATAGATGATCACACTTTATTAAAATTACATAATACAAACTCATATTTACACATATTTATTATTTTAGTTAGTTGTTAAACTTGATGTGTGTGGTGTTGTATCACAGCTACATTAATATTTATTTGTTTGTACACTCTGGAAATTTCTCAGCTGAAATCCATCTTCTCTTACTGTAGATATTGTGGAAAGAGAGTCAAGCATGACCCCGACAATGCCAACATTTAGGACATTTTATACATTAAGGTAGCAATCCTGAATATTATTACATAGCAATTTAATATCAATGAATGAATGAAGAAATTTATTTCAGACATATCAAAATAAACCAAACAAAACATAAAAAAGCACTAATAAGTTAAATAAGCAAAACATTCAATAAACAATAAGTAACATTAGACAACATAGACATGTCTGAAAAGGAGTAGGAAAAAGTATACACTTATTTAATCCTACCCCTTTTCCATAACTCAGTAAATTATTAATATTTCATTTAACACATATTTATATCTTATTTATATTTATCACAATTATCGTATAATATATATATATATATATATATATATATATATATATATATACATACATACATACATATACATACAGCATACACACATACACATACATTCATATACACACACACATACACATACTCACACATATACATACATACACATAAGATAATGAACACATATTGCAGCTGTTAAAGCCGTCCTTTCATATACTTTTTGAAAATCATTGCTTTGTACCTTTTTTTGAACTGGATTGAATTTAATATGAATTAGTTTGAACATTTTTGTGTTTTTATTTGTGAGGTCTGACTGTTAGCAGGCGTGGCGTTTCCACTCTGATGACTCCTGTAAAACGAATGTCAGGTAAAAAAATAACTCTTAATGAGTGTGACATTAGTTAAATACAAGTTATACGTGTTTCAATGTATTTAATATTTTGAAATGTACTTTTGTTGATTCACCAGGTCAAACTGTTGATATGCCAAGTAACACTGGTAGTTCCACCTCTACTTACCTAACACCAGTGAAACAAGCACCAGGTGATGGAATTATTCAGTTCAATGATTCAAACTAACTCTTTACAAAGTGTTCATACAATATATTCACATATACACTCAATGTGTCTTTACAAAGCAAGTTATGGTTGCTGACTGGTTACTCAGATAGTGTGTGATAGATATGCAGTTACTTATGTGTATGTGAAGTAAGCCTTCCTATTGTGCAGATGTTAGCCAACATTGTTCAAGTGAAGTTATTAAGCAGCACATTAAAAACAATGTGCAGTGCTGCTTAACGTTTGTACCCCTAGTACAAAGGAAGAAAATATTATAATAGTTGTGATGTCAATATCTTTAGTGCCTGCAAGTAACAGATACTAGTACTCCTATGACTCCAGAATCTGGAGATAAAATAACAGGTACATTTTTATTATTGCCTCAAAACGCAACCTGCTTTGCTTTTCTGTGGATGTTTATTGCTGTGCACTTATGGTTGAGTGTTAGTATGCCTCGCACTAAACATAGCGCTTTACACAAATACAGGACCTTGTATTCTGATATTAACATATAAAACCTATTACAGTAATTTACTATCTAGTAGTATGTAACTTTCAAAGTTAACTTGAGTTGTGCATATTGCACACCCAAATCATATTAGAAATCAAATATTAGATGTGATGTCATTTGTGCAAAATGTTGAGAAATAGCTAACATTTTATATTTGACAAGTTGAATCACATGTCTTTTGTAGACACATTGCACACTAGGACGTAATACATTTTTAATTATTTAAATTCTTGACATGTCCTCAACTTGAATTTAGTGATTAAATAATGTTTACAACCTAATTCATTCCGCAATATTTTGCTTTCCATGTTATATATTTGGTGTGCACTGGTATTGGTGGTTGATTTGGTTGTCATTATGCACAGAACATGTCTTCCTGCTGTTTGTTAATGTTGTGAGAAGCAAAACTGACTTGTTTATGGCTTCTATTGTTGCAAAGCAGAAACGTGGATATTGAAGTTTGTAGCAGTTGTGACTGGTTGTGGAGTCATTGTTGGCGTCATCTTGCTGGTTTCTGCAATTCTCTACAACAAAAAAGCTGGTGAGAACGAGGTTGATTTGTTTGTCTAATACATATTAAGTCAAAATTAGTTTTTTTTTATATAGGGGTCACATACTGTTCTCTAACAAATCTAAAACCCTCCCTATATATGTTTTAGTTTGTCTCTGATTATTAAATTATGTAAGCTCTATAAGTTGCATGGGGGACAAGTCTTCAAAATAAATGTTAGAAGGTTCTTAATAGACACCGTCTGCTATTATGAATGTATTAGAAATATTTTAAATAAATGCAATTTTCATTTATTTAATCCAACATATACCTAAATTTCCAGCATCTGTTCCACCTCTGGTCTGCAGGCTGGTTATGATGAAACTTACAGTATCGTCACCTATGGATCCAACACATGAGCTGCTTTTCTCTTCCTGAATGTAGCATAAGGTAGACAGTTTGATTAGCTTCTTGTTGGTGCATGTTTGCCAAAATGTTTAATGTTGGAACAGGCATAACATGTCATTATAGGTACAAATTAAAATGTGCATTCTCAGATGTGAAAAAAGTTGTTATTGTGGCATGACAGAAACCAAACATGCACATCAGAGTCATGTCTGTTTCTCTTCATAGAACGACAACAGCAGCACCTCAGAGATGCCAGCTACATCAGCCCTCAGAGATACAGTGAACAGCACTCCAAAGTTAATATGATGTCCAATTGTTGTTTTATTTGCATTTTTTCACTTTTCCTTTGTTTCCGAGGTTAATTAATGTTTGCACTGTTTACATCATGATCTCCAAGTAATGTAACTTAATTGAATTGATATGAAGAGAAGTTAACATGTGTCATGTGTCACAGTGCTTTGAATAATAAAAACATTAATTTCAAAAGGTGAAGTTTAGGAGCAGACGGTATTGGGTCAATGCAAATCTACTCAGATCGTTTTGTGAGTGAATGTCTTTTGTTATTCTGTTGCTTCCTGTAACCTTGTATAAAACCCTGACCAGAAAACTCCTTCTGGTCAGAGAGAAACTTACAGTTTCTTGTGAGCTTCTGTCTCCACTGCGCAGTGAATAAAAGTCATCTGAACTAGCCACTTTATTGGACCGGAAATAACTTTTTCTTCCACACATGTTTGTACTAAAGTGCTTTATACAAGAGGAGTGAAGTGAGTCATACATGTACACAAAGTCATATAACACACATACAAAGAAAACAATAAAAACGGATTACAAAACAAGATGCAACACAAGAATAACAATAAAAGGGAACACAGCAAAGAGAATAAATCGATAACAACTGTTTGCAAGAATATAAGTTTTAAGATGACTTTAATGAATTGAGCCAATGTTTACACTTGATTTTGTGTATCTATTCATATAGAAAAAGCAGAAACAGAGCTGATGTAGTGTATATCAACCAAGACATTGAAATTATGAAAACACGTACTCATCTTTCTTCAGCTGTGGGCTTCCAGTGTGGTCAATTCAATATAAATAAAACACATGTACTCTAAAAAGGTTGTTCTGTGAGTGCATTTCTGTAGCCTGTCTGTTATGGTTTCACACCTGATGCTAGCTGTGGTTTTCCTGAGAGCTAGACACACAACTATCTTCTCTCTGGACAGTCTTAGTATTCAGCTTCATCATGGCTGGACGCCTGCTGTTTGTCTTCCTCATGTGTAAGTAAAACCTTTTTTTCCTTCCTAATACAAACTAATGCAGGTTCACTCTAGCAAACATGACATTAATATGTAATGTCAGCCATCATCTATCAGCATGTTATACCACACTCATTTTTATCTTTTTAATGGCTAGTGATTATTATTATTATTATTATTATTATTATTATTATATTATTTAGTTATTATTATCACATCATTATCAAGTCTATTTACACTGTGAACACGTATTTCCAACAGATTCCTTTCATGAGGTTCAAGCACAAGGTCAGTCTCTGATCTATTATCTTTCATGTTTAGCTGTGCTGTTATCACTGTGTCTATTATAGAGTCTGGCTTTATTATAGTCTATTGGTAATTCAATGCTTGTATATACTTCTTCATTAAAATCACAATTTCTCAAGTATATTACGATGATAATGTAATTATTTATTAATTGATATAACATATGTTTACCTCTAAATTTTCAGCTCTTATACCACCTAAACTGACAGTGAATCCAGCGGTGATCACAGTGACAGAAACAGTCACACTGAACTGTCAGACTCCATCATCTGTTTCTGTGTCTCAGTGTTATTTCTACACTTTAAGTGGAGGAACGGTCAGAGTCCTCTCTTGTCTGCAGACACTGACAGGAACTGAGCTGCTGAAGATGTCGCATCGAAGTTTACCTACTGAGGTTCAAGTGAGGTGTTTTTACACTGTAAATGTTGGAGAGAAAAATTCTCAATCTCCAGACAGTGACACATCCTCCATCACCATACACAGTGAGTGAACACTGCGGCTATGGACATGTATCAGCACAAATAACAAAGTGGCTTTCAACGTGCATGTTGAGTTTTTTTAGAAAATGTTCAATTGGCATCCTCTATTATTATACATTTATCATCAGATTTTATTTTTGAAAATACATTACATTTACAGTTATTTGATCCAACATGTGCTTAATTTTCAGGTCTTCTTCCACCTAAATTGACAGTGAATCCACCAGTGATCACAGAGACTGACTCAGTCACACTCAACTGTCAGACTCCATCATCTGTTTCTGTGTCTCAGTGTTATTTCTACTCTTTAAGTAGAAGAACGGTCAACCTCGTCTCATGTCTGCAGACATTGACAGGAACTGAGCTGCTGAAGATGTCGCATCAAAGTTTACATGCTGAGGTTGAAGTGAAATGTTACTACACTGTAAAGGTTGGAGAGAAAAATTCTCAATCTCCATACAGTGACACATCCTCCATCACCATACACAGTGAGTGAACACTGCAGCTATGGACATGTATCAGCACAAACAACAAAGTGGCTTTCAACGTGAATGTTGAGTTTTTTAGAAAATGTTCAATGGGCATCCTCTATCATTATACATTTATCATCAGATTTTATTTTGGAAAATACATTACATTTACAGTTATTTAATCCAACATGTGCTTACTTTTCAGCTCTTCTTCCACCTAAACTGACAGTGAATCCACCAGTGATCACAGAGACCGACTCAGTCACACTGAACTGTCAGACTCCATCATCTGTTTCTGTGTCTCAGTGTTATTTCCACACTGGAGGAACGGTCGACGTCTTCTCATGTCTGCAGACACTGACAGGAACTGAGCTGCTGAAGATGGCAAATAAGAATTCATCTGCTGAGGTTGAAGTGAAATGTTACTACACTGTTAAGGTTGGAGAGAGAAATTCTCCATCTCCACGCAGTGACACATCCTCCATCACCATACACAGTGAGTGACTGCTGTTATCGTTCTTTTATATATTATCATATAGTGTATGATAACTCAGTGATGTGGTGTCAAATTTCAGGTGTTTTTAAGGAAAAAAAAAAAAAAATCCATTTCCATTAAATGTAATCAGTGGGATAAAATCTTACATTTAACATGTTAACAGTTTTGTCAGTTTTTTTTTACATTGACAGTAATACCACTTTGTTTACATTTCTGAATGTGCATTTGTTAAGCACCATTCAATTACATTGTGACTGTGAACTAAGATTGTAGTTTCTGTATTAATTGCCAAGGCATTTATCAGTAATACGGTTAACATGGGGAAAATGTGAAAAATTGCATTGCAGGTCGATTTAGGGTATGCACCCCTTAATTTTCTGCCTGTGCCCCTTACATTTTCAGTTAGTGGCTCAGTGCCCCTAGTAAGAAAAGTTATTCTGCAGCCCTGTGTAATCTTTTGAGGGTGGCAGTGCCTCAGTCCATAGGGACTTGGCTTGGGAACCGGAGGGTTGCCGTTTCAAGTCCTGGTACGGATCAAGTACAGAGTGTGGACTAGTAGGTGGAGAGGTGCCAGTTTGCCATTGAGCAAGGCACCAAACCCCCTATTGCTCTGGGCGTCTTTAATGGGCAGCTACACTTCTACAATACAGTGTATTTGATCACAGAATGGCACATTTTATTTAATGACTGCATTAATCTTTTGCAGGTCAAACACCACTGCTGTCTGTTCACCATTCTTATGGTGACGATGTTCTCTTCACCTGCTCTCTGCCTGGATCTGGTAATCCTGATACGAGATGTAACCTATACTTTGGAGAAGCAAGTCCAGTTCTAACAACAAACATCTCGAGGAAAAAGACCTCAAAGAAAGAGTCGTTCTGCCAGTTTACTGTCACAATTGATGCTTTGCTGAGTCGTCTACGTTTAGTTCAACAAAGAGATGCCAGCTGTGATTACAGTTTGGGAAGTGAACCCAACTCTTTGTCTCCTCGTAGTGATGGATACAGCTTGACTGGTAAGTCGGCAAAGACATCGACACACATCACATGTAATCACAGCTACATTTCAGTTTAATGTGTTTTAGACTGTGGTTCTATATTATAAAAGGATAACGTTTCAAAATAAGACAGCTGCAGGTAGTTTTTGTGTGTGTGTGTGTGTGTGTGTGTGTGTGTGTGTAAAATATGTATATGAACAATACAAAGCAATACAAAGTATGGTATTATTGGGAGTGTGTGAGTGTATTTTTTTTTTTTTAACTATTTGCATACTTTCACAAATATGTTATACAAACAGTGTTCGGCATCGTACTTAGAAAATATATAAAAATATATTAATTTCCATCCAATGAACATTACAACCTTACTTAATGACAACAACAAAAAAACTCAAGAAGAAAGGCACCTCCATACACAAAGAGAAAAATCAAAGTAAAAAATGAGACCAATACAAAAATACAGAAAATAAAATACAAAGACATGGTGAAATGGAATGTGGGTGATATTAACACATTTACTTGAAAAATTCTTGCTGTACATCAGCTATTTAAACACTTTTCTTATTATTAATAATTTGGATAGACTCAAAAAAATTCCGCAATTCAAGTCTGAAGTGAGTAAAAGCTGGCCGAGATTTAGAAAATGTAACTCTATGGCTATGAAATTTCCCTTGTAGAATTAATAGATTGACAATACTATGTATTGTTTTCTTTTTGTTATCATAACTAAGAATAACATTGTTTGCTTCCAATTTAATGTTGTGATTCTTTTGAATATTGAAATAGTTTTCAACTCCACAGAATACCGCCAATCCCAGAATAAATGTATAATAGTTTCTTCTTCAATTTTACAAAATTCCCATTTATTGTCCACAGCCACAAATCTTGAAACTAATTTGTTAGTGGGATCAATATTATGCAGTATTTTTGGAGTTATATTCCTTTTGCTGTAGAAATAATTCCTTATATGTTTATTGGTACATTTATGACTTTTATTCCATTAATAAAGGTCGGATCCAATTCTTGTCTCTCAGAGTGACACTTCATTAGTTGAAGTATTCCACTAGGTATAGCATTTGTTGCCGTTTGATATTCTTTGTGGGTGACAGGAAAGATTTTAGATCTAAGAAATTCCTCATAACTAAGAAGTTGAGCTTCATCATTTTGTAAGTCTGCAAGAAAAATAATATTCCTATCAACCCAGTGTTGTAAAGACTTTTTTTAAGTCTAAGAAACAGATTTAACAACCTCCATTCCCATTAAAATGCCACCTGTGGGCGATGATACAGGTTGTATCAGATTGTATGGTGTTGTATCACAGCAGGATTTCTACATTAATATTTATTTGTTTGTACACTCGGAAAATTTCTCAGCTGAAATCCATCTTCTCTTACTGTAGATATTGTGGAAAGAGAGTCAAGCATGACCCCGACAATGCCAACATTTAGTATGACCAAAGGTAGGACAGTTTATACATTAAGGTAGCAGTCCTGAATATTATTACATAGCAAATTAATATGAATTAGTTTGAACATTTTTGTGTTTTTATTTGTGAGGTCTGACTGTTAGCAGGCGTGGCGTTTCCACTCTGATGACTCCTGTAAAACGAATGTCAGGTAAAAAAATAACTCTTAATGAGTGTGACATTAGTTAAATACAAGTTATACGTGTTTCAATGTATTTAATATTTTGAAATGTACTTTTGTTGATTCACCAGGTCAAACTGTTGATATGCCAAGTAACACTGGTAGTTCCACCTCTACTTACCTAACACCAGTGAAACAAGCACCAGGTGATGGAATTATTCAGTTCAATGATTCAAACTAACTCTTTACAAAGTGTTCATACAATATATTCACATGTACACTCAATGTGTCTTTACAAAGCAAGTTATGGTTGCTGACTGGTTACTCAGATAGTGTGTGATAGATATGCAGTTACTTATGTGTATGTGAAGTAAGCCTTCCTATTGTGCAGATGTTAGCCAACATTGTTCAAGTAAAATAAAGTTATTAAGCAGTACATTAAAAACAATGTGCGGTGCTGCTTAATGTTTGTACCCCTAGTACAAAGGAAGAAAATATTATAATAGTTGTGATGTCAATATGTTTAGTGCCTGCAAGTAACAGATACTAGTACTCCTATGACTCCAGAATCTGGAGATAAAATAACAGGTACATTTTTATTATTGCCTCAAAACGCAACCTGCTTTGCTTTTCTGTGGATGTTTATTGCTGTGCACTTATGGTTGAGTGTTAGTATGCCTCGCACTAAACATAGCTCTTTACACAAATACAGGACCTTGTATTCTGATATTAACATATAAAACCTATTACAGTAATTTACTATCTAGTAGTATGTAACTTTCAAAGTTAACTTGAGTTGTGCATATTGCACACCCAAATCATATTAGAAATCAAATATTAGATGTGATGTCATTTGTGCAAAATGTTGAGAAATAGCTAACATTTTATATTTGACAAGTTGAATCACATGTCTTTAGTAGACACATTGCACACAAGGACGTAATACATTTTCAATTATTTATTGATGTTGCTATTGAGTTGTCCTCAACTTGAATTTAGTAATTAAATAATGTTTACAACCTAATTCATTCCGTAACAAATCAATATTTTGCAGGATTTCTACATTAATATTTATTTGTTTGTACAATCGGAAAATTTCTCAGCTGAAATCCATCTTCTCTTACTGTAGATATTGTGGAAAGAGAGTCAAGCATGACCCCGACAATGCCAACATTTAGTATGACCAAAGGTAGGACAGTTTATACATTAATTTAGCAGTCCTGAATATTATTACATAGCAATTTAATATGAATTAGTTTGAAAATCCATCCATCCATCTTCTTCCGCTTATCCGGTAACGGGTCGCGGGGGTAGCAGCTCCAGCAGGGGACCCCAAACTTCCCTTTCCCGAGCCACATTAACCAGCTCCGACTGGGGGATCCCGAGGCGTTCCCAGGCCAGGTTGGAGATATAATCCCTCCACCTAGTCCTGGGTCTTCCCCGAGGCCTCCTCCCAGCTGGACGTGCCTGGAAAACCTCCCTAGGGAGGCGCCCAGGGGGCATCCTTACCAGATGCCCGAACCACCTCAACTGGCTCCTTTCGATGGCTCTACTCCGAGCTCCTCACGGATGACTGAGCTTCTCACCCTATCTCTAAGGGAGACGCCAGCCACCCTCCTGAGGAAACCCATTTCGGCCGCTTGTACCCTGGATCTCGTTCTTTCGGTCATGACCCAGCCTTCATGACCATAGGTGAGGGTAGGAACGAAAACTGACCGGTAGATTGAGAGCTTTGCCTTCTGGCTCAGCTCTCTTTTCGTCACAACGGTGCGATAAATTGAGTGTAATACCGCACCCGCTGCGCCGATTCTCCGACCAATCTCCCGCTCCATTGTTCCCTCACTCGCGAACAAGACTCCAAGGTACTTGAACTCCTTCACTTGGGGTAAAGACTCATTCCCTACCTGGAGAAGGCACTCCATCGGTTTCCTGCTGAGAACCATGGCCTCAGATTTAGAGGTGCTGATCCTCATCCCAGCCGCTTCACACTCGGCTGCGAACCGATCCAGTGAGTGCTGAAGGTCACAGGCCGACGATGCCATCAGGACCACATCATCTGCAAAAAGCAGCGATGAGATCCCCAGCTCACCAAACTGCAACCCCTCTCCACCCCGACTACGCCTCGATATCCTGTCCATAAATACTACAAACAGGATTGGTGACAAAGCGCAGCCCTGGCGGAGGCCAACTCTCACCTGAAACGAGTCCGACTTACTGCCGAGAACCCGGACACAGCTCTCGCTTTGGTCGTACAGAGATTGGATGGCCCTGAGAAGGGACCCCCTCACCCCGTACTCCCGCAGCACCTCCCACAGTGTCTCCCGGGGGACCCGGTCATACGCCTTCTCCAGATCCACAAAGCACATGTAGACCGGTTGGGCATACTCCCAGGCTCCCTCCAGGATCCTTGCGAGAGTAAAGATCTGGTCCATTGTTCCACGACCAGGACGGAATCCGCATTGTTCCTCTTCAACCTGAGGTTCGACTATCGACCGAACCCTCCTTTCCAGCACCTTGGAGTAGACTTTACCGGGGAGGCTGAGAAGTGTGATACCCCTGTAATTGGCACACACCCTCTGGTCCCCCTTTTTGAAAAGGGGAACCACCACCCCGGTCTGCCACTCCTTAGGCACCGTCCCCGACTTCCACGCAATGTTGAAGAGGCGTGTCAACCAAGACAACCCCTCCACACCCAGAGCTTTAAGCATTTCTGGACGGATCTCATCAATCCCTGGGGCTTTGCCACTGTGGAGTTGTTTAACTACCTCAGCAACTTCCACCAGGGAAATTGACGACAATCCCCCATCATCCTCCAGCTCTGCCTCTACCATAGAGGGCGTATTAGTCGGATTTAGGAGTTCCTCAAAGTGCTCCTTCCACCGCCCTATTACCTCCTCAGTTGAGGTCAGCAGCGTCCCATCCTTACTGTACACAGCTTGGATGGTTCCCCGCTTCCCCCTTCTGAGGTGGCGAACGGTTTTCCAGAAGCACCTTGGTGCCGACCGAAAGTCCTTCTCCATGTCTTCTCCGAACTTCTCCCACACCCGCTGCTTTGCCTCTTTCACGGCAGAGGCTGCAGCCCTTCGGGCCCTTCGGTACCTTGCAACTGCCTCCGGAGTCCCCTGGGATAACATATCCCAGAAAGACTCCTTCTTCAGTCGGACGGCTTCCCTGACCACCGGTGTCCACCACGGTGTTCGTGGGTTGCCGCCCCTTGAGGCACCTAAGACCCTAAGACCACAGCTCCCCGCCGCAGCTTCAGCAATGGAAACTTTGAACATTGTCCACTCGGGTTCAATGCCCCCAGCCTCCACAGGGATGCACGAAAAGCTCCGCCGGAGGTGTGAGTTGAAAGTCTGTCGGACAGGGGCCTCCTCCAGACGTTCCCAGTTCACCCGCACTACCCGTTTGGGTTTACCAGGTCTGTCCAGAGTCTTCCCCCACCCTCTGACCCAACTCACCACCAGATGGTGATCAGTTGACAGCTCTGCCCCTCTCTTCACCCGAGTGTCCAAAACATACGGCCTCAGATCAGATGAAACGATTATAAAATCGATCATTGACCTTTGGCCTAGGGTGCTCTGGTACCAAGTACACTTATGAGCATCC
The DNA here is from genome assembly GCF_008315115.2 of Sander lucioperca. Taxonomy (NCBI): domain Eukaryota; kingdom Metazoa; phylum Chordata; class Actinopteri; order Perciformes; family Percidae; genus Sander; species Sander lucioperca. The sequence continues at coordinate 3,363,871 of NC_050178.1, forward strand.
CTATGTTCGAACATGGTGTTCGTTATAGACAATCCATGACTAGCACAGAAGTCCAACAACAAACAACCACTCTGGTTTAGATCAGGGAGGCCGTTCCTCCCAATCACGCCTCTCCATGTGTCTCCATCATTGCCCACGTGCGCGTTGAAGTCCCCCAGCAGAACTATGGAGTCCCCTACTGGAGCCCCATACAGGACTCCATTCAGGGTCTCCAAGAAGGCCGAATACTCCGAGCTCTTGTTTGGTGCATACGCACAAACAACAGTCAGAGTTTTCCCCCCCACAACCCGCAGGCGTAGGGAGGCGACCCTCTCGTCCACCGGGGTAAACTCCAACGTAGCGGCGCTCAGCCGGGGGCTTGTGAGTATCCCCACACCCGCCCGGCGCCTCACACCCTGGGCAACTCCGGAGAAGAAAAGAGTCCAACCCCTATCCAGGAGTATGGTTCCAGAACCGAGACTGTGCGTAGAGGTAAGCCCCACCAGATCCAACTGGTAGCGCTCCACCTCCCGCACAAGTTCCGGTTCCTTCCCCCACAGAGAGGTGACGTTCCACGTCCCCAGAGCCAGCGTCTGCTGCCCGGGTCTGGTCCGTCGAGGCCCCTGACCTTCACTGCCACCCATGTGGCAGCGCACCCGACCCCAGCGGTTCCTCCCACAGGTGGTGGGCCCATGGGTTGGAGAGAGAGGTGCCACGTAGCTTTTTCGGGCTGTGCCCGGCCGGGCTCCGTGGCAAACCCGGCCACCAGGCGCTTGCTGACGGGCCCTCCATCTGGGCCTGGCTCCAGACGGGGGCCCCGGGCTTTCTTCCTTTTGAAGTTAGTTTGAAAATGTTTGTTTTTATTTGTGACAAGTTGAATCACATGTCATTGGTAGACACATTGCACACAAGGACGTAATACATTTTCAATTATTTAAATTCTTGACATGTCCTCAACTTGAATTTAGTGATTAAATAATGTTTACAACCTAATTCATTCCGTAACAAAGCAATATTTTGCTTTCCATGTTAAAGGTGCTGTAGGTAGGATTGGGAAGATCCAGGACTTAGCCAAAAAATTTGAACATCAACAACTTCTCAGTCCCTCCCCCCCTTTCTGCTACAGCCCAAAACATTTTCCTAAGCCCCACCCCCCCACAAGGGAGAATGAATTCGTGTGCATGAGCATTGATTGACACGCAGTTAGACACCCCCCCTGCCCATGATTGGTGCATCTGAACAGGGAACTGTGGTGGTGGTGCCAGAGGAGCCAGGTCTTTTTTTTAAATGACCTGCTTCATGTAGTTCTACTGGAACATGTTCAGTTTCAGCAAATATGACAGAAAGTTAGTTTTATAAGTCTTACCTACTGCACCTTTAACTATTTGGTGTGCACTGGTATTGGTTGTTGAAACACTGTCATTATGCACAGAACATGTCTTCCTGCTGTTTGTTAATGTTGTGAGAAGCAAAACTGACTTGTTTATGGCTTCTATTGTTGCAAAGCAGAAACGTGGATATTGAAGTTTGTAGCAGTTGTGACTGGTTGTGGAGTCATTGTTGGCGTCATCTTGCTGGTTTCTGCAATTCTCTACAACAAAAAAACTGGTGAGAACGAGGTTGATTTGTTTGTCTAATACATATTAAGTCAAAATTAGTTTTTTTTTATATAGGGGTGCACATATGAATCTAAAACCCTCCCTATATATTTTTTTGTTTGTCTCTGATTATTAAATTATGTAAGCTCTATAAGTTGCATTTTCAAAATCATTGCATCTTAAGATTTATTCAGTTTGAGAGGGTTAAACAACTACTCAAAAGAAGCACCATAAAAGCTACCACATCAGTCAGAGACACTAGTCAAGGAATTGGCCATTTATTGCAAATGGTTATACAAAGGTTGTGCTCTTTAAAGAAAGCTCTCAAAGAATCCAGCAGCATTAAACTTAAATTAAATCTACAGTACCACGAATATAGCTCATAGCAGCAGCAGCAGCAGCAGCAGCAGCAGCAAATGTTATTGGAGTGAGTCTATCAGCAGAATATCAGTGAGAAGTGTCAGGTTATAATGGCTGTGCCACACAGCTGGTAAAGAAGCTACTGATGGTGAAACCGATGATGCCAGTCAGCTAATGTAAGAGCAGCCTCAGTGCTTTGTCTGAACTAACACGTTTTGGTTAAGATTGGCCACACAGTTGTCCTTTACACACATTGTTGGCTTGGATCAATCTTAAAACCCTTTTGCCATTTACAAGACATTTGGCGCAGCTCATTTTCTAACTTAAACAGAGTTTACGTAGCTCACAGCTACTAAAATAACTATTGTGTAACTCATCAGCTTGCACAGAACAAACACACAAGACCTGCATCTCAAACTGAAAGTAGTGCTGTGGAGATAGGTCTGGCAATGCGAGACTCAACTGAAAGTAAACCATGCATGTGGGAGACCACCACTGCACCGAGACAAAAATAACCTCCTTTGCTCGGGTCTAACACTCTTTTTCACATGTGAGCAAAATTGTACGCCACCCTTTGTGGGAAACAATCGTCTTACTTTGTGTGTCTTTCTTACCAGCAGGTTCTGAGGAAGTAAAAAGTCAAGACCCTCAAAACAAGAACGTAAGTCTGACATGAGAGGCATTTATAAATACATGTTCCATATATATTGATAGATGTTATAGTTCGTTCTTTTTTCCCCCCAGTTTGACACATACCATACGTACTACACCATCGCTGAAGAGTCAGCTGCATCAGCCCTGAAGGATATGGTGTACAGCACCGTGCAGACACACTGAAACAGTTTTATACTGTATAGAGAAAGAGAAGCAGACAACCTCAAAGACTAGAGAAATGTAAAAATGTAAACCTTGTGTTTAAAGTTGAGTGGTATATTCCAGACTAATGTTAAACAATTGTAATGTCTTTTTATCAGATCAACCAAATTGCTGTTTAAGACTGAACCAAACTTTTACAAAAGTTTCCAAGTTTTCCAGTTGGATGCACTTTTAAAGTTGAGGTTTATGATGTACAAAGCACAGCTTGGTTTCCAAACTGCATTTCAATTTAGCTTTATTTTAGATCAAGATTAAACATGCATTTAGTTTTACTCATATATAATATAATAACTAAAACGAAAGGTCACTCGTGTTTGTAATTGTTTTGTTTTCTAATGTGTTTTGTTTAATGTTGGTCATATTTTTTAACTTACTGATACTGTACACACTGTATGCCCACGGCCTCCCAATAATACCATAACTTGTAATGCTTTGTATTGTTCATTTACATATCTCACACACACACACACACACACACACACACACACACACACACACACACACACACACACACACACACACACACACAGAAATAACACAAGGGCTAAATAAAGAAAGGAAAATATTTCTTTCTGTTTATTCATCAGCTTTCTTAAACATGGGGTCAAGAGTATGTGGTAACCTTGACAAATTATGGCTGGTTATATCAGTGTAACATTCTGTGATCTTCATGCATCTTTAGCTCGTCTGAAATGTCTTCTGCTTTAAAACAAGGAAAAACTGGCAGATTAAAGCAAGTTCTAATTTTTCCGTTATCTCACAGCTATTTTACATGATCCGTATTATTACAGACACTAAAAACAATTAGTTACAAAATAAAATATTTGAAGAAAGAAAACTATGACGGCACTGTCAACTCTTTTTTAGCAATTTACTGCCAAAATATAGACTGCTCTGCATTCTTTTCACATATGACACAAGTGCATTTTACATTCTGCAGACTTTTACATTAGCCTTCATTTTTTTTTCACTCACAACAAAAAACATATGATTTCTTACAATACTATCACCCTTAGCACAAAATACCAGCAAAATACTTTGTTTTTACTGTTGACATACTGTATTTCTTTCTCTTATTTCAGCACTCATTCAGAACACTATGTCAAACTGTCAGTGGCGTAATCTGCAGTGTTCAGAGCAAAGTCACCAAGCACTCCCATAATTCTCATTTTCTTTTGCTGCACCACACCGCTTATGTTTTCTGCATTAATGGATGAGAGTCTCAGTGCTACAGATAGAGATTTTTTTTCTTAGTAGAGCGCTGCCTGTTGCAGAGGTATGAGCAAATTCATTTCTGATTGGCCATGTTCTCTATGTGTTTATAAGCATCTTCTCGTTGATTTAGTCCTTACTGATGTGCAGTTCTGCTGCTAATGGTCACCTGCTGATGGTCGCTGCTATCAGAGGGAGCAGAGCTGCTGTTAAAGGACTGGAGAGGCATGTTGCTGAACCACACTCCATGGCATTTTCCTGCAGAAGACACAGTCATGGGTGATACAGATGAAGCTGTTCAGGGTATGATGTTGAATGTTAACAGGGTGGATATACTGTACTGTATGATTTTTTTTCCGGCAAAGACAGTTAATAGATGTAAACGTTTGTTGTTGAACAAGGTGGGATTTCCGTAATGTTTCGTAGAGGTTGTAAACAAGCAAACAGTTAAGCTAATTTATCTAAACCACTTTATTTTGAGGTAAAAGCGAAAGGAAACACACCTGTAATATTGTTAATAATCCCTCATTGCAAAAGTAAACTGTGCACGTTTGGTACGGCTACAGTTGAAGCAGTAAGTTGGTCTGTAAACGCTGGTTGATCATTTTACCATTCACCTTCTTTTTTCATCCAAATAAGTTTGCTAACCTCAGGGTTTATTTAAAACCAGTACGACTGTCTGACTACTTGGCCTGTTGGACTTCTTTTTAACAATGGACCTTTTTCACAGCAGACATTTTGACTTGTCATAGTAGGAAAAGCACAGCTGAAATTGATAACCTTAACGATGGCTCAATTCCATCAAGTGTCCCAGTAAGCAATTTCAGTGAGTCAGCATGCACAATACCAGGGTCTCTCCTAAGTGGAATGCAGCCATCATTAATGGTTTTGAATACACCTGTGCTTTTCCTACTATGACATGTCAACATGTCTGCCATGAAAAAGGTCTATATTGCTAACAAGGCAGATGGCATCCCCCCTCATCTCCCCTCAAATCGCCTACTGCTTGTATGCAGACAAACACATGTCCTCATACCTCAGGGTGGAAAGGGTGGCATGATTCAGGCTTTTTTCTGTCCTTCTGAAACTTCAGTCTGTCACATTTAAGTGACTCGTTGTGTTCAAAGGCGTCAAGGATGTAAATAAATGAACAGAACGTGCTTATAATTTCAGCGCTTCACCAACATAAACACATTGAATCCTAAGGAAGAAATAACATAATTCTCACAGTAAGTAGCTGTACAAATATTCTTAGGATCTACTTTCTGCATCTGTGTTTCATCTCGAAAGGATATACATGATCTCGATGGGATCCATGGTTACTGGAGGAGAACTGCTGCAGTCACACTTATTGTCCACAACAACCATGAAGAGGTTGCTGCTGGGAATCTGCTGTATGACAAAAGATCTGCAGCCCAAACAGAGACAGGAATTGAAATAATATGAATAGTAGCAGACCAAACACCTACTGATCAATATGGATAGATATTGTTAGGAAAAGCGATGATTATTATATGATTCACTGTGTTTACATTGGCCTGAAGCAGTACCTGATACAGCCCTCACAGTCAATGTTGCCTGTTGTTTCTTTGATGGTGCGTTCGGAGACAAAGGCAGGGTATTCTGTATCACACGGCACCATCATGGTTTTCCCCCGAGATCTCTGAGCTGAATGTGTGACAAAGCAAATTTAATTGAACTGCAGCATGTTAACAAAACCACAGATGAACAGAGACGGTTTCCAGTTTCCTTCTCATACTCTCTCTCTAACACACACAGTACACGCCTGTAATGATGGTTAACTACAGTTACCTTTAACTGAAAGATCCACATTCCACCAGCTGTACAGGTTAAATTCGAGCAGAAAACTTAAGAGAAAAAACACAAAAATCATATTAAAACAAATGTTTCCAGTGACAGTTATGAGAACATTTTAATTAATATCAGTTAACACAAGGATACACATTATTCAATAGTTAACTAATGTCTTTATTAAAAGGTTATAGTTAATGAGAGAATTAATTCTTTTTTTATTCATAGCACAGTATATAAGTATTAACCATTGTATCTTGTTACTGGTTGACATGCTGGGTTATGAAGTAATATTAGTACATAGTTGATAGGATGTAATATGTAAATGCCTTTATAAGTGAAAATATGTTTTAAAATGTTTATTAAAAGGTGATGATTATCAACTTAAGCCTCCATCCTTCAACATTTTGTTCTTTTCAAATACTAACTCTTATTAATCAATATACCTTTATTACCACATTGTGTACATCATACATGTTTTTGTGTTATTCTTACATGACAAGTTCAGTCAGGAGCCACTTAACAACAGTGAAGGGCTAAAAGAGAGAGAAAAGCATATTATGTTAGAACGTGAAATGAAATGAAAAAAACGTTTGAGTTTGTTTAAATGTCGAAGTTCATTTCGAGACTGTGCTCTCTCCCAATGTTCCACCAGAGAGCAAACGGCGTCGACCACAAACTCTGAGAGAGGTTTCGAGGTCTATGCTACGATGGTTTTAACTCAGGTCATACAAATGTAGATGTAGCCTACAGTAGTGAACCGCAGATGATAAAAGTATTGCGTCTATTGTCTCTCTGTATAAATCTACCAGCTGATGTTGTGTCTTACATCTGACAGAGTGCGTGCACTGTCGCTGCTCCCAGCGTAGTCTTTGCAAAGGGCCTGGTAATCATACAGCATGATCCTGCAACACAAACCGAGCAGCGCACGCTGTCATAACCACATAATCAAATATGACGTTTATAACAACATGATTTTAAAGTCAGGTTAAATGTATCAGTTCAGGGCTCAGGGAAATGTTATGTTGTGTCTCAGACCTTTTAAATGACCCCATTTGGAGAAGTTTGTTCATAACAGCACCCTCCACCTCCCCAAAGAAGAGCCCTGTCTGAGAGAGAAGTTATGTCAAAGCACACAGTCACATAGCTTTACACATACACTGGGTGGACAAAATAATAGGAACATCCAATGAAAAGACTTAATCTCTTAACTAAGTAAGTTGTGATTCAAGTTTTTTTTTTTTTTCAAAACTTCACAAATTGCATCAGCAGAGAAACTGCTTTTTTTATTTCAGGGCTGCTGTTACAGTATAGGAAGCCATCTTGTAGGAGTCAGTGTGTTATATTATCACATCTAAACATTATTGAATCTCTCTGGGATGTTCTGAAGTGCAAAATGCAAAGGCCTTCAGCTATCCTATTTGGATTTACGACTCTGTGTTGCGCTATACACATTCACGACTTGTGGGAAAACATTGGAGCAGTTAAGGTAAAGGGGGGCATGTGTTTAGGTGTTTCCATTATTTCAACCTTTGTTTTATAGATGTAAACATGCATACACAGACATGCACACCGTACCTGAGATTGCTCCTCTGTGACAAGAATGAAGCCATTGTTGTCAATGAGATAACAGTTAATGTCCTGTCAGAAGGGCAAATAAAACATTACTGTATGTTAACAAAACAACCTGACAAAAAATTCAAAAAGCCAGAGTTATGTGACTGTTCTTACCGCGTTATCACAGCTAATGCTACATTTTCCATCCAGAGCTGTACACTGAGCACAAAACAAAGTCATTAAGCTTCACACCTATGCAGGGAGCTCATGTTGTTGTAAAACATGCTGCAGTAGATGATGATGTGTAGCTACCTGTCTGCAAGCAGTCCAGAACTTCCTCTGAAAGAATTCAAGCTTCATCTGGATCCCCACAGCTGAGCACAAGACCAAGCACATGAGATACTGCATCATATCCAAAAGTAAGTCTTAACATGAAGATAATAATGATATGATAAATGGGTTAAAGGTTGTTACCTGCAACAATTGGAGACTTTCTATCATCGAGGAGCTGAATTGCTGTGCTGGCCAAAACCACACTCTTATTTTCTAAAGCTAGAGAGGAAGAGCAGAGAATAAACTTACACTTTCTGCTCACTAGATGGTGCCCTTTACTCAGCAGCCTGATTTGGCAGGCTCAAAAGAAACCGCAGTACCAGTCTATTTCATTACAGTAATGTCCAGTCAGAGCTTTTACTACAGCCAGATGACTCTAAAAATTCTGAAATGGGAGCTGTGATGGGAACATTTCAGGTTATGAGTGGATGCAGTCATCATTTACAGAGGAAAGGTGGTAAATGTCCCGCAGAGTGAAGTTGAATTCTCCATCCTCTGCGAGCAGACAGAGCGTTGGCCACATTAACTGCATAAAAGCTGTAAGGGAGGTGAGCTGTGCTGCACATCCTATCAGCGGAAACCAGTAAAAACCACAATCCATAACAGAAAGAGGGACATAGAGAAAGACTGATTAAGATATTAAAATACTGAATGTCCAAAGCAACCATACGGACTTCCCGAAAAATAATTTATATATTTGCTGCACCCAATAATTAAGATGTTCTCACATAACGTACATGTAAGATGCAGATTATTTAGCAGCAATAGGCAGATAAACTTACTTTCTTTGTGCGGCACAGGGAACCTTTATTTTGAACTGCACTTTATTTTGAACACACTTGAGCTTCTATCTCTATCTCTGGTTCTGTTCTGCATACCTGTGCTGAAGGGTATGGAGTAGAGAAATGTGCCGGGGACCTGCTCTGCAGCTCTCTTGTACCACAGTGGGAAGTGATCAGCATTAAACACACCCTCCTTGTCCTCAGCTGTCAGGAAATCTCTGAGGAAGCACACATAATGAAAGTGAGGCGAAGAGCAAAAGATTAGATTTATCAAGCACAATCACAGCCTCGCCTCGTGCTGTAAGTATAATTAGAGTGATGTTGAGCAGCGGGACTCACTGATTGGAGAGCTGATCGGCAGGTACAAACAGGTTGGTCCTCGACAGGCCGGTGCGTGTACCCAGGAAGGCAATCTCCACTCCTTTGTCTGAGTTCCTGTGGGTATATGCAGAAGCAGTATAACACATCTGTACATTCTTTCTGAGTGCTTTCCCTGAACATTCCTGACTGAAAAGTCTAAACACAATTGTACAATGCCACATGTAATTTGGGCTTTACTTTTGAATTTATGGTGTGGAATATTTATAAATGTATACAGTGTGAGTCAGATCTGCTGCTGATTAAACTGAATGGTGAATAGAGGAAGGTCTTGACGCAGCTGATATGGCTCTCAAAATACCACATTAAATGAGTTCTTCTCAAACTTTTATTATTTTATAGGCTAAATTATTGATGAATTAACAACAAATTTATATTCAAAAGATGAATCTAAGTGGCCAGGTTTGCTCAGTGGGTAGAGCAGGCGCACATAAACATAGAGGTTTATGCCTCGACGCAGAGGTCCAGGGTTCAAATCCAACCTGTGACAATTTCCTGCATGTCTTCCCCCTCTCTCTCACCTAGCTGTCGATTAAAGGCGGAAAAGCCCCAAAAAATAATCTTTAAAACAATAAAAAAGATGAATCTAAAATGATAATAAACTTTAGTTATACTGTAAAGCCTTATATGACACATACACATCAAACGTACATTTGAAGACGGACAACGTCACATTAATATGTATACCAGGACATTATAATAGGATTCAGAGTTTAAAAGGAACAAGTTCAAATTTTTCACAAGCTTGTCTTAAAATAGCACTCACATGTCCACACAGTTTTTGTCACTGTGTTTGTTTTCTCCTGTTCATTCTGTCTGTGAAAAAACACCCCTTCCTAATATCATGTATCACCCAAAGTTCTTTTTGTGTTAGCCTCCGTCCACCAGTACACAGCAAGGAAACTGTGTCTGGGTAAACACACAGAGATAATTTGATACCAAAAAGGCGGTAACTTTTGGAAGACTGATTAAGCCCATCTCTTACACTGAGATTGCTTTAAGAAGGGAACAATAAAGCGACTAACAGTTCTTTCAATGTACATAATGTGTATGTAAGTATCATTAATGGTAAAGAGATATAGTTATAGAGTTTCTGTAAACAAATGTGGGTGCCACTTTCTAAAAAGGCATAAAAAGGGTATGTAACGAATGCCTTTGTTAATGGTTATTAATGCCTTATAAATCAGTTATACGCCATTAATAAGAATCATTTTGGGTTGCCAGCTTGTAAAAACTCTTGTTTTTTTTGTCTACTTAATCATGACAACTTATTATTACCATTTACATAGCAGACTTGATGGATTATTGTAAGAACATTTCATTCATGACTTGCAAACATTTATGATTGCTGATGACTTACAAACATTTACTGATGGCTTATTAGAAAACATTAATGACACCCTTCATTAATGACTTGAAAATGGTACCAAAAATGTTCTTACTCTGACTTGTTGAGGGCCAGGCCAGTCCAGTAGGCCTCCAGTGGAGCAGTGACCACAGCATCAAATAATACCTCTTGGATCAGCTCTCTGTCACCTGCAGAGTGTTGTTCAAAAACCTAAAACATCCATCTCTTTTGTAACAATACATTTTTTTGTGTATTATATTCATTCATATTAGAATTATAATTTGATGAGAGATAAAACAGGATCCATGTAGTGTAGTTTATTCAGGTGTGACTCAGATGTCTCTTACATCTGAGGTGTGGTCTGCGGCCCATCATGAAGAGCTTGATGGCTTGAATCTGGGTCAGGTGACGGTGCTCGTGCTGCTCCTCTGTGTTGCAGTAAGTCCTGTGGTCCAAACAGAGCCACACTGTTACATAACAGGCCTCACTGTGTGATGATCACAGGGGGATAACCTACATAACGCATGAATGCCCACTCCCATAACCCCAGTGTTACCATTCATTTGCCAGGGCGACATCTGGCTGTTCCAGATCACGGAGCCCTGAAAAACACAAGTCAGTAACGCTTCAGCAATGCCAGCCTGGTTAGACTAATACAATAAGCCCTCTCAAACAAGCAAGTCAGAGTGAAATGCATCTCACTGTATTTAGGGAGTAAATGACAGAGTTGGAGTGACATACCGGCTTCAACTGATACATTTCCTCGGAAGAAGTACTTTCCCTGACCTCTGGAGAGAGCCACTCCGACACTGGAGATGCAGACAGTGGAGAAAATCAACATTTAACTGTAACCAAGACATAAACGGACAGAAAGTCGTTTTAGGAATGTAATGAAATTTTTTTTTCTCCACCTGAATGGTGTTCCTTTGATGTCAGTGAAGTAATAGTCATTGTGCATCTTCAGGACACGCCGCTAAAAGAGCAGAAAAGAAGTGCAGATGAGATTTACACCTTGAGTCTCGAGACAATGGAGAGAACAAGCCTTATCTGATAGAGAGACATCTTTATCTGCAGCCTCACCCCTCTATCCACCGTCTTCTTCACCTCCATAGAGAAAGTCCCTGTCCTCCTGTTCACCATAGCGTTGCGTAGCTGAAAGATAAAGCACACAAAGAGGCACATGGAGCAGAGAAGTCGAGGCTGGATCAGTGATCCAGCAGCCTGGATGTGGCTGGCATTTTGCTACAGTAGGATACTGAAAACAGAGTCGTACCTTGATGATTCTTAGGGTTAATTTGAAATAATAGATAATTTACTGTACAAACTAACTAATGGACATGCAGTCCAGTAACAATGTGAAATCAAAGCATTGTGTCAGTTGCAGTCACACAATGTTGCATGTAGTCCAAAGTACATCTATTGTTTCATATTGTCGACTGAATAACGACCTGTCTTTCCATAGAACATTGGTTTTTAGGGGTTTAACACATACAAAATCATCTTTGTCTTCCCATTCCACCTCAGAGAGATCCACGCTGCTGTAGTTGGGCTTCCTCCTCTTCTGACTGCCCTGATACTGCACAAAGAAACACAATATACACAATTTAATGATCAATTAATTTTATTTTGACAAACCACGGCTTATGCATGTCTGCTACTCTAGCTTGACCCATTTGTGAAATCTGCATGTGACACACAATTTTCAAATCTATGAGCGTGATATTAAAGAAATAAATCTATTTAGAAAGGTGTCACTGTAATCTGTCTTTTGTGTTTCAATGTCAACATGAAGACTTGCTGTATGATCTTATTTATCAAGCCTTGTTATGGAGGTTTTGTTGTGTAATTATTTAACAAATCGTCTGTGAAATTAACACCACTGTCAGGTAAATTAAAATCATTAACATGATTGATAGGAAATCCAAGCTTAAACAAGTCTACATCGATGCATTAAACTGTACATGTCAAACTCTGCTAGTGTATGTCGTCTGGTCCACAAGAAACAAGTCAATGATACAACCACAGCACAGTTTTAGCCACAAAGAGACGCTCACAAAAAAACAACAAAGACCACCACACACACACACACACACACACACACACACACACACACACACACACACACACACACACACACACACACACACACACACACACACACAGAGTTGCACAGAGAGGAACAGCACTAACACTGGCACACACAGATCCATTAGCACAGCCATAGCTCCTGAGGAACCAACGGTCCCAGGGCGAGCGGCTGTGGTCTCTGCCAGTGAGTGTTAAGTTACCTCTGGGAAATCTCAGGCCGGCCAGCCCTATGAGTGGCCTTTATCCCTGCATGCATACATCAAAGGAAAAGGTGGGGATTACAGACTATACGAGCCCATTTAGCCTCCTAACTAGATAACACATTTGTCTCTGTGTGCCCTCAATAATGGAGGCTTTCAGTTCATCATTTCCGTTATGTATACAATTGCATGGACAAAACAAAAAGAAAAACATGGTAAAGTCAGGGAATGCTGTGAGACTGTTCTGGTGTAAAAGTAACGTTAAGAAACTGAGTTACCAAAGGCCTGAGGTCTGGATGAGTCAGGACGTAGCCATTGTTTGTGATAGCAAATGCGTACCCATGGATTCCTAACTAGAGACACAACATGAGATACAGAGAAGAAAAAAAAAATGCATATTAATACATATTTTTTATTCAAAGCAAAAGTACACACAGATCACAGCTGATTGTACCATATGTTTAGGGATGAGCTTCATCAGCTCCTGCAGAGGGATGTCTGTTCCTACGACCCCCAACAGAATACCCTGGTTCTTCTGCATGAAGAGATTCAAAACACACATACACAACTTTAGAGGAAATTTGCATGAATAATTACTTAGCAGTGGTGGAAGAAGTACTCAGATCCAAGTACCAATACCACAACGTAAAAATACTCCATACAAGCAAAAGTCCTGAATTCAAAATCCTACTTAAGTGAGTAAAAGTACAGTAGTATTATCAGCAAAACGTAAAGATTTAAAAGTAAAAGTTCTCGTTACATAAAAAAATGCCCCCATCACTGATGTTATTGTATATGACATTATTAGAAAATACTAATTCATCAATCTGTAAGCAGCATTTTACTGTTGCAACTGATCAAGGAGTAGCTAGTTTTAACCACTTCATATACTGTAAGGTAGTTTAGTCAAAAAGTTCAAAGTAAAACGTTTTAGTAAATCAAATTTATAATCATTTTCTAGACTTTTCTCCATACTCTACGTTTTGTGAAATATTTAATAATTGTACCTCTTTGGGCCTTGGAGAGTTATTTAAATGAAACCAAATGAGAAGTTTAGAGGGGAAATGTCTCTTTGTTGGAACTGCTAACAACTAAAAGACATCTGAAATGTGACAATAAGCCCCACCAAGATTTATTTGTAAAGGGTCACAGCCAAAAGGGTTGGGAGCCATTCATTTATTCTTTAACAATGTATTTAATTTAATAATCTTATATCTTTTTTTGTAAAATCTTAATCTGAAAACTAAGAAGTAACTTTAGATGTAAATATGCATATATTATATAAACGTAGGAGTAAAAAGTACAACATGAAATGTAATGAAGTAGAAAGTAGCAAAAAATGTAAATACTCAAGTAAAGTATGTCAAAATTGTACTTAAATACAGTACTTGAGAAAATGTACTTATTTCTACCGTCATGTGAGTCAATGACTCGCTCACTTACCGTTTCATTCTTTGTGCTGAAGACAGGCATGGCTACTGTAGTCATCAGACTTGGGCCTGCTTTGTTTTTCAACTGAAAAAAAAAAAGAATTTCTGTTTGTTGAATGCTGCTATTTGAGCTGAGCAGCTGTTCTCTCATCAGGTTGGTAAGCATTAGTCAAAAGCAAAAATTGCATAGAGAAAGACACATTTAAACTGTATTATTATACCTACAGAACAAAGATGATATATTTTGACCTTTTGCTACTGCAGCAACTACTACAGAAGAAATTATATTAATGATGTTAAAACAATAATTGCATTCATAAACAAAACGTCGTATAGACTCAATCATATAAGAATGTAAAATTTAAAAGAAAAAGAACAGCTGCCATGGAAATGTTAATCAATGTTACTGGGTGAAAAAGCACTTGACTTCTGACAACTTTTTTTCACATAGTATAGTAGCTAATTAGCAGTGAAGAGGCAGCCTAATTGACATGAAATTCAATTTAAAATGTCCAAATATTAAAGAGAGAGCATGGGTTATTCAGCAGGGAATAACAGCTTCAGGACTTGACAATAATGAAGCCAAATGTGGCTACAAATTCAGTAGTAGGGAACACAAACAACAGACAGAATCTGTTCCGCATCCACATGAATTCCTGCAGAATCATACAGGATCCTGGTCGCAGCCTTTCAGTTGTCAAACAAGAACTGAGTGAGTCTCACGTGGGGTCAGTTCAGTAGGATGAAGGCTGACATTATTAAGCACATGAGCGCTGTTAAAGTAGGTCTGCTATTCCCTCACCTCGTGAGTCGACACAGCTGAGTGTGCCTATGTCCCTGTTTTTGTGTGTGTGTGTGCGCGTGCGTAGTTGATGTTCATTTGTGTATGTGCATGCATATGAAGCAAACAAGCCGTGAACTGCAGTGTGTACTATCTAGCTTGACAAAATGAAGAATGGTGGGTCCTTCAATTCATCACACAATTGAAGTAGAAACTGGACTGCTGCAGTCCCCACACACACACACACACACACACACACACACACACACAGGTCAGGTAAAGCCACAGACACCTAACCACATTCCCCCCCACCCCTCTCCCTTTCTTGGTCTCCCCTCCAATGTCAGTTTTATTATGGGCTTTAGGAGATAAAATGCAATGATCCACAGAATGATGAATGGTGTGTCTGAGGCTGAGATACAAGAGCACACACTCCAGAGGACAATCTCCCAACCCTTCTGTGTGAGTGTGTGTGTGTGTGTGTGTGTGTGTGTGTGTCTGTGTGTGTGTCTGTGTCTATGTTTTAGTGTATGCATGCTCATTGTCTCCATACTGGAGAGAAGTACAATAAATGCTCCTCTACTGCTCCTGCCCCTCAGAGAGCCTCTCCTCACTTTAAACTTCATAAGAAAATTAAAAAAAGCATAATGTTGAAAAGTAGGGGCAATAAGCAGCTATTTAACCTCTCAGGTCACTTCTTTATACAACATGACTCAAATTTGAGTCCCAGTGGAAACCTTTCATAACCTGCCCGCGATCTCCTTTCTGATGCTAGTTCAGAACTACTTCCTACAGCATCTGTTCAATTCTTTTATGATAAGACAACACATTTTTTTTATTAACATGATTCTACCTGCGAGCACGCAAACATCACATGTAGATATTTACCTTATGAGCCTGGGAAAGCTGAAATGAAAGAAAAGACGCATAAAGATTGAATTGTTCAGTGGATTAAAGCCTTCACATTGTGCATTGACTTTGTGGACGCAGATGTACGACAGAGGGGGGGAGACCAATGCAGATTAATGAACCTCATAATGAGGAATCATTCCAGCAGCATGAAGAGTAATGATGAGAAAGCAGACCCACACGTGTGCATGCTTACTGTACGGCACAGTAATGGACAAAATAACGTGGATCCTGCAACTATAAGAAACCACAGCCCCTAAAATGGAATCAAAGCATTTTGCTGCACTGTACACACACGCATGCAGTCTCACTCATATACTCACTCATATACAAATGTAAATTGGGAATGAGAACTAATAACTTGAAGTAAAGCGCTTTAACACACTCACAGCACTGTCCACGTAAGCTTCAGTCCACACTGTGTCGTGCTCGTGGTCAATAACCTTCGGGCGGCTCATGACGTGAAGATACCTCATCACGTTCTCCTGAACATCTGCTAAGGTGGAGATCTGACTGAAATATCCTGCAATTAAACACATATTTTCCTAAAATGAGGAACAGCATACATAATGTGTAGTCCTACATGTATTCTGACTATTTAAGACAACACATAAACATATTTAAAACTGATATCCAGTGGTAAAAAAAGTATATGATCAGCAATGTTTAGTCCTGCATCTGAAACTTAAACAAAAGTACTATCAGCAAAGGTAATCCTATCTAGGATTTTAGAACTACAGAAGTCATGTGTCCAAGTTTCCCCAAAGCACTTACCCCTTAACAACATTTTGTAATTTGCTGCTAATTTCCCTGACATTACAGTTTACACTCACACGGGAGTCACTTGACTTGTGTCAGCTCCTGCTGTTGCTGACAATGCTTCATATTGGACATGTAAGGTTATTCCACATTGGGGGTCTGTATGGGGAAGGATTTTTGGGGCTTTCCTTTTTTCTGTTTTCCTGCCTGTGACTTTCCCTTCCAGAGGGCACTCATCCAGAGCGTTGACACGTGGGAGCCATCAGCAGTGAGCAGCCAAGGGGGAGACACTCTGACAGGAAGAGGGATTAGAGCGGATTGACCTCTGAACCCCCCCAAGTGCCACTTCATTGCCTCTTGGCAGAAAGAGTCTGAGCCAGCACATACACACATGCATGCACACACACACACACACACACACACACACACACACACACACACACACACATAACATACGCATACACGGCCAAACCACACAGAGACCCTCACATCCTCAACCATCATCACATTGCTCCACAGGAGCACCACATCAGCCTATACTCGACACTCGCTGTCTTGAGAAGTGCTTGTCAAAAAGTCCCAAACCTTTGTTGGCACAAGCCATCCATTTGAGGTTATCAGCAAATGCAGACTCTCGTCCAATCAGGTACGGGAATATTCGCACCTGTGCAGAGGACACATAGATGTCGACAGTTTCAAAGATGGAAGGATTGAAAAAACATGCAAAGTGATGTGTCTCCTTAGGACTTTATCTTCCTGTCCTGATTCTATCAGGCTTTGGCGCAAGAAGTATAGCTGCATGTTTTTACATCCTCATGCGAAAGCACTGAGCATTAAGCTGCTTTTCCAGCTCTTTTTTTTCATTATTTACCTTTTTCAGTCCATCTTTGTCAGTTTTTTAACAGTAAGTTATGGCTTTTTTTTAGTTTCTCTGCAGTTCATTTTTTTTCTTTTGTTGGGGGTTTGGCATGAGGGCATGTTCCACTGTCCTTTTAAAGAACGCTGTGTGACACTTTGCCAAACCTGCACGGCTCATTGGCTCCAGATGCTTTGCTAAGCATGAAGCATATAGAAAACAGTGAATGGCTGCCATATAGCGGCCCTGAGGGTGTATGAGGGGGGATGGGGTCTCCTGCCAAATATCCTGCCAAACACTGCCAACACACATATGCTTGATAGGACTGAACAACTGCCCCTGAGCTGTTGTTTTATCGCTTTGTGAGTGGCACAGCAGTCCATTCCATTTCAATTGCATTTTAGTCTTACAATGGAAGGCTAACAAAAGATTTTTCCTGAGTCCAGGAAGAAAAGTGGGGAGAGCACAGCAGTGAGGGGACGAAGACCAGAGCCTTTGAGACTCAGCTGCTTGCACTGTACACACTCTACCCTTGAAAGCAGTTTATTCCCCATGTATTATTCTATGTGGGGGGAAATATTGCTCTGTAATGCGTCAACATGTTGAAAATCATCATATTGACATGGTTTGTAAATTACAGAGTTATGAGTGGTGATGAAATAAGAAACCAATTCCTCATAACGTCAAGACAGGAGCTCCAGCTGGCATAAAGTATTCACATGTACATCTATCCCAACTGGAACAAAAGTGCAGAGCAAGCAGAATGTTTTTAAAAAAAGACATGGTTAACATTGAACATTAGGCACTGTGAGGAACAGCGGAGAAAGGGAAAGAAAGAAAGAGAGGGACTCACCTTTCTTTCTGGCCAATTGTACTTCTCAAAAACGTCGTCATACATCTCAGTCGCCCCGTCAGTCACAAGCATTATGGCCTGGCTGCACAGACTGCCATGTCCAGTCTGATTAAACTGCAGAAAGAGAGAAAACACATGAAGATATAAATTCACAACACACATAATATACAGTATGGGTTGATATTTAAACATTAAACAAACAGAGCTGTCTGTTTCCACTGTATATGATGATGATGATGATGATGATGATGATGATGATAATGATGATGATGATGATGATGATGATGATGATGATGATGGTGATGATGATGATGATGATGATGATGATGATGATGATGATGATGATGTCTGATATGGCAGCTGTGCAGCCATCAGTCAATAAAATACAGATAATGTCTTGGTAAATAAACCTGAGTGCTTTAAACTTTATTCTGATACCAGAAGATGCATCGCAGTAATTAAGTGGTTCATTGACTTGTAACGTAGACAAAGAGGAGGATGTAGTGACACGATCACACAGGATGAAAACTGCTGAGGACCGCTACTCTCAAATCACATAGGCCGAGCATCAGGAGGCCTCTCTTGAGAAAATCAGATGACAACCATATTGTTGAGGGTCTTAAAATTTCGTATTGGCTGGGCACTTGTATATGCATGACACAATAAACAAATGTCCAATATTATAACATATTTGATTGTAATCTATAATTTCCATGTTCAATTATATAAATATAAATAAATAACTCTAAAGTAAGATAATCAGCCACAATATTTTGATATAATGAAAAATTTTGACTTGTCACGGTAGTGAAAGCACAGCTGTTATTAATGACATTAACGATGGCTCTGTTCCATTACGTGTCCCAGTAATGTGACAGTTAGCCAGCATGCACAGTACCAGGATCCTAAAAACTGAAGCAGCTAAATGGAATTCAAGCATCATTAGTTTAATTATTTACACCTGTGCTTTAAAGGTCCAATGTGTGGAAATTTCTCCCATCTAGCGTTGAGATCATATATCGCAATCAACTCTCTCGCGCCACGCAGTTCAAAGTACGTACGGTAGCCTTCGTGCTTTTTTATGATAATGCTGGTCTCTTGCTCTTTTCAATATCCTTTTTCTTTTTCTCGGGGCGAAGAAGAAAACTCCTGTTCCTGAAATTTGGATTTTGAATACGTGTGATCCTCCATGTTTCCTTCTTCAAACTTGCCGGGGCCAGGAAGCCACGATACCCATTAGCAGCACCTGTGAGTTTATCATGTGACAGCGAAAACGTGAAAGGCGGAGCAGTATATCCTGTATGTCCCTTACATGTACCCATTACAAGTTTGTGAACGGGCAACACAGATTTTGATAATGAAAAACTAAAAACGTTACACACTGGACCTTTAAGATGTCAAAATGGCTTCTGTGCAAGAGGCAGTCCAGTGTGTGACATCCCTCTTGCCGTGAGTGGGCTCTCTTCATCAAGCTCAAGAGGCAACTGGCTGACAATGGAGGGTCGCAGCTCATCTAGCTTCCCTGGGCTACAGTATATGTGATTAACCTCCTCCTTTTCTTTCTCCCATCAGCTGGTGTCCACCCTGCGTTTCTTTTCCTTTTTTCAACACCTCCAAAATGCATTGAATGCATAAAATGACATTTCTTTCAGTACTGAAAGTAAATAGGAATTAGTAAATCTAAATGTTAATGATAAAAGACATAATCAATAACAGGAATCATGAAGTAGTTGATGCTGATACAATCTAATCAACCCCAAGTCCTAGTTGTTTGAGAGATACATCAATTATCTTGTTCTATAACAATCCAACAAGGGGATGTTGGGGATATTTTATTACACATTTTGTGATTCTCTCATATCAGCCGCATTTGTGAGAGGGTGAGACGTTGCTTTTTTGTATCTCAACACTGCTCTTATGAAAATGGTGCAGTGCTCTTCAAGTGAAGCAAGTTTCTTTTTGATTTGGTCTACGATAGGCTGTATTCTGATTTAATTCACTGGGCAGTGGTGTAACAATGCATTTCAGTAGTAGGCTACTGGCTACCTGATTACCATATTCATTGCAGGGCTTTAATTAATCTGACAAATGCAGAGGTAAAAGCTGCAGTCCCTCAGCTTCAGCGATGCAGCCAAAGCTCGCCTGAATACAGGGAGATAAAAGGAGTGCGGCGTGGCTCCTGGCCTTATCTGCTTTGTGTTCCAATCAGCCACATTATTAATCATCGACATTAATTAGAGCCATTAATCATGATTCAGAATAGATGTGTCTGTGTTTGGAGGGCGGAACAGGGATAGCGCTGGAGTGTTTCGACAGGCGACACACCTCCCAAACGCTTAAATATATATGAATGGAGTGTGCTACTTTTTATGATTAGCTGAGAACATGAGGTTGTACTCGAACACTTCCTGTCACTGAAAATAAATGTGGCTTGTAAAATAAAAAAAATCCTAATGTTCTGATCAAGTAGAGCCCTTCAGTTAAATGAAAATGAAGTGCGTTTGTGATATCTGTGCACAAATACTTTATTGTTCCATCAAAGGAATCAATAAATAAATGGATCATTTTGTGATAACTCATGAATACTTAACAGCATTGTCACATAATCAGTAAACAGTAAAAAAGAATTTAATTGGTCTGCTTTGTGATACATCATTTCAGTGGAATATAGACTGGGAAGATTTGTGTTTTCACAGCATCCCTATTAAACTGACAGTCACAGATACAGAGAGGTTTACTGTACTGGAACTTACATCACTCAGGATTGTGAACGCTTCGGCCAGAGCGTCACCCAGCAGCCCAATCCCTTTGGCAAACAGCTTGTCCAGATGTTCGCGGAAATGCTAACAGATAACGATAAAAGTGGAAAAGAAAGGTTTTAAACATTAATCACAGGAATTAACCTGATCCGATATACTGTATTCATTACATGTCAGTTTGATTGCGACTCACGTCTTTATTGGTTCTGTCGGCTCGGATCAGCGTGCCATTCAAACAAGGCTCCACATAGTGGATCTCCTGATTATACTGTGGAAATGCAAATTACAGATTAGTATTTTTCATGGAAGAATGAGCTCCAGTTATCTGAAATACTTCAGTAAAAACTATTTTCTTAAGATAATAGACAGGAATAGACACAGATATAGGACATAAACTGTATATGGCTAAACTAAAACTTACTGCAATGATGTTGAAGAAGTCGTCCTCTCCAAGTGTATCTAAAATGGAGGAGACAGTCTGCCTGGCGATGGTCAGCCTCAGTCCTTTCATGCTTCCACTAACATCGACTAAGATAACGACATCTTTCGGAGATGTTGCTGCCTGAATGTACCTGAAATATGAAAATATGTTAAATTACACATTTTGATACCTTGTTGCAAAATAAGAAGAAAAAACAAAACAATAGCAATAAATTTAGTCTAGTATGTAGTATACTCGCTTTGCCAGACCTTCCTCCACATGCTGCGGAGGAGGGTGTGGCTAGGCCACACAGCATTCTGGGATGGTAGGAAAACGTGCTCTGGTTTATTGGCATTTCTTTAAACCAATCACAATCGTCATGGGCGGCGCTAAGCTCCGCACGGAGCCACGGTGTCGCTGCAAAATAGCCTCTGGGAGGAACTTGTTTTGGTGGAACATATGTATGTTCAAAAGTTGTTTTAGTCGTGCAAGAGAAAACTCCGATTGGACAGAGAGTTTAGCTACAGTAGCTGCCTGGATTTACCTTGCAGAGATCTAACCATACTCCTCATAAATCGACCGGAGTTTAAAATTCCAACACAAAGAAGCGGAAGGAAACGGACATCGGATGAAAAGACATGCATCTGGCGGAATTTCCTGCGGGACCGGAGCAATCCCGGAAGTGGAATGTCGTGGATATAGACTAAGTATGTAGAGGCTTACCACTTCCTGTTTCTACAGTCAAAGCCAATGACACCATGTTCATCTGGATGCCACTTTACTCCTGTGAAATAGAAGGAATAGGAAGTCAATTAAAGTGCTCATATTATAATTTTCAGGTTCATAATTGTATTTAGAGGTTGTACCTGAATAGGTTTACATGGTTTAATTTTCAAAACACACCATATTTTTTGTACTGCACATTCAGTCAGAAGCAGAGTATGAGTGCGTGCCACGCTAGCAGCTAGGCGAGCATTATAACGTGTGTTACAAAGTGACGCACGTTCATCACGGAAGTAAAGACTGGACTACAATAGAGCTGTTTGGAGCAGTTTGTGAACAGTGTTTTCTGTTGGAGATGGTAAGTCCCTTTGGCGTGGACTTTGGGCTTTTTCACTCTGTAAACCTATTACATGCACAAAAAAGATATATAACACAATAAAGGAAAGGGAAAAGCCAACAAGCATAATATGAGCACTTTAAGAGAAAATATATTATTAGGATATATATGTCAATTCGCTGCACCATGTTGTTACACTGTACAGTGTCGGCTGTGCTGTTGTATGTACGAAGCTTACTGTAGGCATTAAAATTACCACAAAAAATGAACACATTCACAGGGAGGTTACTAACAATGCTTTATGTTTAAAAGGCTTTGGCTTGCAAATTGGTGACCATTAATTTTGTTTTGGATGTATTGAACAAGAACCCTAGTCAGTGTTGGAAGAAGTAATAAGATCCTTCACTTAAGTAAAAGTAACAATACCACACTATAAAAATACAAGTATGTATGTCTTTTTCCCAAAGTATCAAAAGTAAATGTTTCAGTAGTATCAACGTATGCATCCGTTTTCTCAATCCCCCTTTTTACTATGTAAGTGTACTACATGGAGATGACATTTTCTGCAAAAGTTAGAAATGTTTGATAACTTCACCTTTCTGTATACCTGTTTTTTATCGCTTGTCTTTTCACTGGTTTGAAGTGGGCAGGTCTCAGATGAAAACAGGCGGTTCACATACTTCTGAGCACCAATCAGGATTTAACAACATTGGAATCAATATCTGATGACAGTTGGTGGGTTGTTTGCTCACGTTGCCAGCACTGTTAATCAAATCTGATAAAACCGCACCCACACAGTCCTGATGAAGCGGATGTTAAATTCTTAAAACTGTAGTGCGTAGGTTCTGTATTCCCCATGAGGAATTCTAAGTAAGAAGAAGACAACAACACTGTTGCCGCATCCACATGATACAAGCCATCCGTGATCACGCACGCGGCCCCACCCCTCTTCCACCCCTCCTCCACCCCTCCTCCACGCAGTTGCTAATATGCAAGGAGGACACAGAGGATTAAAAAAACATGATGGACATGATGGTAATTATCTTCGCTCGAGCTTCTGCGCGGGAAAGTCACCGGACGACACAATCTTCTGAACATAGCCATACTGAGAAAAATACAGAGAGAGTTGTGTGGAGCTGATAGTCTTAATTAGCTTTGTAGCAACTCATTTGGCAATGGCTTGAATGTAACGGACGTTCATTAATATCAAAAAGTTACGCACTAAAGCTTTAATAAATATTAACAGAATATTTTTTCAAAGTGCTTATTTAGTCATGCATATTAATGATTTAGGGAAATACTTTTTTTAACATGTAGGTGGTACCTTGATGTTGGAGTTGATCAAGGCTGAGCTAATTTGAACTGCTTTTAAATCTATCAAAATGCATCATATTTTATAAACTGATGTTTGGATGTAAAATCTTATAATGAAAGGTAACTGTGAAAAGTGCAATATTCAATATTGCAATATAAAGCAGCATAAAATAGAAGTACTCCAGTAAAGTATGTGTACCTCAAAGTGGTACTAGTACTTGAGGAACACTGCCTACAGTATAACCTACATACTGGGGGCTATATCTTTATTAATGTTTTCACTCTTTGGATATTGCATAGAGTATGACCAAAACAAGAAGCCAAGAAGAGTTCAGTGAAGTTTGATTTTCAAATAACATGTTAATGATGAATACATTAGTAAAAGGGTGTCACAAAACACTGGTGAAAGAAATCTCTTTTTTTATGAATTTCTCCTGATACATTAAACATACAGAGTCCATATCTGTATTAGAATATCATCAGCTGTAGCTCATCTCTGTAGCTTCACTCCAGCACTGCAGTGAGCCAACCGCCTGTTTCATATCATTGTAACAGTCTGATAAGTTCGTTTGGATCCAGCAGACGCGCTCAGTACGACTGTAGACCTACACCACCAAATTCTGATTAATTACAGCCTGTATATATGCATCCTCTCTGATGGTCTGTAAAATTACAACATTAGCCAAATTACCCTTTTAGTAATTCTAAATCATTTGTTCTGATCTGTTTTTTTTTTTTTCTTTTTTCGTGCGCCGATGGCTGATGGCTCCCTTGAGAAAAGCCTTTCTTTTCGACACACACACACACACACACAGACTGACAGAGTGACAGCACTCACCAGGGTACTGCCTGAAGAAACCCTTGGCGCTCCCAAAGTACTGCCAGATTAGTGTTGGGTCTCTTTCAAAATTATCTACAAATACTTTATTCAGAGCCTCGGACCAGTACACTCCGTTCACTATGTCAGGATCTGAGGAGGGAGAGAAACAAGTAAATTAAATGGTGATAATAGTAATCATCCTGGTCACCATTACAGAGTGCACGGTTGACCTTTGTCCCTTATTGACTCCCCTGAAGGAGTTACAATGCCTGTGACTAAATCATCCCCTCCCCTCCTCCTGCTGGACAAGCCTGCCTTTGTGCTTTGAACAGAGTTATGGGGAGTCCATTATAACCAAACAAAAGCAGCCCTGGCAATACACAGGGAGAGGTGACACACTCCGTTAAAAAACAAGAAGCAACTGAAAAGCTAGCGTATACATCTTTCCCACACCCCCTCTCGGCAATCTTTCCAGTCTATTTGAGAGGTCTGCAGTTGCTTTCCCTTTATGTCTGGACTGTTATTGATCCCTTAACTCCACTTCTCCCAGCCTGTGACACTGATACAGCTTCAGCTACCATTTCTCATTTTCACCACTTACTTTCCTCCCTTCTCTTCTCCTCCCCATTAATCAGCTCACAGTAGGTAAATAACACACATAATCCTTGTGTGCAGGCTGAGCTCTCACCTTTGTTGTACATGTTGGTGGGCACCTGCACCACACTGAGGCTCAGGTTGACTGATAGGTTATTGAAATGGTCGTTGGGCTCCAGGAGGAACTCTCCTCCCAGCTCTACGTTATTGCCCTCCTCGTCCACTTCATTAATCAGCACGGCGTTGAAGTACTCATACTGAGAAAAAGAGTGAATACCCAAATGTTTAAAAGCAGTGGTGATATTAATACTTAAAGTATAGGTTCACATTTTTACAAATCTATCTTACAAAACAATACTCACATTCCCATATGTATTTTAAAATCTGTCAGTCCTGGCCATCAAGAGATCTCTTCCTAATGGGATTTCAATGTATGTGATTGGGGAGAAAATCCACAGTCCTCGGTCTGTGCAGAAAGTGCATTCTAAAGTTTACTCGAAGACAAAATCTGAGCAGGCTGAATTGAGTATCTTCCAAAGTTAAAGTCTTATTAGTATAAATTCTCTCCCCTGACAGTGTTGCGGCGGCGGATGGATAATACCACAAAGATGGAATCTGGGACT
Source organism: Sander lucioperca (assembly GCF_008315115.2). NCBI lineage: Eukaryota > Metazoa > Chordata > Actinopteri > Perciformes > Percidae > Sander > Sander lucioperca. The sequence continues at coordinate 3,389,573 of NC_050178.1, forward strand.
GATTTTGTCCCCCATCTCTTCATGGCCAGTATAGACGGCAAGAACAATTACAACAACCAAAAACTGTTTCAGCGTGCATATAGGAATTTAAGTATTTTTCACAGATTATTAATCAAATGCACAATAACATGCGCTTGTTTCTACATCTGTCCTCCTAGCATTATAAGCTGATAATAAGGTCACAGAGAAGTAAAAAAGACAACCAGAAATCATGGTGTAAATGGTTAAAAAATACATGCTGGCTTCTCACAATGTGGAAATATTGTAATTAATTAATTAATTAATTATGTTTTTTACATTGCATTGATTTGGAAGAGGCTTTTATTCTAAATTATTTCTGCCACATGCACACACTATTTGGGAGCAATTTGGGTTCAATGTCTTGCAAGGACGCTTGGACACACAGACTAGAGAAAGCGGGGATAAATTAATCTGCTGTACCACCAAAGCTACTGAAACTCATAATTAATACACATTCTTTTAATTAAACATAATAACAAGTGAGTGTGTGCAGATTTTTTGTTTTTTTTAGATTTCTGTTTAGTTTCTTCAGTTCAGTTCGGCTCAGTTTTTCAATGTTCTTAGTGTATCAAAATGTGCAACCAAATGTCACTCGTCACTGAGGTCTAAGAAGGCCCTGGACGTGCAAAGAGGACTTCATGACTGCCAGTGAAAGGTCTGTCCTCCCTTAAGTGAAACCCAACAGTTTGTCTGTCCTGTCCTTCACCAAGAAGAAAGACTATCCTGTCTGAGCGGCCTCTCTGTGGCCTGTGGTCCTTATTGGCTGCACTAAGAGAGAGAGAGAGAGAGAGAGAGAGAGAGAGAGAGAGAGAGAGAGAGAGAGAGAGAGAGAGAGAGAGAGAGGGGGGGGGGGGGGGAGAGGGGGGAGAGAGATGGGTGATGGACTCTACAGCATCACACTCGAGGGAGGCCGCGCGGGCATCACCATCAAGCAGTCCCTGACAGCTCATACCACGCCTGAGCAGCTCTCTGACGACCTGCGGCAGGGCTGGGGTGGTGATGGGGGGTGTTGCTGCAGAGGGGGAGCAGCAGGGGAGAGAAACCTGCACCCTCAGCAGAACTTATAGTGCTGTAGAGAGGCACGTTAACCACCAGGGTTATTACTGTAGAGCAGACCATGGGACACTGCAGCTCTCTGAGATGCCCCGCTGACTCTACACCACTGCAGTTAGCTGTAGGCCCTGCCGCAGAGATCTGCCCTCCATTATGGGCTGCTGGGACTTACTGTGTACCCACACTCCAATATCTGGAGATGGTGGGTCCCAATAAGCACTGAAGGTTTAACAGTCCCTGACTCGTACTGCCGTTGTTATAACTAACAGCTTCATAGAGTCAAAACTAATTTGCTCAGAAACTTCCCTGATGTTACAGATGACATTGTTCAAGTAGACGTGTTGTTTAAGATAAGTTACAGTAATGTGTGATCAATACAATACATTCAGCATATGAGCCAAATACACTGTACGCTTTACTATATGAATCAATTACAGTGTTATTCTATAGCATCATTTTGTAACAGTGTTTTTGGGCCAAACCGTTTTTTTTTATGATCCTTAGAAACTACCATAACAGCCACCAAAATCATGTGGATGATGCATTTTTTTAAATCCATCTCTCCCTTTCATTTTAATTTGATCACGTAAAAAAATATGAAATACACAATAAACAAGGATTCTTAAATTAAACAATATGTTTTACTTTTTACATATGCTTCAAATATTTCAGGGGCAATCACAAAAGCAGAATTTCGGCCTTTAACTCAACAAGGTTTTGGCAGTCAGATTAAAGAAACCTTTAAAGCACACAAAGAGCATTTAATGAAAACTGTTGAAGTTGTTTAACTGTTTAATTATTTTTGAAATGTTCCTGATTTTCAAAAATCGATTAGAGGCTTTTTTCATAGGCCAACATAAATGTTTAAAGTTGAAAGCAAAAGCTCTGTTAGCAAACATTAAACCAAAGACACTTTACAGTATAATACAATTTCTGAGAGCCAAGTTTCTGTTGCTCCGTCAGACCTGATCTGCACACCCTTGAACCGCGGACTACGCTCGGGTCAATGCAAAACACCCGACTGCCCTGACACAAAGAAGCTGAGATAAGAGCAGGCGGCTTATCTCATTGTGGTCAGTGAAATGGTGCGTGAAAAATGTGCAGTGTCAGGGGAGGCGAGGTTGACTAAATGATGCCACAAGGAGTAATATCATGACATCACATCATTATCGCAGGTGGATATTGAATTTTCCTTATTATTTTTTTATGGCCTTTAAGATGAAATCTCTGTGATAGGCCTGTGCTGTATGTCAATTGCCTGAATATAAAGCATTCAAATAGCTTGGACTTATCAAAAGTATACAAAATTTTGTTTTCATTTAATTTATAAAAGCACATAAATGCTTAATAGAGATAGATATTTGTCTACGGCAAGCTATAAATAAAACCAATAAAACTATCATAAAATCATGTCAAGTTTACAAAAATATTATTTAAATATTTCAGCAAAAATAATATAAAGAATTTAATTAATACCTGGGGTTCTATGTATTTGTGGAGTCCATATTGTTTAATTTAAGGATTACTAGTTTGAGAGTAAGAGATACCAAACTGTCTATGGAGAAAATGGAAACCTTGTCTTCTTACAGAAATAATAGCCCAAATATAATAATTTAATCAAAAATATCAAATGAAACGAGTCCCATACATACAGTAGGCTACATCCCTCAGTAAAATGTGTTACAAACAATCGGTTTTAGAGGGCCAAAGCCATATTAAAGTCTATAGGCAAAATATTTTCAAGGATAATGGTGAAAACAAATATATATTTTTTCCCTTTACTATTAGAATAGCAGTCGTAATTTTTATTGAAAATGTTTAAAAGTAGGCTACAATCTGTCTTGTTCGGTCTGTGTGAACAACAGAGAAAGGGGCAGGGAACAAGGCGACTGAAATGTATTCCTATGATGTAAATGCTACTATTAACTGTGAAGTGCTGTCGTTATTTCAGTGGTTTGTTGCTCGAGTGGGTTTCCAATCTAGAGCCACGAAAGTGAAACAATGCGCCGCGCAAAAGAGTTTCATTTATCTTTGTCCACACACATGGAGAGAGAGAGAGAGAGAGAGAGAGAGAGAGAGAGAGAGAGAGAGAGAGAGAGAGAGAGAGAGAGAGAGAGAACTAACAAACGACAGAAATACTGCATTCCCTCTGCAGACACCGAGGAAGCTCAGTGCGACCTGGAAATCCGCAGTGAGAGCCGCTAAATAATGTCCTGAACAGAGTCTGAGCATATGAGCATAAAATACGATTTAAACTAGAAACAATGCAGGCCGAGTCTCTCTCCCATTTTTCTCTCTGCTTTAGCCACAGACTGAGTCCAGTATCTCCTGAGACATGTTTCTACTAATAAATAAAATACACAACACAGCCTTTAATTCTGCACGCAACATCAGGACACTGGATCTCTAATAGCCTACTGTATTACAGTTATTCGGTTACTGTAGTCTATACTGAACCTAAAGGCGCTGCAGCAGGCCTACAGACAGCCTTTGAGCTACGATTACACTTTCACAATCAGTGTGAGTTATGACAGCATGGCGCTGCAGCCTTCAATATGTGCGGCATTGCTTATCAAAGAAGCATTATGTATCAAACCGCTGACAGGACATCAGTGCGAAGGACGATGCCAACGTAATTAAAGACTTTTAGGGCCTATTACCCTTCTCTCACCTTGCAGCCGCTCCTCCCCAGCTCAACTAAAAATGATTAATTCTGGTCTAACACAATGACACACCACATTTTTAATAATTACGTTCCTCTTTTCTATTCTTTTCTTTTCTTTGGTCCGGGACAAACCTCACCTGCAGGTCGGGATTATCCTCATGCTGATGGTGCGCTTCTTCTGCTGCCTCCACCAGCCGCTGAGAGGAGAAAAAAGCATTGGTTAATAAGAATAGAGCTACATACAATGTAGCCTAATATGTTAAACGACCAAATTCCTATACAAAACATGTATATTTACATTAGGAAATATACACTATTCTTTGAGATTTCCCCAAAGCCTTCTAAGTCATTCCCAGAAGTTTTTCTACACTCTGCTGCTCTCTGTATTTCTCAAACTTGCTGTTTGCACATTACTCTGCCACTCTTATTTTCAAACCTCAACACATGTCATTCCATTGAAGAGCAACATGACCGAGGGCCATTGCCAGGCTTTAGATTAATGTTTAGATAAAATCCATATCCAGCTTTTGTTTTAAATTGTAATAATAAAATATGATGACAGAACTGTTAGTCTCTCCCTCATTTGCAATCCTTGAGGTATTTTGGACAACAATATGCATAAAATGTAGGGCACTAACTGTGGAGTGCAGCTGTGAAATGATTGATGGAGGCAGGTAGAAGCAGGTTCTCATGCCGTGTATAGCAGCGATAGCTTCTGTAATAATTTGATTCTGGAAAATGTGCTTGGCTCTGTGTTTCCGGGGGAAACGCCACCTAAACGTCACGGTCACTCTCGCCTTCGGAGCCAAGCAGGTAATTAACATCCGTCACATGTGTCAAAATAACTGCCATATAAACACAACTGGGGCGGTGGTGACCAAATTCAGTTGACCTCATGGTGAGATCTCATGTCGTCAGCAGTTGGCTAATAAAAACCATCATGAAATAAATATTATGTTTTCTGATTTAGCCTAGGCTACTCTTGGTAGCCTAAATAATTCCCCTTCTTGTGAAATGTACCTGCAGGAGCCAGACACCCGACCTCCGCCGCTTTATTGAGGTCACTGCATCATTTTCAAACTCTGATTTCAATTTGAAGAAAAGCGACGACGTCATCCGATTATGATTTATCACACGTGCTGGTTATTACAACGTCCACATTTCTGCCTTGTATTCTTTAAAAAAAAAAAAACAACACCATAATATTGATGCATCTCAGGGAACCAAATTATGTTAAATTAAATTAAGCGCTTTGCTATTCGTGTAATTTATAGGCTGAACTGTCATAAATTGTCGCACACATGGGATCAGGCGGGGGGAGATAAACGTTATCAATACCCAGCAGTCCCTGCGAGGAGCAGCATTAAAATGGTTACAAGCTCCTCTGCGCTGAGGTCGCAGACAGGCTGCTGCTGTGAGGCTGACAACAGCTCAGGCCATATTCGAGACGGACCTGTTACATTTACATTTGATTTGTATTTGGTAGATTTGGTTTTTGAACAGTAGCCTAGTCTGCTTTTCCAAGTGACTAATCTGCTCAATTTAGGGACTGTAAAAAAAATTAGGCCTATTGTGGTGGGGAGGTGGGCGAAGAAACCAAGACCCTCTCCCCATATTTAGTCATATTTTCTAAGAAACATTGCCCACACACACACACACACACACACACACACACACAGTGTTCTTCTATTTAAACCTTAATATGTTAACAAAAGCAATAACTTTACTCTAATAATTTTTCATTAAAAGTAGAGTTATTAATTGCAAAGCAGAATATTCCAGAAACATAAAAGGCTTTTTATAAAGATATTTAATATTGTACCTACCCTGGTGGCCTCCGCTTTTTTCCGGAAAACTTCCTCCATCTTCACAGCCAGGTTTTTGACCAGTTTTACACCATCAATTTCCTCCACTCTGACTGACTTTTCAAAGTCTTTATATTTCTGAAAATAACAAGAAACCAAAGTGTGGCATTGACACAGGGGACGACTGTAAACATGGCTGCAGGAAAACATACTGAAAAACATATTGAGCTCACATGGTTGATTAACCCATTAGGAGTGTCTTAAATGTCCACTTAATAAGACAAGAAAAAAACATTAAGATAATTATCTCTTTCTGTGTGTGGTTCTGCAACATCTTAAAACAATTCACTGCATTACACTCCAGAGAGGTGGGGAATTGTTGAACAAGGCTTATAAGCCTTGTTGGCTGACAAGCTGCATGCAGCCAGTCTCAGATGAACGGTTGATAAAACCCTCCCTGCAACACAGAATGATTGATAGTCTTTATCACATCTCAGTCATTGGCTGCACATGCTGCTTCTTTAACTCTGATTGGCTGGAGATGGCCATGTAGGGTGGCCAAGGGAGGGAGGAGACAGGCTGGATCTGAAGGCTATGCATGGTAAGAGGGTAATTGAAATGGAGTCAAAGCACAGGAGAAAGATAATAACGTGTCAAGCTTGGGCGATTCTGGGTAATGAACTACACCTCACATAATGCTGATTCTGCTGGATGCACAGGACCTCCAGTGATACAGAACAAAGCCCGCCACAGCTCGGAGGAATATAACATTACATAATCCCACACCTGGGCACGCACGCACACACGCACGCACGCATGCACGCACACGCACACATACACACGCACGCACACACACACACACACACACACACACACACACACACACACACACACACACACACACACACACCAAATAAAAACAAAAACCTGATGCTCTCACACTGTTCAGTTACATCACACACACTTCCAATAACCTTATCTAAAAATAAACACAGGCCATGTTAGGCTCGTAGGACACATTCAAACATGACACACACACACACACACACACACACACACACACACACACACACACACACACACACACACACACACACACACACATACACAGACACACACCCACCCCAGTACATGAGGCGACAAATTACCTACTGAAAGGAAGAGTGTGGGCTCGCAGTGGAGCAGAACAGTTCATTTCACGCCTGTCCTCCTCGCCTCAGCACCCCGAGTCCCACAGTCCCCCAGTCCCCCCTCCTCCTCCCTCACACTACTCCAGTCATCAAGAGGAGGTTGAGCCCCATCCATCAAAAGCACAGATCATGATTATTGATTAGAGTAATGACCAACGCAGGAGTGAGGCCGGTAGCTTGAAGATCCCCAATGTTTCCCCCTTTGCAGAAAATCTTGGTGAAATCGGGTAATTCACCATAAAAGCATCTAATGATCAGCCTTAATGACCAGTCCCTAACGACCCGTCAGTTCCCTCACAGCTCACTGCTTTATGCTGACTGGCTCGGCACAGCTCTCTCCAGACATGCCTCCATGAACAGGAACACAAGCAAAGTGCTTACATACACACAAAAAATGGAACAAATCTGCAGGGCATATTGCAAAATGTTTTTGTACAAAGATGAAATACATATTTGGTAACAAATGGAGGACAGTGCTTCAGCTTCCAACACACGTTTGAACTTTAAATCTTATCTTACATTAAGGAACTGTCACCTCAGAGCAAGGAGGTCCTAGGTTTGGACCCAGGAGCCGCTTTCTATATGCAGTTTGAACGCTCTCCCCATGTTTGCGTGGACTTCCTCTGGTTCCTCCTCTTTCCTCCCACGCTCCAAGACATGCAGCGTTTTTAGGATTAATCCTGCTATTGCCCTTGACCGAGGCACTGGCCTCAGAACTGGAGTTGGTCCCCGGACGCGGCGCTGTGATAGCCCACAGCTCCTAAAATAGTGAGGATGGGTCAAATGCAGAGGGTTAACAAGTATGACGGGGACTCTAGTAACTTAACCTACAGGAAGAAAGTAAAGAATTGTTATAGACCACTACCATGGAAATCCAAAGTTCTCGCGAGAGCACAATTTGAATTTGCTCAGCGAGTCACTCTGGCATTCAGAAATGATGCTCATTAACTATGCCCTTGTAGCCGTGCTGCACCAATCACATCGGTGTATCTGATATAGGCGGGCCAGAGGCGAGCTAAACAGATGACGACAGTGCTGCGACGTCAAAGTCATTTAGTAAACATTGCAAGATGGCTACTGATGAACACCAGTTTGAAACGGCTTTGGCCGCTACAATGAACGAGTTAGACTTCACTTTTAATCTAAAAGAGGAACAGAAGACGGTGCTTGAATCGTTCCTTTGCAAGAAGGACGTTTTGGCTGTTTTGCCGACCGGATACGGCAAGAATTTAATCTACCAGTTAGCTCCGCTGGTAGCTAAAGCGCATGGGTACGCTCTGGATACGTCACCCTGTGTATTGTTGTGATTGGTCGTAGTGTTACCAGTGAGATTTTCAAATGCATGCTTGGTGCAGCCCCTCGAGTTGGGCCATTTTCATTACTCATTGCCAGACCCTTAATCTTTCGGATTTGGGTCTGGATTTCCAGGCTAATAGATCACAGTGTCCCAGTTGACAATGGTCTATAATGGATTTATACTGTATATGAGTTAAATGGATGCCATGTCCACCGAGTGACCAGAAAAATAGAAACAGCTGTCCACTGTGATGTAGTCCTGTAATAAATCAACTCTGAAAATTAAACTCAGTTGTCAGAGAGGCAAAATCTGTTGTCATTTTTTAGCCTGAAGTTTGTGGTGTTCTTTAATTGAAATGCATGATTAAAAAGGTGACTCCAACATTTTTGTTCTTTCATACTGTATATATAAAATTTGATTGACACAGTATTGAAAACACCTATCAATAAAATGCAGTTCATTTCAACTCACACCACAAACTACAGCCTCATAACATACAGAAGAACTAAGTCAACCAGCTGAAATAGAAAAACTAAAACAGGACATTTTAGATACGGTTTTATTTATGACTGTATTGTAGTGTGTTCTACAAAACCCAGGATTTAAACCCAGCATGCATTATGTTCAACCCAGAGTAAAAAACATTTTTAACTGCTGATTAGACAGAAAAGAGACCTGAGACATTTGAGTATAAAATTCTTAAAATGCCATTATTTAGTTTGGCTAGAACCTAAAGGGTTGGTAACCTACTGTATATGTTTGTGGTATGCTTTGCACGTACATAACCCTTTATCAGGGTTTAACCTCTTCAACCCACAGAGCTTCTTGTGCGTCCACTGTTACAAGCTCATGTTATGTGTTATGTGTTGTCCAAGCTTTTTTTCTCGGATCCACAGAACTAAATACAACTAATACAACTTTCTACACATTCTGCACATTCTAGTGCAGAGTTTCTAAATATACCTAATACACCAGGCTGCATTTTGGGGAAGCATAAATGAAATAATGCACACGATTTGTAGAACATTTACGTTTGATGTAATGATGCAGCCATAAATACATGGTGTGTTGGGTTTGACTATTTCACATGGTCTAAGTATCATAAAGTCTGTTGAAACAAGTCTATAAAACTGTCACAGAGAGAGGGTGTACTTTTTTAAATGTAGGGCTTGTTAAATGTGATAATATTTTTGTGGCTGTGTGCATGTGTTTATCGTCCAGTCTGTCGCTTCGTATTTTCTTTCTTTTCTCTTCTTTTGCAAAGTCAAAATTTCTTTAACTTATTAAGGGGAAAATTTAAGGCTGAAACCAGAATTAATTAGAGATTTAATGCCTTTTAAAATGTCATAAGACACGACTGTAAAGGAGAGTTTACACACACATTAAATACCTTATAAGCATGCTGATGAACAGTTCACCGTTTATCCACCTGACTCACCAGAGGCCTGTAAACACAGAGCCCACCTTTGCCTTTAAGTGGTCAGAAAGTTAAATCTACTGCACTGAGTCATCCCTCATTCTCTACTGATTTCAGTCATCATTTCAACACCCCCTCACCCACTATCGAAACCAACCACACACTTGTTCAATTTGTCTCCTTGTCGCATTCATATCCAGAGGTTGAAACTCTTGACTCCAGAGAGTTAACTGGAGAGATGAGATGAAAGAGGAATCAGAGCCGTGGTTAATGGGCCGTATCAAGTACACACACACACACACACACACACACACACACACACACACACACACACACACACACACACACACACACACACACACACACACACACACACACACACAGAGCTCTGTCTCACACCTGAGTCTCCTCTAAAACAACGCATCAGCATTCAGCTGTGACACCGAAATGTCTCTGCAGCCATTAGAGAGGGAATACTTTATATCATGCAATGTGTGTAACTACATGACCATCAGACAAAGGGAAACATGCATGTTCACACAAGACTGGGACGTAAGAAGAATACCTTTTGCAGTAGTTGGGATCCAGAATATTTTGCAGAAATGGATTTAATTTCTCCACCAAATGCCGAAGCCCAGAGCTTCACGCTAAAACACAAAACAGACAAATAAGAATTTAGCCAACAATCTCCCAAGTATTGTGGAAAAATGTGCATAAAAATGTGAAAATAATTACATAAGGTAAGTGATTCAATTAAATCAATAAAAATAATATCTAAGTTACTTACAAAAAGACATTTAAAACCATTCTTAACAAAGTATATGAGATTTCAGTTTGAGCACCAGTCATATCTTTATCACCTGCTTGTCCTCTCCTCGGCCCAGCTGCTTTTAAATGCCTTTAATCTCTCCTCAGCTGTCATTTCCTTTTAGCTTTTTTTCTGACCAATCAGTCAAAAGATTATCGTCATGGCTCTGGTGTCCCTGACCTTCACTCTCCTGACAGATGGTTGCTTGTACATTTGATGATCTATACTTATTGGAGCTTTTTTAAACTGTAAATGACTAAGCGTGGCAGTGAAATACTGTACATAAAATGTAGAACGTGTAACCATCCTACAGAAGACATAGATGCTGCTTTAAGATTGGGGCCTGATTTAAATATTCAGAAATTAAGGAAAATTACATTTATAAAAGTATGTTTACGAAATAAAGGATTTGTAGTTACATGAGGTGGTTGAACTGTCCTCATCTGCACAACCAACTTTTCAAAAACAGCTCAGAGGTGTTTCCTGAGCACAACCTTTTTCTAAAACAAACCCCAAACATTTTTTTTAAGAATAATTAGATCTCAGTTGATGTTCTATTTTCTACTGTTTTGCAAAATCGTATTGTTTCTGTAATATTTTAAACTAACCTGACCATTTTAAGACCTTGCAGGAAAATGATTTAAAATGCTTTATAGGTGCGCAATCTAGCCTTTTTGAATCTGTGCACAGAGTTTAAATACGTACAAATATGTAACTTTGGCATGATATCGGGGTGAGAAACTTTTTGAGTACACATTTACATTTTAGACTTTTATTTTGGATTTTACATAGTCTTGTGTTTAAAGTGTTTTAGGTAGAAACAGGAAAAGAATTCTGCAAAAAAAGGTTCCCAGAGTAAAAGGTTTTGCAATTTAACAAGTCTCTCAATCTGCTGCAGTTACAATCTAACATATCAAGAAAACGGTGATTCATTATCAGTTCATTATTGTTGTGATATGTAGACAATTGTGAATGATTAGATTGCACTTGTGAAGGTCTGCATATAATTGTGATTTCAACTGTAACAATTTACAGTAATCAGAAAGTTTGTAAAAAAATGACCTGCTCTTCATCAATTTGAAATATGTTAGACATAAAAAACCAACTGAGATAAAATGCGCCATTAAAAATGTACCTCTAAAGTCCATGTGATATAAAAATCTTTGTCTTGTTTTTAGCAGAACCATATATTTTAATAACTTTATATTATTATTATTATTATTATTATTATTATTATTATTATTATTATCCTTTATTGATTGTATATAATGCAACCATATAACAAAATAAGACAAATAAGAGTTAAATATCTTAACCTCTTTACTGCAGCAGTTTAATCAACATGTCACATTTTGAATTACTCCACCTTCTGTGATTTTTTAATCATGCTGCTTATTTATTATAATCACATGTGTGATTGCTTGTTTCCAACTACCTATAGTGTCACTCTCTACCAATAGTTAAACCTACTGTAATATGGCCTGTGTGTGGGAATACAGACAGATGTCTGTGGCTAAATTAAACTCCACATGGTGGTCATTTTAAGACAAACAAGAATCAGATGATGGAGATTTTCACAAAAAATCCCAATCTCTCTGTTCCTGTAACCTGTTTAAACCTCTTTAATAAATGGCTTATACAAAAAGTCAATGTAAAAATATTGCACTTCTGGTTACAAGTCCTGCCCGTAAGGGATCAACATATTACTTAATTCCATGTGAAACAAAGTTGCAGAGCTTCTCACTCACACTGACAGAGGGATCCCTTGCTGGGACCCCGCCACCTCCTCCACATTCAAGCCGACGAGGATCCAGAGCAAAAGGAAGCTGCTGCTGCTGCACACGTGGGAAAACAGGATCCTCCAGTTCCCCAGCATCTTCGGCTCTTCTTATAAAATATCTGTTCAGTAAGAATCCCGTCCCAGCACCGTACTGGACCCCGGAGCACCGTCTCCAGTCCAGCCTCGCTTCTGCCAGCACGTACCCTACTGTATTTGAAAAAGAGAAAGAGAGAGAGAGAGAGAGAGAGGGAACGAGAGGGAACCCCCTCCCCTCAGTTGGCTCTCTGCTGCAAGAATCACGGACCTTTTATTCTTGGAAACGTGTCGCCTGCATGTTTGCAATTGCAACTAAGCCTGAAAAGCTTGTGGATGTGAAATCGGCACAATCTGATTCACGAGGGGGGTTCCTCTATTCAGTTTCCAGCCGAGGAGAGCAGCATGGACAGGTGCTACCGGCTACACAGCTACTGAAAACATGTATATTCATCTGCAAAATGCTGAAAAATTCAAATTGCCCGCTGTACTTTAGTTGTCCTCTGCGACGCACATCTCTGATGTCGAGTGTTCAGAAGTTGTTGCATTTAACGCTGACGCTGCGTTATACTGTACACGCTTGATGTAGCCGAGTGTAGCCTATACTGTCTCCGATCTCCACGCTGCACACACCAAAAGCTGTTTTTACTGCCTGTTTTACTATAACTGCGATGTGATTATGTGGTGCATGACATAATGAACTACCAAGAATATACAGGTTAAAAAAGAAGCACAGAATGAGGGGAGATTCCTGACAAAATGGCTCTGTGGGCGATAATGAGACTGCAGATGTTTGGTGAAGGTTTCCGCACTGCCAGCAGCACAGTAGAAGAAAAAAAAATGTGTACACTGAGTCCAGATGAATACTACATAACAACTAAAATGAAAGAGCACCATTAAAAGTCCTGCACCCAAAAAAACACTTAAGTACAATTACAGAAGAATTAGCAACAAAATGTACATATATGTATATATCATATTTTATTAACTGATGTTTTTTTAGCTAAACTCTTAATTTGAAGTGAAAAGTACAATACTTTCTACTGAAATGTATTGAAATAGAAGTATAAAGTATTTGTGTATTTTGTCTATGATTGGTTGAAGTTTATTAATTCATCACTTTGAACAATGACGTAACTCACCAGCAATTTTTCCACGTGGACGTGTATGGAGGGGTAGTGAGTAAGCACCTCTGCCACGCACGTGACTGGTGAAGACATAAAGTTTTGATCAGTGCTTACTGTATAAAATAAGACCGAAAGATGTTCTCATTGTCTTCTGTAAACGCTGATTAGGAAGCGATAATGATGTCAAGGCAGCAGGCGGGTTGATGCACCACCACCACAGGAACCACGTTTCGACTTGAAGCTTTTATTAGTTTAGTAATTGCATCGTACATCAAAGTTGTGAGGAGCCTGCACTGTCTGGGACGTGCCGATAAGGTGCCTGCATGTTGGATGACGGACAGTATCATCCAGTCTCTCCTCCCTCGCCTCCCTGAATGCTTTAATTAACTATCGACGGCAAATAAAAGCAGTTCTCTGTCACAATACTGAAGAAAGTCCTCAAGTTTTATTCGTCCGGTTAAAAACACGACTGGGACTCAAGTCCTGCTGAAGTGTCCTTGGGCAAAGAATGCGTCATCTGCTTCTGGGTCGTTGCACCAGCCTAACTAAAAAGTTCATACTCAGCGTATGTATCACACTTGTGTAAGTTGCATACTGGATCACGATTGGCTTCCAAGCTAGTTGTGATGCCACAAATCCTGCTGGTACGTACACGTCCTAAACTCAGATTTAAGGTGAACACAGAGAAACTTTCTGTGAAAACAGCCTTCGATTGTCAAACTCTGCACATACATCATTCTGCACAGTGAAGCTGAAACATCACAGTGAAGTACCAACAAGCAAAACACATTGTTGAGAGAGGGGGAGTTGCTACATGCATTTCAATGAGGAATGTGATCACTTCCTGATGAAGTCTGTGCGGTATGGTTGAAAGCCCCAGGAAAAGTTTGTAAGTTAACCCTAAATTGGGATAGTTTTTCTTGAAATAAAGGACATACACACTCAGATGCTGCACTGCAAACCAAGTCCAGAGCACCCAAAGGCCTGAGAAGCATTTAATACATCTCTCAACTCTATTTCAGTTCATAATGTGGACAGTGAAACCCATAACATAAATATCCGTGTACATCAGTTGTCATGGTGATGATGGGTCTGATTTTGGGTTAAGAGTTCAGCAAGCTGAGTAGCTTTAATCATTTAATCCATAGCACTTTGATTCGTTCTTGTCCAGGTTGGCTCAGTGTAAGTTCATATTTAACCTCGGAAATAGTACTTTGACAAAACACTTTGAACTTACTGGCTTTATGGAGAGCTTTGAACCAGAAAAAGCCAGAAAAAAACACCTAATTCATGGACCTTGGGATTGATTAGTCAAACTGTCTCCAATTTCATGGTTAACATGTTTTTTTAAAAAACAATTTCACTTATGTGACAACAAAGAAAATATACAAGTGAATGGGCCTCTGCTTTATGTGTCATTTGAAATGAATCCAAATTAAATATATTGTTCTTGACATAAAGCTTTATAATCGCAACCAGACTGCTGTTGAACTCTTAACCCAAACAGTAGTCTCTGTCTTGACTTAATTGGAAATAAACCTCTTAGGGGTTAAACAGCGGACACCTGTTGTCTAGGAGCTTAACCTCACCTACAACTGTCAACTCATTCTCATCCAGTGAATTGTGACTGGAGAAATATTACATCTCACCTCAGTGTACCATATATTGTTAATTGGTCTTACTCATGTACAGACCCATTGTCATATTCAAGTATCTATAAAGCCTTGATATGTGTAACTCAGCATCAATCTGACTAAGTGTTCACATCCCAGTGATCCTGAGTCTAGACTCTCCATTGTGTAAGTAAAAAAGAGCTTAACCAGTTACTTCACCATTGTGAGAATACCAGTGGGGTTAAATTGGATCTCGTTGTCATTTGTAGGACATAAATAGAAAAGGGAAGACCGTCCATTCACATTTGGAGTTAAATCATATTTAATGTTTTCATTCATATTCAATGCAGATGTGTATAACACTGCAGGAGATGGACAACATGACCAAAACACCTCACAATAATTAGGCTATCAATACCAATTTGGTGAAGTTCATATAATGTTCATTCTTTTGCAGAGATACATCAGAGTTATTGATTTTACATGAAACATATTAGATTACATTGTTGTTTAGTAGATTACTTACTGAATGCTGCAATGTTGGTCTATTAATAGTCAGGTGTACAGGCTGTATGCTGGGTTTGATATATGTTTCCATAATTTTAATCCCTGGGCTACCATACCAAACCAAACCAAACCATTATCGACTAAAACATGGTATCTAGTTATGTGGTACATCAGGATGACGTTTTTAAGATCAGATACAAGTTTGTAAAGATGCCTTTAGGCTGTACGACAAAGTAAGTCTTTCCCACACACTGATTTATTCACACAAACAAAAATAATCAAGGCATCTGACTAAATCTGACAAACTAATTTGTAGCTTTTTTTTTTACATAGGTCTATTGTGAAAATACACTTGATTGCATATCATTCTTTATTACTATGATGTTTTAAAAATTCTCTTTCCCCCGTCTAGCTACTCTCATCCTAAAGCTAAGAATAAAAAAAAAAAATTGAAATGCTTCAGTAATAGTGAAGAAAATACGAGTCCACCAAAATAGATTCAAGTATATCAATTATTGAATATTGATCAGTTTGACACCACCCTGTGCCAAACTAAGTTTGTCCTATAGCTGCATATATTATGTTTTATACTTGTCATTGATTTGTGCAGTCCACTGTGCAATGATGTATTACAGCAGGTTTAAATTTCAATTTGTCAGCCATTCCCCATGTTTTTTTTTTTGTTTGTTTTTTTTACACGTTTTACATGTTCTCATCTCTTCGTATCTTGATGACACTCTCTTTATGTGATAGTCAGTCACCTTGTCCACAATGCAGCAGCAAGACTTCTCACTGCTACCAAGAAGGGAGACCACATAACTACATGATCCCTTTTATTTTGTTTGCAACAAGTAGCCTACTTTAATAGTGTAAATGTACTCAAATGATTCTGTAAAGAACTTTGGTCAACATCTATTGTCCTTCTTACATGTGCTCTATAAATAACTTGACCTGACTTGATGCTGATTAAACTTTCTCTGACCCCTGATTTGTGTGAGGAGAGTGAGAGTGAGAGTGAGAGAGAGAGAGAGAGAGAGAGAGAGACAGAGAAAGTGAGAGAGAGAGATGTAGAAAGTGAGAAAAAGAATCAAAAAGAGATCATCAGCCCTCATCAATATTTACACTATACCTGAGCATTTCTTTCTTGTTGTTGGCCTTGCAAGGATGATGATCCTAAAGATGATTCTGGTGAAGAGCACTGCAGAGTCATCCTGTTAACCTGAGGTCAACGCTGTATATGACAACAAATTTAGTTTTATGTCATATTTAATATCTCCAGATCAATACAGTGTAACTTAGAGATTACTTTTTTGATTATAAGAAGAGAAATGCACCATTTTCAATGAGGACTTTCATGCGATCGTAAGGCAAGGCAATTTTATTTGTATAGCACATTTCAGCAGCGGTGCAATTCAAAGTGCTTTACATAAAACATTAAAACACAGTTAAAATTAATACAAATGAATACAAAATTAAAAAATAGTTAATACAAAATTAAAAACAATTAATCGAAAACAGATTAAATACAGGAATAAAAGAATAAAATTCACAGTACAGTGCAGTGCAAAGAATTAAACAAAGTAGGCCTTTTTAGAAATCTTCATCCAGCCTGGAACTACAGTATCTTTGTAAAATAAATCCATAATGATGAATCTATAAATCACGTTACGCTATCTCCGATATTTCCGCAGCGTATCAAGTAAGCATCGTTCCGTTTCTTATGAAGGCTAACATCTGGGCAATTCCAAAGAGGGCTTCCGTGTGATCGTAGCCCTTCTAGAAGCTTAGTAATCTAGCTTGGAACTTCAGTGTCTTTTCGGCGACTTTGCATAATAATTCCAAAACAAGAAATCCACAACTGAATGATTATTTAGTCATCTATTCGAATGAAAAGATTGATTTACTGTTAACGACGGCCATTTTCACTTCCTGAATTCAGTGGGCTGAAAGTGTTGACAAATCAGAGGCTATCTTTCTGACTATTTTCTTCTTCTTTGGCGTTTTATGGCAGCAGCAACTGCAATGGTGTAGATGCTGCCACTTTCCTGTCTGTGTTACTTTGCTGCTACATATTCCAAACATAAAACAAATGAGCCAAAATATTAATATAACAGCATAAATGTAATTAATAATGTGTAGATTCTCATTTGTGCATTTGGATAGTATTGTAGGAGGTGTATTGGATATAAACAACTAGCTTTTATAATAAGAAAGTATGGACGTTTCTAGTAAAAAAAAAAAATCAAAATAGTTTTATATTTGTGTTAGTGTTTATTTTTTTCCCTCTGATTGCCAAGACTTGGGAGAACAATTTTCAAAAGCCAAAAGTCTTGTTTATTATTGTTCTCTGTGTGATTTCAATACATTTCTGTCAGATTCAATTTCCATTCAATTTTTTTCTTTTGTCTTCATAGTCATGTAACAATTTACACATTAATGTGACATCGCTGCAGCATACATATCCTGATTGCACAGGTTGTTCTGAAAAAAAATATGTCTATTGATTGTGCATAACAGGGTTTAGGTTACACAAGCATTATTAGAAAAAATGGCTTAGACCTCAGAGCGTTAAGTGCTTTCACAATCCAGCAAAAGGTGAGCGATCAAGGATCATCATTTAGAGGAATTACTCTTTGTTAAGCCCAGATCTGGAGGACTTATGCTTAGACTGTGGGCATCTAATCTCAGCTGTCACACTCAAGCAGTGAGATATTGAACATCTAGAAGCACCGTGACAAGAAGAAACTACCTGACCACTTCTTTAGCATTGCATCCATGGAACCATCTGGTTTTTTCCAAAATGCTTCCTATGTGGGCCCACATGGGGAACCCCCTCTGTCACGCATTGGATTCATCATTCTCTCCATCATTATGGCTATTTTCACCGGTCCGGCCATCATACTCAACGCTACAGTGATCATTGTATCTCTCATGCACAAGCAGCTGAGGCAGCCGCTCAACTTCGCTCTGGTGAACATGGCTGTGGCTGACCTGGGCACAGCCATGACCGGAGGGGTGCTGTCTGTGGTCAACAACGCCCAGGGGTACTTCTCCCTGGGAAGAACAGGGTGTGTGATGGAGGGCTTTGCAGTGTCCTTGTTTGGTGAGTGAAAAGAGGAGCACAGTTTATTACACATTAACACTCACAGTTTATATTTATTATAGTGCAACATGCAGCCTCTCTTAACAAACATTTAGTTCAACACACAAGGATGGCACAATCATTTCATCCCTGTGTTTACACCTTTACAATATGTATTCTCGATTTAAGTAATAAGCAGGCCCTTCCCTGCTTGTGTTCCCCATGACTTTGCTTTGCCTCACTTGTCCGCAGGCATTACATCTCTGTGCACAGTTGCTCTGATTGCAGTGGAGAGGATGTTTGTTGTATGTAAGCCATTGGGGCATATGGCCTTCCAAAAAAAGCATGCCTTTGGAGGTATTGCCTTGTCCTGGCTGTGGTCCCTGACTTGGAACTTGCCACCCCTGTTTGGCTGGGGCAGGTATGAGCTGGAGGGCGTTGGGACGTCCTGTGCACCAGACTGGCACAACCGAGACCCTAAAAATTTCTCCTACATCCTGGCTTACTTTGCGGTGTGCTTTGCAGTTCCCTTTGCCATTATCTTGACATCCTATGGGAAGCTGATGTGGACATTACACCAGGTGAGCATTTATACATTTGTCTGGCTAAGTATTGTAAATATTTTTGTAGATTTTGAGATACATTATTTAAATATTTCCATATTTCCACACTCAGTAGGTGATTTTAAGTTAGCTAAATGTCCAAAATGCATGCCCCTTGTTAACCAGCCCCCCCCCCAAACCATTTTATCTATCTTGTGACCCTTTGGAGAGGGCCAAAACTCTAGGTTGGGAAGCACTGGACTAACCAGTGTTAGGTTGTCACAAGCAGAACCTCTTAAAATGCTGTTTTCATAGGCAAACTAAAAGATGCATATTAGCAAAAAAGAGACAAAAGGCAAATAAATATCAGAATCTTGTACCTAATAACATTTTGTGACAACATATAGAATATCTCTTTACGAATATTCTTTCGTCATGTAATATAACTATACAATATTAATCAGGATATTCTAACATCTTAAAATAACCTGCATGCTAGTGCATTTCTCACAAATGCGTTTGTCACTTCAAAGTACATATCTCAAGTTGAATGATGCTATAATTAGGACAGTTAGTTCTTGCATAATCTGGTACAAACAGAGCCATATATTAGAGAGAGTTTGGCCAACTAGGGAATCAAATGTTCTGCATGTTCTGGACTCCATGTTGGATACCAACATTCATCTAATTCCCATTGACAGGCAGGGAATAGTGGAAACATTTAATAAATTATTTAAAAAATGACATAAATCACTGAAAAAATGCCCAACTGTTGCGCATTTGGCTGCAATGAAAGACCGGGAAGCGGCAAAAGATTTCACAAGTTCCCCCGTGAACCAAAAAGGAAAAAAGTATGGGAGCTGAAGGTGAAAAGAGCAAACTGGAGGGCAAATGACTACTCATTATTGTGTGAGGTAAATGTAAATTTCTCTCTTCGATTTATGATAACAAATTACATAGGAAAATATAGTAATACCATCATTAATGTGTACCATGCTGTCAAAAAAGTTCTAACACTGCTTTAGAAATGAATGAAGTTTGAAGTTAGCCATGCCTTATGCTAGCGTTAGCTTTTTCGCTAGCACTCCATGTACCTAAATGCTTGTGATCTTGCCATAGTCATGACTTGAATTTAAGTTAGTCAGATGTAATATACTGTGACCACGCAGGCATTTCATTTATGTTGATTTAGATCACCAAATATTATTAATACATAACTTTGCCTCTGTTACTACTAAGTTATTATTGCTAGCGCGATAACGTTCAGGGCTGTAGTACCGGACTGTTTTTCTATGGTCTCGGACTCGCTGGTATTTGGACTTGGACTTGTCTCGGTCTCTGCCACTGCATGGTCTTGCCAAATATGGCTTTTGGTCTTGACCGAGTCCAGGTGTCTTTATTATGTTTATAATAATACTGAAGGGAAAGTGAAACACAGCTTGGACGTTGTTCGGCTTTTCGCAAGTTTAGACAGCTAGCTAACACTACGCTGACATTTGCTAAGGTTAGTGCAACAACATTAGCCTAGCCTGCTAGGTAAATATTCAAGGGGGTAAGTCTCTCTCCACAACCCGTACCTCCTATGGCGCCATTTTGATGCTAACAAGCCATCACCCGCCGTTTTTATTTAACCTTTATTTAACCAGGTAGGCCATTGAGAACAGGTTCTTATTTGCAACGGCGACCTGGCCAAGAAAAGCGTAAGCGTACAAGACAACATACAGTTTCACATTCAATATAGTACAAGAAAACAGAGTGCAATAGGCTACAAAGGTAAAGATTAAGTAGGCAGTTCAAAGCCGGCGCAAAGTGAGGTGTAAGTAAGTACGTCGATGTAAATGCGAAGGTGGAAAAGTAATAACATAATATACATGAATAGACAGTCTATAACATTGCTGAGATGTAGTAGAGTCAGAATAGAGTTAGTGCAAATTAAATTGTGGTTATAACGCAGTATATATAAATAGATAGTCTATATGAATGCGAAGTAGTGAAGTCAATATACAGATAGTGCAAGATGTAATTTAGTTAGTGATGTGGGTCAGTAATAACACAGTGAATATGAACAGTCAGTTTGTCTAAATGCAGAATATAGTAAAGAGTCAATATATCATTATACCGCAAATATTTGTCTAGGTAGTGAGGTAGAATCAGAAATAACACAACGCACTGTATGAATAATAAAATGCTGAGATTCGAGTTAGTGCTCCGCGAAAGGAACTTGTTTTAGTACAGGGGTGGCCAACCAGTTAGGTATAAAGAGCCACAAAAAAAAACGCATCATAGCAAAAAGCCACACAACACATGCACGTCCACACTACAACAGCAACAGTGTCTTCCAGATCTAATGACATAATACATAGCAGTTTTCATATTTTTTTTTTCTCACTTAGATTGACTCAGTGGGAAACCTGACAGTCTTTGTTATCCACAATCCTTTTCAGGTCTTGCTTGAACTCGGTTGTGGCCACTCGAAGCAACTCTCTCACTCATTTGTCACTAAAGGGGCTTTCAAACAATCAGATTCAGTAGTGAAAGGGTTAACGAGGAAGGTGATCTGTGGCCGCTGTTTTTCCTCAGGTTGCAGAATCTGTCCTCAAAACTCTGCTGCATTATTTTCCATTTTAAAATAATTGGCAAATGTATTGGCAGATGCATTCAAATGTGTTTTTTTTTTTACTTTTCTGAAATACTGTATGTTTCAGAAAAGTTAAAAACAACAATCAACTAATGACACAGCCCCCAGCCACACAGTAAGAGCCTCACAGGAGCAGGCAAAGAGCCGCATACGGCTCAAGAGCCACAGGTTGGCCACCCCTGTTTTAGTAGAACAAAACTCAGATTGGACAGATAGTCTAGCTAGCTGTCTGGATTTACCCTGCAGAGATCTGAGGAGCAGTTAACCATAGTCCTCATAAATCCACCGGAGTTTAAAATGGCAACACAAAGAAAGCCCAAGGTAACAGACATCCGGCCGAAAAGAGGGACATCCAGCGGAATTACCGCAATCCCAGAAGTGGAACGTTGTGGATATAGACTAGGTGTATTGTGACATGCAGCAGTGGCGCCCTGTCATTATCATGGACCCCTAACTATTTTAAACAATATTCTGTGTTACAGGTATCAAAGATGACCTGTTTGGAAGGCGGTGCAGTAGCTAAAGGAGAGATGAAGGTGGCGTACATGGTGGTTCTGATGGTCCTGACATTCCTGATCAGTTGGTTGCCTTATGCCAGCCTGGCCATGCTGGTGGTCTACAACCCTGATGTGGAGATTCACCCGCTGGTAGGCACAGTGCCTGTTTACTTGGCCAAGAGCAGCACTGTGTACAATCCTATCATCTACATCTACCTCAACAAACAGGTAATGTAACACCACAAACGAATACTAATTGAATTTAGCCAAATGTGATGGACAAAATGTAGGGGAAAAGCTTACTGTGAATCACCTCTCAAATACTTTACGTCAGCACCATCTGGTGGTATTGATGGACAGTATACCTTGTCTTTGGATATTGGGGGACATAACTACATAACTACATTTAATGTAATAACTCTTTCTGTTTTATTCTAAATATTATCATTTTAATGGGTGCATTTCATAAATTCCACATATAAAAATCAAGATTTCTTTTCAGTGCCTTTTTTAATAGAATTTCTTCATTCCTAAAAACAAACAAAGAGCTTATGGATATTATTGTATCATAAAACATTATTGTATTATGAAAAAGTCCCCTGAACACCTTTCTTTTATTCCCCCTATTTAGCATTCATAAACACTATATACACAGTTAATAAATGGTGTATAACACACTATAATGTAGTTGTAAGCAGATGTAAGGACATTTTAAGTGTTTATTATTATACTGTTTGTGTCAACAATTATAACTTCTCTTATAAAGACTTATTTTTATATTAATAAAAAAACACTTATTTCTGATCACAACCACATTATGTTGCGTTATGAACTATTTATCAAATGTTTATATACTGCCTATAAATGCTAAATAAGGGGAGTTAAAGAAAAGTGTTACTGTTTTTGAAGTTATTGTATATTTAACACTATTGTTGAATATTAGTTACATGTTATTACATAGCATACTGTATATCATGTATATGATTTGGATTGATGTTTGTACTGTATGCACAAAACTGCATCTTGTACTAGCTGCTGAATGTTGAATGTACATAAAAAAAAGACAGTATGCATCTTTTTGGCTTAACTTTTTATGACTCATTTTGTTTTCTATAGTTTCGTAAATACACAGTGCCCTTCCTACTGTGTGGGAGAGAGCCCTCGATGGACGATGATAATTCAGAGGGGGCAACGACTGTCGAGATTTCAACCAGCAAAGTGTCTCCCACCTGAAATTACACACACCTACAACTATCTATTAAAATGTTTTTGGTTTAAATGTTTAAAACACAGTTTACACATCCTTTTGGTCACCTGCTACACACACATAGTGGAACCATGACTACCGTGTTTGAATGTTTGTGTTTGGGTGTTTTGCTGTGCATTGTTTTGTGTTTTTATTTTTTATTTTGTTAATTCAGTTTTTTTGGCTTCGGTACCTGAGCTCTTTGATTAGAGATGAGCTCAAAAACACCAGGGATACAACTCCAGCGAATTTCATTTAACACTTTGCTTTATTGTTTATTCCCTTCTAATATGTTTATTGTACAAACTTAATTTGGCAATAAATCTTATTCAACTTCAGATTTTAAACTGTGATTAACTGTGATTTTATAGTAGGTATGAAGATTTTTTTTGTACAAACTTGGTTGTGATGAAAACAGTGTTCTCTAAAAAGGGCAGAATAAAAATAAATGAGAACAGTAATTCAGCATAAGTTTATTCAATGATGATCAATAGAAAATAAAATATCAGTATTGATTCAATAAAGTCAAGGCCAAAATAAAATGAAAAATACAAAAAATGTATTGATAAAAAACCTAGAAGGTTATGGTAAAGCATTTGCTACTAAGATAAATAATGTTTACGGAATAAAAACATTAAGGAGCAAATATCAAGACTTTAAAGTAGAGAACATTACCATGGGTCTTTCCATACTTTTGTACATATTTTACATTATCTTCTATTTTAATACAGCTTTCAGAACATTAATAGTTGTAATAGTAATTATAATCATAACAATATGAGGAAAACTAATAGAAACGTTCAAATCAATATGTGTTTCTCTGTAAACTGGTACTTTACCATTTTATTTTTTCCCTACCTGCGAACAGAGAAGCAGTGCACCTTGAAAATATTTTTGAATACTCTTTCATTCCCAGCATTGTAAGGTGAGGTGTAAATGACAAATATAGATTCCACTAAACCATACACACAGTCACAAAAAGTACAAAATTGTCTCACCTTAATACATAAATCTGTTTAGAAAAAGGAGAAACAAAAGCACTATACAGTTACTTGTGCAAAGACAAACAGCTATGTGCTAATATTTAAATACCATTGGTATAGACTAAACCAAATCATTATTTTCTTTTTTCAGGAATCCCTGACATGAGGTAAAAGTAAGTTCTTTTCATCTTTAGTTTAACACAACTTTTAAAAGTGTTTACAAAATAATGCATATCTTCAGTTCATCAGTACTGTAATTGCTACGAATAGTACAATGTGCCTGTTATGTGCATTGGTCCTTTTATATGACAGTTGTCAACAAAAGGACTAGAACACTTTTTTTTTTTTTTTTACTCACAAACAATTCAAAGAGCCCTTTCAATGTGCACACAAAATGTAAAACCTACATTTTCATGACAGTATTCGGTTGAATTAGAATACAGTACGCACTCACCTACAAATCAAACACTCATGAACGACACATTTACCCTAAATATCCTTGGTGCTAATTCAAACTCTCCATGGTAATGCCTGAAAAAGCCCACTTCAGTTTATTTAGTTCAGTATCTGTTTTGTAATAGATCAGTAGATGATAATTGATAAAAACTAAGAGATATTCTGTTTTGTCATGTGTTCCAACTTGTGGGCTTCAGTTGCTCATTTTATGCATCCAGCGTGAGTTTTCCCCTACTGTTCTCATTAATACATATGCTTAGGGAAAAAAAACACAAAGACCAGGTTCAATCTCTTTCAAAGACTCCACTGTGGGACACTGTGACTGACAGGTAAGATGAGAATGATATGTTGTCACCGTTGCCTAACGAGGTATAGTGTATGCAGGAACCAGGCAGGCTGAGAGAGAAAGGGGCGGGGGGTTAGTATTGCTTAGCCTCTCTCCAGCATCCTGACACCAGGACACCCTCTGTCCTTCCACCTGCAACACATGTTGGACTGTTTTTGACCTTTGGATGTGTGCATGTGTCTCCTGCCACCACAGGCTGTGAGGCCTCACACACTACATGAAGGCTAAGATGTGATTGCCAAGATTCAGTACAAAGGTTTAATTGAATTATTACACCATCAACAAAGAGTATGTCATGGAAGATCCCAGCACAAGCTATGAGAAATATTAATTTATCCCTGTTATTACCATCATATCATTTTTCGTTCTTTCAACAGCAAAAAGGCATTTCAGTAGGGGCTGACAAAACCTAGGTTTTACTCTGAAACCAACTAAAAAAGCAGCATTGTTAATGCACTATGCATTTTAAATTCCTGTGCATGCCCTGCACAAAATATGCAAACAAATGTGTTCATCACATCTGTATAAAATGTTAGCGCTGGATCCTAAAAATGCTCCTTTAAAGGGGGCTTAACCTTATGCAACTGGTGTTGGTTTAATGAAGTAACACGTGTACTCTAAGCTAAGAAATCAAAGCCATTTGCATATCTTGTGCAGTAGTGTTGTCATAAGCAGAACCTCTTAAAAATGCTGTTTTCATAGGCAAACTAAATGGTGCATATTAGCAAAAAAGAAACAAAAGGCAAATCAGAATATTGTACCTAATAAAATAATACAAGTCTGCTTTTATAGCATACCAGGCGTCACAAGGGTCCATATTGCTGATCTTTTAAATGATACATAATTACAAAATATAGAATATCTCTTTACAAAGTTTCTTTTGTTATATAATACAATTTACAGCATATCAACTATGAAATATTAATCAGGATATTCTAAAATTTTAAAATAACCTGCCTGCTAGTGCATTCATCACAAATGCGTTTGTCGCTTCAAAAGTACATATCTCAAGTTGAATGATGCTATAAGTAGGACAGTTAGTTCCTGCATAATCTGGTACAACTCTACTGGTGTACTTCACTTTTTGACTCAGCTGTAGCGATCATTAAACGGTCTGCTCTAACAACAAAGGGATCAAGTCATACTAACAAATACGGGAGGAGATATGCCTTTCTATGCTTGCATTGAAAACTTGCATGATATGCCAAACCTTAATAAAATGACCGAGGTAATGACATCGTACATCTGATTGTCATCACCCTTAGAGACCCACCCTAGAGAGTATCTCACACTTTTGCCAATTGGTCCATCTTTTACTGGCATCAATGTCCTCATCTCTGACTGGCTGCATGCTGAACTTGTACGTCACCTCCAGCTTAAGGCCTTTGACAGGAGGTTTGCAGTCAGTCCCTCTGTGCTCAGCAGGGATGGTATCTGGCTCTGTGTCGTGACCTCCTTAGCCGGCAGGTGGAGAACAATTAAATGAACGGGACTAATGTGTCTCTTGTCTATATGCCTATTTATCTTGAATGTAAAAGGCACTTCTTTTGGTCGAGCCAACAGATGCATTTCTATTTAATATTTTCACTGATTGTAGTCTGACAGATTTCTTCAGCCACTGCTATAAAGTCGTGATGCAGATCATCTCGTCTGCCAGGTCCTCCTCATAAGGAGCTCTCGGTTCTGTCTCTGGCTCCTCGTCGCTGTAGCTGGCTGCAGTGTCCTGCAGTTCATAGTCCCTTGAAGTCAGAAGGGGGAACACGTTGACCCCGTTGACGCTCGGGGCCATCCCTCCATTCAGCAGGTGGCTGGCTGCACTCTCCATCTCATCTATTGTCATCTCACATGCATCTGCTATTTCGTGCTTTGTGGCAGCGACGAACTTGGGATCCTTGGCATATCTCCCAAGGCCTTCTGATATCAACACCTGCTTGACAGAATGAGAGGAAAGAATAAGTTACTGTAGATTTTTTAGATACTGTAGATCTTGTTTTTCTCGTCTTATTATTTTGTTTTGACAATCAAATGATTTGGTCACGCACACCTCTCCTCTCCCTACTTCCTGACCAAGCCTCAAACTCACCGCTTCCACAAGGCTGGTGGCGCTGCCTCTCTTCTGGTGGTACTGGTTGTGGTACTCAGGTGGCACCTGCAGGTGGACAGGTGAGTACATCCTCTGGGAGAACTCTGGGTCATCTGTGTACCAGGAGCTCTTGCGCAGAGACACGTGGCTGCTAGCAGCACTCTCCCTGTGCGGGTGGTCCACACGGATGAGAGGGGTGTAGTATGGTGACTGGTCTTTACTGGCCGGAGTGGCGGGGGGAGTGGCCCAGGAGCGGGTGGAGCGGGTCGGGGAGAGGCGGTGGGCTCTGCTGGAGTCCAGGCCTGCTACAGCCATTACCTTATGGTTCAGGAGAGACACAAGATACAAACTGTATACACTTTGTAGCACAGTGTAAGTTGTACAACTACTGCTATTACAGGAGGATGTGTGCACAATGTACCTTGCTTCAACAAATATACGGGTTTTATATCAATAAATTTAGAGACTGAGGGAAATAATACATTCCAAACATGTCCAAAACGTGACGCAGTGTTCAAAACAGTGTAAGTGAGCAAATTGTGCCGTGAGACATGTGCCAGTGTTACCTGGTGCTGCATAAGGTGCAGTGGTAGAGCAGTACGCTGATGTGGAAGCTCGTCCTGGCTACCTTGTCTGCGCAGACACTCAAAGTTGAAGGATGGCCTCCTGTTACCTGAACGAGTCAGGAGTGGACCAGTGAGTGACCTCATGCAGGAAGCTTTGACAGCATGCAAACACTCAAGGAATATGAAACTGGGTGAGTGGGTAAATCTGTGCCGAATTCACATTTTACAGTTACAATTAAATTATTATCATTTATATGTTGATTTATCTCATAATATTTTATTCTACGCTTGGCATATTATATTTATTTTAGATCTAGTGATAACTATTACATTTTATTTGTGTTACTGGTGATGCTGTATACATATAGGATAAGACACATGTGTCAGCTCAAGATTTACACTCTAGCAATGATTGGATCCTACATGCCTCATATTATGTGGCATGATATTTTTGTGTTTTATCTAAAATGTGTAGGTTACAATGTATAAGTTGAACTTACATGCTGCAGGGGGTAAGATACCTTGAGGTGTGGCAGGAAGCAACCGTCTCTTTGGTGACCTCCGTGAGTCGCGGTAGAGAGGCTGCTCGTCATCGTCATAGTAACTGTCGGGGTGATGGTAACCTTTGGGAGTCTCATACTCCGTGTCACTGTTCGGATACCTGTCAACATATAGAATAACGAGCATGTTGGACTGCAATGGTTTTGCACACACTATCCCAAAACCCTTTGTATTTGGATAAAGTTTCTGGCTGTTATGCATCTTTCTTTCCTATTCTGAGCAGGGTACAACTGTACAACGACTTCTACATAATTCAGAAAGAGTAATACCTGTCCCCTGACAGCATACTGTCGTCTTCATAAAACTCCTCCCCGCTGTAATACTCCCCAGAGAAGCGGTCTTCATCAAACTCCTCCTCCCTGCGGATGGTGGGGTGGGGTCCATCGACTCCGTGGGACCTGATGAGAAGTCAGGGTACAGGGGTCAGAGTGTGCATGCACGCTGCAGGGAAGTAACTGGAATATGGCCATGCACTGGCATGCATACAGGGGGCAGCAATGCAACTGCCCACTCTTATAATTAGTAACCACAGCCAAACCAAGACAACAAGCAGACATTTCGAGCTGAAGAGCATCACTCTGTCATGTAATCATCCCATCCACTTTGAGGTTCTTGTTAGATTAATTAAAACACAGATCTTGTCTGGAGTGAATGTAGGACACTTTTGGTAATGTGAGCATAAAACAGAACTAGTGGTGACTGGTATCATTCTCATACACCTTGTTTTCGAGCATCTGGGTCCTTTTTCAAAGCAAGCTTTATCGTTACTTTTATTCATGCATAAAGCAGGGCTGCTCTCAGCAATATGCTGGCCACTAACATTTACGTTATTTTTACTTCAAGGCATTGACACAACTGCGTCATAACAAAGGCAGATGACAACCAGTCAGTGACTGGCCAGCATATAGCACATAACACTGACTTAGCAAGGATGCAACCATTCCCCGATCCAAAACCAAGTCAAAATGAAACAAACAAACATGAAAATAAACTCCTTCTTTTGCTGTTGAGATATACTGCTGGAGCCAAACCTAGAAAAGCAACATACCTAACATAGGTCTCATAGTAGCGCCTTCTGTCCAAGAAAGCAGAGGGAGGGATGGTTGAGAGAAAGCATTTTGGTTAGGAAGGAGAAAGGGGGGAGAAAACAAAGAGAAATGGGCAGAGAAAGCATGACATATATATCATACAGTATATGAAACATATACAGCATTCTCATATATATGTATGAGGAGGAGAGAGCGTGACGGCGGATGTCGACAATTCCATTTTCTATTCTTAAGATAAGAAACAAACTCAAAATCATTTCTCTTTTGTAAAGTGGCAGCAATGAAATTGTCCCCCAAAATTATTGGGTACTAAAGAAAAACAATACTGCCCAATACTGAAGCGGCTGACTAAACTGAGCATGGGAAATCAGGAGATAAGTGCACTATTGATCACTTATGAAATTAACTGTCAGTATGAGAGTAGGCTTGTGATTCATTATGGAGTGAAGGGTTTACAGTAAAATAAAGGTTTGTGAAAAGGGAAGGTCTGATAAGAAGCTGGGTCCTGCCTGTGGGAAAAAAAATACTTGCAACAGATAATGTCCTTTTCGATTCAGCGAGCACAATGCATAGAAACTAATGTTTTTTTCTTTTTAATTTGCTCAGTCAGATAGCTGCATGAAATGACTAAGAAAGTGTC
Source organism: Sander lucioperca (assembly GCF_008315115.2). NCBI lineage: Eukaryota > Metazoa > Chordata > Actinopteri > Perciformes > Percidae > Sander > Sander lucioperca. Next base: position 3,419,578 of record NC_050178.1, read on the forward strand.
TCAGGTGAACGGTGGAACATGATGAATTTCAAAACTTCTGCAATAGTTTTTTTTAATTTGTCAATTGAATTTCTACACACTACCACACAAAATGTGCTCAGAGACACAGAGTACACCGATATTTCAGCTGACTCTACATCTATTGTTTTAACTATTTCTGCAGCAGATCAAATGCTGATGATCAATGTGTGTATACCTTTGACCCTGGGGTGTCCGGGGCTTGTCGTAGTCGTAGTAGGAGCTGCGAAGACCTGGGTAGCCATTGGGAGGTGCATGTTCATAGTAACGATGGTGTCCTCCGTTGGGCAGACTGGACACGTTGGCATTGTTGAGGTTGATGTTGGTGGATTTGGGCGACTTTCCGTAGGAGTTGTGGTGGCGGTGGTGATGATGGTTGTGGTGGTGATGGTGGTTGGGGTGGGACATTGCGTTGGCTCGAGACAGGCGTCCCACCGGTTGCTCCATGTGGGCGTAGTGAGGTGGAGGCTGCACCTGCAGAGGTCGCTGTGTGGCGTTGGTCTGGTGGCCGTTGGATCGCCGATGACCACCGTTCATGAGATGGTTGCCGAAGAGTCCACCATTACGCTGTAAAAGAATGCTCAAAGTAAAACCACCAGAGCTTGTACTTCTTACAAAACAGCAAAACAAATGTGTTATTGATGTTAAGTCTCAGGGCTGATTTTCTTTTCAGAAATTGTATGAGCAAAAAGAAGTTCAGAAGCTGGTTTCATGGCACATGACGTGAGCAAAAATGAATGCACTGTTTGTAGTTTGTTGGAATTGAAATGGAGGAAAAACAAAGAAAGCCAAAATTAAGTAAAAGCTACATATAGTAGCAATATAAACTAGAGACAATACATCTACTACATAGTTAGCTGATTATTTCAGAATACCAATAAGTAACTTTACAAGCACAATATTTAACTTTTGCCACAAACATTCCTCCTGTCATGTAAAATTAAATCAGTTACCCTATAAATTTCCTCGTCTTCCTCTGGAATAAAGTCTACTAGCTCGTCATCTTGCAGATCACATGATATCGCTCGGCGAATTTCGGGCCCAATATCATGCAGCGTGCGAAGGCCAGCCTGTAACCATGACAATAAGAGGGCTAAACGCTACAGCGGGGACCTTCATCTTACAACTCACAGAAGGAAATCTGACATCATACAGTCACAACCACCACACATACTGGGCATACACACACCTGTGCTGGAATATGCAACACCTGACGAGAGATGAGAATACACAGACAGACAAATGTGCTCTCCTGAATGCAACCTGCAATAAGAATTACTCTGCTGAAATGTCTTGTGTAGCATCCAGCTGTGCTTTGTCTCACATATGCTGCAGTGAGTTAATAATTACTTTTCCCCCCTTCCCTTTACTTTGTAGGAGTAATAAACCAAATTAGCACAATATACACAAACATGTAAGTAATTATAAATAAATTAAAAGTTGGTCATGTTTACTGTCTTACAATGATATATGGGTGAATATTATAGCCATATATCATACATTATAAGGTAACAGAAATGGCGACAAGCTTTGCATGTGAATTTCATGAGTCGATGAGTGAATTGTGATGCAGAGAAAACACATGAAATGATGGTTTGAGATGATGTCACACGCTTAACATCAACATCTATGATATTTAAAGATGCAGAGACACGAATAACAAATTCACACATCGGAAACATAAAACAAACAACAGATTCATACTGTACACCAAGATCATGAATGTCCTGCTGGATCATAAACCATAACATTAGCACACTTAATGATATTTGAATGAAATGCACAACGACACATTTTACAGACAACAGAATTGCAATGCTCATAAATCCACGTTTTCACCCAATTTCAAACAATCTCTCTCCTCTCTCCCATAAATAATACACAAACACTGTGAGACTCACCTGTAATGCGATAGCTGTGTTGTTCTGCGCCGGGTGAGCACCCACCAGGCCTTCCTCTTTACGTTTCTTGAATTTCCTAAAGTAGTCCTGTATCAGGAAGGTGGCATAGAACTTCCCCACGGTTACCTCATCATCTGAGTGAACAGACCACACAAATGCTTCCTGTGTCAGCAGGTCACTTCACACAGTACCCTGGGAGAGAGAAGGAGAGACTCTTCTCCTCTCTCGTCCATTCCCCTAAAAATTGTGGGTCCATCACCTCAGGACTGCAGACAAGTGAGGCTCTTCCACCCCCAATCAACCAAAATTGATTTATATCCCAATTATATACATCCATCATGATGGTGTATATACTGTACCTCAATCTGCACATGAGATTCTTCGCTGTGTTTAAAAAAAACAACAGAAAATCAAATATGTGCTACAAAACCTTCATGTGTGTATGTGTATATGAACAGCTTTAGATGATACATAAAAAAGAGATCTTCTACATTATATGTATGTTTGATTTTAAATTGGATGGATTTAATTGTATCAATATGACCCATTGAAGCTGTGAGTATTATGTAATGTAACTTCTCTGTCCCTACTGATGAAGAGGACAGAATGAGAAGAATCAAGGTCAGATAGACTACAAATAAACATACAGTATGATTATAAAATTCTGCTACTTTTCAATTAGCTTTCAATTAGCTTAGGTTTTAAAATATTTAGATAATATTTATCTTAAACAACTGCCATTCATTTCTTTTTAAGACACTTTTTAAATGTGTTAATTTAAAAAATATATCTTTTATTGGGAGGCAGGAAGGTGTAAGAACCATTCTTTTTTAAATGTCAGAAAATTGCCATTTAATTTACTAATTTAGCACATGCAAGCAAGCAGATCTACAGTACAGTGTGCATCATACATGTCAGTATGTTTGCGTTAATTCACCTGTTTGTGCTCATGTATGCCTTTTTGTTGTATGGTGTGTGCTAGTCAGTGAATGTTAAAACTGTGTATGTGCATGTTCTTGCATGTATTTTGTCCCATTGGATTGGATTTATTTGAAGAGTGTGTGAGAATCATTCTGAAGCAGGGGTCTGAATCACTTTAAACAAGCACGCTGGGGACAGAGATTGGAGAGAGAGGCAACACTAGTTCCATGCCACCACCCTAAAACAGAACTGCTTCAGAATATTCTGAAGTGCCTCAGCGTTTTAGACACAGAGATATAAAAGTGTGAGAAGAATAAGCTGTGGAAGCTCAAGCAGTGAGAAAAGGACAGAGATTAAGACAACTGAGTGAGTCAGAGAAATTGAGAGAGGAGATAGAGAGACAGATAAATAAGAAAAGAGAGTGAGATATTAGTAAGGAAGACAGAGCATGCACTTGCACAGAGGTCTACAAGGCCATGCAAGCCCAAAGCCCAGCAGACAGTCAGTGGCCTCCATTAGAATCCAGGACAGGAGCAAAGAGTGTGGATCAAACACACACATAGATAAGAAACACACTGCTGAGGGGGCAACCAGGAGAACATGAGCAGAGCAGAAACAGCACAATACAGCGTTACTTGTGTGTGTGAGCAAGTTTCTATTTGAGGACATAGTTATGAAAGAGCAGTTTGGAGCTTCCTGTAATTTTATGCAAACAGCATATGGTGTGTGTGTGTGTGTGTGTGTGTGTGTGTGTGTGTGTGTGTGTGTGTGTGTGTGTGTGTGAGCAGCTTTAGCTGGGATTGTGTGTCAAACTATAACAGGACAGGGAGTTTTGTGTGTTTCATTGACAGGCAGAGGCAGATTCCACTAACCACCAGCAGGAGGCACCACTTGATCCAGAAGCTTCATGCTGGTTCTCTTCCAGATTTTCTTGATGACAGCTCGCAGCTCTTCGTTGGCCTGCTCTAGATTACCTGCACCACAGGGAAACAAGCACTCCAGCTCACAGCCATTTTAAATCCATGCAAGCTCGTAATTACAGGTAACAGAGAACGTTCTGTGAAAGTACTAGCAGAGTATTATTGTATGAACAGTGTAATGGGATTACAATTTGTCTTATACCTTCGGTTTTGATCTTCAGGGCAGTGCGCACCAGTGCAAACAAAGTGGCGTTAAACATGACTGTGCCGTCACTGTTCAGAGGCATGTTCATGGCTACCAGCCTCTGAAAGAAGAGAGCACATAGAGGCCTTTAACAATGTAGAACAGGCCAGCTAAATGATCAGTATTTCTGTGTGTATTTTGTAAATGAGGTGATAAAATAAGGGAGGAGAAGATACCTTGCAAGCCACTCTGTGAGGGCACAGTTTGCCGAAGCCGAGAGGAGGCTGGATTCGACGAAGAAGTGTCACAACATCCAGATGTTTAATTCTGCCCCTGTATGAGAACAAAAACAGATGTAAGTAAGACATTAACTGCCAATGTACTTACTGACAGAGGCAAATGACTGCACAGAAACATGAATGTGAAACATTTTCTGATAAAGTACATACTTAGCTTCCGGGTCGTACTCTGACCAAATTCTCTTGAATTCATCGAGGTGGTGTGGACCAAGAATGGACCAATCACGTGTGAGATAGTCAAAGTTGTCCATGATGACGGCCACAAACAAATTGATAATCTGGAGGGGCACAAGCAAATTGACTTACATACATTTGCTTAGCATTGTGGAGCCTTTTAACGTGCTCGTAATTACAAATCACATCAAGCACTATCACTAGACACTGAATATTTGCATTTTGTATTTTAACTATACTGTACAGCAATCAAGGTTAAATACATCTAAATTCCAAAATAAAAGTGTAAATACTGGCTATCATATGGTTTAGAAAGGGCTGTGAATGTTACATTGTATTTTTATGAGTCTTACAGCTAGATCAGTTAAACTAAATTCAAACGATAGACACACATTGTGACTATGTTGTGCTTTATTGGAAAGGAACTACGACGATGCTGTCTTGGTTGTTGCTGTCTCTTAACAGATGCACAGATTATTATTGAGTTACGGCCAATTTCATATTACAACTTTTATTTTTGCACGTACCAAAAAGGCGCAGAGCATGTAAAAGGTGATGAAGTAAATTATTGCAAATCCGCTGCCACACGTCATCTCCTCCCCAGGGTTGTAATCGGACTCTGGGTCACACAGTTTCCCTGGCATACAGGCCAACATGATCTCCTGCCACGCCTCTCCAGTGGCACACCTGGTGGAACATACAGACAAGACAGACACAAATGAATCACTCAATTAAGTAACCCAGAAAAACTAAAAATGCATTGCCTCATTTTACTGATGACCCCCTGAACCCAGAATCCTACACACCTGAAGAGAAGGAGCACAGCCTGAGGGAAGGTCTGGAAGTTGTTGTTTCTGTTGATGTGTGTGCCGTCCACCATGGCAACCTTTCCAAACACCTGACGCAGAAATATTGTGAACATGAATTTAACTGCAACCTTACCAACTAGGGTAACGCAGAGGAAAAATATTTTCTGTCACATTTAGTTACCAACCTGCATGCCGATGACAGCGTAGATGAAGAACAGCATGGCTATCAGAAGAGCAACATATGGCAGAGCCTTCAGGCAAGAGAGGGGAAAAAAGTAGAGAAAAAGATTAATATGAGTGACTTTAAAATTTCCCTCAATCATCGATCAGATAATTGTACTGCGCCTCACCTGGAAGGATTTGATGAAAGTCCAGAGCAGAGTGCGAATGCCCTCCCCTCTGCTGAGGAGCTTGACCAGCCGCATGACTCGAAACAGACGAAAGAAGGTGATGGAGATGCGAGCGCTGTCCTCCGTGTTCTGTGGAGAAACAGTCCGGTGTCAGAGAGGAAAGGAGAGCAACAGTGCATGTAGTGGACACAGAGCACCTGGCAGTGCTTTACGGGATGATGCGGTCTGAACTGAGACCCCAGAGCCAGATACATATGGGCTGAGAAAGCAGCACTGCATCTTATGGGCAAAAGCGCATGTTTAGAACAAACCTAGTTTTGCCTTTGAGCATGGATTAGTTTTCTGGTGTGGTGGCAACATCTTTTACATGTTCATAGTGCAGCTATTCTATACAGCACACACAAAGCTGCAGATTTTAGACAATTTCTGGTCAAAACACAAGTTCAACAAGTCTCTAAAGCAGTGTAGCTGCAGCTGATATGTTTCTGTTACTCTGCGTCCAAAGCACTGTCAGGAGCCCTGTGACTGTGCAGACCTACAGGGTAAGAAGCAAGGAGGCAAGCATGCTGGAGAAAAAGCATGGCACCCTCAGTCCAGAGTCACTGCATGCGGAGTCACAGTGGGGCCAACCCGAATGGGTCGGCCGGGAGGTTCACAGGTCAGAGCTGGGTGACCTGATCCCCAGGGGTCATCCATGGGTCACTACCCTACGCAAGAATGGTGACAGAGACCATTTTGTATTGTCAACAGCACAAACGCGAGGAGCAGCACAAACCACTCCCATCTAACAGGACACGCAGCGTCACGTTTGAGTGACACACTCTCCTTAGAAATAACTCCAAACATTTAGGAAAAAGAAAAACTAATTTAAAAAAAAAAGAAGCAAATTAACAAACCAAACAAATGAATGAAATACAGAGAATGGGAACATACCATGAGGAAATAAATGAAATAGAAATAAGCAATAGATCATAGGAGGTGTAACTGAAAAATATCAAACAAAGAAATGCAGATCTAAACATGGCATGGCCCTAAAGGGGAGGGGTTGGGGGGTTGGGGACGGAGCATCTTACCCCCTGCTCATCCACCTGAGGAGTCTCCGTTGGCTTTAAAATCAAAGACCTGTATTAATGACTTGTACAGAGCCCGCAGCTCTCACACACATTGGACCAAACACGTAAACATTACATTGGAAACGTCTTTATCACACAATGTCAGCACACGTCAGTCAAGACGCAGACAGAACAAAGTCACTATACTCTTCTCATTGACGGGACAAAACTGTCTTATTGTTTCACTATGACAAAGACAGACATTCATGTATCACTGTCTTTGTAAACGTAATATAATGACAGACATAACACATATTTTAACACTTTAAAGGACTGCCACAGGTTTACAGCTTAACATTCCTATGCTTGCATGTCAGACTGACGAACAACATGAAATTACTTGTTAACTTAGTAACATGTAAGACTTGCACACAACTTTATCACTCCCCCAGTGTAATGGTCATTACTGATGGGATTGAATGGATTTTATGGTTAAGATGTCTTTGCTTAGCTTCAGAAAATGTTAATGAAAGGTAACTGATTGACGTAACAAATGTTATGAATTTGTGTCATGATAAAAGCACCGTCTGCTATTCTTACAGAGCCTCAACTCATAGCTAATTCTTAGTTTTTCCTGTATATCAACATTTGGGCGGATTCAGGCACGTCAACATATGACTTAACTGGACAAAAATCATACATTGTGTGCATCATTAATGGCACCCATTAAAATGATTAGAGTACATGTAAGACAGCTGCAATCTCTCTGGGTTGTAATTTTTCTTTTGTAAACCAAGTATTTTTCAGTGGCTAAGATGAAAATGTTTGCTGACCAAAAAGAGATTGAGCATAATAAAATAATTTGATCTACACATCGCCCACACAAATTCACACCCATACACAGATATTGTTTGTGATTCTAGTCTTAACTATAAATTACAGGATATCAGCAGTATTCAGCGAGCATTTTATACACAGTGAATGTCCAGGTGCAAAGTAAAATCAATCATAGTGGTGGCGGTTAGATTGAACCCGTATATTGATAATGTGATTTTTTTGTGTGCAAAAGAATGAGATTAATTTGACACGGAAAAAGTCATATCAGAAGGCTTAGTACTGGAAATAAAGAGATACTCCAGACAGAAATGGCTTCATTCAAATCCCTCAGCACAATACTTCACAAACCGTAAGTATGAGGTGCAGAATGAGCAGAAACAATAACAAAAAATGTAGAAATAGCTTGAGGAGGTTCTTTAGGTAATCCTGGCCACAGCCTTGATGGAGCATGCGTTCAGCATTGCCACGTTGCTGCGGAAGCACTGCACGCACACGCAAGACATTTGGATGATAAGGAGCCTTTGGTGAACTCATAGCAATGCAGCAACTCATGCATGTCAGTAGTGCCCTGCAACAAAACCGCCATAGCAGGGCGCTCTCACAGTCAAGTGCAAAAAGAGGTGAATGAACAACAGAAGAGGAGAGAGGAAGACAGAGAGGGCAAAGGAGAAAACAAGAGATAGAGACCAATACTGGCATAGGAAATAAAACCAGACAGATTGAGTCATACTGGAATAGACGAAGAGTAAAGGCAGAGAGTTGTGAAGAGTAGAGAGTGTAGTTACTGTTCATGCACCTGACTGGAGTCTACACACCTGCGCTACACATGAGCTCCATTCTGAGCTTTAAGAGCTCACTACAGGAAGACAGAACAAAACACAGAGACAATCACTCACAGAGACACAAACACAAGATCATCAAAGAACCTCAAACTCAGCTGCATTAAACCACCATCAGTGTAAATGTACAAAAATACGGACTAGTTCAGTGTCTTCTGACCTGCTGAGGATTTTTTTCTTCACAGATTCTTATCTGATAACATTATGGTAAAAAGGATGCTGAATTTTTTTTCTTTAATTCGAGGACTGTGACTGAAGCCTATTCTAAGTTTTAGTTGCTGCAAAATCTATATCCATTTCATGACATGACTTATCTGTTTTACCTAATATTGATGCATTAAATCAAACATATGTGATCCTGCATTGGCCTACACAATTTTAGGGGAAGTAAAAGATGACATTTCTTAAAAATCTCATCACAATTTTCCGCTTTAAAAGCGGATTGAGCTTCACAAAGTCTATATTAAAACTGTCCTTAGTGTTGTGTAGGATGGATACTTCCAAGCTCTGAGCTCCAGGGCCATCCTGTCTGGAGGTAAAGATTGAGGGGTATGGCAAGAGAGAAAGGGCAAACTTCACAAGGGTCTATGGAAAAAACTGACCGGAGGGGAATGGAGCTGCTGGCCGAGCGCCATCTGTGAGAGGCGGGACATGGAAAGGATGTTAGGGAGTGAGGTAAATGGCTGACGCTTCCCAGCATGCATTTGGAAAGGTCAGGGTCGTCAGGTTAGAAACTAAACAATCACACAGCTCATAACAGAGATGGCAAGCAAGTAAGCAAAAATCAATAAATCAAAATGCAAACCCATTGTAGATCAGCTACAAATGCTGAATTTAATATCTGATCTAGTTAGTTTGCTGTATGACACAAACAGCAACAACAACATGCAACGCAAACAAAATAAATGTAAATGATGGATGCAAGGTGCCTCACAAGAACAACTTTAAAAGTCCTTGTGAAATCAACATTATGTCCCCAACATTCACAACACGCATACGATCATACATACAGCACACCTTAAAGAACTGTATAAACATGTATGTAAAACACACATGCATAACAATAATAACCTGCACACACCACCACCACTGTATGTTTTAAATAAAGTTAGTGCTTGTTTATACACTCATGCAGACACACATTTAGGAACACAAACTGAGAAAACACAGAAAAAAATGAACTATAACTCCAGAAAAACAGCACTGCAGCTCAGATGTGAGAGCACTCAGGATGGGGGGAGGAGTGGTGCAGCAGTGAGTGGCTACACTGCCCCTTTAACAAGCACCATCATCACCATACCTATTCATTTTAGTCTCCTGGTGTTTGTTTGTATCTTGGACTACAAATCTAACTATCTTTACCATGTATATAACAGTTAATCTCAAAGCACAACAAAGTGGATCACAGACATTTAGTCTTCGTTTTAAGGTTTTTTTTGAAGAGCCATAAAGAGAAGAGTATTTTTGAAGTCAGTTAATGTAGAGAAGTAGTCATCCACTATTCTATGGAGCCTTGACATTAATTTTCAAAGCGACTGACTTTGATAAGTACTGAAATAAGCTGTCAAATAAAATAAAATCTATGTGCTACTCTAAATTACAAACATTGAATGTTCAGAAAACATTCAATGACCAATCTAGTTTTTAATCCACTGTAAAGGGGTCACGCAGATAAAGTTGTTATAAACATTAGGTCACACACACACACACAACATTTTTGTTCATTGCCATACTTGCCTCTACAAGTTTCTATGGAAACAAAACGAACAAGAGTAAGAATTAGACAACCACATCATAAATCATTCTGCTCTGAACCAAATACAGGCCTCAGTTCACAAAGAAATGTGACAGACTCCTGTTTTTGACCCGTGTTTTCACTGCTGTGTCCAAAGGGTTAACAATCAACACATTCATCACACATTTTGTCATGATTCCTGCAACACACAGTTCTGCAACACATTGACGATAGAGGATTTAGCAGAAGCAAAATTCCAACGAGACAGACTTTGAATAACTCATTGTACTGTAGATGTAGCACTAATAACAGGACATAAATGAAGGTCAAACTGAAGCTTTACAGAATAAGCCACTGGCACCTTGACAACTACTAAAACCTTTCCACAAATAGCAATGCAAAGGTTTAGCATGATAAATATGGAAGCTCTTAGTTTAGCAGAAACAATTTTAAAGTGGAGGCTACAACTATACACGCTAAAGAAGAAAAACCCACTCATCGATTGATCTGCTCTCAACTCTTGTCAAGAGGACAATTCATTTTCAGGGTCTTCAAGACAAAAAGGTTGGGATCCACTGCACTAGAGGTTGAGATGAATTCTGACAATTGCCATGTGGCTTTCGTGTAAGGCTTCAGTTCAACTTGGTAGGCAGAAGAGAGTAGTACTTACATTAACTTCAGTGATAGCAATATCGACGACGCTACCAACAACAATTAAGGCATCAAATGTGTTCCAAGCATCAGCGAAATAGTGCTGTTAATGCATGGCGTTACATGTAAGGGTAAAGATGGGAAAGAAAGAGAAAGACCATGAAGAGAAGGAAAGGGTAACAGAATCGGACAGATGATCAGAAGAGTGAATTTGATGAAATGGCAGGGTCAGGGGAGGACGAAAAGAGAGAGAAAAAGGAAATAAAGTATTAAGATTGATCAGATACAAAGCCAGAAATCAGAGTCCTGCCATGTAAACCTGCAGTGTGGGCCGAGGTTGCCCGAACAGAGAGAGGACAGAGAGCAGCGGGGCTCGCTGTAGCTGAGCTTTACTTACATCAATCTCACTGAGAACAATGTCTACTATGCTGCCCATCACAACCAGGGCGTCGAACACATTCCAGGCATCCCCAAAATAGCCCTGAGCGAGGTGGAGCGAGTGGTGGGCAAGTTGGATGTGAGATCAGCACAAACAAAAAGTCTTTACTCTATACTAATATGTATATAGACTTATTCTGGTAATTTAAAACACACAGGAACCCCTGTTGGCTTCTTTAGCTGAATGGTGAATGATTATAGTGTATTGATTTCTACAGCTTGTGGTTGAGCAGCAGAGTACTAGATCTGATACTAATACTACATGCAGAAACACTGCTGCCAAGAACTTGACAAACAGTTTGCGCTATTTTATTGAAAAAGAAAGTCAGCACTGCACCCCACACTGTGTCTCTTACTAGCATCCTGTCCTTTTTCGCAACACAGAGCTGTTGGCCAGACAGTTCAGGGAAAATGTTTGGAAAATGAAAAAAACATTCACTGCATGTACACTGCTCCATTCTTTAAACATTTAAGCAATAGTTCAACATTTTAGGAAATACGCTTATTTGTTCTCTTGCTAAAAGTTCGATGAAAGTGGTTGTCAATGACGACGTTTGCAGGCTGACTCACCCTGGGTTTGAAAGCGATGAGTTTGAGAACCATTTCCACAGTGAAGACAGCAGTGAAGACCATATTAAGAATGTCCATTACATAGTTGAAGAGCGCTGACTGTCCGTAGTGCTGCAGAGAGGAGATGAAGAGACGGTTAAAGAAAACTGAAGAAAAGGGAGCTGCTATTATTTTGATATGCACTTAATTTATTTTAGACAAAACAAGACCCTGGTCAGAAAGATACTAAACAAACAACAAAACTGTATGATAAGAATGCAAAATAGTACATTTAAAAGCCACTAAGTGTATATTATGTATGTGATTACAGTATCCTTCAAATTATTCTAAAGGTTGAGTTTTATGTTGGAAGAAAAATTAAACAATCTGGGTGAAAATTGATCATATATGCTTTGCTGTCAGTCTATGTATCTACTTGTCCCTGGGTCTGCTTGCATTGGTGTCTACCACAGTGTCTTTGTTGATAATACCACTGGAGGGGGCCAAAATCAAACATTTTAAAGAAAAGAAAAAGAAAAACTGCACTGCTAAACTAATTATTGCAGTAAGGCAGGCAGAAAGAAAGCTAGCAGTTAAGATACTGATGACAACATAACGTTTTTAGAGACTAATGTAACTATCCTGATGAAAATATTTTTGGAACATCATTGCACCAAGACCAGTGCTTGATATCTTATAATGTCAACTTGACAGCAGATTAACACATATTTATAAAACGTATATAAGTAGTTTTATATTGACTATATCACCCAAAATAACCACACATTCAGAAATGCCCAACAAACCTTTTCTCAACCTCTGCTTTCAAACTAAATAAACATTAACAATCAAGTGTGATCTCATTCTTTTGAACAGATTTTTATTTTTTATTTTTTTGTCACAGAGCTAGTTGGTTTCAGCGGTGTAAATACAGTGCGACTTCTTACCTGTACAGCCAGGCAGAGCGTGTTGAGCATAATGAGCACAAACATGATGTACTCAAAGCCAGTGGAGTTCACCACATACCAGAACTTGTACTGGTACGGGTTCTTAGGGATGTACCTCCTCAGCGGACGTGCCTTAAGAGCGTACTCCACACACTGACGCTGCGCAGAAATATACAAAGTTGGTTTTAATGCTCAGTTAATGACACACACTTAATACTTTGATATTTGTAAGCTGCAATAACTATTGCCTATTGTTATGAAAATCATACCTCAGCTTTTTCTTCACACATTACCACAAAGTCAAGAGACCGACTATTAGCTTTTTGTGGAATAAGTTAAAATCAGTATATTTTAAGTTCTCCTTAACTTCTCTTTAGATTTTGACCAAACACAAACAAACACGCTGCTTCCACACACCCATATACTGACTCTGACCTGGTTCTTGTCGAGTTCACAGTTTTTGTACTCTTTCTCTCCTTGTTCCTGAAATGTGACGATCACAAAACCTACAAAGATGTTCATCATGAAGAAAGCAATGATAATGATGTAGATGATGAAGAAGATGGAAATCTCCACACGGTAGTTGTAAATGGGACCCAGGTTCTCCCTGTTGGAGTCGATTGCCTTGTACAGTAAACTGAGAAGAGAAGAGAGACAGAGAGAACATGTGATCCAGTTTTTTTAAATACACATTGTTGAGAATACTGAATCAAAGCTTTAACAACGGGATTAAAAAAAGTTAGAATCTTACGAAGGCCAGCCTTCAAAAGTGGACACGGTGAACAGAGCCATCATAGCCATGAGGACGTTGTCGAAGTTGAAGTCGCTGTTGTGCCACAGTCGTTTGTGGATGGTTGGCTGGTTCACATCTCCTTCCTTATACAGGATGTAGGTGCCCCTAGGAGAAAATTACATGTTGCGTGGAAGTTTAATACTGAAACTAGGATGATAATTGCAGGTAATTAACTGTGAAGAACCAAGACAAGTAAAACTAACTTGCACTCATCTGAGTTGGACTTGGCTTCATCCGTGCAGCGATAGAATTTTCCCTGTGGAGGAAAATTATGCACATTTTTAAACTATTCTATATACAGTATATATATATATATATATATATATATATATTATACTATACACTAATCTCTGACTTCATGTGTAAAACTGATTTATTTTCAACCTCAAGTGCTGCTGACCTTAAATAGCTGCACCCCTATACAGGCGAACATGAACTGGAGCAGAGTGGTGACGATCATGATGTTACCGATAGTTCTGATGGCCACAAACACGCACTGCACCACGTGCTGTGAGACGGAGACATAAACATGTTTACAGATTGTGGCATCTATACTGATTGTGGTTATTGGTGTTGACAAGCTGCAGGATAACTTTGAGTTGAGGCCTCACCTTTAGGCCTTTGGCCCGGTTGATGGCCCGAAGGGGTCGAAGAACACGCAGGACCCTAAGAATCTTCACCACAGAGATGGCCGAGGACCTGAACGAAAAAAAAAAAATAACATTCCAGAATAACAAGTTCAAGTTTCACCGCAGGAACTTTTCCAGAAGCCCTTGAACCATTTCAGCAACTCAGGGACTTTACTAGGAACCAGGAACTAAATTCTTTTTGTGTCATTGCTCCTGGTGCCAAATAAATTGTACTTTTGATGGCCCTGGAGCTACTGAAGTGGAGTCTGCAGGGCTGACTGTTGCTCATTATTCAAACATAAAACTTGTGACTGCTATATTTTTACAGCTTTATTATAATAAGAAACCACTGGGTGACACTAGAATCAATACGAGGACAAGAGTGGGACATTTCTTGTCGCTTTACTGACTAATCTAAAAAATAAAAAAAGTAAAGAGTTTGTAAACGAGCGGAGTGAATGAAAGAGAGAACCAGCAGCGATCGAGAGAACAAAGCGAACTGTTACAGTAATTACTAAACCAGAAATACGTAACCATAAAACACTCAGCAGATTGTCTACATTGGAAACAGAGGTTCTGGGGTTTTCAGTCTCCTTTTCCATCTATGCATGTCTCCTTTGCATTCATTCACAACATCCATTCAAACATTAGAGTCGAACACAGACTGTGTTGTTGTTTATTAAGGGCCGCATTCAGTCTTTAATCTGTTATCTGGCTAATTTGCCTAATTCTCATGTTGTTTTTAGAAACGTTGGAAATGCAAACTTGAATACTAAAAAGGGACTTTTGAGTTTAGCTCCTGTGGCTCCATTGTTCCTGGAACTATTTGGTCAAAAAGGGCTAATTGTGTCTGTGTTTGTTTATACTCACTGAATGCCAAAGGAGACAAGGGAAACTCCCACCACCAACAGGTCCAGGAGGTTGAAGTAATTCCTACAGAATGCCCCTTTATGTAGAAAGGCTCCATATGTTGTCATCTGAGGAGACGACAGAGGAAGTTAGAGGAGCAAATAACCAAGAAAAAAACACATATATCATCTAACGCACACTAGTCACACACAAATACAGAGTTACACTGCAGAAGACGCAGACACACATACTGTACATTGTGAACATGTTAAATAGGAAAAACATATGCTCACATTCATCACTCTTCACCTTGCACACGCGCACACGTCTCCACACTCTTTTAGATCACTCTGATTCAGGGTGGCGAGCTCAGAGCAGTGAAACAGAAGGCTAGCTCTACTGTCGCCACCCCCACAGCCCTTAACTACATGAATGTAGTAGTAAGTCATTCATTTCACAATCTACTATGGGATGAGGCAATAAAACATGCATTTTGTTGCCATGAAGTCAGGGATATCTACTACCTGCAAGAGCTGTAGTTATAGTGATTGGAAAGTAGAAATGGCCTTACTGTCACATTCATGTGGACCGTCATCTTAAAGCACATTCCATTATGTTCTTTAACAGTTCAGAATAAGGGGAAGCAGTTCCCAATTAAAACTTCATATTTCAGCAGGCAGAGAAGAAAAACCAGCCAAAATAACTCTGCTTCAAATAATAAAAGGATTAATTTTCCAAGTGCATGTAAATGTGGAGCCTTGCAGAGAGACAGAGAGAGAGGAGTGCTAACTAGGAGCAATTTGAAGTTAAACAGCGGTGGACTTGAAAGGTTTTTGCCCAAATGGCTGCAGACACAACTCCACATTTCTATGCACTCAGTCAGGGAAAGCAGACTGAACCATGCTCGGCAGGAACATGGTTGGTTTTGCCCCCTCTTTTATGGGTAAACTGAAGAGCAGTCAGTACGAGAGGCATGAAGTCCGCTTCGACTGGAGTTGACTTCGAACACCTCCATGAAGATGACCTCGAACTCAACTTCAGCCAATGCCTTAACAATGTCTGAACAGCTCACTAAAATGTGTTGCATCGCACAAAGGGTTGCATCATGTTTTAAATATCTGCATCATCAAAATCATTTCAGCGATGACTGCCCGAATGACGTGACACCCATGTGAGTATGTAATGTAATGTAGATGTGATGTTTCCTTCCCCCAACATGAGTTCTTTGATTAGTGTAATTTGAACAAATCTTGTGTTTGTGTAAGTGTGTGCAGAGTAACAGCTCCAATATTTGCTTTTTAAAAGAGGTGCCGTGAAGAAAAAAGTAAATAAGAGAAAGGAAACAAACAAGCCAGGTTGTACTGAGTGGCAGGTGACACACAAGGAGAGAATGCAGCAAGGCTCTCGTTGTCATTTAAGGGGTTACCTTCAATATGATCTCAAATGTAAACATACTAGTGAAGACATAATCTGCATAGCCTAGGACCTGGAAGGCAACGAGACGTTTGGAGTGTTATTGGGGTATGGTTAGTCACAGCACGGACAGGGGACACATGGCATTTACCTTCAATACGATCTCAACAGTAAAGATAGCCGTGAATGCATAGTCAAAGTAACCAAGTATCTGCAAAAAGCAACGTACATGTTTAACAAAGACAGGTCATTGTGCAGCTTCATATATCATATGTAAACAAGATGAATGAAAAAATAAATAAAAACATTTGAAGCTTTTTTTTTTTTTTTAAAGAATTTGATAGAGTAAACATCACACAGTACATTTTTACTTTCATTATTCACTGACTAGTTCATAAAGTGCAAGGTGATTTTACTACTCTGTCATTTCTTATGCAATATCAAAGTGCAGTTGCACTGAAAATGAAAAACAGAGATCCCTGGCTGACTGTTTACTTTACAGGACTGTACCAGTGCTTTTGCCTGTTTTAGCTTATAAAATATAAATTGCATATTTTTATATTAACATTATTGTCAGCCAAAGTGTACCATACAGTCAAACCTTCCAGATAGCAAGGGACATTCATTTAATTTAGGTATTTCAGAAACTTGACACTAGCTTGACATGAAGTACATCACTGTGAAATAATCACTGGCTTTCTTTTGTTTTGTACAGATTGTGTCCTCAATGAATTAAGGCAGGCAACATTTCTTAAAAGGACACTCTGACATCTGTGATGTGTGAGTCACCTTGCAAATATAAGCTGTGTTGCTGTTAAAACAATTCCAAGAGACAAACGGCATTGTCAAAAAAAATATGTGAACCTTTTAGATTTAAAAGGTTAAGGTACCTTAACCCCTAAGTCATGAATGTTGGAACAGACCAGCATGAGCAGAGTCACCAGACGTCACCATTAAATTTGGACAGGCCGTCGAGATAGAAACTGGTAATTACATTGTATGTATTGTTTTGGAAAATAAACTGCAATTCACTGAAACATAAGCATGAATGTTTCCTCAAAAGAAAGAAATAAACATACAAACTCAGGTGGTGAATGCTTTGGAAAATGGTCAGTAGTAATGTAACATATGCAAGTTATAACAAATGGGCTAAAACATGCAAAACCACTAGTATGGTCAACGAATTATGAAACAGATCTCAAAATGCTAAACTAACTTAACACTCAGAAAAGTTTTATTTTCATGATGTAACTTGACCCACTTATCTCTGCTACACAGTCTGTTAGAATCCACAAATACAATCCTATTGAAGGGTCGTGGACTTACAATATTGCGAGCTGAGAAGTTTCGGATCGGATCCTCAGCAGCGAGTGACACGGAGCTGAGCATGATGAACACCAGGATGAGGTTGGTGAATATGTGGTGGTTGATGAGTTTGTGGCAAAACACACGGAACCTAGAGGACAAAGGAAATACAACACAGCAAGAAGCATCAGTGTGATATGAGGCACTGTGAGTGTGTGTGTGTCCATGTGTGTGAAGCCTGTGTGAACATAATGTGTGAGTGTTTCGTACGGGTTTGTGGTGCTAAAGATGAAGAAGGCGCTTCCCTCTGGGATAGGAGTGATCTTCTCCTTCTTTATTAGGTCAGAGATAACCGGCCGAGGCCCCGATGGAACTTCTGGATCCTCCTCCTCTGCCGCAGTGTCATCAATCTCCTCTTCTTCATCCTAACAGACGAGTAGAAAGTTTGAAAAGTGTGTCAGTGTGTATAACTCCTCAGACTATAAATATAAGTTACTGTTAGATTCAGTAAGTCAGGATACCTTGTCATCTTTTTCATCCTCCTTTTTGTCCCTGTAATGAACACAGATATTGTTATGAATGATAGAGTACATATGAGCATATTTATACAGAGAGCCATACAGTAGTAGGAGATCCAGCTGTTACCCTTTCTTGTCTCCTTCGTCTGTGTTGAGAGACTCTGCATCTGCCAAGTTGTCCACAGCGATAGCCAAGAAGACATTCAGAAGGATATCTGAGCAAAGTGTTCAGTAAAGGACAGCTCTCTCTGCAAAAGCACTTTAACACTGCTTTAAACACATACAATGATGAATGTAGGTCTACTCATGTATTCGCTGTTTCAGCAGTTTCAAGTGTGTTGTATCAGTGACAGAGGATACAGTTTCCACAGATGAAGAGGATGATGAAGTAAAAGCACACGATCATCCCAGAAGAGGAAGGGCCTCCATACGCCATGATCCCATCGTACATAACAGCGTTCCAGTCTTCTCCGGTCAGGATCTAAAATCGATTATCATATTTATTTTGTGGGCGATGCATCAACAGTAGTGTGACAAGCTTAACGATTATACGGGGCCTGTATGTGTTGACGACACTTTTCCACATGCTACGATCCCCCAATCCCTGCTGAGAGTCCACAATAAACCCATGACAGCTGCTATCAATGGGCAGAGATACAGCAGATGGATATGTACGTTGAAATATGGCTGTACATTTTGACTCTGATTGACGCTGCACGTTGGACGGTTCTGGTCCATTAATTCCTGATAATGGACACCTCGTCGGGCATTAACCCTTACTTACAGCCCATCGAAAACTGGATTTGTGATAGTGCTATCAATATTAAAGAGTTCAAAAGATCCAATAACGATAAAGTGGCAGATAGCATTTTTTTTAACATAAACAACAATCTTGGTACAGATCCTATCACGGTCCTGCTCTGTGGTCTTGTAGACTTTTTGTTTAATATACTGTGTTTAAGTTCTAGAGGTTTTGTGTTTTCTGTTTCATGTTCCTTGTTTCATTAATTGTGTTGAGTTGCACTGTGTGTACCTTATGTGTCCCTGTAGCCCTGCCCAGCATGTCTTCCCTTGTACACCTGTGTTGTGTCTAGCTTCGTCAGCCTGCCTTTGTGTTGCCAGTCCTCGTTGTCTTGTTACCCAATCAGTATTTCCTTCTTTATTCCAGTTCCCTGCCCACTCCAGCTGTTCTTCTTGTGATTAGCACCTTGCTTATTTAGTCTGTGTGCTCCCTTTGGTGTCAGTTTGTCTTAGTATTTTGTGTCAAGAAGTTCTGCCTGTTTCTTATATTATATATCCTAAGCGATGCATTTGACAGTGAAAAATCAACTTGTCAGCGCTCTCTGGTGGACACACTATGTATAGTAATAATAATAGTTATAGTGTATAATAGTGACTCTATATCTCAATGACCTCAGACCTAGCTTGGTAGCTCTATACAATCAGGTGATATATCAGCCTGACTCATTTATTGGTCTAGCTCTATTTCTCTTCTCTTGGCCTTCGACAGTTTGTAAAACCTCTTACTATAATTCATTCTAAATCTGTTTGTGCAAACAATTGTACAACAGCTGTTTTCATTTTTATCTGCATGTTCAATGTATTTTCCACCGAATGCACCAATGGGCAAATGATGGATGTTCTGCTATTTAGATGGGAGTGACTGTGGTGTACTGTTCTGTCATAATCTGAACAGGATATACCTGAAACACAGTGAGAAGGGCTTGGGGAAAGTTGTCAAATGTACTCCTCTTGGTCTGGGTCTCGTCAAAGTTGAACTTTCCACCGAACACCTGCATGCCCAGCAGCGAGAAGATGATGATGAAGAGGAAGAGCAGCAGCAGCAGGGAAGCGATGGACTTCATGGAGTTGAGCAGAGACGCCACGAGGTTACTTAAAGACTGCCAGTGACTATAAAGCAGTAGAGAGAAAGAGACAGGTGATTAACTGAACACCCCACACACACACACACACGCACGCACGCACGCACACACACACACACACACACACACACACACACACACACACACACACACACACACACACACAGCATGGAAGCAGTCTTACCGTGTGACCTTGAAGATCCTCAGCAGGCGGACGCAGCGGAACACAGAGATACCGAGAGGAGACATGACTTCCAGCTCGACCAGAATGGTTTCAGTGATTCCTCCACACACCACAAAGCAGTCAAAGCGGTTGAACAGTGATACAAAATAGGCCTGTAGCCCGAGACTGTACATCTTCACCAACATTTCACATGTGAACAGGGCTAGCAGCACCTTGTTGGCCACATCTGTAACCCAGAATATTCAAAAAACCCAAATAAATGGAGAGAGAGAAAGAGAGAGAGATAAGGAGTTAAGGGTGACACGTGAGATAGTGTAGGTGGTTACTTTGCTACAGAAGATATGAATGATGCAAAGAATCATTGCTGCTGCTAAACCACTTAGAGATCATAAACCTAGGCTGCACAAATATAACAGCTGCACACACAAACATTGCATTTTAATAAATAAAATATAGATAACACAAAAAATATAAAATCTTCACTAATATTTTATTTGTATAGATTTCTATTCAAATAATTGAGAAAATAGTTAAAATGTTAAAAAATCCCATCATCATGACTTGCAATATCAAGAAATCCTTTAATATTTTGGTTCTCTTTGGCTCATGGTTGAAATCTCCACCTAGTTTCATTGAAATGTAAGATAAACGAACTAAACAAAATAGACAAATGAGGTAATACAAAAAATGAATAAAAAAAAAAATTCTTTCTTACTTTCTGTCTTTTAAATAAGATTTTGATGTGTACTGTAGTGCTGTTCATACCCTGTACTTGTGTGAGCCACATTGGCTGGTTGTAATGCTCTGATGATATGGTGAGCGTGTTGAGGAACACCAGAATGATGACCAGCCAATAGAAAGGCACCGATTTGACAGCCAACCGGCACTTCCTGCGACAGAACCTGTTCCAACGGCGCCAGCGCCGACTGCAGGAGCAGAAAGCAATGTCAGTATGAAGTATAACGCTGATGTGTGTGTGTGTGTGTGTGTGTGTGTGTGTGTGTGTGTGTGTGTGTGTGTGTGTGTGAGTGTGTCACTCACTTTGCTAATGAATTGATTTAGAAGAACACAGAATCTGGTCACATAGATTACAGTGTCTAGACACTAAAATAAATCACCTTAGTTTAAGGTAAACACTACATTTGTTTCTATTAATAAGAAGAATGCAGAGGAGTGAGGGGAAGGAGTCCCAGCGGAACTGCATCAATATATTTTTTGCAAGTCATACTGTAAAGTAAATGAGCTGAAAAATACTGCGTAAGACTATTCTATAAAAATACCTTATGGTACATGCTGACTTTCTAAAAGCTGTTGATTTATCATCTGCAGTAAAGTCTCATTAAAATACAGTAAAATGAAAGCCAAGCACTTACAAATAAACATTTGTATAATCTAATGCTGGGCACAGACCCCTATGGTAACCGCTGTACTGTATGCACCATGCAGAGACACAGACCCATAAAGATACTGACCTGAACTTTGACTTTGAAATTTTTTGACTGAAAGAAAGAAGAATTTGTCAAAGTTTACAAATGCAGGTTGTAGCAAAGGTTTGATAGGAGCAATGGAGTGGTAGGGAGAGGTCCATTGATAACAACATTAAAGTCTCCAACCGCAAAAGTCAGCAGCATTACAGGGTAGAAAGGCAACATAAACATGCAAGTGAGTTGCTTTAACCATTTGACCGTTTAAAAAAAAATTTGAAATCAAAAAGTAAAGAGAGTAGCACAGAGGATCGAGAACCTGTAACGTGAGGGACTGATGCTTTTTAAATCTCTGTACCAACACTCACACCAGAAGGGACAGCAAGCTGATGTATAGAAATTCAAAGTAATAACTGTAATCTTGTTTTTGAACAGGTTTGTTGTGTAAAGTTCTCACCACAGAGGTCCGCAGCATGGTGTCTTCTCCTCCTCCCCGTTTTGATTCTCAGTGTTCACAGATTCTGTTTCGCTGGGTGGAACGCTCGCTGCAGCAGCAAATGAAGCAGACATTTACAAAAGAATACTCATATGTGCTTCACAGTGCCACAATATTCTACACCCTTAGATAGACTGGAGTGCAGTACATCCCAGAGGGAAGAAGTGTCTAAAGAAATAAAATGGAGACTGCCTTCATCACATCAGGCTATTCTTCAGAAGGAAGTAAAAAGATACACTAAAGGAACAAACTTAACAAATCAGCAAAGATTTACAAAAAGTTACACTCCAAAAACTAAGTGCATCACAATATTTTGATAGTGATTTTAAAAAAGGAAGTGACAAAATTATTATATTTTTCATCTCTAAAGCCACGTTGCAGCTACAAAACTTTCAACCTTATAGAAAGGAAAGAGCTAAGCGCTGTGGCTGTGCATCACTGTCATCATTAGTATCATTTACCAAGTGCTGAAAGGGAGCTGACATGGGACAGGCGAGTGGACAGCTGCTCTACGAGGGCTGACTGATGCAGACAATGAAGGAGCAGAGGGAAGAGGGGAGCAGGCCGAGGAGGACAGAGCTCTTAAAGCTGTCTCTGAAATACTACACTCAAAGTACTGCCAGCGCTGCGGAAAGACTGTCTGCGCAGACAGATGATGATTAACTGTGCGAAACGTCTCAGTGCTTTAACTCGTATGAGGGAGCGTGGTGTGTGCTGCTTAGCTTATGTAGACGTGTTGGCTTTGATTCCTGAGTGGTCGGACAGCTCTCAGCTCTGAAAATAGTGCTGACTGCTGGAGTAGTGATCTGGGTTTAGCCCTGTTTCCTATATATTCACACTGAGCCGCTGCTTTTAAAATGGGACATGGTAAGGAATCAGGGAGTGCCTGCTATCAAACATAGCTGTATTTCTATTTCATATTTGACTCGTTTCATGAGTAAAAGATAGGCTTTTTTAATTTAGAACCAGTAGACCTTTAAAGAAGAACAAAACTGGGAGGAAAAAAAGGAGAGAACAAAAACTGAAAAAGGCTGTGATGCTCGGACACAACGGGTTTAACACAATAGTAAAGCACAAAGTGATGACGTATTACATTAGGCTGCACATCAACACACAAACACACACACTCTTACTCAGCTGTCACTCAGGATGCTTCAAATGGGATTTTAAGGCCGCTGCTGCTTACCACCTAGTTTTAAGTCCTGATGTGTTCACCAATAATGCAGTTGAGTATTTGGGAAAATCAATGATTCTTCACTGATATATGGAAGTAAAGTTTAAATGGTTATTATGTGTGTTTTTTTGCTCACAAGATGAAACACAAGCAAGCAGCATGTTGATTAAAAACAACAAATGACATTTTAGGTTCATGGTTGTCTTGCAATTGTTTATGATATTTAGCATATTCTAATATGTTTAGGTTATTTAAGTTTCCTTTCCTTCTGCACTCTAAGGTATTTCATTTTGAGCTTATCTTTTCTATTTGAATCTGTTCTATATGTTTTATTATAATGTTGTGTTGAATGTTTGAATGTCTTGTCTGTCAGCTCACCGAGGCAACTTCCTAACAACAGTTTTTGGAAACGGCAATAAAGTCAACTTTGTAAGGTCTAATCTAATCAGGTCTAATCTGATTTTGACCTAATTATTGACACATTTTTCTGTATCAGATTAATTTGAGCATCAAACACATACACACCCACGCACACATACACAAGAGCAAGAGAACACTGGAGGGAAACCACAGGATTTACCATGAGTGTCGGACGACTGGCTGAACCACCCAAACCTTCCTTTCTTCTTCTCAGTAAGGTCAGCCAGAGTCACCCCTTCATGTGTAATGCATGCAAGCCCATGCATTCAGACACAACAGCACAGCAGAGGGACATGGGGGGCGAGAATGGGCTGCTATCAAAATGGGTCAGAGCAGACAAGCACCACAGGACAACAACAGTATTCAAAATATCAATATCCAACAATGACAAGAGCAGCAGAAGTCACAGGGGCTGCAGACACTGAGGAGGGCAGAAGAACAACACGGAGAGCTGTTAGTCACTGGAAGCGCCTGCAGGTGACGAGGTCCTTTGCTAACATGTTACAGTGCAACTTAAAGCATTCACATGTTAACGTGTTAGCAGGGGCTCATTTATCGTCGACAGACACCAAAAGCCAGGATGGATGTTGAAGAAAAGCTGTATGGACCTGCCTCCTCGTCACACAGAACCTCCACAGCTTTAACTTGGAGCCTAAACATCTAACTTTATACATGAGGTATGACTAGAGGAAAAGACAGGTGGGAGAGGCGACAGTAAATGGACAGAGTACATTCAAAATGACGGAAGATCGTAATGAGCAGACAGAGTGTATAAAAATAAAGACTCAAACTATAAGGTGAATCAGTCGCAGTTTCTCTATTTCTGCATCATGTCTGCTGCTTATATAAAGAGGATTTGGATTAAGAGTTTTTCTACTGCTCAAGTAATATCTTTTTTTCCCCCTTTTACCCTTCTCAGATAAACTCCAGTGGTACTCATGGCGTGCTCCACTTCCATCAGTGACATGGATCGAGCATTATGATATTTACAATCTGTACAGCTCTGCTTCAAGCACCTTTCATATACAAAACAGTTGTCAACACATGCATCTATGTTATGTAGGTATGCATCTATGTGTGTGCATTGTGTATAATGAAAGTATCACTGACTATAGCACAAATATTGTCGATACTTTTGCTAATCGTTAAGGGAAAAATCCCATCATCAATTGTTATGAAACTGTTAATCGTGCAAATTTGCAATTACTGTAGTGCAACTGATCTTTTACTTGCGGCCACGTTCAATCAACCTGCTTCATCTATTTCTACTTCAGTTAGTGATTTCCTACAATTCCCAGAATGACTTTTGAAAAGCTTAATCAGACCAAGAAAAGATCTGCATGAATTGCATTATGGACTATTAATGCTACTGTCGGTGGAGAAAGTAAAAAATTCTCTCTCTGATGATTTTTCTTCTTGCCTGGTTGTTAAATGTTGATGCAAAATCGTGGAGCTAAATTAGGAGCACGTCTTAGCTTGGAGCTTCTTTTTACCTAATTAATACCAGCTGTATCTATGCTAGATTTGTCTTAATATGATTGACCAGTTATCCGGGTCAATATGAAAAATAGAGCACTTTCCACCCAAATGGACACAGGAGTGCAAGGAAAAGCCCCTGTTTGTTTTTCAGTATGATGGGATAATACATATTTCTCCTCCTGAGAGAAATTAATATTATTCTTTTAGCTAATACAGTTTTTTCCCTTTTTTTTTTTTTTTACAAATCACATACACTATAGATTTCTTGAGGACCAACTCTTGCATTTCCTGCTTATATAAAAATACTCTGAGTTATAGTTCAAAACCCTCTCAAGCCACCAATAATACACATTGCTGGATATTGTCTTGATGTGGCAGTAACAGATTCGATCAGTTTGCTGTATTGAAGGGATCTTGTGATGCCAGCGCAGCATTACTCTGGTAGAAATGGGAGAAGGTGCTTACGGTTGCGCTTGGTCCCCTCATCGGCCTCATCCTCGTTGTCGGGGTCGATGTCTTCGGCCTGAGTGATCCAATCCAAGTAACCTTTCAGATCCTCCTCCAGCTGCTGCTTCTCACGCAGCTTCTGGAAGTCTCCACGGGCTTTAGCCTTCTCTCTCTCCTTGGAGAACTCTCTGGGTTTGCAGAGGCACACATGGACAAAAAATGCAAACACATACAAACACACAGGAGTGCATAAATGACCCAAAACACACAGAGAAACTTACTTTCACAGCAAACAAGTTTTTTTTCACACAAAATAGAGTAAAATAAAGTCTTCCTTCCTATATTAAATAATCTCTAGCAATCTGAACATTTCCACTACACTGCATAAATACATTCTACATATTCACATACTTCAATCATAACCGTTCAATGCCTTGTGTGTTTTGTGAACCCTAGCCACTGGAGGGAGATGTACACCTTTGAAAGACAGACACAGTACTATATTTAGAGCCCGACAGTACAGTAGCGCATCCTTCAGGCGAGCATCTTATTCATACAGAAAAGGCAATTTAGGTGGACAGATGGTTTCAAGAGGCACGAAACATTTGCACAGCATCTAAACTCATATATTTTATAGAACAACAACTGTGGAAACTACAGTATGTAGGGATTCAGAAGATGGTACATAAATATATTCAGTGCACGGTGGGATGTTGTCTTTACTGAAAGAAATACGTATTTAAGCTGTGATAATGAAAAAGCCAAAAACAAAGAGACTTCATGGTAAGAGGGTAGCAAAGCAGCATTTGTAAAACTGCATTTAGAAAATTTATGCAAGTAATAAATTGTGCCAATCTACAGCAGCCAACAGGACTGCAGGAGTGTCTGAGTTGATGATTCTGCTAACCTTGTTGGCTTTTTAAAAAAGATCTGGCTTTGCTGGCTGGTCAACTATCCAGAGTTAATTCAACTGTAATACCCCACCCCCCACTCCACAGAGCTGGGAAAGCAAACTGGGGTTTGAGAGAGCTTAGTAGCGCAGAGGGAGTGAAGGCCGAGGAATAAGATTAATTTCCTTCTCAGGAGGTTGGGTGGGTTGAGGATGGGGGGGGGATGAGGAGGAGGAGAAAACGCTCACTTTGCAGTTGCTACGGAAAGAACGTGATAGTTTGACGCCAATGTCTGAGAAAGAATATTCATATATCTCGTGGTCCTAACACAGAATAGCCAATCACGGGTTTAATAGCTCAATCTTTTTGTATAAAGATTCTCAGGATCTTACTTCTCAAGACTGCAGCATAGTTTATACTCATTTCTAGGCTAACACTACATAATAAGCAAATAACAAACCACTACATACATGCTTCGCACACTGCAAACGAAAACCACTGCACAAGTTTCCTCTTACCCACTTAGCACACCTAACACAAGGTTTAACACAAAAAAGGATCCCAGTATGATCAGGCTAACAAAGTAAATCCAAGGTGTTTCCCATCCGATGGCGTCGTTGACCTACGGGAGCCAAAAGTAGCCGTTTAACAGACAGAAACACAAATAAGAACAGAGAACCTGCTGCCTGAAATCAAGCAGAAGGTCTCTGTCTGCAAAGAGAGGAAGATGCTTACCCGCTCAACACACCCAAAACCAGGTTAAGAACGAAAAAGGAGCCGAAGATCACAAGACTGACAAAGTACACCCATGGAAGCTCAAGGCCCATAGCATCATTCATCTGGAGGAACAAGCATCACCACAGAGGAAGGAGTGGAGGGGTAAGAGAGGGACAAAAAAGAGTGAAACAAACTGTTAAATGTAGAAACAGTCAGAAAAGAAGAACAGAAAAAAAGATAGTCAAAAGTAGCTTTTTCTTCAGATGAAGAAAAATAGAGATCTTGCAGGAAAAGTACCAGGATAGCATCTTATTGTTGTTGTGAGTTGTTGTATGCATCCAATCATTTAGTCAATCAATCATATCAGAGCGATAAGAGCTGCCTCAGGAAGTTATCAGCAGCTCCATCTTCAGAACGTCAGTCACATTATTGTTGTGTCTGATCTGAGTCGACGTTTAAGCTGAAGGCGTGTGACAGTCACAGGATATTGAACTGGGAGAGCAGAGACTCACCCAGTATAGCACGTCCGTCCAGCCCTCCATGGTGATACACTGAAACACTGTCAGCATGGCAAACAGGAAGTTGTCAAAGTTGGTGATGCCACCGTTGGGACCATGCCAGCCTTCCCTGCACACGCTGCCATTGATGGGGCATTGGCGCCCATGCCCTGAGATCGCACATGGAGCTGGTTCCTCTTCTGCTATCACATCTGAAGAAAGAGAGGATACAACTAGGATTGTAATCGTATATGTATTATATATTACATATATATATATATATATATATATATATATATTATAATATGTTAATATAAAATAAATATTAGATTATTTTAAACAGTGGTCACAAACCAAAGCCCCCTCAGACAGTTTTATGAGGCCCTGACCATGTTTACGATGTATTGTTACCAGAGATGGGGACTCGAGTTTGAGACTCAGACTCGAATTACACTTAAGTTGCACACACAAAGTGACTTGAGCCTGAATTTGAGACTCGTCCTCAAAAGACTTCAGACTCGACTTGGACTCAAGATGCGGGACTCGTGAACAATCTTTATTTTTAGGAAACGTCTGATGAGCCGAATGTTATTCCCCTCCCTGCGTAACCTACAACCAACCTACGTAACACGTAATACGTAACGTATCTGCTGTGGACGGCTACACGTGAGAGAGTACAACAAACATGTCGACCGCAGCGGCAGCTGCTGTGCCATTCATCAGAAGCTTTGGCTTTAAAAACTTAGGCCCAAACAAAAGTAACATTGAATGCAAAATATGTGGTATCATGATAAAGGATTCTGGCTCTACCACATCTAATTTGTATTAGGCACCTAAAAACGTATTCTGATAGGTTAACAAACATGTTTAGCTCAGCATTGGCCATCTAACGTTAGCTTTCTTTAGCTACGACCTACGGGAGGTTAACCCCGACTGTCATTCGCTAGATGTTATGAAAAGATGAATGAGCATTTGTTTGTTTGCCAAACTTGTGATAGTAGATTTACGTAATCATTTACTTCCTGCTGGCTGCAATACTTTGAATTCCTTATATATAGCGTAGTGTTCTAAGCAGCCTGGATGGAATGCAGCAGGTGATTTAACACTCATTATAACCACAAGAGACTTGAGACTTGACTTGGACTCAGGCTCAGAGGCATGTGAGCATCTCTGATTGTTACATCTGGCCTTCAAATACATTTCTTTACTTTTTCTCATGTTAATTATAGTAATTGTTGTATAGTAATTATAATCATTTAACTTTCTAGCAAGACTGCAAAATTAGCAAATAAAAATGGCTTTTTATTTCACATTTAGACTTAACTGCGGAATTAACACTTGCTTTGACCAACAGCACCTTACACTTTCTAAACCTTTGAACACGAGGACAAATAGTTTTAAGTGTAACATGACTGCCTCCCTTCTCATCTGGAGTGGGAGGAGAAAGCTGCAGTTCTCCAGGAAAACATTCTCACTTGGCATTACTCTAATGAACATACAGAGCAGCATGATGTACAAGAGGAGGGAGGGAAAAACAAACACTGTGTTTTAACAGGCCCTCTCGGACGAAACAACCTGGCCAGTGCATCCACCAGGTAATGAAGAGATTTGCAATGTCAGTGTATAAATGTCATCACCCGCATGAGACATCCACATAGACATTGTAAAAAAAAGAATTAAGGTAAAGTAACACAGCAAACTGTAACAGTGTTAGACTGTGCATATGTCTGTCTATACTGTAGATAGTGTGTCCTTTTTGTCATAGTGTTGCAACTGGAAAAACACTGATCATGTTTTATTCCCCATTTGAGACAAAGTGATTCAAATAAATTTATGAAAAAGCATGCCTGTGACTTTCTATGCTTCAGTTTGTGCAATATGGCATGCACATAAGCTATTATGTCAACCTGACTTGATGAATTGTGTAAAGAATCCTTTATACACCTTTTAGCAGGGCCCATATGCTGTCAGATTAAACATTAGGTTTCACCTTCATAATGGAGAAATGCATGTTGATGTTTGTTGAAAGTCAGTGTAGGTCAGGCTACATTTAACATAAAAGTATTGCTTGTTACAGTATTCAAAATACTAGATGTGTAGACTAGGAAGTTGACTTAATTGTATATGTACAACAGACAATCAAGAGGGCATACCTGAGCCAGGAATATAGCAGGTTGCGTGCATTTTACCAATGAAAAGCTCCAGGCCGATAATCGCATAGATGATGATGACAAATAAGACCAGGAGGGCAATGTGAAGGAGAGGTACCATGGCTTTAATGATGGAGTTCAACACCACCTGTAAACCTAAGCAAGGAGGAAAATAAACATATTATATGAAGCTTGGCTGTACTTTGAATGCACAGTAAGAAACACAGCTGCAAACGTCAGTTGGTACCAGTTTCCATCCCTGTCCTTATTGCGACGAAATAACTTGTGTCTTTTGTAAGTAATGATGGTTCACATTATGACAGGCTAATGACATACATTTATAATATTTTGTTTATCAACATGCGATCTGAGCATACAGTATGTGTGCAGTGTGGGATGATTATATTGTAGACGACTGTATGTTTCCCCCACAAGTAGGAAGTGTGTTTTCTTTTTTTCAAATTTGATACCAGTTTGACCATGACCATGGGCGCTTCCCTAGGGAGATGTTCCAGACACGTCCAGCTGGGAGGAGGCCTTGGGGAAGACCTAGTCTATATCGACGACATTACATTTCCGGGATTTCTCCGGTGCCACTGGAAAGTCCGCCAGATGTCCCTCATTTCGACCGGATGTCCGGTACCTTCCGCTTTCTTTGTGTAAGAATTTTAAACTCCAGTGGATTTCTGAGGACTATGGTTAACTGCTCCTCAGATCTCTGCAGGGTAAATCCAGACAGCTAGCTAAACTATCTGTCCAATCTGAGTTTTCTGTTGCACGACTAAAACAACTTTTGAACGTACACATGTTCCCCCAAAACAAGTTCCTTCCCGAGGCTATTTTGCAGAGGCGCCGTTGCTCCATCCGACGCTAAGTGCTGCCCAAGCCGATTGTGATTGGTTTAAAGAAATGACAATAAACCAGAGCATGTTTTTCTCCCATCCCGGAATGTGTGGACTAGCCAGACTCTCCTCGCTATGGAGGAATGCGAGACTAGGGGAGACCCAGGACGAGGTGAAGAGATTAATTCTCCACCCTGACATGGGAACGCCTCGGGATCCCCCATTCAGAGCTGGTTAATGTGGCTAGGGAAAGGGAAGTTTGGGGTCCCCTGCAAGAGCTGCTGCCCCCACGACCCAACCCCAGATAAGTGGATACAGATGCATGGATGGATGGATGGATGATACCAGTTTCAGTATATTATACATTTCAGTACATATAGAACAACATATAGTTCATAAATGTGTCAGAAGTGTTTACTCTGAGTTTGTTTTATAATAGAGCTCATGCCTCTAGGGTGCTGAGATGTATATGTTGAATATATGTTTTTGAAAAACAGTCCTCAGGGATGATACATAGACCATCTGGACTTGTGATGTTCAGCCTACAATTTACTGGGACTCATAAGGGTTAAGATCATTATACAATGTATACAGAAAATATGTGGTAAATCGTATATCTTATCTTATGTATTTGGTTACACAGGGTAAACATGGTGTTTGTATATGGAGCTCAGTACTTACTGGGTACTCCTGAGACCAGCCGCAGGGGTCGCAGCACACGGAAGGCTCGAAGGGCTTTAACATCGAATCCACCTGGTTTTCCTCCATGTCCTTGCATTGACGGATGGATACCTTCTCCTTCTGCTTCGCTTTCTACCTTCTCTTCTTTGGTCAAAAGCTCCAAGACAACACTGAAGAGTCTATCAGAGAGCAAAGACAGAACCCCACACTATTAGTCTGCTGAGGAAAACGTTCTGTATAACATACAACAACGTGTTTGCATCTGAGCTGAGTTAGCAGAGCTGAAATGATTAGTCGATTATTCAATTAGTCGATCGGCAGAAAATTAAGTTATTTGATAAATTGTTTTAGTCCATTTTCAAGAAAGGCAATGCCAAACAAACAATTTGCAGATGTCACCTTTGGCTCTGGAAAATTATGCTAGGCATTGTTTTTTATAGAAAGAACGACAATCATATTATCAACAAAATAAGCACAAAAATAAGCAGAATAGTCAATATTAAAAATTGTTCCAATCCTAAATATCATTTCCTTTACAGAGAAGTTTTCCCAAGCAATATAGGCTACTAGATGTGTGCTTTTTGAGGGGTCGTATCAGACGACCAGTTTGATGGAAAAATAGCTTTGATTTTTGATGGGAATAGGTTGTTCTGCTTTCAGAGAGGCTTTAATAGAATTCATGATACATCCTGCATTATAAAATCATCATGAGTCGTGTATTAGTTAAGCATTACAAATAAGATTTGTACCGGTATTATACACATATAATCTAATATTAAAACATATAAACAGGTTCAAAGACCAAGCACTGAACATAACCCATAGAATGAATGCACTGTTTCATCAAGCATCACATATTATATAGTTTTCCATCATAAATTATTCACAAGTAAATGTTCTCTTTGTACTTACTTATTTTGAACTTACTTAATTCTGTTAACAGTACATTTAACAGTGACTGCAATGTCCCGATTCAAATAATCTTTTTATTAATGCCCTTGACTGGATACAAGCTCTGTCACAAAGCTTTCTGACATGTTGCCCTTTAAACTCTTTCCTGGCTGAGAGCATTTTTATTTGACTGTTGTTGATCCCTCAAAGCATGAGCTGTGAAACTATAATGTAGCATGTGCCAAAGTCTACTTTACAGCCACCCACAAACCATACTGATATCACCAGGATACAGTTGGATTAAAAGAGTACTACACATATTAAATGCAATGCACCATTAATGTTAATATGTTATATAAAAACTGGTTAGTAAACACTGTAGTGGTAGCTTCCACATATTCATAGTATTTGTACTTTTGCCAGGGGCAATGCTGAGAGTGCAGTACAGCAGCATCTCATCCCCTTTGTCTCAATGCCCAGTTACAGTGTACAAACAGCAGATAAATGTACAAGAGCTGTTTCCTTACTGTGGTCAAAAAGTGAAATCAGCAGTGAACAAATCCCTCACCATGAAAAAGGACACTTCATTACAGTCAGTTAGACGTTCCTTGCCTAGCCAAGAGGGGAAATCATCTCGACACATCATCACATTAAAGCTGTGGACTGTGAGCAGTGAATGAAGCTGCCGATAGGAAGGAGTTCTGAGGGCCTATAAGCACAGTCTGCTCAGACTTATGTTATACTGAGTCACAGCTGTAAGACTGACCGCCTGCCACTAGGGTTTCATTACTCATTCAGTCATGTTCAAAAGAAAACATATCGACACATTTTTCACTGCATATACAGTACCTGAAGAGAACCGCTTTGATAAAAGTGATACATCAGGTTTCTTTACCGGTCAACCTGCGTAACTTAAATGTGTCTCCTCGATATTTAAGGAGTCATACAAGTGGTTTTAACTGTTTTAGTCTATTAACTACAAATCCCTTTACAAAACTGTTATAAACCATGCTACTGTGTGAATGTTTTTTTCTCCTGCTGGTTTCAATATATACTGTATCTGTATGAAAGTTGATTGCTAATTGATTTTTACAGTGTGAAGGAAAAAATGGAAACAATTGCTGCATGGAAAATTGTACATCCCAATATATAAAACTGTATAACATGCATTTAAAAATGATCAACACTTGGTTAATATAAATCCAATATTCACTGTCTTTATGTTTTGGTCTCTTTAGCTGCTAAATGCTCCAATACGTATGTTCACCAGCTAGTTGCCAACTAAGAGCTGGGGGAACTGCAGATTAGGGTGATAATTCTAGTTGTCATTAAATCTATTGCTGCTGTTATATAAAAATATTAATATAATAATTAATATTAATTTAAGAGCTTAAACACACTGGCATGATCCTTTAAGGAAAAATTCTGATCTCATCATTACTCACCTCTACTACTGTACCCTCAACATTGAATATGTCTCTTTTTTTGATAAATTCAATAAATGTTCTTTTACTGTTACCTTTATCTTTGTTGCAAAGCTAATTTACATTTCTGAAACCCACGTCCTTTTACAGTAATACAATTATGTTTTTAACAAATCTCCCCCCCACCACTTGTTTTTGACTTTTCAGTCAAAAAAAGAAGGATTTTTACGGTAACATTATACCCTACAGGCCTAAGATATTTTTCTTGCATTTCAACACTTTTCTTTCTGTGAGGAGCAGTATTGAATAAAGAAATACATTAAAGCACGGCTGAATCTTCGAGCGTCTACAACCTTTTGTTAACCTCTGTTGAACCATAAGGTGACCTGCTATAATCTATAAATACAAAGACGCACAAACATATTGAAGTGTGCTGTGAAGTAGGCTGAACCTTGACCTTTCAACATGAATTTATATAGCCGTTTTAGAGCCATATTGACCTATCTATATATTGATACTGGCAGTATTATTTTGGTGGGTCATTTCAGTGATTTAGCAGCAACAGTCACTCTCCATAGCAGGAGCAGCCGTCTTTGCATTTGACTGCATGGCAGATCAACCCTGCATGCTGCAAACAGACAGAGATCTGACCCAGCTACCCACTGGACTGTGTGTATGAGAGGAGAGAAAGAGGGAGGAGAGAGAGGAAGGAAGATAGCGGAGAAAAAAGAGAAGCTGCTATAAGGATGAAGATAACACGAGGAGAGTGTGCAGGAGATAGGAATGAGGGCAGAGTGAGGTGGGGAAGTATAAAGCTTAACGTACAAGATCAAAATGGAAGGGGAAGTAAAAGAAAGAGCTGCACAGACAAAAGCAGAACAGTATGGAAGAGTGTGAGCGAAAGACAGTGAGAGGACAGAGAAAAATGGGAGGAGTGTTGGAGAAGAGATGAAGTATGGAGAGATGGTGACTCACGCCAGTGGTGGTAAAGCTCTGATTTATTCTCTCTGTCTTTTCTGGGTCATATACTGTGGGTGTATGAGGGTCTCTATTCACACTTGGCCGCTTGGAACAGAGGCTTAAGCAACTTTAACTTTAACACTGACTGCCTCTCTCAGAAACTGTCAAACTGTAAACTGCAACTGTCAAACTGAGATCAAAGTGCAAATCCAAACCCCAAACTGAAATAATAAAACCTGATGATCTGGTCTGCAAAAGGACAAAGTTAATAGGTTTAATCCAACACATTATACAAATAAAGTTAACTGAAATAACTGAACTTGAGGACTTACCCTATGACGACAATGACGAAATCCAGCATGTTCCAACCGTTTCTCACGTACGCATTCTGGTGCATCACCAAGCCGTAAGCAATAATCTTCAGAAAGGTCTCAATTGTGAAAATGATGAGGAAGGCATACTCAACGGTTTCCTGCAGAGACACAGAAAAACAATATATTTTTGATAGGAACAAGATATGATGGATTATCATGAAAAAGCATGAGCATGGCATTAATAGAGCGTGTTGGCTAGATAACACAGGCAGGTACAAACACTGAAGCACAAATACAGAAGCACACACAGACACGAACGGATAAAGAATCTGATGTGACCATTTCAATCCATCTCTGTAGTATTGATGAATGTGCTCAACGGAGTAAAGACAAAGCTAATTTTTGTGGAAACACCAGAGACAACGATGAAAAAAATTCCAGGACCTGATTGGGTAATGCTTTAGACTATGGCCTGCAACATATAGTGTAATTCTTTTCAATCTACAGTGTTACTTTTTGTGTTCCAGTACCGTAACAAATACTAATAGTTCTCTTTAAATTCCTCCCAAATGCCAGATTGTTGCTACCTAGTACCCCGTAATGTTAAACAGGTACCTGTTGTATCAGTACATACTGTACTAGTACAAAAAGTAGTACAAAAAACACAGTGAATTGAAAAGAATTACACTGCACATTGCATGCCATAATCTAAGGCATAATTTATTTGTTATATCCATGACAAAATATGATATGTTATATTTTTATAAATACATTAGAATGTTGTTAATAAACCAAACCAAAATAATGAGGTGCATGTTGTTACACAAATGCCATTCACAGAGCATGAACACATTTCTTTTTTTAAAGATTATCTTTTGGGCTTTCCCGCCTTTAATTTGACAGGACAGCTAGGTGAGAAAGGGGGAAGACATGCAGTAAATCGTCACAAGGCAGATTCGAACCCTGGACCTCTGCGTTGAGGTATAAACCTCTCAGTATACGTGCACCTGCTTACCCACTGATCCACAGTGATCTCACACTTTTCAACAAGTCTCAGAACTTATTCACAGACCACGATGAGAACCATCACAACATGAGAAACCTTGGCTAGGTGCAAAAGAACATTTCAATCTAGGAAGGAAAGGTAGGGACAATGGTGTTTTTATTTAGTATCATGTAACCTCAATTTAAATAGAGACAATAAACTGGTCGTGTTAACGGTTTATTACACACCAAACCAATCTGACTGTTTGAACATTTTGCTTGTGAACACACAACAGAGAATAAAGTGGGCGGGCAGCTGACCACTGACCTTCTGAGCCTGCATGACAGGAAATAACTAGTCAATAGTCTGTACTCATAATCCGAAAATAAACAAAAACCTTTGTTATTAATTTAGAAGATTAATTGATAATACATGATATGTAGGTAAAAAGTTCTTTGGCTGTGCACAGGCGTTGTCAGCTTTGCAACTCAGCAAAAAATGGAAAAAACACAAATAAGGACAAAATGGGTGAAAACACCGATTCAGTAGGCTGAACAACCAGTCAGAGATCTCTCGCCCAAAAAAGGGAAAAACACTGAATAAAAATACTGTTTCTAGAAGGTATGTGGAATCAGTGATGTAACTCAGCATTGCACCTTTCTCTGGGTTGTTTCAAAGACAGAGAGGAACACAGGAACATCAAGCCATCAAGTTGAGGTCGATTGGGAGCAAAGCTAGATAAAGGTGGTATATTCATGTTAGTGCAGTGCGATGTGTGAGAGGCAGAAGGTGCAGACAGCACAGGGTGACTTAGCTTATTGAGGACAGTCCTGGGACCTCCCTGGAGATATGAAACCAGAGAGAGGCCCTTTCATCCTTTATGCATGAGGCAGGTCAACGTAAACTCTGCTCAAAGGCTGGTATACATAATATTTGTCGGTCAACACAAAAGTCATTTAACTTTTCACATGGGATGACCATTGGGCTCTTATAATACCCAATACAGACAAATGCTAAAAGCCACACACACACACACACACACACACACACACACATAAATATTATTATATACATAATAACCTCCTCCACCTGAGGGAGTCCTTAATCCTTTGCTCTGTGTTCTCTGCAGACACCATAAATGCAAGAGCACTGTGGGCTGCGGGGCTCGTTTTCCCAACAGTTTACTGCAGATTGTGAGAAGCACTTAGCCCAGAATAGGAGACATGGGCCTCTTTGTTACTGATGTAAAAGGTTGAGTTAAGCTTATGGCTGCTGCCTCTGTGACAGAGCATGCTCGTGCCGCAGGGAGCAGAGAGAACAGAACGATTCATACGAGATGGAAGTGAAGTGACAGATAAACAATTTTAGAGGCATTTATGGACCAAGAGCAAACTGCTGCTGCAGTAATCTGTTGGTGTAAATGAGGCTTCGCTATAGTACTATTATCAATAGTATGGAGTGCAGTGTTTCAAAACTAAGTACAAGACTCCCAACTGATCATACTTATAAATCGGGGATCTTCAACAGGGGGTCTGGGACCCTTAGGGGGTCCTCAGAGTCAATGCAGGGGGGGCTTCCAAATTATTGTTCATTTTACAAGGATTCACTGTGCCACATGTATGTTCAACATTAAAACATGATTTATAAAATAATACCAACAATTAGTGGGCTATTTTAAGAGCTTAGTATTCTTTGCAAAAAAAGGTATATATAAAGTCGTTAGGCCACCCACACGTTATTGTTGGCCCAGTTTATTATGCAACTTAATTTTATACATAAGGGATCCTTGCTCAGTCTCTCTCTCAGTTAAGGGGTCCTTGGCTTAAAAAAACGTTGAAGACCCCTGTTGTAAATCATTAAATCTTGCATTCAAAGCAACTGATTCTCCTTTCATTTGGCTTGTGAACATCTTTCACTGAAAGACCAATGTTTCAACCACTAAGTTTCTGGTGAAATACAACAAGTACATTTGTCACCTAAACATATCATAGTGCAATTCTTTCAGTTAAGTTATTGTTACAATCAGTTAGTCCAAGACCAAACAATGTAAGATACATGTTTCCAAATTACCCTTTGGAGTGATAAAAATGAGCTTTTTTCTTCCCTGTTTACAGTTGGCAAAAATATAACTGTACATTACCCATCAAATTCAACAACAAACTTCCCATAATTCCTATTCCATAATCAGAAGTGTGATCAATGAAGATATCTTCCCCAATCATCAATGCAACACACTTTTACTGTATTGCAACATTACTGTAAGGTTTTGTCTAATCAAATACTGTAAAAAACACTGTAACAGAACTGAAAGAAAATAGTTTTCTGTAAATACTGTAAAAGTTTTCTGTAGTACACACTACACTAATCTGCATCAATTCAGTCTTCTAGATTTGGCCATAAGTACTCGTCCACATCACAATGTATGTTTTCATAGTTCATGGTTCACCTTGGGAAAAACCTTCTTGAATGTCGAATCCAAGCCTGACATTGGTCAGCAGTAATGTCATCACAAGTCTCATCCTCACTATTGTATTGTACACACTGTAATCATTGCAGTGGTTATTTGTGGCCCTGATGGTTTGAGCACTACTGTAAGTTACCAACACTAAGGGTGTGGGTTCAAGTCCCACCAAGGTCGCATACAAATCTCACACCTTAGGGTGGTGATTGTGAAGTTTTGCATCGGACTATAATAGGCAAAAAAACAACCATACAGTATATTACACAAATGTTTCATTGACTATCAGTTATGAACAATGAGCATAGTGTAAAAAGTATTTTAACAATAGAGAAGAAAATCCTATCCAAAGTTATGCTTGTAATGTTTATGACTGTACTGTATTTCAATGTCAAACTGGTCTTTTTAGATGTTTTTGTTGTACACAGTCAATGTCAGATGTACATAAGAGTTGTGAAAAGAGGTACTTTTTGATGATCTGTTGGTTTATTTGTACTTAAGGTAGTGAAATATTACCACATACTTTAGTACCATAGCGTCAGAAAAATTTTTTAATAAGTACAAATAAACAAAACTTATTCCGCTTGTCTTTGTATGCCTGCCAAAAAAGTACCATGATGTGGACAGATTTTCTATGTGAATTTAGAATAAAAAAACATAATATAAGATTTTCTCCTGTGTGGTCTACAACAGTAATTGAGTAATAATTGTAAAGATGCGGAAAGCAGCATGTAATACATTGTCAGAACAGTTTTAGCCTTCCAAGGCGCAGTAAATGTATGCAAATTGCCACTTCCTGGTTCGTGAAAGCATGTAAAATATAATAGCAAATGATAAGCATTCCCTCTCAATTAACCGGCAATTTATTCAATCATAAGCACGTTTTACTGCGAGCAGAAATAGAACGAGGGAGAGACACAGAAAGAGAAGGAGAGTGAGGAAGGAGGCCTTTGGGGATGACCATAAATATCTCTGACTCACTCATCTTAGTTTATTTGTGTTTTAAAGAGACTTACAGTAGTATGTTCCCTTCTCTCATACAGTATGTGCATATGATAAGTTTATGTGTTGACTTCACTTGCTACTATTCTGTTAGGTATATATGATACATCATGCACTCACGGATACACAGACACACATAAACACGGCACGTTTATGTCCTAAACTGCACACTAACAGCACAAACTCATGCAGAACAGGATACAACACGGCATAACACATGTTCCTCCTCGACCTCCACATCCGTACAGACCCTCCTCTGCCACAGGGTGAGTGTTCATGTTCATCTCACATACTCACAGAGCTCAGATCACCATATGACAAAGGATGCTAACACGCTGAACCATGCATTCTCCTACATAACTCGCCATATGACAGAGCCATGTGGACAGCGGTAATGTAAACCTATTAAGAATTCAGATGGGCCTGTGCGCAATGCCCACGAGGCTCCGTCTATCTTCCTCCAGACTACACACAAATCACCAATTAC
This sequence comes from Sander lucioperca, assembly GCF_008315115.2. Classification (NCBI taxonomy): domain Eukaryota; kingdom Metazoa; phylum Chordata; class Actinopteri; order Perciformes; family Percidae; genus Sander; species Sander lucioperca. The sequence goes on from NC_050178.1 coordinate 3,459,514, forward strand.
ATTTTGTGCATAATAATAAAGAGCGGAAATGCAGTCATAAAAATACAATGAAACAGGTTGTCTTGCAATTAGAGCACCATTGTTCATACATTATCTTTTATTATCTAAATAAAAGCCAGTTTTAAACTGCAGCATCCTGAAGTGAGACCAGGAATACAAAAACTAATGACAGCCCTAAACTATTTTCAATTCAATATATATATATATATATATATATATATATATATATATATATATATATATATATATATATATATATATATTCAAATACATTCAATATGCTTGAATATTTATTAGTGCTCCCAAACCAGCCATATCCCATCCCCTAATTAAGTCGGATCAATTCTTATTATATAGCCCAATATCACAAATCACAAATTTGCATCAAGGGGCTTTAATAGCCGTACAGCATTCGACACCCTCTGTCCCTGGACCCAGAAATGCAATAGATGTTGTGTGTACAGAATAGACCAACATTACAGTATAGACAATCAGGATGACAAACAGTTACAGAATACAGCATTTAAAGGAATAGTTTGACTATTTGTGAAATATGCTTTTTTGCTAAGTTACTAGATGAAAATACCACCCTAATGTCTGTATGCTAAAAATAAAGCTAGAGCCTGTAGCCCATTAGCTTAGCTTAAGTGTAAAGAGAGAAAAAAGTCATGCTTCAGTTTAGAATATGTAGGACTGTTTGGTACATTTCTACACCAACAACAAAAATAGATAATTATATGAAAGTATAAAGGAAACTTGCATAAATGCTGCACCTTACTGAATCTAATGTCAAGGTTCATCTTTATCATTTTTAAACTTATCATGAGACACTGAGCCATTGAACTGTAAAATACTGCAGTGCATTACATTAAGAGGAACCAGACAATACTGAAGTACAGTATGTTTGCTTACTCTGCTTGTACCTCAGAGACAGATAAAAAAAATAGGGTCTCATAGTTTGCAATGTACCAATAAATTAAATGTACAAATCAACCAGGCAGCCGCAGGGCAGGCAACCTGACTGACGATCTGTAATAAATCTCAATGTTTTATGTTAAGTACTGCAGACATTTGGAGGAGGCCTGTGACCATAAAATATCTCCATATTCGATTCATGGCAGTGAAATGGAAAAGAGAGAATGATTTTTAAAAAGTCTAAAATTATGGTTTATTTTCCTTTTTTTACTGATAATTGCACGGTTCAAGGTTGCTGTTTGACTATAAATGTAATAATGTACTGTTATAAGATTCTGTTCAAATAGAAACGATCTGCCAGAAACCGTGACATAAACAGTATATATGTTAGGGCTGCAACTAAAGATTATATTCATTATCGATTAATCTCTCCAATATTTTCTCAATTATTCAATTAATCGTTAATCGTATAAAAAAATGCAACCCTTACCCATTGCAATGTTCTCAAAGCCTAAAGTGATGTCTTGTTTAGTGCAATCTCACAGTCCCAAACCCAATGATTTTCAGTGCAGAGTATTAAGAAAACCAAAATATTTATTTGAGAAGCTGGAACCAGAGAATTTCGACAGAAATTGAATCTGCATTTTTTAAACAAGAACGCAGATTCAATTTCTGTTGATCGATTAATAAACTAACTGTTGCAGCTCTAATATGAATTCTCTGTGCATCTTATGTATTTCTGATTACATGACCACCTGAGTGTTATTACATGTGCGTGTATGGAAAGCCACATTTGAGCGTGTGGCGGCGAGCCAACAGTCACATGAGTCAGAGTGACATCATGCATGTTTGATATATGTGTGCGAGCGGAGCGCTTACAAGCAGAGCAAACGCAACAAACTTCAAGACATAATACTAATGTCAAAGCAAGCCATACATAGTACAGTAGAGACAAGCACACACAGTCAGTGCATACACCCAAACAGCACAGCAGTCAATACATGACTGTAAACTCTGCAGCTATCAGACATGGGACAGTTTGAGAGCAGATCTCTCCTTAGTGTCATAGAAATATTATAATGTAATTTTGGATCTGATCCTGCACACAATGAGCGGACATATATTCTGTAGGACTTCCCACATCACTCTCCTGGGCGGCTACACCTCCCTCCCCCATGCGCTCGCCATCTCCCACAAACTCCCTTTCCTTCCCCTGTATGTATAGATCAGTCAGTGCCAACCAGCCATGCCGGGGCGCAGCCAGCATTAAGTCCCTCTTCATCACCTACTCATGCAGGTTTGCACAGTAAATAAGTGTGTTTGAGTGTGCCTGTTCAAATGTGTGTTATGCATGGGGTTTGTGTCATTCTTGTGTACCTTTTAATAAGGCCTGTTGCATTACCAGATTTTTTTTTAATCACAGTTTATTCAGAATTTCCTGCTAGTTCTCATTAGGAAATAGTAGAATGTGTTTGCAGAAATTCATCCACATGTCTCTGCATTGCTTTAATTGTTCAAGTGCTCTTGTGCTTAAAACTGAACTACTGACTGAATCCAACAATAAAACACCAACAGTAGCAACAAAATGTATTGTTTCTACTTGAATGCTTTAAAATGAAATCCAGCAACTACATTACAAAATACAAATAACGGCACATCTGTTCTAATGCCCTGTTCTTCATCACTCGGTATAGGTGGGCCCATGTTTTTGTTCGCACAGTATACAAATGTGTACATATATGTGTGTGTGTGTGTGTGTGTGTGTGTGTGTGTGTGTGCACTGTGGGGGCAGGTAAGAGTTGTGTGAGGATGCCAAGGAATACACTACATGTGCAGGTCATCTTAAGTATACCCACACTACCAATGTCTTCACAAAGAAAGAAAACATCACATTTGTTGCATAAGCTCGGTGATGTATTGCTTTGTTTTGCATTACATGTTACATGATCGACGCAGGATTGAACAGCGATGTAGTCATTGAATCAAGATGTTGTTGATGTTGTATGGTTAGATGTTGTTTTATTGTGTCAGTGTATGCATGTGACTGTTACTGTAGAGAAAAAGGGAAATAGTGCAACCTGAATTCTGCAACATCTCACGAGGAATAAAGCATTCTCATGTGTTCCCATTTCAGTCAAGCCCACACACCCCTATCTCTCTCACAAATATGCACACACACACACACACACACACACACACACACACACACACACACACGTAAAGACCTCTGATTCACCCCTTCTTCCCTCTCTGGTTTTCTTTCTTTGTGGTTCATCATTTGCAAAGTGTACCTGGGAGTGTTAGTTGTTTGTGCACCATTACTGTACAGTAAATCTGTAAGAACAAATATTCATGCTTGCAGATGTGTGTCCATGTAAAAAAAGCACATATGACATAAAGTAACTGTCATGGAAACCAAAACAATGGCTGAACACAGGAAATTAAAGTGAGATCCCAAAAGCCAAATTTTGGCTTTTCAGTTTTATTGAAATTCCTCTTTTGTAGCTTTTGAGCTAAAACAGGCAGTGGACACATAAGTCGAATATTTTCACTAAAAAGTATTGGATTTTTTATATCTGCATGACATGATTAGGAAGGTATGAAAAATGTACCGGTGTCTCCACCACTCTGTCTGGGTTTGCGACCTCTCTTCATTGTCTCTTTAACAACTCTTCCTATTATGATTTGGTGTCACCCTCAGTTATCATGTCTCGCATGTTGCAATAAATGTATCTCTCTCACTCTGTCAACTTCAGTCTCCCAAGCATGCACACACAAAGTCATGACAATCATTCCACTAATGGACTAAGTTTTGGTGCTTCTACTTTTACATTTATTATGTATTTATACAATTTACCAACCTATGAATGTTGTATTTTTTCATTATTTATTATTGACTGTTTTTATCTTTGTTAGTACTTCTTTTTGGTAATATGATATTTTATATTAAAATGTAATTTGTCTTTTGACTCACTTAAAAAACAGATTGAAGAGTTGCAACTGTAATATTGTTGTTAGAGAGAGATAACAAAGTGTCTTGTGTGGGTTTGATGTAAAGTCCAAATATGTCATAATGTGCATATATGTTAACTGAAAAATGCCATTACATAACATTTGCATTGCTGAAAATGTAACTATATTGAGCATATTAGAAGGGCAAAACAACAAAGCATGAAACTACACAAAAAAGCATACAAATCACTGAATATTTTGTCACACGTATTTGTTATTCATTGCATCGTATTCATAAGTAATCATATGTGTTATTTACAGAGCTTGAGAAAAAAATTCATTCATTCATAAATGGTCTGCCGTTCCGCTTTAAGAAGGCCTGTTTGACGCACACACTGTGCACATGCTCTATGCTTCCCACAGTATCCACACCAAGCTAACACAGCTCTGACTCCCTCTTTACTCTCTCTCTCTCTCTCTCTCTCTCTCTCACACACACACACACACACACAAACACACACGCACGCAAATGCAGGCACGCACGCGCACGCACACACACACACACACACACATGCAGAAATACACATTCAAGATAACAAGCAGGGACAGAGCTAGTGTGAGCCACAAATGAGCAGTTGTGTTAAGTGACTAAACACATACTTCTACCATCATCTCTATAGGAGTCCACAGTCCAGACGTTGCTGCTTGTGCCAGCCATTACACACACACACACACACACACACACACACACACACACACCGCCAACTACTTCATCCGTCACACACGTAGCCAAAACACTGGCACATGAAGCACTCCTCATATTGCAAAACATGTCATCAACTCCCCCAGTGTAGACTTGAACCATAGACTACGATTACTACATTAAAACAAGGACTGTAGCAAACAGGAACTTACTGTAATAGTATTTCAAAAACTACAATGGCAGGTTGAGTGTTGAACTGTAAATACAGAGACAGGACATAGTAAATTAAGGGTGATTACCTGAAAGATTGTGGTGCATGTTGGCTAAATATTTGTAAATCATGTTTGTTCATTTGTTTCCTAGTCTACATATGTACAATTTGAACTGTTTACCGGCACAGAGCCTGAAGAGCACTACTACTACTGTTGTGTCCTTGGTTTGTCTATGAGTGACTATAAAGCTGGCAAATCACACAAGACACTTTAATGCAAGAGAATAACAAAGGCAAACTGTACATTGCACAGAAATGAGGGGGGAACCTGAGCAGAATTATTAGGGTGAAATATCTAGTGCAGAGGAATGTCTACTTTTACACATTTATAATCTGCATCCAAAATAGGTAAGACAACAAGCAACAAGCAAGATGGAATATATGATAGAAGCACTGACAATATTATCAGATGTCAGCTCAAAAAAAGAAACCACTGTATTGTGCCTCTAATAATCTTTGACAAGAACCACTGCAATCTGGCGAATGCCTCTCAGTGACTGGTTGTCGCACTAAAGCACTTGGTGACTTTGATTAGTCAACAGGCAATGGCTGTGAGTCAAACGTTTGGCACTGTGACGGTTGTTGGTATGTATTTACATCACAAATGACTTTTTCTTTGTTGGTAGTTGCTCATTTTCCAGTACGCAGTATGTGCATTTCATGCCTATAACAGAGTTGCATGCAAATGCAAAACATATTAAACAACACTGCTTTTGTCTTGTTGTGTAACAGGCCTGAGAGTTCATTGAAGTCAGTGTTAAATTGTGCATGAGTGAACTTACAGTCAGTGTGAGCTTTAGGGGGTAACTGATGATAGATCTGTGTGATTAGTTAAACTGCAGTGTATTGGAACCTGTAAGAGGAACTTCTGCCTGCTCACCTACAGATGGTGTTGAGGAACTATGGCCAGTATACGTTTCAATAAAAGAGGGTGCCATAAAGGTTTGTATAAATCAATTTTGAATATGTCTTAAAACACAGGAATAACTTTCATGGTGCACTATGAAAACAAACATATGGTACGTGACTTGAGGATAAAACTGTGGTTCTTCTTGTGGATGACTTCTTGATAAAAAAGTAATTTTACTACTCAACAAAACAGCTGTGCTTGGCTTCTGTTTGTTAAATCGATTGAAAGCATTTTGTGAAAAGAGGAAGAATGTCAAGTAATGAAATTAATGTTTCATACATTTGTATAAAGCCTGCCATCTCAATTAAAGATGGTATTAGAAAAGCTGTGCTGTCCGGTTGTGTGGCACAGTAGAAAACACAAGAATATTACATTACTGGGAGATGACAAGCATGTAACTGTCATTACTGTAAACAAGCTTCACATCTTAAACAAGGGGGACAGTTGTTTACAATGCCTATCTCCCTTCCGCACGACCCCCTCAACTCTTTCTGTGTAAACCACTTGAGATGATTGCGACACAATGTCAACATCAAAAGAAAAAAAATCCAGATATTCAATAAGGTATTCAATAAAACCAGGTATATGTGTGGCATGGGTGTGTGTGTGTTCATTAGTCCCTCTGTCAATAGCAATAATTCATATTTAAAAAATATTCAGCAAAATGATTCATCAGATGAATCAAATGATCCTTAATTCATTCAGCTTCACATCCGAATGTGAAGCTGATTCAAGTTGTGAGTTATCTGCTGGTGTTCAAATGACCTCTGTATTGGTTTGTGCATGGACATTTCAGCCTTTACATGTGTCCTTTTGTTCCCAGTAAAATAAATAGCGCTGCGGCTCCAGTTATGCAATAACAGTGGTACGGGCAAACACTACATGATACCATACGCCATTCACTGCATGTTGCCTCATGAAAGATGAGCTGTATGAACTATATTCGCCATGAAAAGGTCATTGTTTTGCTCAGCTACCTTCAGCAGGAGCTGCCCGGGGTGTTGAGTCTCAGATAAGTCAGAAATGACCTTAAAGCAAAGGCAGGAGGGTTGCAGACTATTTGTCTGTCCCCTAGAAAAGTTGGGTGCGAAGGAGACGCAGTCAAGTGCAGGATATGTTGTGTGTCTTACTATTGCAGTGAGATGACTAAACAAAGGAAAAGCAATTAAGGAGAAAGCTCAGCAGGAGAAGAATGAGTGTGAGGTCCTGACAGAGGTTGTTATCTTACGTGCGTGTGTGCTCGCTACGTCCTGTTACTCACTTGTGCCTCCTGGTGGTAGCAGGACCCCAATCTTTTGCCCTGTGTTCCACCCGAGGAGGAAATTGCTTTCTATTTATAATGAGCTGCTGCATTTAACCAAGCCTTACTAACAAGACAGGCAGACTCATGCTATTAAGGCCTCTGTGACTTTGCAGCATTGCTCTGTTCTAACCCAGAGGAGCTCTGCAGCATCTAGGCAATGTGTAGACAGTGTAGCACAAGCAAACGAACAGATTCGGTATTTGGACCTTCCAGGAGTTAATGTTAATTGAGAATGAACTAAGTGAGCTGTCTACACATCCACAATCCTAGAAGTCAGCTTGTCTGCATTGCAAGGTTTCATTGTCTCTTCGTGTTGAAAGTTACACCACTTTTGAATGTATCACTGAGTAAAAACCTGCTTAAGTCGGCAGTCTAGTGACATAATTTGATCCTCACTTTACACATCAGGCCTTTCAGCACCACACTTCAGGTTTCATATCAGTCCTCAGTCCACCTGTGAGGCTGCAGAGCAAAGCAGTGTAAAATGGCAATCTTCACTACAGCCTTACCTGCTGACTGCGATAGCAAAACTAGCTCAGCACTTTTGTCTCTAGTGCTCCTCCTGTGACTACAGCGTGAGTTCTGTAGAACAACTAAGGCCAAGCTGGCCCACCTGCCCTACAAAGTATTCTATTGTTCAACCTCTGCTGAAAAGGGAAAGATTGCATTATTCACCCTCCGGTATCTGAGTTAACGTTGACACTGCAGAATTAAACCATAGTCTGTGCAAGCAATGGACAAGGATCCGTATAAGGATCAGCAAAAATGTATATAGTGCAGTTAAAGAAGAATCCATAAAACCACAGAAGAGTCAGTTGTGCATTTTCAAAAAGTTAAAGGGGTGATAGAATGCAAAACCAATTTTACCTTGTCATAGTTGAATAACGACAGTTCGTTGGGTAAATAGGACAAACATAGAAGCTCAAAATCCCATTGATACCCCTTTACTATGCAAATCTCACATTTTGAAACTGCCACTGAAAATGGGCGAATCTCAACAAAGCTAAAACCTTACGTAAGCATCTCAACTCCTAGTCTTTGTCATGCCCCAACATTTGCATAGGCTACACCACTGACCTGAGGTCAGCTAGTATTCTGAATCTAGCTAGGTCACGCAGATCTCCAGAGGTCCGCTATTTAATTACTAAATTCACTTCTGAGACTTTTTTATGCAAGAATCAACTATGTAGAGGTCAAATATGGGCCATTTTACAAATATTGATGGCTGATTGCAAATTTTGTCCGACTGTGTGTCGCAGTTCAGCAGGAGCTCAGCAGGAGCTCAGCAGGCTAACGTGACAGCGGCCGGTGCTGCCTCGCCGCCCGGCGTGTCCTACTTCATAGACCCCGGCTCGCTGTGAGCTAGCTGGATCTCCGTCATGAAGGGAAGCCTGTGGCGCTCCATACCCGCGCAAAGTCACCGTTTCTGGGTTACTGGATTACCAAATGCTGAGGCCCTGACGGAGCTCCAGGGCCTGCAGCTAGCCGCGATCTTTACCCACACCCCTCCTATTCACAAAAATGCATTAAATTGAAATCGGACACAAGCGTTACCTTTGTAAGACCTTAGGGTAGCTGTTCTATAAGTGACGTGACGAAATTCAAACTGTAAATATATTATAGGTATGCCGAAAGTGTCGCTAGCTAGCTTGCCTCGATCTTTAGCTACCCATAGGATTGAACGGACAGTAGCAGCTAACGAAACCCCTCCTATTCACAAAAATGCATTAAATTGAAATCGGATACAAGCATTAGCTTTGTAAGACCTTATGGTAGCTGTTAAATAAGTGGCGTGATGAAATTCAAACTGTAAATATACTATAGTTATGCCGGCTGCCAGCTCCGCGGAGGCCCGAGCCCCGGTTGTCCAGTAACCCAGAAACGGTGACTTTCTCCTGGGTATGGAGCGCAGCGGGGCTGCCGCTGTCTCGTCAGACTGTGTGGACCTACTGAAATCCGACACATCTTACCAAATTTGCAATTTTCGTAAAACAGCCCATATTTGAGCTTTATATAGTTGATTTCTTACATAAAACAGTCTCAGAAGTGAATTTAGTAACGAAACATTGCAGTGTCTGAAATATGAGACCTGTCACCTGCTCTATCGTCTCCAATGTATCTCTATGTCAACCAATCAGCGCGTAGCTCATCTAAATATTCATGAGCATACCATATTTGGAAGAAAAGCTCTCGTTAGGCTACAAATAGGGCCATATTCACAGGGTAGTAAAGGACCCATAAAATAGCATTCGAGCAATTTTCAGCCCAACCAATGTTACATACCCTATTAGGAGACCTTAGGGAAGCGTGTGAAATACCCTATATAATCATTCTATCACCCCTTTAAGCTTTGTCCTGACACTCGAAAGAAGCAACTAAATGATACATAATTGGATATCCAATCATTAGCATGTCCTCTCATCTCTACTTAATGATCTTGTTCATGAAGCATGTAAGCCACATCAATGATGCTGCTCACTCATGATAGGCAGTACACAAAATGTAGCATCTTGGTTAATTCTTAATGGGTGCATCCATAAATCCAATCTGACACTTGTGTTTAGAGGAGACATATACAGGGTCTAGTAACACATATTACACAGCAATGCCCTGGCCTCATTAATCAATATCAAACTATCTATGTTCACACTTAGAGCTTTGGTTTGTATTATAAAGGCTGAGATGAGACATAGAATGTAGCTTATTTCCTAGCGAGTGTAGTTATTTAATTTGATGCCATTTGGTCGTAACAAGAGTGAATACTGAATTGCTCCCAGAACTTTCTCATTGTCCTTAGGTGGGATCTGAACACATGAGAAGGTGAAGCTCTGAACATATGAACTTAAATTCTGGCAACGCTCTAAATTTATTATCCTTATTATTAACATTGCAGTTTGGCTCCATAATGATTGTGCTGTAAATCTGTTAAAATACCTGAGGTTTAGAGGCTATACAAAAAGTTACCAGTATGAAATAAGCACCTGTCATCACTAGGCACACAGATCATCATCAGTCTGAGGCTGGGACACACATTAGTGAGTGGCATCTGTCGCTGAGAGCTGTTTTGCTCAATGGAGCTGCTGTTCAGCTGAAAGTAGCTTCTTTTAATAAGCCTCACATTCATGCTGTGTAGTAAAATATTTATTTGGTACAATGCAACATTTTATATATAAAGGTAGAAGAAATAAACACTGTACTCAATCAAAGTAGAGACGCACCAATGCAACGTTTTCTTTCCTGATACTGATTCTGATAACAAGTACTGATCTGATATGATAGCTTTGTTCCCTATTATAAAATTAGTAAACTCCCTAACACCTCTGGCTTCACAGTAAAGGCCTACCACATTAAAGCCTTCATATTAAAACACATTTATTGAGTGACTTTATGCATCAAAACTAGCTCACCACATAAAAAGACCAAAAAGAAAACTATATTTAGACTAATGTGGAATGATCACGTCTGGCCAGTGCCTGATTCACTTAATAAGGTCAGTGTGGACGCCGATACCAAACCAACGGGTCGGATTGTTGCATCCGTAAACTAAAGACAAAAAGAGAGCTGGCGTGTGTGTAACTACTCCAGTTCAGCAAGAGTTTGCATGCTGACATCTATTAGAATAGCCTTTCAACGCTATTGCTGCTGTATTTGTATTCACACAGGAGAGCAAAATGCACAGATGTTTCAGCAATGCTTTCTTCAGAGTCCAACCAGACTCTCAACACTTTTCCAGATTCTTGTTCCATACTTATGCAAGTTTGGACATTTTCTTCTAGTTGACAATATTAGGACAATCATAATCTTTCGAACTTCCCTCCCAAACTTACCCTGACAACACACTGTACATAATACTGTATCAGACTTTGTAATGTCCCACATGGCCCACTTTCCCCTGATGCACCACCGCTGTGTAAACAAACACCCTGAGGTCACCCTCCAGGAGGTCAAAATGAGAGCAGTACATCTTACTTCTCTTAAGTAGACCAGACACACTTTTAGCCAAAGCTGTAGCTTATCTTGAACCGTGGGTTCAGCAGCGTAACAGACAGAGAAACACTCCCGTCGGTCTTTTACAGCGGGCTGGTAACCTTTCTCTAACATGTTCCTGCTCTCAGACAAAGCTTTCAAGAACATTCAAATGTCTGCAGACTCGCTGTATAAGCTGCTCATGAATCATTGAACACTACAGCTAAATTCGGCTCATGTAAGGGCCACATTCTGTGTGTTTGTCTGGCTTTTGGAGAGTGCACTCATTATCAGCTGTGGAACAATGCTTACAACACTACATCACCCATAATTCATCACACAGACATAAATGCACAAGGTGTACAGAGTGGTGCAATGACGATAAATTCTAAAAATAGAAAGCTGAATAAAACCTCTGTACAGGGAAACTATGACATGATAAAGCACCAATGAGGATAGTTGTCAAAGTGTTTCTCTGTGTAGGCAGGTGTAGGCAGGTCTGTCTTTGGCTGTAAGTAGCAGCACTGATACAACAAGCACCAAATGGATTATAGAGACATATAAAGACTACTCACCAGGTCATGGTTTGTGGAGTTGGAATCATCTGCAGGGAAGGGAACATAGACAGCTAAGGCCATACAGTTGGCAAAAATAGCAATTAATATAAATATATCAAATGGCCTGTGGAAAGAAGTTAAGGAAAACACAGAAGAGCAATGATGCAACATAGCAAGACAAAATAATTATCATATCATCATTTATCATATGGATAAAAATGACTTACCTGCTGTGACATTAAAACTTCTGCACTACTTTAATTTATAAACTATTCACAGAACTTAGACATGACAATTACTTAAGACATCATAACTCCCTGATCCTGAGTTTTTAATGGCTTTTTCAATGATCAATGTTTTAAATGGCAGAACAATGCCACACATGCTCTGTATGGTTTTATTTGGGTTATATAACTTAGCTGCTATTTGAGCTGTGTAATTGTTTATTGTACATCAGTGGTTCCCAACCAGAATACATTAAGAGAAAGCATATAATCACAATTGGTTGACTTGGTTGTAATCCAATAGACATGTGAAGAGGGGTCAAATGTGGACAAAGCTTTGTTCTGAAGAGTCAAAAGTCAAAATGGTTGGGAACCACTTTACTACATTGATGATTGATGATCATTGCCTCTTCTGTTACTTACTTTCTCAAACTAAATCTCAATCTGCAGATTTACCAGAATGTTACTCAAATGCTGAACTATTAAAACTAAGAAACATCTGCCATCCTAAAAACAATATCCTGTAATTTACACTAAATACAATTCAATGTTAAACTGATGAACAATGTCAGGAATTAGAGATTGTTTCACTAAAACAACCAACTGCATTCTACATTACAGTAACAATGACACAGCGACTGTACCATTACTTATATCATTTATAAAAAACCCATCTTAAATTCAGTTAATTCTTCATACTCTTCTGAGTTGTTCTTCTCCAATCACAAAATCTCAGAAACAAACACTATTGCACTGTTGCATGCAGTCCATGCAGAACAATTTGGGATTGCTGATACAGCCACAGCTGCATTTCCCAGTGTACTGGTAGTAAATCCCTATTGACCTTTTTTCGACAAACACACAAAGGTGGATTATGAAATGTATCTTTACGATTCATGATAGGCAATCTCCTTTATAACATCTGATGGCTTTTGTGATGACAGCATCTGCTTAAGCAACAAGCACACCAGACTGTCACACAGCTGTGTTGTGCCAGTGTTGAGTCCCTTTATCTACATACCCTGCCAGTATTTTAGGATTCAGTGACTTTCACTCTGTCTTTTGTGCTAAAAACATGTTTCTGCACCTCAGTTTGACTTTATTTTTTAACTGGGACTCAAAAAATATATCAACTACTGTGCCGTGTGATCATCTATACAATATAATGGTTCTTGAAAACACTTTACATCATGCTTCAGGTTGCATCTATTACAGCTATAAATAATACACTGACTTGTGGGGGCAAAAAAGCAAAAGGCAATGTCTAAACCAAGAGAAATGGGTATTTCTTCTCTTTCTTTTGTTGCCTTTATGCAGCCTGAGTAAAAAGCACTACATTAAATCACCTATTGTGGCAATACCACAGCTAAGATCCAACAAAGGTATACATACACGAGCTGTGAACAAGTAGGGCTGCAACTAATGATCATTTTCATTATCAATTAATGTGGCAATTATTTTCTTGACTAATCCATTAATCATTTGGTCTATTAAAGATCAGAAAATAGTGGAAAATGCCCATGAGAGTTTCCCAGCTTCAAAGATATTCAATCTACACGGATATAAAATGAAAATAGAGAAACATTCTCACATGAAACCAGAGAATGTTGTGATTTTTTCTGATAAACTACTTAAATGATTAATCGATTATCAAAATAGTTGCCAATTAGTTTTCTAATCTAATCAATTAATCCACTAACAGTTTCAGCTCTATGAACAGTTAATGAACTTTGGTATATATACTCAATCCCCATTCCCATCTGGTATTAAAATCTGTCCCGAGTGATCGAATCACAATCGCAGCGCTCTAGGTACAGGTGGGAACGCACCCAGGATGCATTGCGGACGCGCTGAGAACCGATCCCTCAGAACCCTAACCCTAACCCACATGCGGAGGTGGTTTAGGCCACATATTACCACAATCTTATAGCAGTGTGTACATGAATGTCCTGGGCCATGTTGAAGGACCGCCTACTCAACTGTAAGCAGAACTACATACTCATTCAAAGTATTTCTCATGTCACAGAAACCACTGAGAGTAACTTGTGTGTTTTGGATGCTTTTATCCCCAGTTCTCTGTGCCCCGTGGTAGCCTGGAAATGGCAGCCGCACGGAGGTCCCCGAGGAACACTGGAAAACAATAACCTTATTTTTAGTTTCATTAAATGTACCTGAATTCACGAATATGTGGGATATTAGACTACAGACATTCATGTTCTTACGTTGCAACTTCTGCTGTTGCTCAGCCAGCGAGCCTGAGTGGTCAAAGGAGCGGCTGTAAAACGGTGGATGACACGTTTAATTTCCTAAAAATACTTCACAATAGAGAATAGAGAGGATCGCTTTGTGACCAGCACGGAGAAATGCGCGACCGGTATGAACAGCCAGACATGCGATCGGGCACGAATCTACGCTTCAACGTGCTTCGCCGGCGGTGTGTTTACAGCGTTAGAGCTGTCCACTTGTGATCGGATCACTCAGGACGGGTTTTAAAACCAGGAGGAAACAGGATTTCAGACATACACCCAACAACACATAAAGCCACTGTAAAGGATACTTCCACTCCACCAGGCTGATGCAGGCCCTGCGTATGGGGTTGTTGAGTTTGAGGCAGAACAGAGCCCTCGGTGGCCTGCTGTTGGCATTACTGCCCTGTTTCTTGCTTTTGGCATACTGCTGCCGCTTCTTCTGTGCCAACGCACCTGCCGGGATGGTAGTAGACGCTGGAGCAGGCAGGGCAGGAGGTGCGGGTGGTGCAACAGGGGCTGGGGCTGGGGCCGCAGCAGGGGCAGGGGTTGAGGCGGGAGGGGCCTCTGGGGCTGGGTCTGGGGCAGGCCCGTTGGCGCTCATGGTGCGGGCGTGGCTCTGTGAGGAGCATCCAGCAGCATGGATCTGCCAGGGTAGACGGGGTGGCTAGAGAAGGGCCGAGTAATCTGACCAATGAGCTGGCACGTCACCAGGGGGAGCGACTCTGGTGCTGCTGGCATAATTTGCCTCTGAGAATGAGAAAAAGGTGAGAGGAGATGGCATCAGTTTATTTTACACTTTTTATAAAAATAAAATAATAATTGATATTGCTTTTAAGTGAGAGCATAGCTCATTAAATCTGTTCTTTAATCACTACATTGGCGTGCATAATGCACTAGACAAGACTTTCAGGTTCTTCTTTATACAAATCGAAATGGCCACTGTATATGTTAGACCTGCTTAAAAGCTACTCAGACCTCTCAGGTCATCTGGTTCTGAAATTTTCAATCATTCTTGAGTCAGTTCAACATCTGGTGAAGCTGCCTTTAGATTTCATGGCCCTAGATGCTTGAAAGGCTTCCTGAATAACTGAGATATTATCAATGATGATAAATATTATCAATAAGGTAATAATGCAATATATATTTTATACGTTGTAACTGAATAATCTATGAGTCTTCTCTTAGTGTTCCTGTTAGTATTATTAACATTCTTATTATGCTTATTTTTCTATTTATCATCCTCTTCTCTCTTGCTGTTCTTTGTCTTTCTTTTCTTCATAAACTTTATGTAAAGATGCGTATGAAACATGCTATATAAATAAAGCTTGCCTTGTCTTAATCAAATGCGTTTTCTTTGTCCAAGGGTTAGGGTTACAATCCACAATCCAGTGTAAACTCTCTCCCCCATTTCTATACTATCCTCTGTCAAAAAAGGTGAAATGCCCCTTTCTCAGGTGCACTGAGCAGGTAAACAGTGTACAGGGTACAGTAGGTGCTCCAAATGGGCTCAAAGGCAATGGGAGTTCAGTGAAGTAAAAAGGTGCAGGGGTAATTCATATTGGTTTATAGAGCACAAACCGGCCTACAATGAGGCCATGTGAGAACATTTGACTTCAGCTTAGACATGCATGATATTATGATCACACACACCTACAAAAAGATGGCAAAATAAAGCCAATAAGTCTTGGACAGCTTATTGAACTGCACTTGTCTCTTCAAGGATAAAGAAGCAATTTATGTTTCCCCTCAAACATGCAAATAAGATAATTCCATTATGTCATCAAATGTGAAATGTATCCTGGTGTGTGCCTCAAACTGTGAAAATAATGAAATGTGCAACTGAAGCTGAGGACTGTTCACAAATATGAGCTATATAGGAGGTTGGCCTGATTTTGACGGTGCCATCAAAAGTCTAATTAATAAACAATTAAACATTTCCTGAACCTGAACATATTCTAGGAGGAAACATATGAAAGCAGATGTCAAAATGCACATGCAAACTAAGCTGTAAATTCAGAGCTGCCACTCGCAGGCATCACTTGGTCACATCAGTTGTGTAAGTCCTTGAACTGCTGAGCAGGCCCCGCAGAGGAAGAAACAGAAAAGGTCACATTGCAGTGATGCTCCAAGAAGAATTCATCTTCATATTGCATAGAAAAATGTGATATGTGTTGCTGTGATGTAAGACTGCACATCTTGTGGTGAATGCAGGCTGCCAGCTTTAGATCTTTTTTGTGCTAGGATGCTGCCTTCATGTAGCTGAGGCTAGTGCAAGCTCAATATATGAACAATGCGTACCAAATGCGCTTATTTTGAAATATTAATTTCACTCCTACATCGACAACGTCGACAGTGTACCCGTGATTAAAACGACACAATGGCATTTCCATTCAAAGATTCGTGTCAGAATAACCATAAAGCGTCCTCTTATTTCTCCTTGGACGCCACCAAGGTAGGATATGGTGAAATCCCCCCCAAAAATGATGTGAAATGACAGGCTGACTCCGGGCGCTCATAGTGAAAATTGAGCAACACACAGCTGGTCCTCGCTGCTCAGCAGAAACAGCTGGCGACGTTATTACAACAAACCTCAATCAGTGATGCTCACTCAGGGCTAATATAGTGGACAGTCCACATGACCAGAGCCCACCTCAGTTTGTAGAAAATGTACCAGCCTAGCCTATCAGCCCTGACCACGCTCTATCAAAATGTAGGCTATTTAAATGTATCGTTCATGACAAGTCGACAAATCTCTTCATCTAAATCGACAAAACATGACAGCGTCGACAGGACACTGTCCTCTGACAGTAACGAAAAGGCATCATCATTGCCTGAATGCAGGAAAACGCAGCTATGCTAAAGAGGCTAACTTCAGTTTGTGGAGCAGAAACCGCACCGTGCTGTACCTTTTCTGAAGACTTTATGATTCAGCCGCGGTCCCCTCCGCTCGGTAACAAGGGTCCAGTGCTTCAGAGGGCGAAAAACGTCCAGTCTCAAACGGCGGTTTAAAATTCATCAGCTCCGGGAGCAGGGGGGACACATAAAGCCTGTGCATTAATTAAGCTCTTCCATGGTGATCGTGGAGAGCTGGAGACAGGAGTGTGCGCACCAGACAACAGAGCATCCTCGTCCGCTGCCTGTTAATCGTCACGGCGCCAGTGAACAGTGAAACGATCTACATCAGAGAGCGAGCTCTCCTCCTTCTGCTCCTGCTCCTGCACAACACCCTGATCACCTCAAACAGGCATGTCCGCAGTGTTACCTGCTCTTCAATAAAGGTGACACATTTCAAACAGGGTGTCACATGCAGCATCCATTAATCACGTGAAGGTCACTACTGAGTGGATCCAAATCAGTGTGCACCTGTTATTGTTAGGCTGCAGTTGTGGTAAAGATGAAAAGCAATAATATCAAACATACTTGGATACCACTTTCTAATAAGGCTCCCTTTATAAAGGGCTCATGATCAGTAGCTAATTAATCCGTTATGGTTACTAATGCTTTTAAATTATAATAATAGTCATTAATAAGAACTCATTTTTGTTTACAAAGTTGTGAAAAATTCAGGCAGCTGTTTTCCATTTCTATTTGAAAAGAATGCTGTAATAACTGCTTATCATGGCTTCCCCCCTTTCCGATAAGCCATCAAGTCAGTGGTTATAAATGTTAATAGGTCATTAATAAAGGGCTTTAATCATCAAATCTGCAGTTGTGTGTTCATAAGTAGTCAATACATGGATTCTCTGGGATTTTCATATCTTGGCAACCCAAAAGTTGTTCTTGTTAATGGGCTATAACTGATCTATAAAGTATTTGTAAATTATTTATAATTTCAGTTCAACCTGTAAACCCTTCATTAACAGTGTCTTATAGAATGTGGTACCAAATATGGCTGAAATCCTATAAAAGACTAAATAAAATCCAGCAGGGCATTAACACCACTCTTGATGTTCAGACTTTTGTTTAAATGTTCAAATCTTTCACAAAATTTGCACTATATAAATAAAAGACTTGCAGCTTCCAAATTCCCAGACCCATTTTAATGAATTTCGATCGTCAAAATCAAAAGTAGGACTGTTACGTATAGATTTTTTCTCATACAGTTATCAGCACAGCCCCAAAGCAAAGCAGGATCAGCGATTCTCCCAGTATTTCTGTTCTCCACCTCTGTTTACTTGCCAACTGAAGAAAAAACAACAACACTGACCTAATAGACACAAAGCATAGCTTACTACAGTGTAACTTACTTATTAACGTTAGCCTGCTAAAGACACAGTGTAGCTTACTGCTTACGTTAGCATGCAGCTAAAGACCCAGTGAAATTTACCGGGAACATTAGTATGCAGCTAAAGACACGCCATAACGTAGCTTATCGGAAGGCTGCAGCTGCACATTTCCAGACACCATGGCCACTACCAGAGTCAGAGACTAAACCTGAAGTAACTGGTGGGGCAACATTTTGACTTACCATGTGGGCATTGACAGGACTTCATGGTGCATTCAGATGCAGTTCCTAAAGTCTGAGAAACTCAAGCTGTTAAAGTACCCTTGTGCCTTTTTGTGGCTCTTCTTTTTGTTGCTACGATTCAAGACGCCATATTCTAATAGCAATGGCATTGCTGGAAAAAAAAAGTTTAAATCGAAAATTGAATCAAATCATGACCTTAAAATCGAAAGTCAAATCTAATCGTGAATTTGAAGAATCAAGACACCCCTATTATTAATTTAATTTGTTTTCTGAGAAATTATACAAAATTGTTGAAGATATGTGGAATCAGCATCAATGAAATTATAACTACTTATAGGTTATCATATTCAAAATTCTCATGATCTTCAGAGAATGCCCCATAGGCCTACAGTACCTCCAAAATCAAACAATGGTGATCTATTGACATAAACCTAATCTAATTTATTAGAGCTGTAAATATAAAAGGGTCTATAAAAGCGACTCTAAGAGTAAGGCATGTTTGGCAATGTCTGCTCTAAAATGACAGAGGAGATTCTGGTGGTCATAGAGTATGTGAATGGAGCCTCAGCAATTAACAATGTCTCATCAAAGCAATATGTAATCCTTCAGCTCCCAACCACAACAGGTTTTCTATTTATCATCACCTTGTAGGTTGATATGACGAACTCATTTGCAAATCCAGCAGTTATGGAACAACATTATAATTTATTTAGAGTCATGTTTCTGTCCACCTGATGAATGTAAGTGTACTAACTCTGTTTTTGGTCTCCACCAACACCTAAGGGAAATATCTGGCCCTTTACCTGCTAAATGCTCCACTATGTTCACGACCTAGTCTCTAACTGTGTCTGTCAGTCGATTAGTGCATGCTGAGCAGGTACTATAAAGTGGGTTTTTAGAGCCTTTTCTCTGCAAACAGCTGCCTGCTGCAGACGGAAAAGAGGCAGTGAGAGCGGTGAGAGTGAACTAAAACAGTAAAGTTGCAGCCGGACAGCTAAAAAATGAGCTGAACCCCACTATAGAGCCCTGTACAGGTTCATACGAGTGACCCCTTTCAAATTGTCACCTTGATTTTACATTGTCATTTGATACACTGTTATAATAATACAAAAAAATGTATTATAGCCATTTTAAAAAACATCCATTCTGTGTACCAAATCTATATGATTGATATAATGAGACATGTCAGATAACCTAGGTAGCCAGACAAATTTTTGCTATAATGATGTTTATGTCTCTCCTGCCAAAGTCAAAGAAAATGTGTCCTTTCCACTGACACTATGTTGCCCTCCTTAAACTGTTCCCTTTTCAAAATAACTACATTTCCCCACACACATACATCTCTCACATTAGTTCTTTGTGAGCAAGCAGATTCTGAAATTTTAAGATCTAATAATAAATACTGTCTCTTTATCTATACATTTTATCTAAAGGGATGTACAGGGTGAATTTGAAAGTATTTTAGATTCTGAAATCATTTGTTTTTTTTTTATTTTTGCTCCAGGGTCAAACAGAGATTAAACTAAATATCTATAAATATCTATTGCTACATTTTAGAGAATGCTTCCCATAAGATACATTGTCACTATCTTTACTGGTAAGATCTGTAACTCTGTAAAAAAGTAAATTATCAGACCAACTCATTAACTTCTGATGTAAAATTATGTCATTCATTGTGTCGTGTAAGTTTTGTTTCAAGGTATCACCTCTTATGCCAATATATGGTTAACATTGTCCTACCATAAAAAATGTGAATTTGTAAGTTAAAAGGCAGTCTGATAAATGCAACTGCATCACGAGGATGCTTGTACATCTGTCACACAGCTACACATTAATCCCACCCCTATGAAAAACTAATGACCAAATGATAGCTTTGACCCACAGAAGACCCTTTAAAAACTCTTTACAGTCACTTCTTATGTTAGTATCAAGCCTCTTTGGTAACACCAGCACTTAGGAAACAGCAAATGTTCAGCAAGACTTTATATAAAGTTAAAGCATTTAAATTAATGGATTTACCCAAGAAGTATTTCCTTTTCCACGTAATGCTTTTCATTACCGCAATACCACTACCCAATTTGCTCAAATAGCAGTGACAACAGTTCACTACTACTGAGCTATTATTGTCAATGCTGTGAAAGACCTACCTGCCAGAGTAGAACAGTGTCGAGCCCTCAGCGTCACCTACATGTCCCAGCTGACAACAAAGAGCAGAAAACATAAATTTACTTCCCTTGCAGGCTGGTCAGTGAGTGAACAGCAACAGTGTTTGGGGAGAGGTGAAGAACAACTGGGCGAGGAGGCAGCGACGTGGCTCATCGTATCAACTTACCTGTCTGCCCAGGATAATGGTTTCTTCTAGAATCGTCTTGAATTATTCACATATGGATGAGGTGGTGTGTGTCTGTGTGTGTGTGTGTGTGTGTGTTGCTGGTAATTGTGTTGCTGTGTTTGTCAAATAGGGTTGCAGCGATTTACCGTTTCACGGTATACCGTGGTATGAGAATTGACGGTTATCATACTGTGTACATTTGCTTATCTACAGTATTGAAAAACACATTTTATTTAATTTGATTTTCAAAAGGGAGACTTTTAACGCATGCTTACATTACAAAATGGTTTTAAGTTTCAATTATAATGTGTTTGTTCAACCAAAATAACCTGTTTTTATTCCTTCAAGGGTCATTGAATTGGCACTTTCTTATAATGTAATTTAAGCGTGGGCAAATGAGTCACACCTCAGGAAATATACTTCAGAAAGGAGCAGTGATCATAATTATCCCCCTCACCAACACAGACTGGAAGACAGCAGAATATTTGATTTACAAGAAACTGTGGCCTCAAAAGTGTCATTTTAGTTGAATCAACATTAATCGAATTACATTTAAAACATTTTATAGGCCAGTCCTTCACCGCCTGGACATTTTCTGGATCCATCTGCACCTCCCCTCTCAGCGATCATATATCCCAAGGAGAAGACGGAGGGGACATGAAATTCCCACTTCCTCCGCTTTCATGAAGAGTTGGTGGTCAAGCAGGCATTGTAGGATCTGGCGAACACGCTGTTTGTGGGTCTGCAGATCTCGGGAAAAAAATCGAAATGTCGTCCAAATACACAAAGACGAATACATAAAGCATCTCTCTCAGAACACCATTAATAAAGGCTTGGGAAAAAAACTGCCGCTGCATTGGTGAGGTCGAACGACATCACCAAATATTCATAGCAGCCACTTGGAGCGTTGATAGCAGTTTTCCATTTGTCCCCCTCCCTAATCCTGACTAGGTGATAGCATTCCTCAAATCCAATTTAGTAAACACCTTGGCCCCTGGCAACAATTTAAAAGCTGAGGATATCAGAGGGCGAGGGTAACGATTTTTAACAGTCATCAACCCTCGATAGTCTATGCAGGTGCGCAGGGACTTGTCCTTACCTTGTCCTAGAAGAACCCTGCGCCTGCTGGGGAGGATGAAGGTTGGATTATACCAGCTGCCAAAGATGCTTCCACGTAGTCTTTCATAGCCCGCATCTCAGGCTGGGAGAGGTAGTATAGTCTACCCTTGGGAGGAAAAGTGCCAGGGACCAAGTAAATTGCAAAGTCATATTGTCTATGTGGGGGAAACAATGTATCCTAGGCCTTATTAAATACTGACGTGACGTCCAATGCTGTATCCTCCCTACTCCAGCTGCTTGGCAAGGTGGATCAAATCCAGGCCCAGCTCTCTGGCGAGGCTGGCGTCCATTAAGTTAGCATAGGCGCAATTATCCACCAACACTACCTGTGAACAAGAAACAGAGAGAGAAGACAGAGTTGCTTGGGGAAGAAGAGGTCATGAGGGACATGTATCAATGCTGGCTCGGCTCACCAATGCCCTATCCTTCACTGGTGAGCTCTCGCTTCTACTGGGCAGGCGGCAAGGAGAGTCCAGCCTATGCACAGTATAGACTCCCGAAAGGATGTCACTAACGCTCCTCCGGGGTCAGCCAAGTGCGTCCCAGCTGCATGGGTTCCTCCACCGCTCTTGAGCCTTGCGTTGGAGCTGGCTGGTGGAGGCGATGTCGACGTGGAGGAACGCTGGAAACCTCTGGGCGACAAAGGAACCTCTGGAACCTGAAAGACGGGACACTGGGCCGTGATGTCTCCTTCTCTCTCCCAAGTAGATGTTTATTAATCTTTACAGACAGGGCAATCAGAGCGTCTAATTCAGCAGGCAGATCTGTGAACTGAGTCTACAAAAAGGTGATCGATTCCAGCCACTCTCAGCCAGATGGACTCAAATGCACGACTCAACAGGTAACTCAGTTCATAAGATTTATTGTACAAAGTACAATTAAAGCAACAGTGTCCAAATCGTCAAATAAGAATTATCCAAAAACAGGCAGAGACAAATGCAGAGTAAAAAAACATTCAAGGGTCCTAACTTACAAGAAACACGAGGAAGGAATGCTAGACAGTGTCACGGAGGTACAAAACGATCTGGCAACTAAGGCTAGTGAGAGGGGGGGTATATATACTAAGGGAGGTGGGGAAACAATTAAACACAGGTGAAACACATTGGGGCGGGGCAGGTGATCACACAGGCGGGAAAGCAGACAAAGACCAGAGTGAAGCAACCTGAAACGAGACAAGTGTGAGTTTCAAAATAAAACAGGAAGTGACAAATATTGACTAGACAATGAAAACATGTGACATGGGGTGCAATTTGTAAAGGCACATACTTTCCACTTTATTAGGAAATATATCTGAACCTCACTCTTGAGAAATGTTCTTTTTCTTCTATTTTTCACATGCTGTTTTCTCCTGTTATTCTTGAACTGGTTTCCTCTGTACTGACGATGTCCTTACAAAGATGGCCATATGGTAGTGAGGATGGTGGAAATAACAGTTTTATGTTTCCGTGTTTGTTCACCTGGAATAGCCAATGTGCATGCATCTGTGTGTGTTTGTGTATTTGGGAGATTGTGTTCAAACTCTGCACCTCTATTCAAACACACTCAGTCTGTAATATAGGAAAGCGCAATGCAGCTCATTTTCACTGAAATGGAGTAAAAACACAAACAGAGGGTGCAGTGGCCCCCAGGGACCACAGATGCCATTTGGCTCAGCACAGCAGTTTACCCCCACCTCCGATTTGATCTGCTTCTCAACTCTCTGTGCCACCAAACTCTCCCAACCAAAATAACCTTTATTCAAATACGGTAATGGCAAATCACTTTGCACCTGAACTATTTGACACGAGTTTTGGACTTTTTTGCTTTTACGATACTAGATAAAGGCACATTATAATATTAATATCCCAGTAATTTATTTTCAGTGTTTTCAGTTGTTTTTCTAAAGATCCCTATGAAGATGTCTTGTCTTGTAATCCGTGCACATCAGACAAATAGCCTTTAATTCTTTACAAAGCAGATATTTGGCTCTGAGCTCTGCTGTGGTGAAAGTCCTGTGTAAATGTTGTGTTTGGCCAACCTCTAAAGAGATTATGATGTGTTGACTCAATAAAAACGCACAACGTGTTTAGTTTACACATGCAATTCACTCAAACAGCTGTTATGTTTTTAGATCTCTCCGTAAATGCACTTAGCTTTTACTGTATGTGCTTTATCCCTCAGCCTCACCCTCTCCCTCCCTCACTCTTTTTCAGCAGCTCTTTTAAAATCAGATTGCAATGAGCGCTTCACTTATAAGCTGCAAAACGGCTATTTTCTTTCTAGCGCTGTTCTCATTTAATCTCACTCTCTTTCAGCATTTCTGTATCTTCACTTGCTGAAATCCTTTTTTTCAATCATACAGTGGTAGTGAAGGTTTGTGATGTTTGAAACAAGTTTGAATATTAGCATGTGCGACTTGATGTCGGATTTCCTGGCCTTACCAAGCATATAAAACCTGGTTAACAGGCACTGATGCAAAAGCACTGATGCAACAATCAGTGCTTTTGCATGTTTATGAGTGTGTGTGTGTGTGTGTGTGTGTGTGTGAAGCTGCTTGAAGGAGAGCAGTAGTGATGGAGCCTGAAAGCCCTGCAGCACAACTGTTCTCCCAGTGCATCGTCAACTTCACTGCTGAGCCCACAACACACGCTCAGCCTTAACCCCTGCTCGCTCACTCTACTCTTCTCTCTGAAGCTTCCTTTCTCCCTTTATTTTTCTTCTCTTGCACCCTCTCTGCTTATCTGAAGCACGCCATCTGAATTTTTATATCGCTCATCTTCAAATAGTTCCTTTATCCACTTTGCTTTGATTGCCTCACTTATTCACTGATTCCATCTCTATACCATGGCCATGTCTTAGTCCTTTTCACTTATTTTTTTATTTCTACGTGTGCCTTCAACTGAACCCTGACCCCTACTTTCAGGATGATCACCCAGTCCAGCTGCGGACAGCTGTATGACTTAATTCTCTAATTCAATTATAAGTCCTATGCTCTTGTCTCATGCACTGTTAGGGGGTGGGGCCTTTGGGTGACAGACAGCTCTCAGATAGAAGGGCAAGCACTATGTCATCATGGTGACTGCAGAGCGATTTAAGGAAATGGAGTGATAAGAGCAGAGTGGAAGAGGCTCAAGCCTGAAGGACCAACTGGCATTAAAGCAATGTACCAAGATTCATGGATGTGTGGGTAAGAATCTTGTGAGAATATCACTGAGTTTATTTGTGTGTGTACGTGTGCACATGTCAGCGAGCCTGAGTGCATGTGCACATATGTAAAGCCTGTATATGTATACATGCATTTGTGCTGCTTCTTAAATCCCATTAATCATTCAAGCCCAACAAAGCTGAGTACATTTTTGTTTACCTGAGCTCTGCATTGTGTTGGAATAATCACACACATGCTCTGTGTTATATTAAGGCATTGTTTCAAAATTGGTTGCTTTGCTTCTCTTTTCCTGCCAGAGAGATTTAAAAATAGAAACATTCATGCTCTCTGAATGTACTTTCCCTCCAGGAAGTGTGCAGTTGTGGGCGTCGGACATTGGCTGCACACCATCACGTGGCACCTTCTTCTCAAGCTTCCATTGGCTGGCACCTGTGGGGCTTTGTGAAGAAAAGCTTTTCTGACAGGACCCAGGAGCCCAGAGGAGTTGCTGGAAACTGGGAGGAGGACAATGTCGGTGGAACCAGGAGAGCAGTGGGGGGACTCAAGAAATGGCATCACCATGACTGTGAGAGCGGAGATGCTGGGATGTGACCTCCCAGCCACAGCAAAGGGCAGGAATCCACAGAGATGATCACATGGCTGAAGAGGTGCAGAGGAAAATGAATGAGGGGCAGGAGATGATGATGATTTGCAGCAATGACACTCAGAGAGCATGTGTCATCATCATATAAGCTCAGCTGACACTTAGATTTCATACTGTTACCAAAAACTTTACATCTATCCACATTTGGTTTCTTTGTATTAGGTGATGGTTTAAAATACATTTCTCATTGCCGTTTTACCTCAGTATTGATTCAGTATTTGTTAATTTCATATTCATAATTAATTAATTTAAAAAGTCCTCTCTGTTTGAATATATGTTATGATTCTAATGTTTTTTTTTTATTTCTTATAAAAAAAATTCTTATAAAGGCTAATAAAGTGGATGGAACTATCCTATGAACTATCATTTATAGAAGCTATAACCCTACATTTATGGGGAGACAGTGTCCTCTGGTGTTTAATGTTAGGAATACAACTGGCCTGTAATGAAAGGCTGTTCAAAATGGAGTAATGAAACACAACAAATATTCATGTGACACTTGCAGGATTGTGTCTAGCTGATGTGTCTACATTTTTATCACAAGCAAGTATTGTTTAATTGATTCTATTGTTTACATTGTTAATTGATTCTATTACAATTGGTTACTAATTGATTGTTATTTCTATTGTTTAATTGATTCTATTACAGCTGTAATCAAATAAAGACATTGAACAGTGTGTATTTTGTTCATTAAATGTGCTAATATTATTTGGATTTCCTCACTGCTCCCCAACATTGTACAATAATTTTGATACTACCCCTCTCTTCTGTCCAGTGGAAGATTCGGGACTGTAATGTACTCTAATGGTGAGCAGTTTCCTCTCAAAAGCTTGGAAACACACTGATATCTTAACAGCACACACACACACACACACACACACACACACACACACACACGCGCACACACACACACACACACACACACACACACACACACACACAAACGCACACACGCACGCACACGCACACACACACACACACACACACACACACACACACACACACACACACACACACACACACACACACACCAACCCAGTCTCACGGCAGTTCGTGAAATGTTCACGTAATTTAACCTATTGATTCGTGTACACGGACACTCTAACCTGTTAAGATGGGAGCCAAAAAAAAAAAAAACGGACACGCCATGCAGCTGACACGATCACGCCACGCAGCCAGTGTGCAGCCGGCCTAAGGGAGTGCAACCAGAGCCCGTCTACGTTGTACGTGAGAATTTATACAATAAAAATACCAATAATGAAAAATTTGTGTTTTATGCTAAGCACTTTGTTTTGCCTTGTCACAGAAAAATACTAGGCCTATATAAAAAAAACTACAGTTGAGTGTTTAGAAATACAGCCTAATGGCTTCTTTGACTAATTTGCATTTGTTTTGACTTGTAATGTTGTGAAAAACTAAAAATGTACAATGTATATATATATATATATATATATTATTTTTTTTTTTTTTTCATATTTATTTATTTTTCTTCTTGTCATTTATTGTGCATGCTACCTTATATTTACCAGTTGTTATTTGACCTTAATAAAAATTGACATATGTCATGCATGGGATTGGTACCATAGGGTTTAACCAAAATCTAAATGTAGCTATCAGCAACATTGGTTTGCATTAAGTTAGCAAACACGAGCCAGTCTGTTAACATGAATATTTGCAAGCCACCAAGTTTGGTAGCAAATCTATCCACGATTCCATGGTAAACCAGAGTTATTGCATTAGTTATGTTTTCCAGATTATTGTCACTTATTGTACATGCTACCTTATATATACCAGTTTTCAGCTCAGCAACCTCGGTTTTGCATATTCTAAGCTAGCTGTAAACCCCCATTTGGCTGCTACATTCCCAGTGTTAGCAAACGCTAGCTAGTCTGTTAACATTAATATTTGCGAGCCTCCAAGCACAGACCTCCAAGCACAGACGTCACACTTTAAATCCTACCTGTTGCCTTTCACCATCCACTTATTTAACTGCTGTCACATCCCTTGACATGTCATCTAATTTTCCCTCTTTCTTTTTCTATTTTTAGCCCCAACAGCTGTTTTGCTTTGTTCTTTTTCTTCTTCCATTGTCATGAAGGTTGTGGAGAGGAATAGAAACCAGTCTCTCCAGGCAAACACAGAAAATATGGTCTAATCTATCTTTATTCTCCATGCCAAGTATGAGCTCTTATCCTCTGGCAGAGGATATAGGGTACCCCAATGTAAACTAAATATTTCTTTTTTTTTTAAAGATTATTTTTTTGGCCATTTTAAGCCTTTATTTATAGAGGACAGCTGAAGACATGAAAAAGGAGAGAGAGGGGGAATGACATGCAGCAAAGGGCCGCAGGTCAGAGTTTAACCAGCAGCCGCTGCGTAAACCTCTATATATGGGCGCCTGCTCTACCAGGTGAGCTACCCAGGTGCCCAACTAAAAGTTTCTAAATTATAGGCTTAATTTGGACCTACCTCAATTCAAACTTTAAATAATGTTGCTTGAGGCTGCAGGGGTTGTGCAATAGCTTCATGATATAATGCATATTGGGTTGTGTTTAGGTTGCTCTTGTCACTGTTTGTGAAAGATCTGCAATAGATTGTGGCTGTGTGATGTGCTTCAGTCTGGCTACATATCACTTTGTTTATGTTGTTTTTTATTGTAAGTATATGTCAGTTGTATAATAAAACAATATGTCAAGTGTTATCTGTGAAACATTTGAACTCAAGGCAAATATCCTTCTGGGGACAATAAAGGAGGCTATTGCCAGCAAAGTGGTCTCCATGATATGTACAAATTAAAACGTTGTCATAGGACTATAGCAAACACATCGTTGGAAAGGTCTCAACCTCGACAGTAACATATGTCAGTCTGAAGAGGATACATTACTCCTGCTTTGAAATATTGACCTCTGAACCTTGAACCCAGTACATGTTTGAAGGCTTGTCATTTAGCAACAGAAGGTGCTACACACATAGGACCAGCTGTTATAGAAAGCGCTGGACCTTAGCTGTCATGTAGATATAGTCACCAAAATGTACCCACTGTAAGCACTGTCAAATATGGTAATAAGCTATTTTCACCTATTTAACGATTTGGTTTTAAAAAACTGATGACACCAGTGTGTTCCCCATCCCAAAAACCCCCAGGGTATATCCAAAATTCTACACTGGCAACTTCTACTTATGAGAAATATACCAATATATTTAAAAACCACAACTTCCACTAGAGACGCGCCACAGAACCTGTTACAAAGCTAGTGTACTTGTAGTTCTTCCGGGGTGGGTGGACTTGTTCAGCTGTTTTTCTGCTGTCTATCGTGAATGGGCTTCATTCCATTTCATTCATTCCAGCCCGCCGGCTGGCCAAGCAAACAGTACATGAGACAAATACATGAAACTGTATTGTATTATTATTGTTATCTTTATTGTTTAAATCCTCAAATACAACGTTAAACAAAAACATCAATATTACGAATATTAGGCCTATGTATTTTTATCTTTCCTATCCGCCGAGCGGTAATTACCACGTCACTTCCAGAGTATTCCGCAGATTTTTTTAAACGTTATTACGGTGCATAACTTACTGGAACAAAACTGCCAGTTCAGATCATATTGTAGTGTTCTGTCTTACAGCATACTGTAATATTTCACTGGTAATAAGACTGAAATAATATTATTTAAATAAAGACATGAATACCATGATAGCATCTAAATAAATGTTGATAGATAAATATATATTTAAATATCAATAAACAACAAAGCAATCCAGCTTCCCTGGTAATAACACCGAAATAATAACATTAAAAGAAATACATATAAACCATGATAAGATCTCATGAATAAATGTTGATTAAAACAGCTGTTATATGGCTAAATATACCAATAATAGCAAAGCTGTATACAGCTTCTCTGCTGTAGCCTGACTGGCAGAAAGAATCGTGCTGTGATCACGAAAGATGCTTCCCATTGAAATACATTAGTTTAAAAAACATGCTGATCATCACGAAAAAAACGAGATAAACGTGTCCGTGTACACGAATCAATAGATTAAATTACGTGAACATTTCACGAACTGCTTTGAGACTGGGTTGCACACACACACACACACACACACACACACACACACACACACATGCACGCACTTTAATAGCAGCATGTTAAAAATGAAAGTTTGCTTTGTTTTGTGATATTATGCAATGCAATGTTGGCCGTTTGTTTCTAAATAAACAAGTCATTCATGGACAGTTTGTTCTTTACACATTTTTAACTTTACCAAAAGGTCCTTGGAAAAAACCCCAATGTAACCAGTTTTCATGTGGGTCAAATTTTATTAATTCTCTTCAAATGGCATGTTAGACTCAGCAGCTGACCAACAGAAACAGGTCAAATGTAGCATCAAAGATTATCCTCTAGATGGCAGGCCAACTCTCTCCATACTGATAACCCTGTCAGATATTTTGTGCATGTGCATATTAGAGCAAAGGCTGCAAACCAAACACCAACATGTCAGCAAACTGCTAAAAGAATATTCACTTATTTTTCAAAATGTTTTTAATGGTGAACGGAAATGTTCAACCTCATTTTACAGTGTGAGTAAAAACAAGACCTGAGATTGTATTAAAATTTAATTTCACACAATATAGCTTGTAGCAAAGAACATTTATTGTGGTAAATTGCAGAAAAGGGTAAATGTGTACTGTGTATTTGCATGATGTCACTGTCTATTTGTAGGCCTACAATTACAAACTCAAATTGTGTAAATAAGTCATCTAGATTTTAGAGAAAGGAAAAAATATTTCATTTCATTTTCATGGCAGTAGCTCTTATAGTGTAAAGTGCTCTGTACTGTACATTTTAGTCATATAAGGTGAATATAAATATAATGTAAGTATGTCTCTCACATTCTTTCTTTTGTTCTGTCTTTTCCTGTTTTCTTTCTTTCGAATTCTTCATTTGTCACTTACAGCCATCATTTTTATTTTCTGTTAAATTTCTAACAAAAGCACATTAGGTGCTGTTCAAACATAGGCTTTGGCAATAAAAATGGAGTGTTTGGTGTGAGTAGATAACAAAGAATAATCAACTATCCACCCATTAGCTATACCCCCTTATATCCTTGGGGGTCACAGGGGCTGGAGCCAATGCCAGCTGATGATGGGCGAGAGGTGGGGCACACCCTGGACAGGCCATTCAATCTCAGGGCTGACACCATTCACGCTCACATTCACACCTACCATCAAGATCTGAATCATTGGTTTCGACGGTAAAGCCAAAGTGAATCAGGCTGAGATGCCTGAAATGCCCTCCCTACTCCTCCCCATTCAGCCCCTCCTTACACACACACACACACACACACACACACACACACACACACACACTAATGCACATCTAGCTGTGACACACCTCCACCATCCCAGTCACACAGTAGCCAATGAAATGAGGGTTATTTGATTTTAGCAGTAACACCCAGCTCACATCACTGGATTTCCCCGCCTTCCCTCCTGTCTGTGTGTGTGTGTGTGTGTGTGTGTGTGTGTGTCTCTGTGTGCAGTGTGTTCTTGTGCATCTATGTGTCTGCACGCCTGACAGGATAAATCCAGCTTCTCTTCCATTTTCTCTCTCTTTCTCTCTGAGTCTCTCATTCTCTCTCTCACACTCACACTCACACACACACACAGACACAGAGACACACACACACAGGTGCTGTTCTTTGCCAACCCTTACTGTCACACACTCACATTCAGAACACACAAACTCAACAGAGGATCGTAGTTAGTCCGCTTTTCTGGTGCTGAGGAACTTGACATTTTGCTTTCATGGAGGATTACCACAAACCTGACCAGCAGACAGTGCAGGCGCTGAGGAACATTGCCAATCGCCTCCGAATCAACTCCATCAAAGCAACAACTGCAGCGGGCAGCGGGTGAGTTACCTCCACTGACTCTCAGACATGAGCTTTAATACTATGAAAGCAATGTAAACATGCAAAATGTGTGTGTAAACCATTATTCAAACTTAATATTTATTTGCATGCATAGATGAGCACCAACAGTCACATCTACTGAACTAGACTCGTGCATATACAGATGCACACACAGACATGCAAGTGAAGGGCCAAAGGAACAGCATGTCCTGCCTTTGTTCTCTTCTTTTGACAATTTGAATCTCTCAATCTCTTATGAATTCAATTAATGAAACAAAATCTCTTTCAAAATATCTCTATGTACATTCCACAATTTCTATGTTACACAATTTCTATACAATTCTGCTTTATAGAACATTTTTCCTAAATAAAATATGCACTATGTTGCAGAAATGTCAATGCATCAATTTATCATTTTGAGCGAAGAGTATAACATACACAACTGTAAGACACCTCACAGCTGACTTGAAGTTTTGATGTTTGGATTTCCATATTCTGGAGAAGGACAGAAATGTATTTGGTCTTTTTCAAAATTTCAAAATCTTATATTTACTTTGCTTGCAGACTGAATATTGTATTTCATTTCTGACATTGAAAAGGTAATATTCACCTATTAGACTACCATGTGCAATGCTGGGTAGATTGTAAATTGCAGATATACTTGAGAATTGCATGGTTGCTGCAAGAAAAGGGCTTTGGAAGTATTATTGATAAACTGAAATTGTGCATATCATGTCATAGCTACGCATGTTAATGATTGCTGTTGCAATTCTCACTGTTTGAACAGCTATGTGAAGCCCAACATTGTGTGCATATTTGAAGAATCAAGAGCGTTATTGTGTTGGAGCCCAACTCCCCACTCCACAGTTCTGCACTATCTAACTGATGGGAACAAAGAGAAACACTGAATAATATTTGACAAAATAATCTGAGCCACATAAGTATCGATGACTAATAGCTATTTAAATGCCAAATAACTTTTGCGTGTGTTATATTGGTACATTATTGAGTGAAATAGTCCACCTTCATATGTGAAAAAAGGCCAATAACCAGCCATTGATATTAACGCGCCAAAATACTTGCACTACTAGCACTGGATGGAGCACTTGGTAATTAAGTGTTGGTTGGTTTAATAAAATGGCTCTTTGCAATGATTGTTAATATAAGCAAAACAATCTAATGTTGATGGTATGATTGCATTTACAACTAGTTCTCTATCTAATCTGTCAGAGGGCCTTTGAATGAAGTATACAGCATGCTGTCCCTAGGGGTCTGTCTTTTGCTCTATTAGCACCACAAATGGTCTTTATACAGTGTATTTAATTAATTTCCAATATAGTTACTGGTTCAACATGCAACTATTTGGGGTTTTCCAAGGCTCTGTGACATTTTAAAATAAAAGCAGTTATTTGGTCTATTAACTGCACTTTGCTTTTGTTTAGTCACTAATTCCAAACAAACCCACCCACATAATTTCACAACTTGATTACCTGGGCTGCATCTATAGTCACAACTCTGCATGCTGCCTGGCATATGGGTAACAGCACCGTCTCCTTTGTCGTACAGACATCCCACATCATGCTGCAGTGTGGCAGAAATCATGTCTGTGCTTTACTTCCACACCATGAAGTACCGCCCTGAAGACCCAAGGAACTTCAACAGTGACCGCTTCATCCTGTCCAAGGTGAGAGTCTTCCTGATCTGAACAGGTGTCTAAATGCTGTACATATTTTTTCTCTTTTTCTTGAATTACTTCAGTGTCGTTTGACAAAAGATAATGTTTGTGATTGTTTTTTAATCCACAGGGTCACGCTGCTCCGGCCCTGTACTCCATGTGGGTTGAAACGGGCTTCCTAAAGGACAGCGAACTGCTCAGTTTGTGCCAGGTTGACTCTTCCCTAGAGGGCCACCCAACCCCTGTAAGCTGCCACTTACTTTACCACACCTTAGGAATCATCTAATGGAGCTCAAACAGTGTACCAGTTGTTTTTAAGTCTGTGTCTGTGTGTGTTGTGTGCATTTCAGAAGCAGCAAATTGTGGATGTAGCCACTGGCTCCTTGGGGCAGGGTCTTGGTGTGGCCTGTGGAATGGCTTACACTGGGAAATACTTTGACAAGTCTAGGTAATCTTTCATACATGTGGGCACACACACTCACACACACACACACACACACACACACACACACACACACACACGCACACACGCACACACACAAGAAAGAAATTACTCTGGTTTTACCATTTTAGTTACTTTAAATGCATTTAGTTTTTCTTGTTAATTTGCATTTTAGATTTCTTGCATGCATTTAAAAAGCCCTTGCCTTGTGTAAATGAACACTGACTCAACATCGTGTTTTGATGTTATAAACATTTTGAGGTTTTCTTAATTTGCATCATAATTCTTTCAAATGTTCAGTGATAAGGATTTTCCAATTTTGTGGGCGTGTGCTGCCGCTACATGCTCTGCTCTCACGATTCTTCTGCTCTGATAATCACACGCCCAGCAGCCATATCTCACTTATTTTTTACCATCCAAGCTGATTTAATTTCAGAATCACAAACTGAATAAATGTTTTCTCATTGTTTTATCCTTGTAATGGTGGCAAGAAAAACATTGAATTAAACACCTACTGTATATAGAGTAAAATGTTGAGCCATCTGATAATATTTGACCCATATGACACACTTTACTTATATTACCAATTTTTATTATAAAATAATCATGATAATTTGTACCGTTTAAATACTCTGTGGGATTCTGATGGGAGACATGTTTCAGAGGCAGGTGTGAAACTCAGCAGCCACACCTTAACTGGCCTCAGGAAGCTTTTATCATGTGACAGCTGGTTACCCACCTAACTGTCATATAATGGAAAAATAATCAATCTGACTCGAAAAGTGTCAGAGAACATTTTCGTGAGATTTGCACTGCCCCACCCTCATCTGAAAGTACACCACGCACACAGACACACACACACACACACACACACACACACACACACACACACACACACACACACACACACACACACACACACACACACACACACACAAACACACACAATCGCATAATCTTCCCCTGTTCTCCAACTCAGTTATCGTGTGTTCTGCCTGATGGGGGATGGTGAGATGTCAGAGGGTGCTGTTTGGGAGGCCATGTCGTTCGCCTCCTACTACCAGCTTGACAACCTGGTGGCCATCATGGACATCAACCGTCTGGGCCAAAGTGATTCGGCACCCCTGCAGCATCACGTAGAGAAATACCAGAAACGATGTGAAGCTTTCGGGTAAAAGTGAAATTTCATATTGCAGTCGAGGCTGATTGTGTCAATGTTTATGCTGTGTTGTAAGATTATGATGAAGGTGGTGGTAATACAAGTAGCATTATCTGATGTCTATCCATAACTATTGCATTTAGTTAACACTGTCCTCGTGTGTCCATGCCATCTGTGTCCTAACGTGTGGCTTTGATTTGTCTGTGTGTGTGTGTGTGTGTGTGTGTGTGTGTGTGTAGCTGGCACGCCATCATTGTGGATGGACACAGTGTGGAGGAACTTTGCAAGGCTCTGAGCCAACCACGTCATCAGCCCACTGCCATCATTGCTAAAACCATTAAGGGCAAAGGCATTCCAGGTAACTCTCACTGTCCACTCCTCATGTGCAAATGCATTGCTCTCACTCTTGTGCATATTACATAACAAACCTAAGTGTGTAACCCTTTCACCAAACAGTGTTTAAATCTACCAATGTGATGCTGTATGTATGTGGTTTCAGCTGCAGAGGATAAGCTTGGGTGGCATGCCAAACCTCTGCCCAAAGACATGGCCGAGATGGTTATGAAGGATCTGCAGAGCCGCATCATGAACAGCAGCAAGCACCTGTACCCTCCTGCTCCTATCGAGGACTCCCCACCGGTCAGCCTGAGGAACATCAGGATGCCGAGCGCACCCAGCTACAAGACTGGTGAAAAGGTTTGTCATCTCCATATAGGAACAGTATGTTCACACAGTGTTAATGAAACCAGAGAGGGGAATTATTAAATTCTTTATGAAGATGAGCCAACAATCTTTGTCAATGATTGATTTGTTTGGTATCCCATCTTTATAGATTGCCACACGGAAGGCGTATGGGATGGCGTTGGCCAAGTTAGGCCGCTACAATGAACGTGTGGTGGCCCTTGATGGAGACACCAACAACCTCACCTACTCGGACATCTTCAAGAATGAGCATCCCAACCGCTTTGTGGAGTGCTACATCGCTCAGCAGAACATGGTATGATCCCTCATGAATCTACAGAATTAAGAATACTTCACAAAGATATTTTTTAAGACGTATATATTTATTAACATAGCCATTATTTTATTAACAAAGCCATCTATATTCTGTGTATGGTATTTTTGGTCCAATGCTCTCTCTTTTATTTTTTTAAAAGCTTATTAGCATTATTTTGCTGAGTAAATTGCTCTTATTTAGCTCTGATTGGATATGAGTAGGGCCTTATAGCTCACATCTGTGAGTCTGAGCCTGTGTTATTTAATTATACATGACTTGTCTATCCATAATGTAAGGATAGGCAAAGACCGAACCATTTTGCCTTCTTATGACCGATGTGGCTGCTGCTGACACCCCCTTCTTCTGCCCCTGTCATTATTTCATCTGAGATTAAATTAATAATTTGGAGAGAGGCGATCAGACATTAATTCTTTGTGCTGTCATGGGTCCAGCAGCAGCCAACTCCAACGTAGGTTAGGCGTGTGTGATGATAAGCAGTCATGACAAGTGTAGTCAGAAGTAAAATATTAATCAGCGCAGAGGGTGGGACCATCTGGCTGAATGCATGAGAAATGTTGAATGGCAAAACGTCTGTGGCTTTTAGAAATGAGATGAAAACCCATTGCATTTCAAATATTAAACACTTAATGAATGACAATTAATGAAACACTTGATTTGAATGTACTTTTATTGTATTATTAATGGCATCCTTTTCTAGGTTTGGATGAAACAACTGCTAGCTTAAATACCCTTAAATAAGTGGTTTTCTTTCTTTGATTGTATCTCTAAGAATTTATCTTACACACAATTGCACTTTCACAGATGCTTAGTTGTTGCTTTTGACAAAGCAAGGAAATAAGTTGTGGGATTGAGGAGAGTTTTGGAGACAGGACAAAGGAAATTATTTGGAAGAGGAGGTATGCCACTGATTCCACACATATGGGAAAATAAGCTCCGGAGCTTTGGAGAAAACTCTTATCATTGACTCTCGACTTAACATGGTCTTCTGTTGAAAGAGGCTTTCAAATATGGTTTGTGCTGCAGATATTTGACCCTCTGGGTGATCTTTTGGGGATCAAGCACATGTGACCTGTGGAATCTCTTGTGCTGTTGTATAGGTACTAAGATGCAATACATTCATTTCCCAGGTCAGTGTTGCCATGGGATGTGCTGCCCGTGAGAGGAACGTTGTGTTTGCTAGCACTCTTGCTTCCTTTTTTACCCGTGCCTACGACCAGCTCCGCATAGCAGCCATCTCAGAAAGCAACATCAACCTGTGTGGCTCCCACTGCGGCCTGTCCACTGGTTAGTAAACTGATGCCGATGAGCCAGGCACACCAAAACCCCTCTCACACCCCTACCTCACTCACACCTTCACAAAAAACACCTTTATTCCCCTCACACTGAAGCCAGACATTTCACAACACCCATTTTATCAGACCATATTGTATCCCTAATGGTGGTAAATGTATAAAACAATGATCTGTGTGTTTGTGAGTGTACATTTGTTTCAATCATTTCTCACTTTCCCTCTAATCCTGTGTTTTCCTTGCTGTATTTACCTCCTTTGGCCTTACAGCTAGTACTCAACCCTCCCCTTTTTCTCCCTTCCTGTCTGCCCTGGAAGCTGTCAACAGGGAACCAGGTGTCCCTCTGTTAGTGCAGGTATACTGCATGCAAAGCCTGGCTTTATGTCTCTGGATCTGCATGCATCAGCTCACCTGACCTGTTAATAACTTTTGAGGACTTACTGAATGTTGGACATATGAAATCAACTATAAATGTACATATTGCAGGAGAGGAAGGCCCCTCTGTGATGGGTCTAGAGGACGTGGCTATGTTCAGGGCCCTTCCCACATCGACTATTTTCTATCCCTGTGACGGTGTATCTACAGAGAAGGCTGTGGAACTGGCTGCAACCACAAAGGTACAGACAACCTAAATGCAGTGTTCTTGCTTCCCTACAGTATCTGTGGCACATTTATTTATTGGCAAAACAGCCTATTTGTCATCAAAAATGTCCCAGAGCTGACTGTCATGTTTCCCTTCAAAAAGGGTGTTTGCTACATCCGAACCAGCCGCCAAGACAGTTCCATGATCTATAACAGCAGCGAGGACTTCCATGTTGGACAGGCTAAGGTGAGACTGTCTTTGT
Organism: Sander lucioperca; assembly: GCF_008315115.2. Lineage (NCBI taxonomy): Eukaryota > Metazoa > Chordata > Actinopteri > Perciformes > Percidae > Sander > Sander lucioperca. The sequence goes on from NC_050178.1 coordinate 3,497,619, forward strand.
CCTCACATAGCTGTTATGATAATTATGAAAATAAAATAAACTATCGCTAAAAAATGAAAATACCCAGCACTGTCAACACTTTAACCTGAAACAGAAAATAATACCATTCTCTTTGCCAGGTGGTGTACCAGAGCAAGGAGGACCAGGTGACTGTGGTGGCAGCTGGAGTTACTTTGCATGAGGCCCTGGCTGCAGCTGAACATTTAAAGAAAGGTACAGTACATGAAATACTTATTTTGATCATAAGAAGATACGATATACTGTATACCACATCGCATCTGACATATCCAACAGATGAACATGCTTTTTAATCAAATATAGTATGACCATATTTGACGATAATTCATTGTTTATCAGAATTAGCCGAGAATATTTGTTTGTTTGAATAAATTACATTCGGGCATTCTACCCTTTTTTTTTCTTTTTTTTTTACTGCTTTTGCATACAAAGATAGTGCTTGCTTGCAGTGGATACATTTCTATATCTATAGTAGATACATTTGTGATTTTAACTTTGTCACTGTGCTATTTTATACATGCATTGTTGTGTTATTAATCATCAGTTAATGATTAAAACCAGGATTTACAAGGACACCCTGGCCTTAGAACCACTATATGAATTGCATGTCTCAGTTGCAGCGATGTCATTAACAGTATCACGTTATATGTCATATCCCTCAACAAAATTTCCAGAGAGGATCTCTGTCAGGGTTATTGACCCCTTCACAATCAAACCACTGGATGTCAAAACCATCATGGACCACACACGTGCCACCAGGGGACGACTCCTCACTGTGGAAGACCACTACTATGAAGGTCGGTTTCCATGAAAGTTTCTCATACTGTGGAGCTTCTGCATATTGTATGACCACAAGTTTGTCAGCATTATGCAGCTGAGGCCTTGTCATTGGTTCGTATCCTCGGATGTGTTGTGGTAGCATGTTTCCATTGGTTCAGCGACAGAGACGCCATGTGGTGGCATTTGCTTATTGGCTGAGAGGAGGCTGACTGTGTGTGTGCCCTTATTGCAGGCAATGTATTGGTATTGCGGTGCGTCAGTTTTGTAAGTGCGAGAGCCGACAGAGAGGCAGAGTGCTGTCAGATTTCCTTAACTGAACATGTGCCCATGGGGCTCTATGTGACCTAGATAACACAGACAGCCATGCCCTGTGTCTGTTAAGAGAAAGGGGATGGGTGAAGGCATGGACTTAACTAGACAAAGGATTATTGGCATCAGTGTGATGTCTGGTTGTATTCATTTTACATCTGGACCATATGTTGTATAGTAGTCAAGGGGAGATGTTTAGATTAAGCTTGTTTGTAATATTTTCTTGTCCTCTCTATTTACTGTACATGTGATGAAATTCTGCTCATACACAGCCTCATTTTTTGCTGTCAATGAGGCTCCAAAGCATTTGAGGTGATTGGGTGTCCCCCATCCTTCAAGGAGGATCTGTCTTCCTTCTACATCTCTCTCATGTGATGAATTGCTGTTCCACAGGTGGTCTTGGGGAGGCAGTGTCCTCAGCAATGGTCAATGAGTCTGGCTTCAATCTGCATCGTCTGGCTGTGTCCCACATCCCCCGCAGTGGCAAACCACACGAGCTGCTCAAGATCTATGGCATTGACCGTGAAGCCATCACCCAGGCCGTCCGCAAAATGCTCAGCAGCTCTACCAACGCCAAGTAACTTTCTCTCTGCCCTACCCACCTATCTGATCACACCCCTGCAGATGATGATAAACAGTCAAGTATGTTTTTGATTCACATGACACCCAGCTTTTTAAATTCCTTCACTGTGAATGCCCCTAAGTGTGTACTGAAGTAATGTGATTTTGTGCTGTACACTTTGAAGTAGAGTTCCACATTTACCTTTCTTTCATGCATCCATCACGTCACAGAAAAGAACAGAGATATACAAATTCAAACACACATATCCTCACTCTTAAACTTAGCACTGTCATAGATTTAGTCCAGTATTCAAAATGTGGCCATAACTGACTTTGTAGTTGATGGATGCTCACCATACAAAACAATTCATTATTAAATGTTCAACAGGAGTACTAAGTAATGCTCTCATGTGTTTTTTTAAAATGCTCGTTGATGAATTTCAACTGGAAATGTTTTTATATTGTTCTTATGTAGCTCTTGGGTGGGGCATAGTAGTAAAGTAGTTTATCATGACAGTAGTGTCAGAAACATGGTAATTGAGTTGTTGTTTGTAGAAAGTAGTGGAGAAAAAAATCAAACAAATGTAGGTAGGTCATTAAGAGCAGTCACTCAGAACCACAAATCACATCTTCAGATAATTAAAACTCATGTGGTTTTAAAAGTTGTATAATTTCTCTTCAGCACTGTATTTTGTTGTTATTGATTTTAAAGTTACCATCAACCTATGCACCTCAATGTTCATTTGCTACAATTGGACCATATCAGCAGTGTGGAGATAATCATTATTTGGTCAGTGTTATCTTTTTTACATAAGGTGGAGGGCTGAAGGCCCTTTAAGTGCTGATGGAGAATATGGCTAGCTGTGACTATGAAGGTAGAGTTACATCTGACTTGTAAACCCAAGAAACATCACTTTCTTTGTTACTTGAAATTTTGTATGTACCTGACTTTCATGTAATAAAGCCCGCTGCATTTGACTTTGAGCGTTTACAATAGTTTTTTCTTTTTCCCTGTAAGTATATTTGTGATGTGTGTGTTGATGTGTGTAGTTCAAGCAGTATACAGGAACCTGTACTTCAACTTTTAATTCAAGCAGTGTCTAAGTCAAGTCAAGTCAAGTCAGCTTTATTTATACAGCACATTTCAGTAACAGGGCAATTCAAAGTGATTTACATAAAACATTAAAAAGCAGTTAGAAATGAATACAAAATTAAAAACAGATAAAATACAACAATAAAATTCACAGTGCAGTACAATAAATTAAAGAAAGGCAACGTCAAAAAGAAAGGTCTTCAGCCTTGATTTAAAAGAACTAAGAGTTGCTGCGAACCTGCAGTTATCTGTGAGTTTGTTCCAGATATGTGGAGCATAAAAACTGAACGCTGCTTCCCCCTGTTTAGTTTTGACGAGAGACCTGTAAAGACACTGTTACAATAGTCAAGTCTACTAAAGATAAAAGCATGGACACGTTTTTCCAGATCCTGCTGACACATAAGTCCTTTAACCCTTGATATATTCTTGAGGTGATAATAGGCAGACTTTGTTATTGTCTTAAAGTGCCCATATTATGAAAAAATCACTTTTTCTGGGATTTGGGGTGTTATGTTGTGTATCTGGTGCTTCCACACACATACAAACTTTGAAAAAAATCCATCCATGCTGTTTAGAGTGAGATACGGTTTCTGAATGTGTCCTGCCTTCAGTCTCTGGGTGAGCTGTTCAAAATCGGCACGGCTTGTGACGTCACAAGCCGAAACAAGCAGGCTAACCGCAACCATTAGCTCGTAGCGTTAGCATGCTAACGCTAATGCTAACGCTAGCATGCTAACGCTAGCATGCTACCTCGTTCTCAGTAGCAAAGCACTGCTACAACACACACAAGTTCACCATAATCTACAAAGAACTACTTACATGTGCGCCCTCATTTAGAAGTCTCCCAGCTAATCCTGCCTTGTAACTGACCAAAGTTGTAGAAACAGCCTTTCTTTTACTGTCTATGGAGCTAGCTAGCTGACATGATCTACATCTGAGCTACTGGGCATGTGCAGTGCAATCAAAGATAGTACAGAAGAAGAAGAAGAAAAGAGGTCTCACTCTGTAGCTAAAACAGAGACCAGGTGAAAAGAGGATCTGCAGCAGTGAGAGAGAGCACTGCAGTACAACAAACATATGGTGTTTTTTGAAAATTAAACCATGTAAACCTATTCTGATACAACCTTAAAATACAATTATGAACCTGAAAATGAGCATAATATGGCTGCTTTAATGTGGCTGTTCAAATTCAGGTCTGAGTCCATGACTACACCAAGATTTCTGGCTTTGTCTGTTGTTTTTAACATTGTCGTTTGAAGCTGAGCGCTGACTTCCAATTGTTCCTCTTTTGCTCCAAAAACAACCACCTCAGTTTTTTTATTTAATTTTTAATTTAAGGAAGTTCTGGCACATCCAGTCGTTAATTTGTTCAATGCACTTAGGCAGTTTTTGTATTGGACTATAGTCCCCAGGTGACAAGGTTATATAAATTTGTGCGTCGTCCACATAACTATGATAACTTATTTTGTTGTTTTCCATAACCTGAGCCAGTAGAAGCATGTAGATATTAGCAGAAGAAGCCCCAGAATGGAACCTTGGGGAACTCCACACGTCATATTTGTATCCTCAGGTGCATAATTACCTATAGACACAAAGTAGTCCGTATTCTTTAAATAGGATTCAAACCACTTTAGTACTAAGCCTGAAAGGCCAACCCAGTTTTCCAATCGGTCTGGTAATATGTCATGGTCGACAGTGACAAATGCAGCACTGAGCTCAAGTAATACTAAGACTGTAGTTTTGCCACTATCTGTGTTTAAGTGGACGTCAGACTTTAACAAGAGCCGTCTCAGTGCTGTGGTGTGGTCGACTATTGTTTAGTGACAAAAAAAAGTTTTTTCAATGATTTTACTTAAAAATGGAATTTTTTTATATCAGCCTATAGTTTGATATCAGCCTATAGTTGCTCTTTATCGACGTGTCTAGATTGTTCTTTTTTTAACAATTTTAAGTAAAAGATACAAAGCCATGATTAATGACAACATACACAATATAACACAATTCTTAGCACATATCTGCATAACTTGTTTCAGACATTATTACTTCTTTACCGTACATCCCTGAGATAGCTAATAAATATTTTGACCTTAAAAGATCTAATCATAAAACTGTTTCTGTGGAGACGTGCATGACTTCCTGGTAGAATTCGCCATCTCTGAGTCCAAAGTTAATTTAATCAAACTGAACTCTGTTCTTTGACCAAATGGTTGTAAACTCCTTCTACCACGGTTGGCGCTTTCTCTTTCTCAGTATCCTGTTCAAAAGATCATACAATTACCATCACTTCAACTTTCAAAGACATTTAAAGACACTGAATTATGTGATAAAGCTAGAAAGGCTGTCAATCTATCAAAACAATGTATAAAAATTCAATCAGCTTTTGTAAGACCACCTACTTTAGAGAGCTGTATTTTCGTTTTGCTCCTCGAATAGCAAACACTATGATTCCACATCCATAAGACAGTGTGTAGGCTGGAATAAATCACAACATGTAACCACAGAAATAATATTTTGCCATACTAAGTAAAGTAAAGTCATGGAGCTTTACCATGATATGAGTTTAGGTTCAGGATGGCCACGAAAAGTGCAAAACCAAATCCCCAGTAAACATCTAAAGAGAGTTAAAAGGTAATGTTAGTTTTTATAAAGAACAGGTCTGAATGTGATTCCTAATTACAAGTAGATGCCATTGTTTTATCATATAGTATGTATCGATGGAAATTGCCAGCAATATTATTACTCACTCCATTGGGTAATTATTGATAATTCACATTTTTTTTTAAATTACTATAACACTATTAATCAGCTACAGGCCATTAGATAATAATGAACCAAATAATTAAAACTCTTTTGAACACATTTGTTAGTGATGGATACATATTCATTGTTATTATTAATATTTTGTAAATTAACAATAAATTGCTGTACCTCTTCTGACATAGGGAGGGCCTTTACATCTCCTAGTATGGGCTGGCAGATCTGACAGGAAACATAAAAAAAAATTAGCATTGGTATTGTCATTGTTGTCCAACATTTGGAATTATGGAATCGTTTCAAAAGATCACCTTCTGGTAATAAATGACAAGAATAAGTAATGTGTTTTTTTAACTAAAGTTCAGCTTACCAGATATAATGCCCATAACCTCAAACGCTATGGTGAAAAACACACCAAGAACTGATGGAATCATGAGTGCTGGAAATGCAACACAAAAATTGTTAAACAATGACAATTATAAAGTTGAAATATACCAAACTAAAATAGGCAGGTTTGTTGATAAATTACATTATTAGAAATGTACATACATTGTACAAATAAAATCTAAATCAGGGGTTCTCAAACGTATTACTCAAAGGTCTGCATCTTGCAATAACATAATCAGGTTTCCTGGTCAACTTTTGTACCAGTATCAAAACCAATAATTTGATACCTTTTTAGGTAGCCTACTTTCTCTTTGTAATAACAAAAAAATAAGACAAAACCTATTTATCCTATTAACATTTTGTTATTTATTTAGAACATTTTAAACACCACACAAAATAACCCCCCTCCCTATCTGCCTCTCCTCTCTCAAACCCGTCCCTTCAACCTCCAGCCTGTCAGTCTGAAATCAGGGCATACAGAACGCTGTTGTCTCAGAGGAAGTGTAACCGAGTGTAACCACTGACATATATATATAACCCATGGTGTAACCACACTGCGGCCCCTTACGGTCGTTAATATAAAACAGCCATTATATTATATTGCAGCAAACGCTATCTGTGTGGAGCTTTAAAAAGTGGCATTGACCACTGGCCGGACTTTGAGAAACCCTGATCTAAATTATGTAGCATTTAAGAACTTAAATTATACTTTATGTCTACTTACAACAAAAGGGCCTATAGAGTGCTGTTCCACATCCCAGGCCAAAGCAGATCGAATAAAAATGGTAATATTTGTCTGAAATGTTCAGAAGCATAGATTAAAATTAAGAAATATCTTCTAAATAAATTTGTTGTATGCCACCCCTATAATGTAGGCTACATACAGTGTTGGTAAAAGTCCACTTCCATATTCCTGAAAAAGAAACATTATCATGATTTCTTGGTAGAGACAGATCAACACAAAGTGGTCTATTGCTAGAGACAGAAATATATATATATAGTATAGTAGGCTATATAGTCATATATGCCTATATAGGTTGAATGGATTAACATTACCACATGGTGAAAAACCCTGAGACCCAGGAACACAGGTATACACACAATTTATGTTCAGCTGCAGGTGAATTCTCCAAGCAGGTGTAGCAACAACAGAATAATCAAACACTAAGGTGACAACTTCCTGAAGCCGGTCAAACTACTCTGCCAAGTATTGTGCACAGACAGAAGGAAAGTCCTAGGTGAGAAGGTTTTACTTTCACATTTGTATGAATATGTTTTGTAACGTTATGTTGTAATGCTGTTACAGTCTGTCTTGAAGTACAGGGTGGTTCGAGGCTAAACGACAATTGTTCAGTCACGTAGCCTATTTACGTAATGAAAGAGATTGACATCTAGATGAAAAACATTTTTCTTTGGCATTGCATCAGTTATGCTAGTAAACATTGTACAGACATTACTGATGTAAACAAAGAAAATAAACACATTAATATGTGTTTTTTAAATAGTGTGCATGTAGTTAAGCAAAAATGCTACCTATTTGGTCCGCCTATGGTTCCAGCTTGCTTTTATGCATTTATATACATTTTAAATGGAATATTTATTGGGTTCAAAAAGACAAAAAGAGACATCTAGGCTCTGGTAGTTTTGACGGGCATTTTCCTGACATTTCATAGACTAGCCTACTACACAATTAATCAGTTTATCCGTGTGCAGTTTATATGTGCCTTTAATAAATAACATGGACTTTGTCTCGTGGGTTTAGATCATAAACTGTTAATAGTCTATGGTTTAGATGTAGTTTTATTATAAAGTCTCTAGATGGCAGTGTTGTATTGAAATCTTCAGTAAGTTAATGCATCACGTACAAGCCCACGCAATGCATTCTGGTAATTGAAGTCAATAAGCAGCTGCAGTACGTAGTCGTTGAGATACTGACATCACATTCAAAACTACATTTCCCTTCCCACTCATACCGATTTGAATGTGGTGCAGGAGTAGCTTTTTCCAATCTATGATCTCAACTGAAGTTTCCTCTGTCCGCTTTATGAAGAGGTGGAAGAAACTCCTCGAGAATGACAAAAGTATCGTCTAGGTTCAGCATCATTGAAGTTTGCGGCGGGAAAAGGCAAAGGGAGCTTAATGCCGTTTAAGTCCCAACTATGCGGTTCAAACAAAGACGGCAGTGATTTTTGGTCTTGGTGGTTTTCTGCACTGCTCCTGCTAGCCAGGGTTGGGTCCCGTTACAGTTGGGAGTCGGCGGCTCACCAAGATGTCTATGGAGGAGCAGGAATATCCCGAAGCGGTACTGGTGACAGAGGCCGGCCCGCAGTGGCTTCGAGTCGAGGTCGAGCGTCTTACCAGGGAGCTCCGTGAGACCACCCATGAGAAAATCCAGGCGGCTGAGTATGGTCTGGCGGTGCTGGAGGAGAAACAGCAGCTCAAGCAGCGATTTGATGAGTTGGAGACAGAGTACGAGACGGTCCGACAGGAGCTGGATCAGCTGAAGGAGGTAACCGGAGGTCATAGCCACGCAGCCAGACACTCGAGAGTAGTTGTAACGTTAACCGAATGTTAACTGTATCGGTATGTGAATACATGGCATTTAAACAAGCAAATATGATATCAGCACGTTAAGATTTTGGTGCAACAACGGTCAGCTGTTTACCAACGGATTTGAACGTGTCACTCAGACCCACAGTCTGTAATCAGAACCATAAATTAACAGCTACTTTTTGGTCACTTGCCCGTACTTGCTCTTCTTGGTATGTAAGGTTGACGCCTACAAATCAGACATCTGCAGCTGCAGCAGTATGTTAAATTTAGATGACTATGTGGCCAACCTGCTCTTATTTATTAATTATTATTTATCTTTATTGGGTTTAAAAGTAACAGGAAGGGTCAGGCTGTTGTAGAAAATACACTTGTTTCAGACTTGTTCATAAGTTTAAAGTGAATCTTGAGAAACATAATATCCCTCCATGGTATTTTTATAACTCCCCTATCCTGATGTCCTTATTATGTATCCTGCTTTTTGGAGAGACATTTGGTAACCCACAGCTACAGTGGTTTCCTTGATTTCTCCTACATCTTTTTGGGATTTGTTACTGGGCTTGGGTCAGTAAAGCATGCAGTCAGCTGCCCAAGACTGGTTTTACCCAACTAATATCAAGTTTTAAGTTTATTTCATTTGTATAGAACTTTAAAATGCAAACAAGTATTGCACCAAAGTGCTTCAGAAAGACAGACATACTGTATACAAGCGTAAAGACATGTGCATAGATGTTGTGGAAATAAAACAAGACTAAAAATAGAAGCAAGTTTAAACACAATCTAAACCCAGGGAATCGGACAAAAATGGGTAAAACAAAAAAGCCAGAGAATAAAAGTGAGTCTAAAAGCATCAATAGACTGTCTAATGGCCTCTGGCAGGCCATTCCAGAACCAAGAAGCCCCTACAGAAAAGCCTTAAAATGTTATGACTTTATGCCAAATGTCTTTTCACATTCATTATGACTCCAACAGAGTTTTTTCTTAGTGTGAACATGGTAGCCTTTCACATCACCCATTGATCTCAGTTATTGTCATTGGAGCCAGAAATTGCAAAATTAGAGAAGGAGGAAGAGCCAAGGTAAACCTGGGACGGGAAAAGCAGCGACCACCACAGCTGAATGTGAGAGACACATTCAGACACCTGTCATTCAAGCAAACGCGGCACAAAACATGCATTTTGTCCTAATAAACCAATGATTTTTTAAATTCCCACGACTTTACTGTATTATCTTTTCTGTATTTCAAGAGAGATGTTGGGGTTTTCCCTTCTATTCATTATACTCAGTCTTGCAGCCAGTTTTAACAACCATTTTAGAGGAACTGAATCCTACAGTAAGGCACTTCCACATTCACTTCAACATTCAGCAGTTGTGTTCACCACTTGTTATCGACTATGCCTCCTTCGCTCACTCTTTAGTAATTTAGTGTATTTGGATATATTTTTTATTGTGTGGTGTTTCACTGTTAGCCAGAAAGCCACAAATGCATAATATTGTGTACATATAACAGCTCAGAATAGTAAACAAGTTAATGGGCTCAGATAGAAGTCAGTGTCTTACTTGTGCTGTAAAAATAAATAAAAAAGGGCTATGTTTAATCACAAGCGTTACTACACATTACTAAATTCATATTGATAGAGTCCAATTTTCAATAAGGGCTGGAACTAATGATTATTTTTATTAGTAGGCTAATTACTCAGCATTTGTTTTATGTTTGATCTAGGAAATGACTCAAAATAGTGAAAATGCCTGTTATAAATTCCCACAGCCCAAGGTCATGTATTCAGGTTGCTTGTTTTACTCAACCAACAGTCGAAACCTTAAATATAATCCTGTACTGTCATATGTGACAGAAAACATCAAATCCTCACATTGAAGAAGCTGCAACCAGGGAATGTTTGGCATTTAATTGACAGATTGACTTATTGTTACAGCTGTTTTCTATTAATAAATTACACCTCTGGACTCGCTTGAGTCGACACTGTATGAGTTTCAATGACTTATTCTCAGTTGTGTGTGTTGATGGTGGTTTTTGTCTACATTACGGTAGTCATGGCATAGATCACAGTCCAGTCACAAAGTGACTCATTGTCGTAGTCATTGTCTTGGTATCTCATGATTCTGACTATTACTTCTCTTTTTTAGAGTATGCCACTGATGTAGGAGAAGGAATCCTCCATCAGCATCCACTGTGCTTTAGGCTACAGATTGAATCCCATTATGACTGACCACTGCTTGTCACACATATCTGTTTGTTTGACTGGAAACTGTTGAGGAAGAAAATGAGGGGTTAGATGCCGATGTGAGGGAGAACTACAGCTCCGTGGTGGGTTTCAGGACTTTCTTAGACAGTAGTTGTTACATCACCAGTTTGGCTCAGTGTCCCTGCTGTTTGGCTGGATGTCTACAAGCCTCGAAGTCAGATGGCTGTGGGTATCATTTCAACCTGTTCATCCTATTTAAACTATTGTTCTGATTCTGTCAGCACTGTTAACTGAAGCCTGTACACTTTTCTTGGTATCCAGCCATTATTGCATTCACAACCCCACTAGGGGTCACCTCCATTAGACCCTGCCTTGCCCACCTCTCTGCTCTGGAAAGGCCTTTATTGGACCAGAGAGTAAGTGCTTTTCAAT